>NW_028225179.1:102303096-102903096 GCF_052327205.1 Somniosus microcephalus | reverse complement strand
GAGATGAATGACCTCCAACAACCACAGCCAACTTCCGTTGTGCTAGGTACGATTCCAACAAATGGAGAGGTATCCCCTTGATTCCCATTGAATTCAGTTCTGCTAGGGCTCCTTGATGCCAAACTCGATCAAATGCTGCCTTGATGTCAAGGGCAGTCACTCTCACCTCACCTCTTGAGTTCAGCTCTTTTGTCCATGTTTGGACCAAGGCTGTAATGAGGTCAGGAGCTGAGTGGCCCTGGCAGAACTCAAACTGGGCCTCAGTTAGCAGGTTATTGCTGAGTAAGTGCCTGATTGGCACACCATCCACCACCTTAAACATTCACTCGCTCTACCACCGGCGTACAGTGGTTGCAGTGTGTACCATCTACAAGATGCACTTCAGCAACTTGCCAAGGCTTCTTCGGCAGCACCTCCCAAGCACGCAATCTCTTCCACCTAGAAGGACAAGGGCAGCAGGTGCATGGGAACACCACCACCTCCAAGTTTCCGTCCAAGCCTCACACCATCCTGACTTAGAAGTTAAACAAAAATTACATTTTTTGAAAAAAATTATTAAAGTTTTTTACGGGGCTAAAAATAAACTTAACTTTGTTTAAAGTATTTTTTAATTATAGACGAGTGATTTTTTTTAATTTTTTTTACTTTTTTAAACTCTAATGCTGGTAAAAGCAGGCCTTACGCTTTTACCAGGCATAAGATTTTGAAAGGTTTTCAGCGGGTGGAGGTTCTGCAGAAAGCGGAACTCTCCACCTGCAGAGGCCCTTCTCCAGGGCAGGCGAAGGATCTGTCACGAGAATTCTTAACAGATCGGAAGTGCCGGTTTTCAGCACATGCGCTTTGCATGCCTGAAACCGGCACTTGCGAGGCATCTACAGGTGTGAGGTCGGAAAATGCGGCCCATTCAAACTTCCAGTAGGGTGGTATCCTGGTGCAGACGCCTATCAGTTAAGTTTCTGAGTGAGAAGTTGTTCTGGTCTAATGTGATTTCAAAATATTTCATACAGGAATGTATAGCATCAACACACAGCCCTAGAGTCAGCCCGCCCCGTACCAGATTTGCGCTCCATTAAATACTTTGTAATTAGTAGAAAGATGGGCATGCAGATGTGACCTGTATAAACATTTAATCAATTTTCAACAGTTAGCTCACTTGCAATGCTGCTGCCAAACCTAAAAGCAACCTGGAGCGATAGTTAAAAGAACTAGTGATGTGATATGGATTGCTGGCGCTGCATCGGCGGTGCACAGGGAACACATTTCAAAGATATACAACTTCCGAGTTTGCTGCAATGTAAAGATCTACACTGATTATTACTGGGGAGCCATTGGCAAACTGTTGTTCCACATCTACCCTGAAAATAATAAAAAAACTGCGAGCTCGGCATTATCTGTTCACGGTGGGATTCTAACACTCGGTCTAGACACAGCGCTGGTGTAAAAGGAATGATATCGGATGGGCCACCTATTATACACTCCTCCCGAAGTTTCGGTTCATTGAGACTAATGTTAAACTGACCCCAGGAGGTTGAATTTTATTCTGAATTAAGGTCCCTTTTGTGCTAAAGACTCGGTAAAATGGAGCAGTGATGGGCCCCGCCTCTACTGCCTCCTTTAAGGCATCTTTTTAATTTTTTATTCGTTCATGGGACCTGCGCGTCGCTGGCAAGGCCAGCATTTATTGCCCATCCCTAATTGCCCTTGAGAAGGTAGTGGTGAGCCGCCTTCTTGAAACGCTGCAGTCAGTGTGGTGATGGTACTTCCACAGTGCTGTTAGGGAGGGTGTTCCAGGATTTTAACCCAGCGACGATGAAGGATCGGCGATATACTTCTAAGTCAGGATGGTGTGAGACTTGGACGTGAACTTGGAGGTGGTGGTGTTCCCATGCACCTGCTGCCCTTGTCCTTCTAGGTGGAAGAGATCGTGTGTTTGGGAGATGCTGCTGAAGAAGCCTTGGCGAGTTGCTGAAGTGCATCTTGTAGATGGTACACACTGCAGCCACTGTACACCGTTGGTGGAGGGAGTGAATGTTTAAGCTGGTGGATGGTGTGCCAATCAGGGGGGCTGCTTTGTCTTGGATGGCGTCCAGTTTCTTGAGTGCTGTTGCAGCTGCACTCATCCAGGCAAGTGGAGAGTATTCCATCACACTCCTTACTTTTGCCTTGTAGATGGTGGGAAGGATTTGGGCAAGCAGGAGGTGAGACACTCGCCGCAGAATACCTAGCCTCTGACCTGCTCTTGTTGCCATAGTATTTTTGTGGCTGGTCCAGTTTCTGGTCAATGGTGACCACCAGGATGATGATGGTGGGCAATTTGGCGATGGTAATGTGGTTGAATGTCAAGGGGAGTTGCTTAAATTCTCACTTGTTGGAGATAGTCATTGCCTGGCACTTCTGTGGCACGAAAGTTACCTGCCACTTATCAGCCCAAGCCTGAACGTCGTCCAGGTCTTGTTGCATGCGGGCATGGACTGCTTCGTTATCTGAGGAGTTGAGAATGGCACTGAATACTGTGGAGACATCAGCGAACTTCCCCATTTCTGACATTATGTTGGAGGGAAGGTCGTTGATGATGCAAATGAAGATGATTGGGCCTATGACACTGCCCTGAGGAGCGCCTGCAGCGATGTCCTAGGGCTGTGATGATTGACCTTCAATGACCAGAGCCATCTTCCTTTGTGCTAGGTATGACTCCAGCCAGTGGAATGTTGTCCCCCTGATTCCCATTGACTTCAGTTTTACTCTGGCTCCTTGATGCCAGACTCGGTCGAATGCCGCCTTGATGTCAAAGGCAGTCACTCTCACTTCACCTCTGGAATTCGGCTCCTTTTACATGTTTGGACCAAGGCTGTAATCAGGTCCAGAGCCGAGTGATCTTGGCGGGACCCAAACTGGGCATCAGTGAGCAGGTTATTGGTGAGTAATGCCGCTTGATAGCACTGTCAATGACACCTTCCATCACTTTGCTGATGGTTGAGTGTAGACTGATGGGCCAGTAATTGGCCGGGTTGGATTTCTCCTGTTTTTTGTGGCAGGACATACCTGGGCAGTTTTTCAGATTGTCGGATAAATGCCAGCATTGTAGATGTACTGGAACAGCTTGGCTTAGAGGCACGGCTACTGCTGGAGCACATGTCTTCAGCACGATAGCCGGGATGTTTTCAGGGCCCATAGCCTTTTCTGTATCCAGTGCGCTCAGCTGTTTCTTGATATCACGTGGAGTGAATCGAATTGGCTGAAGACTGGCTTCTGTGATGGTGGGGACCTCAGGAGCAGGCCGAAATGGATCATCCACTCGGTACTTCTGACTGAAGATGATCTGATCGTCTTTAAATAGTGAAAGCACAGGTGGAAACACCTTGCATTGTGGGGTATTTTTAACTTTGGACCACAGTGTAAAATGAGCGATATGGGATTTACTGCCCATTATACGCCAGGCCTGATTTCACTTTCTGTTTAAGTGGATGGAAGGGGAAATAGTGTAGGAGCTATAATTCGCGGACAATTCGATATCACCCATTTTACATTATCACCCAACGTCAACCGGACACCCATTTCCCGCAACATTTGACCCAAAGGCGATCCCATATGTCACAAGCACCATATAAGGGCGATATTTCCTGCAGGCTTGTTCCCTGAGGCCACCCCACATTGAACAGGCCGTTATATTTGCTACAGCTGAGGTTTACTGTTACTTTTCCTGCCTGGTGATTTAACTCTTTTGTCCATGTTGGACCAAGGCTGTAATGAAGTTTGGAACTGATTGATCGAGGCGGAACCCAAACTGAGCATGGTGAGCAGGTTATTGGTGAGTAAGTGCTGCTTGTTAGCACTTTTGACGAAAGCTTCCTTCACTTTGCTGATGATTGAGAGTAGACTGAATGGGTGGTAATTGGTCGCATTGGATTGTCTTGCTTTTTGTGGATAGAACATACCCATGCAGTTTTCCACATTGTCGGGTACATGCCAGTGATGTAACAGTACTGGAACTGCTCGGCCAGAGGCATGGCTAGTTCTAGAGCGTAAGTCTTCAGCAGGATAGCGAGATGTTGTCGGGGCCTGTACCCTTGGGTGTTTTCAGTGCGCTCAGCTGTTTCCTGATATCACGTGGAGTGAATCGAATTGGCTGAAGACTGGCTTCTTTGAAGGTGCGGACATCAATAGGAGGCCAAGATGAATCTTCCATTCGAACATTCTGGCTGAAGATGGTTGCAAACACTTCAGACTTGTCTTTTGCACTCACGTCTTTAAAACACAGGATTGAATACTAAGTGTTGATTAAGATTACTATACTATTGTAAGTTACATTGCAATCATTGAGGACGCGGAAGTTCTGAGGACCTCCTCTCCCATTATTTGTTTCATTGCCCACCACCATTCACGATTGGATGTAGCAGGAATGCAGATCTTTCCTCTGGTCCGTTGATTGTGAGATTGGTTAGCCCTGTCTATAGCCCGCTGCTTCCGCTGTTTAGCATGCATGTAGTCTGTATTGCAACTGCCGCAATTTGGCACCTCATTTTTAGGTACGCCTGGTGCTGCTCCTGGCATGCTCTTCTGCACACTTTATTGAAGCAGGGTTGGTCCACTGGCTTGATGATAATTGCAGAGTGAGGTATACAACGGCCCATGAGGTTACAGATTGAGGTGGAATACAATTCTGCTGCAGATGGCCCAGAGCGCTTCATGGATGCCCAGTTTTGAGCTGCTAGATCTGTTCTGAATCTATCCTATTGAAAAAGGGTAGTAGGCAGAAGGCTGGAAACTATAGACCTGTTAGCATAACATCTGTGGTTGGTAAAATTTTAGAGTCCATTATTAAGGAGACAGTAACGGGACATTTGGATAAACATAATTTAATAGGACAAAGACAGCATGGTTTTATGCAGGGGAAGTCATGCTTGACAAATTTGCTTGAGTTCTTTGAGGAAGTAACATACAGGGTGGATAAAGGGGAACCAGTGGACGTAATGTATATAGACTTCCAAAATGCATTTGACAAGGTGCCACACAAAAGATTATTGCTCAAGATAAAAAATCATGGGATTGGGAGTAATATTCTGGCACGGGTGGAGGATTGGCTATCTAACAGAAAGCAGAGAGTTGGGATAAATGGTTCGTTCTCAGACTGGCAATCAGTAACTAGTGGTGTTCCGCAGGGGTCAGTGCTGGATCCCCAACTCTTTACAATCTATATTAATGATTTGGAGGAGGGGACCGAGTGTAACATATCAAATTTTGCAGATGATACAAAGATGGGAAGGAAAGTAGTGAATGAGGAGGACATAAAAAACCTGCAAAGGGACGTAGACAGGCTAAGTAAGTGGGCAGAGACTTGGCAGATGGAATACAATACTGCAATGTGTGAGGTTATGCACTTTGGCAGGACAAATCATAGAGCAAGTTATTATCTTAATGGCAAGAAACTGGAAGGTACTGTAGTACAAAGGGATCTGGGGGTCCTGGCGCACGAAACTCAAAAAGTTAGTATGCAGGTGCAGCAAGTGATTAAGAAGGCCAATGGAATGTTGGCTTTTATTGCTAGGGGGATAGAATATAAAAATAGAGAGGTATTGCTGCAGTTGTACAAGGTATTGGTGAGACCGCACCTGGAATACTGCATACAGTTTTGGTTCCATACTTAAGAAAAGACATACTTGCTCTCGAGTCAGTACAAAGAAGGTTCACTCGGTTAATCCCGGGGATGAGGGGGCGGATATATGAGGAGAGGTTGAGTAGATTGGGACTCTACTCCTTGGAGTTCAGAAGAATGAGAGGCGATCTTATTGAAACATATAAGATTGTAAAGGGGCTTGATCGGGTGGATGTGGTGAGGATATTCCCAATGATGGGTGAAACTAGAACTAGGGGGCATAATCTTTGAATAAGGGGCTGCTCTTTCAAAACTGAGATGAGGAGAAACTTCTTCACTCAGAGGGTAGTAGGTCTGTGGAATTTGCTGCCCCAGGAAGCTGTGGAAGCTACATCATTAAATAAATTTAAAACAGAAATAGACAGTTTCTTAGAAGTAAAGAGAATTAGGGGTTACGGGGAGCGGGCAGGAAATTGGACATGAGTCTAGGTTCGGATCGGTAATGGCCCTGTGGGTAGTGGAGCGGGCCCAGGGGCCATGTAGCCTGGTTCTGCTCCTACTTCTTGTGTTCTAATTATGTGTTAGATTTCAGGAGATGGTTCTATTCCTGTTCCTGGCTGGGGTGGAGATCACCTTTTACAGAAGGTAAGTACTGTAGAAAATACAGGGACAGTGATCTCGTGGACGAGTTTCGATCGCCTAGATGGATCGGAGAGGAATTTCCCAGATTTTTTTCTCCCAAATTGGCCATTGGGTTTTATCTGGTTTTTCGCCTCTCCCAGGAGATCTCATGGGTTCGGGAGGGATGTAGAGTGATAGTAGATTTGAGGTTAGGATCAGATCAGCCATGATCTTATTGAATGGTGGAGCAGGCACGTGGGGCCGATTGACTTACTCCTGCTCCTATTTCTTATGTTCTTAACACGTTGGCAGTGCCACACAACAGGATGGAGGGTGACCTCAGTTTGAAGAAGGGACATTGTCTCCACAATGATTGTGCGGTGGTCACTGCTACCAATACTGTCATGAAAAGATGCTTCTCTGACAGGTAGATTGGTGAGGACGAGGTCAAGTGGGTTTTTCCCTCGTGTTGGTTCTCTCACCACCTGTCGCAGGCCCATTCTGGCAGTTATGTCCTTCAGGACTCAGCCAGCTCGGTCGATAGTGGTGCCAGTAAGCCACTCTTGGTGATGGGCATTGACGTCCTGCACCCAAAGTACATTCTAAGTAATTGCTAGCCTCAGTGCTTCATCCAAGTGGTGTTCAACATGGAGGAGTACTGATTCATCAGGTGAGGGAGGGCGGGAACTAGTAATCAGCAGGAACTGTCCTTGCCCATGATGGACCTAAAGCCATGCGACTTCAGAACAGTGAATCTCTTAAATTCAACAAAGTGGGAAGTTGAGGGACTTAAGAGTTTATGAGGCATTGTTTTATTGCCTTTGTATACTTGCCCCTTCCAACAAAAGATGCTTTAATATTCCCCAATCAGGCAGATTAAAATCACCGAGTGTCAAATCATGTGTATTGATATTCCAACCAGGTTGTCCTCTTCAACACACAACTGGTTACTTTTCTGCTTAATCCATTTTCAAACACAGGCTCGGACAAAGCCAGAGAAAACCCCATCAAGATTCTATGATGTATATTTTTGCTCAGACTGATGATCTGCACATTTAATGTCATCACTATTATGGGAACAATGGAATTCTCTTTAAGACATTTCATGATCATGTGCGAACATATGATGACAATAAAATTCTTGAATCCCTACTCTATGAACGAGCAAAATCATTGCAAAATACCGCAGGTCAGTAGCAGTGAAGATGACTCGCCTCAATCTGTTTGTTCAAATGAGTGTAACTAACGCTAATCATTAAGTAATGCTCATGAGTCACTTGAGGTTTCTCTCAAGTATAAATAAGAGCTTATTTTGAAAGCAAAAGTTCTGCGAGTCCACAACACTAACTGGCAACGTCGCTTCTCTCTGAATATGGGACAGCCGGTGATCATACAGATAGAGAACATTTACTATCCTATTCTTGCAATAGTTGGTCTTCCTGGTAAGCCGCTTGCCATCAGTTAATGCTCATCTTTAACAGTGTCTTACTGTGTCACTGTTCCTGCTCTCGGTGTAACGATATTATTTGTTTGTTTTGATGTGTTTTATTTGCAGACAATAATTATCGGCATCAAAGAAATCACTCAAAATGGCTCCAAGTTTCTGTCATATTGTTAATGTACCAACCGGAGTGGAAGCTCAATTTACTCTGACTATTTAAGTTCAGCAATTTATTGACGATCCCTTGGCCTTGAAAGACTGTCTTGTAATTCTGTATCTGGTACAGGTATTCGTATCGGATCGAGTAGCCAAACCAACAATTCTTAAAAGGATTCACGGGGGCTGAGCAAGAAAAGGCAAAGGAATTTTTTAATATATATTTGTGAATCCAGGAGAAATATAACAGATACTCCCACTCCCACAACAAAACTATGGCGCAATATTGGCGTATTGACGCCTCCCCGGAATTGATTCCCGTCCGTTGCCAGATCAGCACCGGCGCTGACTGATTCCCCGCGCTTCCCACCCGGGAACAGCTCCGGGCACCCTACTGGCGCATGCAGCTGACCAGCAGCGTGTGAACAAGGCTGAAAGCCAAGGCTGAGGATCTCAAATTGGTCTTCCTCAGTAGCGCGAGACTAAGTCGGAGCGAATGGGTCACTCATTTTACACCCAGTCTAATGTTCGTTTTCACTGCGGTCAATGGAAAGGGAAATCGGGCTCATTGTAAAGCAAACTGTCTGTGCGCTCTGAGCTCATTTCACGTGACTGGCGAATACCAATTTCACCCCTAAATCTGCCATGTCTTACATGGAGAACCCATTTTGGGTGCAACTCGAAATTGCCGGTGCATTTCTAGCGTAACTATAGACTATAGTGTAGATTATGGTCTTTACCATCTGGTCATTTTGAATCACTTTGGTGGAGCGCAGAGCGGTGCGGAGGAAGTCAATGGAAATGTAATTTGCGTAAAATGGGCCGCCATTCGCTATCGCCAGTTTTACACTACCATCCAATACCAATTTACGTCCATGGTCAATAATTTGCTGAGTAGGGACTGGAGCAATGATTTTTACACTAGCAACTGACTATGGACATCCGTGGGTGTATGTGTTTGTGCCAGGCGAGGTCATTCATCCCTGGCAACTACTCAGTAATTGCGTTTATAGTGAAACCCGAAGCGCTTGATTCTGAAACTGGGCGATATATTATGTTGCTTTAAGCTGGAGTCAGTTAGTGTTCTGAGGCCGGAAAGCAAAATGAGCCAAGTGCCACTAAAGCATGTCCAGCTACTGCTGCGCTGTTGTAATTCTAAATCCAAGTGGGGATTTCTCCGGTAACCATGGGATAGATTTTAGTCTTTACATCCGGGGTGTTGTGCATCGCCTGGGGAATGAACAAAAAACCAAATCCTCCGCAGAGAGGCTTCCCTAAAAACAGCGGATTGTCCTCCTTTATTGTTATTGGCAGTAATTCGGGCGGGTTCTGTTAACACCTGCGGTCATAGCTGACACATTTTCCTTTCTACATACATTGGTAGAAAGGCTCTTGTGTTTGCCTCTCACTCCCCGTCTGATGTTCAGTTTTCATTAACTTCAATAGAACTGAATGTCAAGCAAGGCTTACAACAGGTGGCCCAGGCGCTACCTCCTGTTCAGCGCCACAGCCCAAAATCACTCACTACCCCACAGAGTCGGCCGATGTTTAATACCCAGGAGATAAAGATTACAATCTATCCCAAGTTTCCTATGCATGGTAGAAGTAAATTGATTGCAATAGAATTCCCGCTGTTCTACTCCTGAAATCCCACCACAGCTTCGATAAAAGATCTTTGTAATCCGAGAGAAACGGTGTAAAGAGTTGAATTTACCACAGGAGATCGACAAACCCCTCCCCAGTAATTCTATTCAATAGTGTTGCTGCAGATTCCACACCACTGATGCAGGGATCATTTCCACCTTCAACAATGGGATGGAAGTCAGGCGGTGTTTGCAATGGGCAGGTCGCCCGTTCTTCACATTATCCTCCATGTGGTGAAGGTGATAATTACCCTCTTTACAGGTTCTACTGTCCCGTTCAATAAACCAAGAGAAAAATAGTTCAAATCAATAATAGACTTTAATCCACCTGTTGGGGGTTTTCTTAAAAACATTTATTAATTACGAAAACTGGAAGAAAGAATAATGCCGTATCACACATCAAGTACAAAGGGACAATAGATAAACTGGGATATGGTCATTATATAGGATGTCCGTACAGTTACTGGGATTTCCAATGCTGTGTTTGTACAAGCTGCCGTGCCCAAAGCTTATGTTCCCACTCTTGACTGAGATTTGGATCTGAGACAAGAGCTATTGGTGTTTACATTATTCGGCTAAGATTGGACTCCAAAGAACCGTTTTATGTCGTGAAATGGGGGACAATAATTATCCTGTCGAACGATCTTTAACCTGAAACGTTAATTCTGTTTCTCTCTCCAAAGAAGCTGTCTGAGCTGTTGAGTATTTCCAGAATTTTCTGCTTTTATTTCAGATTTCTGGCATCCACAGTGTCGTGCTTTTGAGAACAATAATACTTGGATTTAAATACACAGCTTGAAATACATTTAGGATAATTGTTGAGAAACTATTTAAGGAGGGCTACGCATGTAGCCGCAGTTATCTGGGGATAGAAATTCTTGGGCGAAGTGTAACGGGCTGCCTGTTATCCGCCCAATGTTCAGCTCCATTGCTCCAAGAAACTGAACAGCAAGCGGGCAGATAACGGGCGGCCCGCGCATTGCCACCCAAGACAATCCTGGTCCTATTTGCAAAGCAGTCATTCTTTCCAGAGCCCTGCTTGATATTAATAACCATTGCACGTTATTAGTAAACTAAATTTCAAATGCGCATTAAATGTTTGCACCTGAGGCAAACCAGCGTCCACATATCTAATAATAAATGATATAACGTAAAATTCCCTCTGCCCTGCTCAGACTGCGCGTGTCGCTCGCCATTTAACCGGTTACTTTGCTGTAAGCGATTTGGGCGGTACATAGTTAGACTCAATCCATAGTAACTGTTTCTCGTTATATTGTGCTCAGGAAACAATTTTTCATTCAGAAATCTTCATTTGCTGGTCATTTGCTGAGGTAAAGCACGGGAGGGAAACCAGGTAGGAATTTTCACCTGCTTCCAGAAGATTTACCGATAGAATATTGCAGTCAGGATCGTGAAAATACTCTGAAACCTTCATTGTATGATTATTGAGGATACTTGAAATGTGGAGATACTGGGGTACGTTTTCAATCTGACGTTTGGCTTAAAACTGTCGATGGGGGTTCGGCCGCCCACTGTCATCTGTTAGTGGATCAGCAACACCGATTTACACAAGAAAAGTCAGATGGAAATGCTACCCCACGATGTGTATGGATGGACAGGGATAAGTAAATCAGCCACCCTTTTGAATTACTTGCAATTCAAACATTCTTTTCTGTTGATGTGAATGGAAATGAAAATCGGGTGGATTCAATTGCGGCCGCCAGTCAGAAAAGCCCATTTTTCGTCCGGTGGAAAGCTGAAAATCCAGCCATGTCATTCACTGCAGCATTGTTTTTTCTTTTGAAGTAACCCAGAATAAGTTAGCGACGTATATCCTTAAAGAACGGTATCTTTTCTGAATTACTGTGTTCATCCGCTCGATTGGGAAGCATCAAGAGAGACAGAGATTTGAGTGAGAAGAAATATTCTATGAATTTCATACAAAGAAATCTCGACTGATCATGGTCTCAGAGTAAGTAGAGTTAGTAATTTAATTTCCTCTCTTTTGCAGCTAATTTGGTGACGATCGTCATTCTCTTCCATGGAGAGTGCGGTCTCTCCAAATGCATCACCCGTTACCTGATGGCCATGTCAGCGGCTGATCTAATGTTCCTGATATTTGAAGTAATTCTGCATCAGATTAACGATGCTTATTTCCCTTATTCATTCCTGAACTATACTCCGATTTGTAGTCTCAATATCGCGCAGCATTTTGTTTCCATTGATTGCTCTGTCTGGCTAACTGTGGCTTTCACCTTTGATCGATTTGTCGCTATTTGTTACCAAACGTTGCGAACAAAATATTGCACTGGAAAAACTGCAGCTGGACTGATAGCAGTGGTGTGTTCATTAAGCATCTTCGAAAACATTCCAATCTACTTTATATTTGAACCTCGGGAAATAATTGACAATGAACCATGGTCCTGCGATGTAAAATCAAGCTTCTACACCTTACCCATATGGGCAGCATTTTTGTGGTTGGAAACACTTCTAACCCCATTTGCACCATTTGTGTTGATTGTGCTGCTCAATGCCCTGACCATGAGGCACATTGTACTGGCTAATAGAGTGAGGAGCGGTCTCCAAGGGAACAACAATATTCAGAGTAACAATGATCCAGAGGTGGAGAACAGAAGGAAATCAATCATTTTACTGCTCGCCATATCTGAAAATTTTATACTGTTAATGATGGTAAATGTCATAGTTTCCATATGTGTGCTATTTACAGATACTCAATATTTAGAAGCAGCTTACAACGACTCTTTCACCATTGCGGTACTATCTGGGTACATGCTGAAGTGTTTGAGTGCTTGCACAAACACATTTATTTACGCAGTGTTCCAGAGCAAATTCAGAGATGAACTGAAGAATGTGGTTCAGCGTCCCCTGTCTTTCATTACTAATTTAATCAAACAAGTTAAATGATCCACGGAACTAAAATGTAATTACATCCATCGTAAGCGGCCAGAAGTTGTTCAATTGACATCTACAAACAGGAATCCATAAGTATAGGAAAGCTGCCATCTGTTCCCCATATTAGATGTCATATTGTAGGAGATCAAAGATGCTTGGGGTATTTTTAACGTTTGCAGATAGTGTAAGACAGCCGATATCGGATATGAACAAACAAATAATAATTTTTCAGATCCAAAATAAACATAAGAACATAAGAAATAGGAGCAGGAGTAGGCCAATCGGCTCCTCGAGCCTGCTCCACCATTCAATAAGATCATGGCTGATCTGATCCTAACCGCCAATCTACTATCACAGAACTATCTCCTGAATCTAACAGAATTAGACACACGAAATAGGAGCAGGATCAGGCTACATGGCCCCTGGGCCTGCTCCGCTACCCACAGGGCCATTACCGATCGAAACATAGACTCATGTCCAAATTCCTGACCGCTCCCCGTAACCCTTAATTCCCTTTACTTCTAGGAAACTGTCTATTTCTGTTTTAAATTTATGTAATGATGTAGCTTCTACAGCTTTTTGGGGCAGCATATTCCATGGACCTACCACCCTCTGAGTGAAGTAGTTCCTCCTCATCTCAGTTTTGAAAGAGCAGCCCCTTATTCTAAGACTATGCCCCCTAGTTCTAGTTTCACCCATCATCGGGAATATCCTCCCGCATCCACCCGATCCAACCCCTTCACAATCTTATATGTTTCAATAAGATCGCCTCTCATTCTTCTGAAGTCCAATGAGTAGAGTCCCAATCCTCATATGTCCATCCCCTCATCCCCGGGATTAACCGAGTGAACCTTCTTTGTACTGACTCGAGAGCAAGTATGTCTTTTCTTAAGTATGGACACCAAAACTGTATGCAGTGTTCCAGGTGCGGTCTCACCAATACCTTGTATAACTGAAGCAATACCTCCCTATTTTTATATTCTATCCCCCGAGCAATGAAAGCCAACATTCCATTGGCCTTCTTAATCACTTGCTGCACCTGCATACTAACCTTTTGAGTTTCGTGCACCAGGACCCCCAGATCCCTTTGTACTTCAGTACTTTCCAGTTTCTTGCCATTAAGATAATAACTTGCTCTACGATTTTTCCTGCCAAAGTGCATAACCTCACACTTTCCAGTATTGTATTCCATCTGCCAAATCTCTGCCCACTTACTTAGCCTGTCTATGTCCCTTTGCAGGTTTTTTATGTGCTCCTCACTCACTACTTTCCCTCCCATCTTAGTATCATCTGCAAACTTTGATATGTTACACTCGGTCCCCTCCTCCAAATCGTTAATATAGATTGTAAAGAGTTGGGGACCCAGCACTGACCCCTGCGGAACACCACTAGTTACTGATTGCCAGTCTGAGAATGAACCATTTATCCCAACTCTCTGCCTTCTGTTAGATAGCCAATCCTTTATCCATGCTAGAATATTACCCCCAATCCCGTGATTTTTTATCTTAAGCAATAATCTTTTGTGTGGCACCTTGTCAAATGCCTTTTGGACGTCTAAATACACTATGTCCACTAGTTCCCCTTTATCCGCCCTATATGTTACTTCCTCAAAGCACTCCAGCAAATTTGTCAAACATGACTTCCCCTTCATAAAACCATGCTGACTTTGTCCTATTAAATTATGATTATCCAAATGTCCTGTTACTGTCTCCTTAATAATGGACTCCAAAATTTTACCTACCACAGATGTTAGGATAACCGGTCTATAGTTTCCAGCCTTCTGTCTACTGCCCTTTTTAAATAAGTGTGTTACATTAGCAGTTTTCCAGTCTGCCGGGACCTTTGCTGAGTCCAGGGAGTTTTGGAAAATTATTACCAATGCATCCACAATCCCTACCGCCACTTCCCTCAAGACCCTAGGATGTAAGCCATCAGGTCCAGGTGAGTTAACCTCCTTGAGTCCCATTATTTTACCGAGTACCACTTCCTTAGTGATTTTGATCGTGTTTATCTCCTCCCCCCCCCCCCCATAGCCCGCTGTTTGTCCAGTGTTGGGATATTCTTAGTGTCATCTACTGTAAAGACTGATACAAAATATTCATTCAGATTTTTTGCCATCTCCATATTTCCCACCATTAATTTCCCGGTTTCATCCTCTAAGGGATCTACATTTACTTTAGCCACCCTTTTTCTTTTTATATAACTATAAAAACACTTACTATCTGTTTTTATATTTTTTGCTAATTTACTTTCATAATCTATCTTCCCTTTCTTAATCAATCTTTTTGTTATCTTTTGCTGTCTTTTAAATTTTTCCCAATCTGCTATCCTCCCACTAGATTTCGCTACCTTATATGCCCTTGTTTTTAGTCGAATACTATCCTTAATTTCTTTACTTAGCCACGGATGGCTGTCTGTTCTTTTACACCCTTTTCTTCTCAGTGGAATATATATTTTTTGGAAGTTGTAAAATAACTCCTTAAATGTACACCACTGATCATGTATCGTGTTACCCTTTAATCTATTTTCCCAATCCACTCTACTCAATTCCACTATCGTACCTTCATAGTCCCCTTTATTCAAGCTTAGCACGCTTGTTTGAGATCCAACCTTCTCACCCTCTAATTGGGTATGGAATTCAACCATGTTATGGTCACTCATTCCAAGGGGATCCTTTACTAGGACATTTTTAATTAATCCTGTCTCATTACACAGGACCAGATCTAAGGTTGCTTGCCCACTGATCGGTTCAGTTACATACTGCTCAAGAAACCCATCCCTAATATGCTCAATGAACTCATCCTCAAGGCAGCCCTGCCCAATTTGATTTGTCCAATTAATATGATAGTTAAAATCGCCCATAATTATAGATGTTCCCTTGTTACAAGCCTCAACTATTTCCTGATTGATACTCTGTCCAACCGAGTTGCAACTGTTCAGAGGCCTATAGACTACGCCCACTAGTGTTTTTCTCCCCTTATTATTCCTTATCTCCAATCAAACTGTTTCATTATCCTGATCTTTTGACCCAATATCATTTCTCTGTATTACAGTGATTCCTTCCTTTACTAACATAACCACCCCACCTCCCCTCCCTGTCCTTCCTGATCGTTAAATAGCCTGGTATGTTTAATTCCCAGGCATTGTCACCCTGCAGCCATGTTTCTGTAATGGCCACAAGAGCATACCCATATGTAGTTATTTGTGCCATTAACACATCTATTTTGTTACGAATGCTACGTGCATTCAGATAGAGAACTTTCAAATATGTTTTGTGACACTTAGTTCCTGCTTTTGCCCTTTTTATTACTTTACCTTTTACTCCATACCTTCTGCCCCTTCCTGACACGCTCTGGTTTTTAATTTCCCCACTGCTACCTAAGTCTATGACCTTCTCTGTTGTCATTTTTATTATTTGCTCTCTAGGAACCTCCCCCCACTAGTTAGTTTAAAGCCCTCTCTACAGCCCTAGTTATATGATCCGCCAGGACTCTAGTCCCAGCACTGGCCAGGTGAAGCCCGACCCAACGGAACAGCTCCCTCCTGCCCCAGTACTGGTGCCGGTGTCCCAGGAAGCAAAACTCATTTCTCCCACACCAGTCTTTGAGCCACGCATTTAACTCTCGAATTTTATTTGTCCTAGCCAAATTCGCTCGTGGCTCAGAGATTATTACCCTTGAGGTTCTGTTTTTTAATTTGACCACTAGCTGCTCATACTCCTTTAACAGAACCGGCTTCCTAGTCCTATCTACGTTGTTTGTACCAACATGGACCACGACGACCGGATCCACCCCCTCCCACTGCAAGTTTATTTCCAGCCCAGAGGACATGTCCTTAACCCTGGCACCGGGTAGGCAACACAGCCTACGGGACTCTCATTCTTGGCTGCAGAAAACTCTATCCATCCCCCTAATAATACTATCCCCTACCACTGCAACATTTCTATTTACTCCCCCCTCTTGAATGGCCCCCCGTTCCACGGTGCTGTGGCCAGATTGCTCATCCTCCCTGCAGTCCCTGCTCCCGTCCCCACAGGGCGTAAGAACCTCGAAACTGTTGGACAAGAGCAAGGGTTGCGGTTCCTCCAACACTATCTCCTGGATCCCCGTACCTGCCTCGCTCGTAGTCACACCGTCCTGTCCCTGACCATGGCCTACATCTGAATTAATTAACTTTATAGGTGTAACCACCTCCTGATACACAGAGTCCAGGTACTTCTCCCCCTCCCTGATGTGTCGCAGTGTCTGAAGCTCAGACTCCAGCTCATCAACATGGAGCTGGAGATCCTGTAGCAGCAGACACTTGTCACAGATGTAATCACCGTGAGCCTCAATGGGGTCCACCGGCTCCCACATCTCGCAACATTAACAGTTCACCTGCTCCATTCTATGTAATTAATTACATTTTTTATTGTTAGTTATGGACACCCTCTGCCCGATTATAGATGCTAGTATCCCCTTTAATTAATTGGATTTAAATTAAATCAATCCCTCTAATTACACCAGTTAAATGGTTTACCAACAATCACTCTGCACCAGAAAGGCCTTATTAAGTACAACCCAGTTTAAGATATACTCTAGGGCGCTTATTTACCAACTGTCCCCACTACACCACAGAGACCCGAGAAAAAAACCCCGCAGAATTTAAGCTTGTAATGAAAAGGAGAAAGAAAGAAACACTCACCAACCAATCCAACCAATCACGTACCTGCTTCCTGGTGATGTCGCACTTGGATTATTTTTTACCTCTCTCCTCTGCTGTTGAATTGGTATGACTCACCTCACTGCTCGCACCCAGGTCCGATGTTCTGGTCGGGCCTCACTGCCGGTTTTATGCTCCGCCTCACCTCACTGCTCACACCCAGATCCGATCAATTAGACAAACATATCTGTCGCTTTTACTGATCTAAACCCAAACACCGGTTTCATTAACATATCCCTCAAACCCTACTCCCATCAGTAACACATTTAGTTACCTGTTGAAACAGCTACCTATTCCCATCAAAGGATTAATTTTGTAAATGTGCCCCTGAGCGTATGATTCTTTCAGTGAAAATGTCCTGCCTGACCTGCCATTTTTTCCCAAATTGAGAATCGACAACTTTTGTTCACAATTGATATTAACGATTTAGACATTGGAACAAAAAACACAATGTCTTAATTTGTGGAGGCCACCAATTTGGGGGGATAGGTTAGTCAATATTGAGGAGAATGGCAACCAATTACAAGAAGACGTTAATCAACTTGCAGAATTGGCATATAATTGGCAAATTAATTTTAATATAGGTAAGTGTGAGGTATCACATTTTGGTAAGAAGACGTAACCACATATTGACCCAGAAATTCAGGGCGGTGGCTTCCCATGGGTGCAAGCATCTGATCTGCACTCACCTAGTGTGGCAGCCATTGAGCTGTGGGCCGACATGGGATTCCGATCCTGAGACTCCTCCAACTGCCGACGCGCAGTGGTTGCGTATCCCAGGGGCACAGTTAGTTCGATGCGTCCCCTGGGATCACGTAGGCCATGGAGAGACAATGGTAGCAGGGAAATGCCCATTCATAAAACTATAAATACTATAAGCCCAAAAACATCACTAAAACTTCAAATATTTTTTTTTTAAATCACGTTTTTAAAATAACTATAAATTACATAAAAAACTATTTTAAACAATAATTTAAATTTTTGAAATAATTAATTACATTTTCTATCGGGGCTAAAAATAAACTTACCTTTCTTTAAAGTATTTAAAAATAATAAACCTGTGGGAAAAATGTTTTAATTTTAATTAATTCACCTCTTACCTTGTCAGAAGCAGGTCTTGCACCTGCTTTTTACATGTGTAACTCCTGGAGACATACCCTCCCGGAAAAACCTGCAAAAAAATAAGTTACATGTGCACGCGCTGCCTCTCCGGCGTACACGTTCGACCTCTGAATGCTTTCCTTTAAGGGAACGGAAGTTCCGGTTTCCCGCGCATGCGCAGTGCATGCACGAAACCGGCACTTCCATTGGGCCTACGGCTGAGTACCCCATGCCTACTCACCCATGGAGATCCAAATTTCTGGGCCATTACTTGGAAAATAAGAATGTAATTGGTGTAGTCGAGCAAAGGGTTAAGCGAATACAAAAACCCAAATCTCTAAGAGTTGCGACACAGATCAATAAGGCCATTAGAAAAGCAAACCAAGCATTAGTGTTTATTTCGAGGAGGAAAGAATTGAAAAAGTAGAGAATGTATGCTAAACTTGTATCGAACATTGATTAGCCCACACTTTGAGTCCTGTGTACAGTTTTGGTCAACATATTATAAAAAATTGAAATGGAGGCACTGGACAAGGTGCCAAAAAAATTACAAGGATCATACCAGAACTGCACGGTTATGTATATCAGGAAAGATTGAACAGGCTCTTAAAAGCGATCACATAACAGAGGTCTTTGAAATTACCAAAGATTTTGAAAGATTAGACAGACAGAGAGAGAGAGTGTTGCCACTTTTGGGGCAGAGCAAAAGTAAAGGCGGTCATCAAAAGATAGTCACCAAGAAATCAAATAGGGAATTCAGAAAAAACTTCTTTATCCATAGAGTGGTGAGAATAAGGAACTATGGGCTAGATTTTCAGTATAGACAGTTTTGGGGCGCTAACCTTAGCGCCCGCCCGAAGTTAGCGCCCGCCCCAAAGTAGCGCCCCGTTGCCAGAAATTCAGTGGCTTCGCCCTAAGAGATTGGTGGAGCGCTAAAAGAGGCGTTCCACTCCTATCTTTAGGCACTAATCCGGCGGTCCAGAGGGATAGCGCCCAGGCACGGCGCAGCGCGGGTGCGGTCATTTTTGGACTGACAGCAGACCCCGTGGCGCCGACCAGCTCTTAAAGGGGGAAGGGACGAATTGGTCTGCTGCCACGCCCTGCACAATGCAGCCTTGCAAAGAAGCCTCAACACTGCTGCTCAGCCCCAGGGAGTCATGGCAACGCCAGAGAAGGCCCGTCAGTGTGCCCTGCGCTTCTCAGAGGGTGATCTGGACATAATGGTCACAGCTCTGGAGGTGAGGCGCAAGATCTTGTTCCCAGAGAGTGGGAGGAATCCAACCCACCACGACTACACCAAAGCCTGGAAGCAGATCGCCCAGAGGGTGACGTTCACCGGCGATGCCCCCAGGACCCACAAACAATGTCGTAAAAAATACAACGATCTGACCAGGATTGTGAAGGTGAGTAGCCTTTCCAGTCTCCTCCTCATTCTTGCATGTACACCTGACATGATGGGCAAAGGGAGCTGAAAGTCCTATTGGCCAGCCCTCAGCCAGCAGCATTGGGACAGTCAGGAGCATCACATGGCCATTCGGCACTCTACAATTTGTCCAAGCTATTCCACCATGGGAGGCAGTGCACACTACATCAGGGCTTCACTCTGTCCACGCTATTCCACCATGGGAGGCAGTGCAAACTACATCAGGGCTTGACTGCGCACTTACAGCCCATCCTTTCTCTTGCAGGCTAAAGTAGCATTTAATCACCAGGCGCGTGCCAGGGGTGGCTGCGCCAAGCTGCAGAAGCTCACTCAGCTGGAGGAGCGCGTGTGTGTGCTCATGGGAGCCCGTGTGATTGTCCCCACAGCGTGTGGAGTATCCGACCCTCCACTGCCCGGCAATGGTAAGGACCTCGCCTTTTGGCCCACTCGCGTCGCACTGGCCCATCCGAGCTACCTCCTTTGCCACTGTCCCACCAATGCGCTGAATGCCACCAGTCCTAACTCCCTCGCTGACGCCGTCTCCTCACTCTGAAGCTACTCTTGTGCATTCCTGCTTTCAGCTGGTGACGACCAGGACCCTGAAGCTGCCAGTGACAGCACCTCCGACCAGGAGGAGGAGGAGGAGCAAGCCGGACCTTCGGGGGAACAGTCACGTCCCGCAGGAGAGGAGGAAATGCTTGACACCTCCTCACTGGACGAGTGCCTGGAGGAACTGTCGCAGGGCAATGCAGCTTCTGGGACCAGTGGCGTCCAGCCACCCAGGAGCCGTGCACGTGGCCCGCGGCCTTCCCCCCAAAGGGGGGAAGGATCAGAGGGGAGTGCTGCTGTTCGGCACACTCGCCGCCACCAACGCGGCAAGGGTCCCCTAGTTCGGCCCCCTCCTCCCCAGCGGGAGAGTCGTGACTCCAGTCCGGACACCTTCACCTCGCAGGAGGTGCGGAAGCTGGATAAATTGGCTGAGGATTCGGACCGGCGCCACACGGAGCTCATGAGCGTGGTGGGGCGCATGCCTGAGGCCATCGAGTCTCTGGCGACCAGTGTGCGGGAGTTCGGGGCAGCAACTGCAGCGAGTGGCCGCATGCTGACTGATGCCATCAAGACCCTGGTGGCTGTGATGCGCGCGCACACCAGGACCACAGGGGCACTAACTGCTGCCACACGCGCTGTCTCAGGCAGGCATCGCCAGGGCAGCCGCCGCGCTGGACCATCCCAGCGAGCCGCCCCTCAGCTGATTGTTGCGGATCCTGCTGTGCGGGCCCGACCGAGTGCCACCGTGCCACAGCACCAGCCAGCGCATCCCAGACGCCAGCTGGCCCACATTGCGCCATCCGTCGCCGCCATTCCCCCACTGGGGCATCAAGGGCAAGCGGCTGCAGCTGATGGTGGCCAGGCTCAGGTGCGCCACTCAGCAGACGGCCCCTCGAGGCCCAAACGCTGTGTAGGCCACCCCCCAGTGGAATCTGGCGGAAGGGCATCTGAGCCTCAGGCGCCTTACCCCAGCCTCGCAGCAGCCACTGGGCAGAGCTTGCGAAGGAGCAGCAGGCCGGGCAGGGGAGGCAAAAGGCTGGGCAAGGTCTCGCCCTCGCGGGCCACTCAGTAGAGGGTGTGGGCAGCTTTCCTTTTATATGGCGGTGGCCATCTTTATTTTGCCCATGGTTGTGTTGTTGGAGGGCTTATTTTTTGCGTTTGGCCGACGTTGAGGCCCGGTTTGAAGAAAGGTGGAGTGACTCCTCCCCAGTTTGTGGGAGTGAGTCGTTTGTTGGGCTTTTTGTCGGGCCCGTTTATTGTTTTTGGGGATTCATGTGGGAAGGGCTTTTCATTTTTGTGTAATAAAAAATTATCTTTATTCATGCAGTCTCCATGGTTGTTCTTCTTAGTGTTTGTTGGCTTCGCCAGCTGAGGGCTTGCGGAGCGGCTGCATTCATCTTCCCTCATGGCCCCTGGCCATTCCCTGACAGGGGGCTTAGAAGTACCGTGTAATAAGGTGGCGTCGTGCGGCCCTTGGCCCTGGTCGCTCCCTCCTGGGAACGTACTCCTGCTCCTCCTCCTCCTCCTCCTCATGCTCCTCCTGCTCCTCCTCCTGAGGTGCTGGTCCAACGTCAGGTGGCAGTGCCTGAGTCCTGCGGATAGCCAGGTTGTGTAGCATGCAGCAAACCACCACAAATTGGGAGACCCGGTCCGGCGAATACTGGAGAGTTCCTCCGGAGCAATCAAGGCAGCGGAACCGCTGCTTGAGGACCCCAATAGTGAGCTCGATGATGTTGCGGGTGGTTTGATGGCTCTCGTTGTAGGCCTCTTCAGCAGTGGTCCTGGGCGCGCGGAGCATGGTCATGAGCCAGGTGCACAAAGGATAGCCTTTGTCCCCGAGTAGCCATCCTCTTGGGGGAGGCTGTGCCTGGAACATGTCATGCACAGTACTCTGCCGCAGGATAAAGGCATCGTGGCTGCTGCCTGGGAAACTGGCATTGACTGGCATGATGCGCTGCTTGTGGTCACAGACCAGCTGCACATTCAGAGAATGGTAGCCCTTCCTGTTGCGATACTGCTCACCATGCTCCAGAGGGGCCCGCAAAGCCACATGCGTACAGTCAATGGCGCCCTGCACCAAGGGGAATTCCCCGAGTCTGGAAAATCCCAATGCGCGCTGATGCTGGCTCTCCAGGGCCATGGGGAAGGAGATGAATTGGCTTCTCCTTCTGAACAGTGCTTCGGTCACCTGGCGGATGCAGTGATGCGTGCCGTACTGGGAGATGTTTGCTATGTCCCAGCAGCGTATTGGAAGGAGCCGGTGGCATAGAAGTTCAATGCCACCGTCACCTTTACTTCCACCGACAGAGACATCCTGCACCTGAGCTTTGGCCGCAGATCTCGGCGAAGCAGGTGGCAGATCTCTGCAATCAACTCCTTTCGGAATTGGAGCCTTTTAACACATCGCGCGGCACTCATGTTTAGGTAGGAGCGCTGCTGGTGGTATAGCCTGACTGGGTAAGGCCTACGTGGCCGACGCCTGTAGCCCCCTCTGCCTCTAGCCAGGGCTGCCCCTCTCACAATGCGTCTGCGAGCCCTACGGACATGGAGCTGCAGCTCGGCGTTGGCACCCCATGCAACCCCCATCAAATCCTGGCAAACACTCTAATTTCCAAAAGGCCACTTGCAGCGCTCTGGCCTGAGTCCAAAAATACCTGGCTCTTGCTGCTTGAAACCAGTTAGCTATCCTCCTTGTTGTGTCTCCAGAAATGCGTTGCACAAGAGTGTTTTCTGAAAAAAGGCTGGCCTTTATACTGGAGAGTACGTCCCCTTTAATTTGCGCCCCCCGGGGCCCACGCTGGTTGTGTTGAGTTCCTTTTTCCAAACGCTCCGGCCGCCAGCCGCACAATGGGGCGGTCCGACTGAAGTTTGGAATCGGGGCGCACAAAGGGCGTTGCACGAGGATGTGACGTCATTTTCTGCGCGCGCATCCGGGCGGGCGCTAAACTTTGCGCCGGCGCTAACGGGCAACTTAATTTGGGGCGGGGTGCAAACTGCGCTGCGCCCAGGTGCAACACGCATAGCGCCCGAAAATCACTTCTCTTAAGGCGCTAACTGCTGGCGCAAGCGACTGAAAATCTAGCCCTATACATTAGACGCATTTCAGGGAAAGCTAGAAAATAAATGAGGGAGAAGTTTACAGAGAGTTAGGCTGATAGACTGAGATGAAGAAGGATGAGAGGGGCCGTGAGTGAAGCATTAACACCGGCATGTACTGGTCGGACCGAATACCTATGTCTCTGCTGTGTATTCTAAGTAATTCTACTTAAACCCAGTGTTCAGATCTCCAGTCAGCATGAAAGACAAGGCAAAACTTAGACGTGTTGTCACAGTGGAAATTAATCCAATTGCAGAAATTACCTTGAACTCAACAAAACGGGAGGCCAACTGACCTCTAGCTAGTGTGGCAATGTTAAATGTATTGGTACCTTCCACTAAAAGTGACCATAATTAATCCACAATTAGAGAGATTAAAGCCACCAAATACATCATTTCTCAGTCCATATGCATTCGCTTTGCAACTATGCCGTTCTTGTCACTAAACATCATTTTTCCCTTAAATTTTTTCCAAACCAAGGCACAAAGAAAGCAAACAAACTCCATCAGATTCGATTTTACTTTTCGTTCAGACGGACAGATCTGCAGTTAAGGTCATCACTGGCATGGCAACATTGGAATTCTCATAATCATACAGTTTGCTCAATCTATGTGTAAGTCATATATTACCCTCCCTTTTTCAAATCATGCAACTTAAAATACACAAAAATCTAATTTTGCTAAAGAATCACAGAAAACAAATTCTATCAAACGTTTCCAACATGCAACTTTATGAGGTGCCGCTAATATCAATTCGGAGAGGGAAGTGGAGAATATTTCCCAAAATAATCGAAGGGAGCCGCCACAAATTGTAATGGCTGATATTGCTGCCCTGACTGGGATCAGCTGCCTCAGTTACAACTGGGGATGTAACTTTCGAAACAAGTTTGGATAGCTCTTTTGGAAAGTTTAAGAAAATACCACAAAGTGGACAATCTAACTTTCATATTTAATACTGGCAGCTCTTCCCACCACCCGCCCAACATCCCTTCCCATTCCCAGCATCTGCTGCTTTGATAATCGTAAACAATCTGAATGTACAACATCAGTTAAATATAAATCACACCAAAATTCATCCTTGACCAAATGGTAAAATATTCAAAAAGGTGACGGGCGTTAGGGAAATGTGCCATATTTCTAAAATAACTCAGCTTCAGGCGGGGCTGCTTGCCATTGACCTGAGGGGTATAACCGGGTCCCGCTCCAAATTCCGGCTACACAGTCGGCATGAAGTCTCCATTCAGCCCTACAACTCCTTAAAATTTGACGGCCAAAAATCCCATAGCCCTTCCAAACTGCTTCTGCGATGGTTATCCACATTTATCTTTCTGACACCCGGTCTATACCAGACCAGACCCTATCTCCTTCCACTCCCCCCAACGCCTGTTGATGCTGAAATCCGACATCTCAGCATATCCGCAGGGCTGCTCAGCTGTACACAACTGACTATATCACTTTCTCTGTGTATCTGTGAACGCTCTTCGATCTAACGGGCACCACAGACCCTCTTTATATTTATATTAGATTGAATATCAATTAACAAAGAACATTTATGATGCACCTAAAATATAGGTGGTGCCCATCTACTTTCTCCAATGTGAAATGTTCTGCTCCCTGATCAGTAGTAGCAAATAGGCTCGGCTTAATCTGTTTATTTAAATGACTTTAACTGAAACTGAATGTGCAATGCTCTTTTATCACTCGAGCTTCCATCCAACGGGTTAACAGGATCTCATTTTGAAAGCAGAATATCTATGTATCCATAACACTGACAGACAGCGTCGCTTCGCTCTGAAAATAGGACATAGAAACATAGAAACATAGAAGATAGGAGCAGGAGTAGGCCATTCGGCCCCTCGAGCCTGCTCCGCCATTCAATGAGATCATGGCTGATCATCCAAATTCAGTACCCGGTCCCTGCTTTCTCCCCATACCCCTTGGTCCCTTTAGCCTTAAGAAATATATCCAACTCCTTCTTGAATATATTTAATGTATTGGCCTTTACTGCCTTCTGTGGTAGAGAATTCCACAGGTTCACCACTCTCTGGGTGAAGAAATTCCTCCTCGTTTCTGTTCTAAATGGCCTACCCCTTATTTTTAGACTGTGACCCCTGGTTCTGGACTCCCCGACCATCGGGAACATCCTTCCTGCATCTAGTCTGTCCAGTCCTGTCAGAATTTTACAGCCGGTTATAATCATACAGATTGAAAGCACATAGTGCCCTATTCTTGCAAAGTTGGTGTTCAGAGTAAGCCGCTTAATTCAGTTAATATTCACCTGTAACAGTATTTGATTGTACCACTGCTCTTGCTGTCGGTGTATTAATATTGGGCCGTATTTTCCATGTGCTAATACCCGGCACTTGCGATCTGTCAAGAATAACAGATACTCTGATAGTTTTAGCCCTGGTTTCTCTCTACAGATCTACGCATTTCTACTTGGAGAGGCCCAGGATTGCAAGCCTCCGTATCTCCCGGACTACCAGTTACATGCATAGAAAATTTGATGATCGGAGGCATCCGCCCAGGAAAACCTTCGGATCGCAAAGTGAAGCCTCTGGCCTAGAAATTCAGTCGCGTTTGCGCCCACTTATGGGCTATAGAGTGGTTTGCGCCGGAAGTTGTTTCGCGCCCGAAATTCAGTTGGTCCATCACATCGACGTTAGCCGGTAGCGCTGCGCCGGCACCGATGACGTCATCGGTGTGCGCAGCGCCCCGGTTCCAATGCAATTCCGGTCCGACCACCAAATTCAGTTGCGGCCGCCTCTCCCGTGGCGGCCGCAAACAGGGTTTGCAAAACGGTGCCTTGCAGCTCCGAGAGGCCGGCGCATAAAGGTGGAGGGGCAGCCGGCCGCTTTCCCGGCGGCCGCCTGGCCGCACCTCCCTCCCCGGACTCCTGCACCCCCCCCCGCGGCATTAGTGTGTCACTCCCGCGAGCCCGGCACTTCTCCGTGGTGCCGGGCTCATTTGCCGGGGGAATCCAACGGCAATCTCACGGCTGCAGGCAGCTCCTCCTTAAGAGAAGGAGGAGGCCTGCAGTACCCCAGCCTGCCGCACCGCATCGGGTGCCGCAGTGGCAGCTGGACGCCTGAAACTGACATTCTTCGCCCCAAACGAGGCGGCCAAACCCTCCAATAGCGCCTGCCTCCGTGTTGGGGCGGCGCAACTGAATTTCAGGCGGGCGCTACGGGAATCCGGCCGAGCGCTAAATTTCGGGCGCTAATGACCTGGCGGGGCTATACCTAATTTCTAGGCCTCTTTGTTTTGATGTGGTTGATGTGCAGACGTTAATTACTGCCAGCAAATAAATAACAATTAGAAAACTCAAAGCTTCCGACATATTCCTCGTGTAATAATCGGATGGGCAGCACAATTGTTCTGAAGTTTTAAATTATAGAATTTAGTGGAAATTTCGTCGCATTTGTAGATAGTCTTGTAATTTTCTTTCGGAGCCAAGTATTAGTGTTGCAGCTTGGTTCAGGTTGGTTAATATTTATGAGCAAATTCAGAGATGATCTGAAGTATAAGATTAAGCCTCCCCTGGCTCCAAATCCATCACCCAACTATAAGAGAAGTACTTCAATAGAAATGACATGTGCGCACAGTAAACTCCCATCGAATTGCTCGCACTCAATGGAAGCAGGTGCACCGGAGTCTTTCCGTGTTCGGCAGTCTGCTTTTTTTGTCAATTAAATTGGCCCATTTTTCCCGGTGCATATGAGCACATACGTGGTGCATACACGCCCGTATGGGTCCCGCAAGTTCTGGCATTTTGCAGGCAAAGCAGACGGGAGTCCTTTATGAACCAATATCTGCCTCTTTATTCATCTCATGCACAGGCTCATGAGCTCACCCTTTTCATCGCTTAGCGGACAATACGTGGGATGCCCGCCACTTTCTCTTGTCATCTCAGCAGCTGAAAAATAATAAGGTGCCAGATTAAGGCGTACAGACTAAATGACGGTGTCGAATTTATGTACAGGTGTAAAAGTATACAGACACAAAAAAAATCCAATGCATCCCCGGGAAAAGGGCATTCGCAGGTGGAGAGTTGGGCTCTCTGTCCAAAAACTGCCCATCGAATACAGTGAAATTCTTACATCTGGTAAAAACTGCCATAAGAGTTTAAAGGAATATATTTTTTCCAATTATTTAAACATTAAAACGCCAATATAAAAAGTTACGATTATTTTTAGTCGCTTTAAAATATTTTAATATATTTATCAATTTTTTTTCGTTTTAAAAGGTTAATGAAATTGTATTTTATTTAATTTTAAATATTCATTTTTTAATTTGTTTGTTATGTAAATGTGTTTTATGTGATTCCCATTCATGT
Source organism: Somniosus microcephalus (assembly GCF_052327205.1). Taxonomy (NCBI): domain Eukaryota; kingdom Metazoa; phylum Chordata; class Chondrichthyes; order Squaliformes; family Somniosidae; genus Somniosus; species Somniosus microcephalus. The sequence goes on along the minus strand of NW_028225179.1, from coordinate 102,875,523 downwards.
TTATGGTGATTCCGTACGTAATCCCCATAAGCATGAATGTGGGTCCCCCTTCATTCATTGGTCGGGCCGGCCCACGTGATCCCAGGGCACTTGCGAACCACCTGCGCTCCTGGGCTATGTCGGCCCAATAGAAGGCACACGCGTAGTACAGGCCCAGGGGCACAACTCGGATTGGATCCAGAGGCAAAAGGTAGGAGCGGATTTCATTTGCGGGTCGGAGGCATTTCCCCGCAGGAAACCTCCGACCGCAATTTCAGGCCTATTGATTAAATGTGGATGAGAAGTCCAGAGCGCTCAACATGAAAACGTCGGCCTTGCTACTTGGAGCTGCAGATGGGATATTCTCAATGAGATGCAATTCAATACTGTCATGGCCGCTGATTTAAGATAACCGAGTAATTAAGTTTATTTTATTACATGATATTCTGCGCATCTCCTGCTATTCAGACCTTTAAGGCATTGGCTGAGTTTAGATTCTGGCCAGTGATGGGAGCGTTCTGACATTCAGTAATCCTGGGACACGAAATTTAGGTTTATAAATATCAGATTAATCTTCCAGGATTAAATGGCAGCAGTTGTGCAGTAGGTGTGCTGTGATTCGGAAGCACAAAGTATTTGCCGCGGGTTCTGCAGCATTGCTGCAGCGGATCTGAGGTTAATTAACACTGAGTGGCGGGGTGGTCTTGTGTTGAGGCCGCACTGGAAATTGAATATTTCGAGAATCAGCCCCTGCTGAATCCTTTCGTTTGGCAGCACAGCAGAGGTTGAACAATGGTCTGGTAGAACTCGGGATTCGAATGTGCTTTCTGGCGGAGGGAGAAGGAGGAAGTGTCTGAGCCCATGGGTGGGAGTGGGAGGATCCCAGGATCTGACAGCACTTCAGTTGTTGGCGATGAATGTCAAATAAACTTTCTCGGAAATCCCTCTGTAGATTCTGAAGTCAGCGATTCTCATTGCTTCTTTGAAAATGACGAGTTTTTATGACTTTAATAACAAATGACTGCTTAAACAGAGAATTATTGAATAAACACTTAATAGTCAACGTATCATTTTATTTCAATGTTTCAATCGAAGACATTTTACAGACCAGCGTTATGGAAAAATTCACCCATTTGGCAGTTTCTTGTTGCTTTAAAGCTGCATTTCATTTAATGCTTATTTCTTAAAATGACCAGAGCATGTTTGAAGGACAGCCAGTGTAGCCTGAATAAGAACACATTAGCTTTGTTTTTCCCGTGTTTATGTCGATTAGTGGCCTGAAAGACATATGGAAACAAAAATGATTGACCTGACTCCTAGGTCAAGATGAGAATTATTTCCTTTTAAGCAGTTATTCCTGTGAACAGACTTGCAAGTGTTCAGCAAGGAAAAGCCTTTGATAATCTTTGTAGCAATTCCCTTTAAAGTGACAAGGGGTGCTAGGAGACTATTAGGTTGAGGTAGATAGCACTGCTCTGTAAAATCAATCTTCTATAGCATACCCACATGGGTAGCATTTTTGTCGTTGGAAACTATTTTAACCCTGTTGGTTCCACTTGTGTTGATTTTATTGCTCAATGTTCTTACCATTAGGCACGTGTAACTGGGCAATATAATGAGGAGGAGTCTCCGAGGAATCAGCAATAATGAGAATCACACTGAGACATAGATAGAGAACCGAGGGATTCCATCCTTATTCTGCTGTCCATTTCTTTAAATTGTTTATGTTTTTTTGAATGGGACATTTCATTACACATGTTTGTAATTTACAGATGCTGAATAATTAAAGGCAACTTTTACTGATCATCTCAGCATTATGGGAGAAACGGAACATATAATTAGGACTTTGAATTGCTGCTCACACACGTTTAATTATGCTGCGTCCTGGAGGAAATTCAGAGAGGTGTTGAAGAACATGATTAAGCATCCACTGGCTGTAATTAGTAAGTCAATTAAATTGGTAATTACTTCATCAGTTAAATACATTAGAAACACGATTAGATACAGTGTGCATGCACGCAAATCTCACGTGGCGTGGGACATAATGGCTTCCTTTGCTCTAATATTAAATTGTACAAAGCGTTGTGCAGGGACCACCTGGACTGGAATCTTCTTAAAATAATAGTATCCCATATCCTTGAATGAGAACCGTTCAGGTATATTTGTACTCTTCTCAAGTGCTTGAACAACAGCTCGTATGAATAGAAAAAGGATGCCCAGGCTTAGTGGTTTGACAGCAGACACACGAGCGCTCGTAGTTACTTATAGAGGTAACGTCCATGTCTCCCCCCTCAAGCACTTCGTATTGGGAGGTGAGAAATGGCACTGAATAGGTTAAAACCGCGCTTCTGCGAGGCCATTTATTACTCCGCCTTGTCACCATACTGTGAGATTTGATAATTCTTCTGGTCTCTGACAAAACAAATAAATCACTAGCAAAAAGAAAACCTGAGACACTCCACTTGAGTCCTGCAACTTAAAAAAATGGAATACAGTTTGAGCCTTTGCATACAGCATTGCAACTTAGCAACATTTTGATTAGTACATATCTAAGCTTAATGACTTGAGAGAATAGAAGGAAGAGGTTAATTACTTCTTGGCTGTGCAAACTTTGAAAATAAACCTTGAGGGTGGAGATAGCTATCACAACTGAAGCTTCAGATTAACTGGAAGAAAATGTAAAGAAGCAATGATTTGAACGAGTACGAAACCATTAAAAGAAGAAAAAGGCCCAGAATTTAGTGAAAATAACGGCGAGGCTAACGGCTCTCACCTTTATTCATGTGCAAATCGGACCAGCAATTTCAGGCGATCACAGATACGTCGTTAATTTGGAAAATGTGGAACTTGCTGTCCAAGATGCGCTGCTCTGCTGTAAGCTGCCTGAAAACGGCACCTTGCCGTCTTGCCTCCCCATTGAAATGAATTGAACGGCATGAAGTTCCTATACTTAACGTCATAGATATGGACTAAACTCGCCACAGAAATTGAGAGCTTGTCCATTTCATTCTAAGTACCCTTTTTAATGGCGTTGTAAGTACCACTTCCTGCCAAACAACCGCTCTGGCCCTGAGAATGACCTTTTAGTAGTGTGGAGTGTCCTTCCTTCAGCTTTTGAATGTTTTTGGAGATTAATAAACATTATTACATGTGTTTTTGTTTACTTTTTCTTGTCTCTCCCTCTCTTTTAAACCAATATTTCTGCTTCTCTCTTTATTCAGATTTCTGCACCTGATTTGACATTAAGTTCACTTTTCCAACTTGCACTTCTTGGTTCAGCCGCTGCGCTGCTCAGTGACAATTCTTCCATCTGATTGATTAATGAGGTGCTCAGTGATTTGCCCTGTTCACACAAGTCCCAGGTGACCGCTAGACAGCACCGCGCCGTTTCGATGTTCCGCTTGCAGCAAGTTATCGTGCAAAACTCCTGGTAATTGAATGAGCAAGGGCCAGTCTGACGAATGGCAGCGGCCATTTGTTCGCCGGTTACAGTACATTAGCGCACCGTATTTAAAAAAAATGTTCGTGAGATTTCAGGCTCTGCCTTATCCCAAACTTTGTTCTTGCTCTCGGTAACATTTAAAAAAAAATTACGTTTAAAGCAGCTTCTCATTTCCTGGTTCCCTGTCTGTGAGAATTCTACAATGTTTAAGCAGCTTGTTGACGTCACAGCAGCATCGCACCCGGGATTCCCACCACAGAGCGCTGAAATCACTTGGAGGTCGATAAAAGCAAACGTTTCGCCACAGAGATCGCGAGAATTATGCAAATTCTGGGCCATCATGTTTCTGATAAATATCTCAAAATGCTTTGAGAACAATTATTTGGGGACAGTGAGTGTCGTTTATAGACAGTCCCTCTTGTACTGCTCAGAATCTCAGAAACAGCCTGAGCAGCTGTTGGGGTGAGATAATACGCAGCAGCAACCTTGGGCTCACACCTGGCAGCTATCTTTTGCCCTGCCAGTACACTTTACACCTAATCCCAGCCTATTACCATCTCGTCTAGCTTCTAATCTCTTTTCCTTCTTTTGTTTCTTTTATTCTTTTGTCTGATCGCAGCCCTGCCTTCGATCTACTTTCTTTTCTTTCCAGTTTTGAAGAAGGGTCCAACCCGAAACGTCAACTCAAATTTCTCTCCACGGATGTTGCCTGACCTGCTGAGTTTTTCCAGCATTTTCTGTTGTTATTTCGGATTTCCAACATCTGCAGTATTTTGCTATCGTACGAGGGACAAGTCAATCTGGGTTCCATCTTCTAGTAGAACTAACCATCTGTGCGCTGCTGATGAGGTCTGGATTGGCCTGAACTAGCCTCCTGCCGTTCAAAAATTGATTCAGACAGACTCATGGGTAACGTGGAAATAGATTGTCATCTTCAGTTAACTTCCACTACAGATGTAGACAGATGTAAATGATGGCTGTGGGGTAAAAAAACACAACATTTCCCTATGATTTAGCTTGTTAAACATTTCTCTGACCCTGTAATGGTACACAAGAGGTTAAACCCAGCTTCACGCACAGGAATTGTGCCTCAGCTTTTCTTAGGACTCTTTTGTTATGACTGTTCAGTGTGTTGTTGGGCATTGTTTTTGAGGAAAGCCACTCAATTCAGATTTATTCAGGTATATGGCTGTATGGCGAGTTTTGAATTTTAACAAAGAGTTGTTAAATTTCACGAAGACTTCTGCAGTTTTATGTCTGCGATTTTTAAGTCAGAGGAAATTGCTCTGATGGATTCTAGAGAGAACAGCGGGCGGATTCTGCCACTCCTGTGCCTGGGTTGATTGGATAACCTGGTCAGCGTTAAAACAGGAAACCGGACAGAGAGTGGAAAATTCCCAGAAAGGATCCTGCCCACTTGTCTAACCATATAATTCAAGCAAAAGTATCGCTGCATAAAGACATTAATTACAATGCTATTTTAACACACACATTGCAAACAAATATCTTTTTTACAACACGAGGCAACTATTCTAAAAATCTTTGAAGTTCGTGCTGCTGTTTGCTTGTTCTATTAAAGCTTCATAAATCTGTTTTAGAATTAAGTGGAAAACAATGTCCTGTGTAAATAACTCTGCCACTTTTCAAAGACGAAGAGGTTTCTACTGATTCACAAGATAGAAAAAACATCTCTAAGCCACTCACTTCGTTCTTTTGATGATAATAATACATTTTTACCCTTTTGTAACCCTCTGGGCAACAAGTGGAAATACTTTCCCCCTGGCGTATCTCATCCTAACTCTCCATTATTTTGAACTTTTCCACGAATCACTGCCCAACCAAGTTGCCTTCACTCCTCGTGTGAGAATTCCAGGGATTCCGGCCAATAAGATCTGAGATACAGAGTTGTCCATCTCCCATAGCATTACAGAATGGGGATGATATTGGAGAGGGCCGAGGTTGCAAAACAGGTGGTGGCACATCGGTCACCAGATATCCAGTTCTTGGGGAGGGTCAGACAACGGGCTACAAAAGCGATTCTGAATGTTTTGTTTCTCCGCCCATGTCCAATTTCACCCCCGGAGGCACAAAACTAAAGGTTAGAAATGCGACAAGGTTGTTAGCGGAAAACGAGTGGGATCGCATAGTGTGCCTCTTATACTTTCTCCACCACATTCATTTCCATTGGAGTCAGTGGGACTGTCTATCGGTTGGGGCGTATAAATGGTGGCAGGTGCGATACCACCCCTCTTGCCATAAAGAGAAAGTTGATTTTTTTAGCCGCAATTTTATTCTACAGATGTAGCCGGGGTAGAGGCTTGGGATTAAATGGTCAGGAGATGCAGACATAATTGAATTCCGATTTTAAAGACCTACATTGTGTTATGCTTTCTATTTTTCAGATATAAGTTTTGACGTCTACGTTTATAATGGAAACTCTCTGTGCAATCTTTTCATGCTGTAATTACATTCTCCTACGTCTCTCGATTTTCCTTCCATTGACTTCAATAGATATGAAAATCGGGAAAAGTTGCTAATGCGCAGCTGACCCAAGATCACTTTTTTCACTCAAAGACCAAATGTTAAACTCATAATGGGCTGTATTTTCCGACCCCCATGGGTGTGTACAAGGTGCATATACACGCGCAGGGGCCTCTCAAGTGCCGGTTTCAGGCATGCGAAGCGCATGCGCTGAAAGCCGGCACCCGCGATCTGTCAAGAATCTTCCTGACAGAGCATCCGCATGCGCAGGAAAGACAGCACTACCGGCTCAGATTTCCGAGGATTTCTGAACTGCTTGAGTTCAGGTACGTCCGAAACAGCTGCGACAAGTAAATGCAGACCTACAGCTTGTATTCTACCAGGAGAAGCTGCAGGAAGAAGAACTCTTTCAGCAGGGGCTAATATAATTGCAAAATACTGCGGATGCTGGAAATCTGAAATAACAACAGAAAATGCTGGAAATACTCAGCAGGCCAGGCAGCATCCGTGGAGAGAGAAACAGAGTTAACGTTTCAGGTCGGGGACCCTTCATCAGAACTGCTGAGTATTTCCAGCATTTTCTGTTGTTATTTCTTTCAGCAGGGGGCTTGGAAACGGAACATTTTTAACTGTGAACGTGAGCAAAGTTCTTTGTACAAAGCCTGATGTAAGTTTTTAACAACGTTAATGCATTAAATACTTTATTGGTTTTGGACCTTGTTTTGAGGAGCGTAGGTAATTTAAAGAGCAACTCTCGCTGTGTGCAAGGTAAGCATTCTCTTGAATTAGATTTCATTTTTTAAAGGTGAAAATGATTGATTAAAATGATTTATTTCACATTTACTAATATTTTACATAATTATGCCAGACTGTATGAATGAATTATATGTTAACATTTCTATGCCCTTTAAAATTTTTATGTATGACTTTGTGAAAATGTTAAAGTTCTTAGAAAATCATCTCGGGCCGTGATATTCATCAGGCGGGTATGACGTGTGTCCGATGCACATTTCCCACCACAGCCCGACGTGAATTTTGAGCCACTCAGTTTATTAAATTGACTTTTACAACTCTTTCCATTTTTCCCTACATATACTTCTTCTGTTTAAAGATAGAGCCTATGAGGGAGAAACATGCCTCCTGACGATGTTGCCCAGATCCTGTGTGTGATTCTGGATCATAGAATCGAAAACGCCTGGGAACAACAAGGAAGACTGAGGAACCATCACCATCGCCTGATCAGGAGGAACTACTGCAATCCCAGAGAGTGTAGAGGGAGAGGCTGTCTTTTGAAATGATGTCGGAGGAATTGCGTGTGAGAAGGTTGCACTTCAGTAAAGGGGCAATCGGCCGACTATGTGACATATTAAAGGACGACCTTGAAACACGCTCGAAGGCCCGTAGTGTCCATGTCCATGAAGGTAACCACAGCACTCAACTTCTTTGCAAGTGGATCATTTCTGGCAGGCACCGGTGAAATTTCCAACATCTCCCAGAGTGCTGCGAGGGCCTGCATTCAACAGGTCACAGATGCCATTTTCCGTAAGGCTTCAGAGTTCATAAACTTCGACTTGTCCACTCGGTAGCAAAGGGAGAGGGCCCTTGCATTTTATAGGATTGCTGGCTTCCCCAAAGTGATTGGGGCCGTCGAGGGAACCCATGTTACATTGAAGGAACCAATTGATGTATCTGTGATGTACATCAAGAGGAACGGGTTTCATTCATTATATGTTATGATAGTCTGTGATGCGCAGCTCAGGATCCTAAAGGTGAATGCAAATGACCGGGGAAGTGCTCATAATTCCTTCATTCTCCGTCACTCGGGCTTATATGGCGCCCTCAGCACACTGCCTCCAGGATCTACATGGATTTTGGGCGAGAAGGGCTGCCCACTAAATCTGTGGCTGATGATGGCACACCACAGGGCCAATAACGAGGCTCAGGAGAGATACAACCAGGCACACGTGTCCACATGGCAAGTGGTGGAGAGGACAATCGGGCTTCTGAAGTCACTCTTCCGATGCCTGGACTGGTCAGGGGGGAACTTGCAGTATTCTGCTCTGAAAGTGTCAAGGATTGTGCTGGCCTGTTGCGCATTGCATAACCTTGCCCTGCAGGAAGGACTGACCCTTAACACTGCAGAGGAGCTCAATGCTGAACTGGAGGACATGGACGATGCCAATGCACCTGAGGCCAGGCCTGATGGGGAGGAGCCAAGGGCTGTCGGAAGCAAGGCTGCTCGGAAACTGCTCGTAGGCAACACCTTCACGAGGTGATGATAGTGTCGCCTTGTACCTCTCCCTGCCCCAGCAAGGCAAATAATGGAGCACACACAATTTAAAGTGAAAGAGTCAAACTTTCTTGCAGCATCAAAGACTTCTGAGGTTCAGTTATGATGTTCTTAGGTTTTAACTTTTAAATATTAACTAGCTATTTTCTACTTTGCAAACATTTGCAAAGATAATATTTGGATAACATTTGTAAACAGTTTAAAGTGACTTATTTGGTTTCTTAGTGCAATAAAGACATTAAAGTGGAAACTATCTATTTTCTAATTTTCAAACAATTGTAATGTTGAATTTTTTCAGAAATAAAAAAGCTGATTTTTTTTTCAAAGTGACTAGAGGCTGTACTTTCTGAAGGAAACGGTTACATGCACTTTCAGTCACAAATATATATTTCAGTAAAAAAAGCAACGACAACATTTAACATTTAAATAAAATGAAACATTAAAGAATTGAACGATTTACTCCCCTCGCATCTGTGTCTGAGGGTCAAATGAGGTGCATTGTGCAAAATGTGACACCCTACTGTGACACCCTACTGTCTCCTGCGCTTTCCCCTTCCCCGTGACCGGAGCCCTCTGCTGCCAAATGAAAGGCCCCTTTGTGCCATCTCTTGCCCTTCAGCAATTGGCACGTGACAGGTTTGCAGCTGCTGCTGCTGCAAAGCAACGTTTGCTTGTATCAGAATCGGCAGAGCTGTTGTTTCGTGGGCCTGCACTGTGTCTGCGCTGGGAGTAGGCAAGAATGGCAGCAGAAACTGATTTAAGCAACTGCAAGTGTTTAACGAGAGATTCGTTTATCTGAACAAGCACCATAGTAACATCATTAATTGCCTGTTTGAAAGGGGCAAGAAAGTCAACTTTCTTCCCATGTAGTGAAAACATCTCTTGCCTCAACCCTTCAACCTGTTGCACCTGAGCTTCTATGTCATTCCATTGCATTGAACGTCTTTCTGCTTCTCCCACCTGCTCTGCAGTATCAGGTTGGTGTAGGGCTGTCGAACAACAGTCATCTGTGCCTGGCACAGAGCTAGAGGGGCCACGAGATGGAAAGGTGCTCTGCAGCCACCCAGGGTCCATACCCCCCCTTCCACTAGCGGACTCAGCGCAAATTCTTCCTCCTCCTCCTCACTTACTGCTCCCACTACATCTGTAACCCCTTCCCCAATGCGCTCTGCAGCCGCAGACTCACGGCACTGTTCATCCCGTGTGTGAGAAGACACCTGTCCACCTGTGGGAAGGAAACAGTAAACATTTACAAATGTGAAGCACGATCTGCCACATCACAGAAGCTGATAATCAACACACACCTAACAGTTTTAAACATATAGACCAACTCACCTCTCCTTACCTCAATGTCTGATTGGGCACCAGGCACTGAACAGCCATTACTGATTCCAAGCAATCGCATGACCATTTCCACTTGCTCCGATAACTCCCTCAGAGTGACAACACCACCGCCTATCAGAGCACGCTCTCTAGCGCTGTTAACAATTTTACTCTAAAATGAAAACAGAAAATTGAATGAAACTCCAGCTTCTCCTGCAGAGACCACCCACCTGCCTTTGAGACAGGACCACATGCTGCTTTGGAGACAGGTTTTTTTTCGCTATTTGAAATTTCAGAACTCAAAGCTGTGGAGTAAAGATAAGATGACAATGGATGACCTGGAGCTAACCCCAAGGCCATAAAACGATAGGACAAGCTCAGGTGCCTGGACAATGAAGTCACTTTAGAACAACCATGCATATAAGACATTTAAAAATAGATCAGTTAAATTTAAACAAATGTTACAGTTGACATTTATAATAACTGTAGCATCCTTGGCAGATCGCATCAAATTATTAACTTTTTTGTGCCATTGTTCCGCTGTCCATGGAATGGACAGCCTGAGAGCCGCTGACAGCCTGGGCAACTTCTGTTCAACCTGTCATCTGTCCTTTGTGCGGCGCCTTGGACTACTCTGCCCCAATGATTCGCAGGTGCTTCGCCTCAACCTCATTGAGGAGTGTGCTGAATTTATCATCAGTGAAATTCTGAGCTCTCTTAATCATGCGAATTGTGCTTCCTCCTTCCATTTCACTCTGCTAATTCATTAAAATTAATGAAAATGTTTTCAGGGCTTTTAAAACTCTTTAAATTGCTTGAAATCTCTTTAAAACTATTTAAAACTATATAAGATTCTTCAAATCCATGTAAAAGTATTTAAAAGTTTCTAAAAGTTTACAAAGGTTTTAAAAAAAAATAAAGAAAGAACTAACCATTGTGACTCACAGCTACTTTCAGTGTTGATCGCAACTGAAGAGTTAAAGAATTCGGGGGCGTGGACTATGCAAATATAAATGTTGACAGCTCTTGTGGGCGGGTCTCCCCTCCGATCGAAGCCCTCGGCTGCGTGCACGCTGGGCAGCATGACATTATACGCTGCCCAGCAGTCCTCATCCAGAGAGCGAAAATCTCCATGGGCGCAGTGACTCCATTTGCTCTTTGCTCTCCAACCGCGAGGAGCAAAGAAGAGCTGGAGGTGCGTGTCAGGACAGCAGTAATATCATCAACCCGAGTTTTACACATTGTAGAGCATTTTCTGAAACATTAACGTGCATTGCATTTTTTAAAATCTTGGAGAAACTGTTCCTCAACAATCTGTATGAACCTAATTATAACCCAGGGGCACATTTCCACTGTGCATTGTGCACAAAGATATCCCAAACTTAATCTTAATTGCGGCTTTACCATTTCATTGGGGGGAATTTTCCTCTCAGTTGGTCAATTATCTATTTCAATACAGATAAAAATTAGGTGGTACATTTTGGTAGGAGGAATAAGGAGGACACATATTCCTTGGAAAATAAGAATCTAACTGGGGTAGAGCAGGAAAGTGATCTAGGAATACACGCACACAAATTATTAAATGTAGCAACACAGATTAATAAGACCATAAAATGCAAACAAAGCACTGGGTTAATTTCTAGATAAATACCAGTCAAAAGCAGGGAAGTTATGTTAAACTTATATTGAACCTTGCTTAGACCCCATTTGGAGTATTGTGAACAGTTCCAGTCTGCGTACTTTTAAAATGATATAGTTGCTTTGGAGAAAGTACTTTTTTACAAGGATGTCACTTGACTGAGAGGTTATAACTATCAGGAAAAAAAGAACAGGCTGGGGCTCTTTTCTCTAGAAATCTTTAAGATTATGAAGAGGTTCGATAGAGTAGACTAAGAGAAGATATTTCTACTTGTGGGGAGTCCAAATCTAGGCTCCACAAATATAAGATAATCACTAATAAATCAAACAAAGAATTCAGGAGAAACGTCTTTACTCAGCGAGCGGTGAGAATGTGGAACTCGCTGACATGTGGAGTGATTAGGGCGAATAACATAGACAGATTTAAGGTGAAGCTACTTAAGTATACGAGGGAGAAACGCCTAGAAGGATATGTTGATAGGGTGAGCTGAAGAAAATAGAGCGGGAGGAGGCTGGTATGGAGCATAAACACTGGCAAGTGCGAGTTGGGCCGAATGGCTTGTTTCGGTGCTGTAAATTCTATGTAATATACCACGTGAAGAAAAGTGTTCCCTGTTGTAGTTAGTGACGGGCCCAAAGCGTCCTTTATGTAATTGAAGAAACCTAACTCTCAGCTAATTTTTCGTTTTCATGGATTTATTTTCTTATTACTAAGCAGAATGATTTCAAATAACCAACAGCTTTATATCTTCAAGTCTGTTTCTCACTAGCACCGAATTTAAATGTACGGTTTCGAGAATGTTTCTATCGTTTTGGGCTGGGGATGAACTATTTGTTCTCTCCTATACCGGAGGCAGTGACTCAAGGTGGAGTGCACAGAAACCAACAGACATCAGATAGCACACCTTTCAGTCTGGGTTTCATGGGGCAGCCCTGAAACTGGGACTTGGTTTGCTGGTAAAGTTCGTCTCCTGCACTGGGGTCGCACTGGCCATTTATGATGTGACTGGAAGGACTCTTCATACTTGTATTGAACAAGAAATTCCGTCCTTACTTCCTGGCCTCGCAGGTTTAAGGATTAAAACACAGGCGGGGATGGGAGGAGGGGTGAAGGTTTTAGATATACCTGTGGATCTTTGAACTTTCGAGTGAATGAAGCACTCCTTTAAATGATATTAAATCCACCTTCTGTAATTGTTACAATGCAGCCAAGTTAACAGTAAACTTAAATAATGACAAATTTCCTATAAAATCGACGCTCAATCATTGATATCAGCCAGGGATAATTTAAACCGAACTTAATTTTTAGTTTTTTGATGATGTAACTAGCAGGGTAGATAAAAGGGAACCAGTGGAGGTAGTGTATTTGAATTTCCAAAAGGCATTCGGTAACGTGCCACATAAAAGATTATTACACAAGATTAGGGCTCATGGGCTTGGGGGTAGCATGGATAGAGGATTGGTTAACAGACAGAGAACAGAGAGTGGCGATAAACGGATCTTGTTTCAGGTTGGTTGGCTGTAACTAGTGGGGTGTCGCAGGGATCAGTTTTGGGGCCTTAGCTATTTGCAATCTATATTAATGACCTAGATGAACAGACTGAGTGTAATGTATCCAAGTTTGCTGAAGATACAAAGCTAGGTGGGACAGTAAGCTGTGAGGAGAACACAACAAATCTGCAAAGGGACAGAAGTAGACGAAGTGAATGGGCAGTAAGGTGGCAGGTGGAGTATAATGTAGCGACATGTGAGGTAGGAAGAATAGAATAACGGAAATTTTTTAAAATGGTGTGCAACTTTCAAATGTTGGTGTTCAGAGACATTTGGGTGTCCTCGTGCAAGAAACACAGAAAGCTAGCATGCAGGTACAGCAAGCAATAAGGAAGGCAAATGGCATGTTGCAAGGGGGTTGGAGAATAAGAGTAAGGAAGTCTTGCTGCAATTGTACAGGGCATAGTGAGACCACACCTGGAGTACTGCGCACAGTTTTGGTGTCTTTATCTAAGGAAGGGTATACTTGTCTTGGAGGCGGTGCAACAAAAGTTCACTAGATTGATTCCTGGGAGGAGAGGGCTGTCCTATGACGGGAGATTTTGTAGAATGGGCCTATACCCTCTGGAGTTTAGAAGAGTGAGAGGAAATGTCATTGAAATATACAAGATTCTGAAGGGGATTGACAGGGTAGATGCTGATAGGTTGTTTCCACTGGCTGAATGGCTAGAACTAGGAGCATAGTCTCAGGATAAGGGGTAGGCCATTTACGACTGAGATGAGGAAGCATTTCTTCACTCAGAAGGTTTTGAATCGTTGGAATTCTCTGCCCCAGAGGGCTGTGAATGCTGAGTCTTTGAGTATATTCAAGGTTGAGATAGATAGATTTTTTGGACTCCAGGGGAGTCAAGGGATATGGAGATCAGCCGGAAAGTGGAGTTGAGGTCAGTGATCAGCCATGTTCTTAGTGAACGGCAGAGCAGGCGCGGGGGGCCGTATGTCCTACCCCTGCTCTTAATTCTTATGTTCTTATGTTTTTAAAATATCGCATCTGTTGAACTCCATTATCGTGTCCCAGAAATGATTCAAAACACTGCCTTTTTTATGTACCTATCTGCTCTCCTACAATTCTGGCCTCCTGTGCATCCCCGATAAAGGAATGGCGGATCCAAATAATTTCCCAATGCAACGTTCCACATTACTGGATCCACTGGAGTTTCCAAGTATTCTATTTTAACAAAGCTGAGTCCGAAAATACCGAATGAAAGCAGAAGAAAATGAATTCACCATTTAGAATACCATGGTCATTTCCGAGTTGTACTTAAAGTCCCTCTGTATACACAATGGATGTAATGAGAGCTGGGCGCGGAATGATCGGTGCCATGATCCGACTCTGTAATATGTTCTGGCTGCTGTCAGCAATGTGCTCTGTGCTATATTTGTTGTCGCTTGCAGTTTATGTGCAGAGCATTTCTAATAAAACTGCTAGACTCTGACTGACAGAAAGCGAAACTTTGTGGCTTTGGCATCTGCTGAACTGGGCAGACACCCGCGTCCCTTCAACAAAGCTGTTTCCATTACGTGATGCACAGATCCGCAGGTTCAGTGATCCAACCACGAGAAGACAGCTGGAAATCCTTGAAACCTTTGCAATTTGCTCCATAACAGCTAAACAAGCCATGAACAAGCAAACTGCAGCGAATATGTAATGTCCAATATTCCATGTCCCAGGACTTGAACTGTTAACAAGGCACATTTCCCATCTGCCTTCATTCTGTGGATCCACAGCATGACTAGACCCCGCCAGTGTAGTAACTGCAATGGAGAATCTCTGCTCTAAATCTTAAAGGGCACAGTTCCTTGTACCACTATTATTCATTTAACCATATTCGTATTCAATATTCAGCAACGATACCTTGCCAGGTAGAGAAAACCTCGGTCCAGAACAAGTGCCCCAGTCTTTATCAGTGCAGAGACTACTGGGCTACTTCTGGCGGTGGACATTGAAGTCCCCACTCAGCGTATATTCCATGCCCGTGCTTTCCTCCATCCTGCCTTCATTATGGAGCAGTACTAAAACCTCAGTTAAGGGAGAGTGGGCTGTTTCGGTAGGAGGGCTCCAGCAGGATGTTTCCTTGGTCTTGCTTGGCTGAAAGCCATGAGATATTTGTGATAGAGTCTTTGTGCATGAGGAATGGAGTCGTGTGGAAGAGAAAGATAGGAAACTCTCACTGGGGGACACAGGTTCAAAATAAAACTGGAAGAATGGGTGATTTCATATCAGTGTGTTAAGTGGTCACGCCACCCCACAGGGTGATTTCATAACAGTGTGTTAAGAGGTCACACCTCCTCACAGGATGATTTTATGTCAGTGTTTTAAAGGTTCACACAGTCCCACAGGGTGATTTCAGATCAGTGTGTTAAAGGTTCAATCTGTCGGACAGGGTGATGTCAGATCAGTGTGTTAAAGGTTCACACTGTCCCACACGGTGATTTCAGATCAGTGTGTTAAAGGTTCACACTGTCCCACAGGGTGATTTCAGATCAGTGAGTTAAAGGTTCAAACTGTCCCACAGGGTGATTTCAGATGAGTGTGTTAAAGGTTCAGACTGTCCCACAGGGTGAGTTCAGATCAGTTTGTTAAAGGTTCACACTGTCCCACAGGGTGATTTCAGATCAGTGTGTTAAAGGTTCAGACTGTCCCACAGGGTGATTTCAGATCAGTGTGTTAAAGGTTCACACTGTCCCACAGGGTGATTTCAGATCAGTGTGTTAAAGGGTCACACTGTCCCACAGGGAGATTTCAGATCAGTGTTTTAAAGGTTCAGACTGTCCCACAGGGTGATTTCAAATCAGTGTGTTAAAGTATCACACTGTCCCACAGGGTGATTTCAGATCAGTATGTTAAAGGTTCACACTCTCCCACAGGGTGATTTCAGATCAGTGTGTTAAAGGTTCACACTGTCCCACACGGTGAGTTCAGATCAGCGTGTTAAAGGTTTGCACTGTCCCACAGGGTGATTTCAGATCAGTGTGTTAAACTTTCACACTGTCGCACAGGGTGGTTTCAGATCAGTGTGTTAAAGGATCACACTGTCCCACAGGGTGATTTCAGATCAGTGTGTCAAAGGTTCAATCTGTCCCACAGGTTGATTTCAGATCAGTGTGTTAAAGGTTCACAGTGTCCCACAGGGTGATTTCAGATCAGTGTGTTAAAGGTGCACACTGTCCCACAGGGTGATTTCAGATAAGGATGTTAATAGTTCACACTGTCCCTCAGGGTGATTTCAGATCAATGTGTTAAAGTTTCACACCGCCCCACAGGGTGATTCAGATCAGTGTGTTAAAGGTTCAATCTATCCCACAGGGTGATTTCTGATCAGTGTGTTAAAGGCTCATTCTGTCCCACAGGGTGATTTCAGATCAGCGTGTTAAAGGTTCAGACTGTCCCACAGGGTGATTTCAGATCAGTGTTTTAAAGGTTCAATCTGTCGCACAGGGTGAATCAGATCAGTGTTTTAAAGGTTCAATCTGTCCCACAGGGTGATTTCAGATCAGTGTGTTAAAGTTTCAATCGGTCCCACAGTGTGATTTCAGATCAGTGTGTGAAAGGTTCACACCGCCCCTCACAGTGATTTCTGATCAGTGTGATAAAGTTTCAAACTGTCACACAGGGTGATTTCAGATCAGTGTGTTAATGGTTCACACTGTCCCACAGGGTGTTTTCAGGTCAGTGCGTTAAATGTTCACACTGCCCACAGGGTGATTTCAGAGCAGTGTGTTAAAGATTCGCACTGTTCCACAGTGTGATTTCAGATCAGTGTGTTAAAGGTTCAATCTGTCCCACAGGGTGATTTCATACCATTGTGTTAAAGGTTCAATCTGTCGCACAGGGTGATTTCAGATCAGTGTGTTAAAGCTTCAGTCTGTCCCACAAGGTGATTTCAGATAAGTGTGTTAAAGGTTCACACTGTCCCACAGGGTGATTTCAGATCAGTGTGTGAAAGGTTCACACTGTCATACAGGGTGATTTCAGGTCAGTGTGTTAAAGTTTCACACCATCCCACAGGGTGATTTCAGATCAGTGTTTTAAAGGTTCAGACTGCCCCACAGGGTGATTTCAGATCAGTGTGTTAAAGGTTCTATCTGTCCCACAGGGTGACTTCAGATCAGTGTGTTAAAGGTTCACACAGCCTCATAGGGTGATATTAAATCAGTGTGTTAAAGGTTCAATCTGCCCACAGGGTGATTTCAGATCAGTGTGTTAAAGGTTCAATCTGTCCCACAGGGTGATTTCAGATCAGTGTGATAAAGGTTCAATCTGTCCCAAAGTGTGATTTCAGATCTGTGTGTTAAAGGTTCAAACTGTGCCACAGAGTGATTTCAGATCAGTGTGTTAACGGTACACACTGTCCGACAGGGTGATTTCAGGTCAGTGTGTTAAAGGTCCACACTGTCCCACAGGGTGATTTCAGATCAGTGTGTTAAAGGTTCTATCTGTCCCACAGGGTGATTTCAGATCAGAGTGTTAAATGTTCAGACTGTCCCACAGGGTTATTTCTGATCAGTGTGTTAAAGGTTCAATCTGTCCCACAGTGTGATTTCAGATCAGTGTGTTAAGGGTTCAATCTGTCCCACAGGTTGATTTCAGATCAGTGTCTTAAAGGTTCAATCTGTCCCACAGGGTGATTTCATATCAGTGTGTTAAAGGTTCAATCTCTCCCACAGGGTGATTTCAGATCTGTGTGTTTAACCTGCAGATTTTTCCCACAGGGTGATTTCAGAACAGTGTGTTAAATGTCCAAACTGTCCCACTGGGTGATTTCAGAACAGTGTGTTAAAGGTTCACACTGTCCCACAGGGTGATTTCAGATCAGTGTGTTAAAGGTTCACACTGTCCCACAGGGTGATTTCAGATCAGTGTGTTAAAGGTTCACACCGTCCCACAGGGTGATTTAAGATCAGCGTGTTAAAGTTTCAGATTGTCCCACAGGGTGATTTCAGATCAGTGTTTTAAAGGTTCAATCTGTCGCACAGGGTGAATCAGATCAGTGTTTTAAAGGTTCAATCTGTCCCACAGGGTGATTTCAGATCAGTGTGTTAAAGGTTCAATCTGTCCCACAGTGTGATTTCAGATCAGTGTCTGAAAGGTTCACACCGCCCCACACGGTGATTTCTGATCAGTGTGATAAAGGTTCAAACTGTCACACAGGGTGATTTCAGATCAGTGTGTTAAAGGTTCACACTATCCCACAGGGTGATTTCAGGTCAGTGCGTTAAATGTTCACATTGTCCCACTGGGTGATTTCAGAGCAGTGTGTTAAAAGTTCAGACTGTCCCACAGGGTCATTTCAGATCAGTGTGTTAAAGATTCACACTGTCCCACAGTGTGATTTCAGATCAGTGTCTTAAAGTTTCAATCTGTCCCACAGGGTGATTTCATACCAGTGTGATAAAGGTTCAATCTGTCGCACAGGGTGATTTCAGATCAGTGTGTTAAAGCTTCAGTCTGTCCCACAAGGTGATTTCAGGAAAGTGTGTTAAAGGTTCAATCTGTCCCACAGGGTGATTTCAGATCAGAGTGTTAAATGTTGAGACTGTCCCACAGGATGATTTCTGATCAGTGTGTTAAAGGTTCAATCTGTCCCAGAGTGTGATTTCAGATCAGTGTGTTAAGGGTTCAATCTGTCCCACAGTTTGATTTCAGATCAGTGTGTTAAATGTTCACACTGTCCCACAGGGTGATTTCATGTCAGTGTGTTAAAGGTTCAATCTGTCCCACAGGGTAATTTATGATCAGTTTGTTAAAGGTTAACACTGTCCCACAGTGTGATTTCAGATCAGTGTCTTAAAGGTACAATCTGTCCGACATGGTGACTTCATATCAGTGTGTTAATGGTTCAATCTCTCCCACAGGGTGATTTCAGATCTGTGTGTTTAACCTTCAGATATTTCCCACAGGGTGATTTCAGAACAGTGTGTTAAAGGTTCAAACTGTCCCACTGGGTGATTTCAGATCAGTGTGTTAAAGGTTCACACAGTCCCACAGGGTGATTTCAGATCAGTGTGTTAAAGGTTCACACTGTCCCACAGGGTGATTTCAGATCAGTGTGTTAAAGGTTCACACCGTCCCACAGGGTGATTTCAGATCAGTGTGTTAAAGGTTCAATCTGTCCCACAGGGTGATTTCAGATCAGTGTGTTAAAGGATCAATCTGTCCCACAGGGTGATTTCAGATCAGTGTGTTAAAGGTTCAATCTGTCCCACAGGGTGATTTCAGATCAGTGTGTTAAAGGTTCAAACTGTGCGAAAGGGTGATTTCAGATCAGTGTGTTAAAGCTTCACACTGTCCCACAGGGTGATTTCAAATCAGTGTGTTAAATGTTCACACTGTCCCACAGGGTGATTTCAGAACAGTGTGTTAAAGGTTCAAACTGTCCCACAGGTTGATTTCTGATCAGTGTGTTAAAGGTTCAATCTGTCCCACAGGGTGATATCAGATCAGTGTGTTAAAGGTTCACACTGTCCCACATGGTGATTTCAGATCAGTGTGTTAAAGGTTCACACTGTCCCAGAGGGTTATTTCAGGTGAGTGTGTTAAAAGTTTACACTGTCCCACAGGGTGATTTCAGATCAGTATATTAAAGGTTCAATCTGTCCTTCACGGTTATTTCAGATCAGTGTTTTGAAAGTTCAGACTGTCCCACAGGGTGATTTCAGATCAGTGTGTTAAAGGTTCAATCTGTCCCACAGGGTGTTTTCAGATCAGTGTGTTAAAGGTTCACACTGTCCCACAGGATGATTTCATGTCAGTGTGTTAAAGGTTCAATCTGTCCCACAGGGTGATTTCAGATCAGTGTGTTGAAGTCTCACACTGTCCCACAGGGTGATTTCATGTCAGTGTTATAAAAGTTCAATCTGTCCCACAGGGTGATTTCAGATCAGTGTGTTAAAGGCTCACACTCTCCCACGGTGTGATTTCATGTCAGTGTTTTCAAGTTTCAATCTGTCCCACAGGGTGATTTCAGATCAGTGTGTATAATTTTCACACTGTCCAACAGGGTGATTTCATGTCAGTGTGTTAAAGATTCAATCTCTCCCACAGGGTGATTTCAGATCAGTGTGCTAAAGGTTCAATCTGTCCCACAGGGTGATTTCAGGTCTGTGTGTTAAAGGTTCAATCTGTCCCACAGTGTGATTTCAGATCAGTGTGTTAAATGTTCACACTGTCCCACAGGGTGATTTCAGATCAGTGTGTTAAAGGTTCAGTCTGTCCCACAGGGTGATTTCAGATCAGTGTGTTAAATTTTCACACTGTCCAACAGGGTGATTTCATGTCAGTGTGTTAAAGGTTCAATCTCTCCCACAGGGTGATTTCAGATCAATGTGCTAAAGGTTCAATTTGTCCCACAGTGTGATTTCAGATCTGTGTGTTAAAGGTTCAATCTGTCCCACAGTGTGATTTCAGATCAGTGTGTTAAATGTTCACACTGTCCCACAGGGTGATTTGATATCAATGTGTTAAAGATTCAGACTCTCCCACAGGGTGATTTCAGATCAGTGTGTTAAAGATTCACACTGTCCCACAGGGTGATTTCAGATCAGTGTGTTAAAGGTTCAGTCTGTCCCACAGGGTGATTTCAGAGCAGTGTTTTAAAGATTCAAACTGTCCCACAGGGTGATTTCATATCAGTGTGTTAAAGGTTCAATCTGTCCCACAGGATGATTTCAGATCAGTGTGTTAAAGCTTCACACTGTCCCACAGGGTGATTTCAAATCAGTGTGTTAAATGTTCACACTGTCCCACAGGGTGATTTCAGTTAAGTGTGTTAAAGGTTCAATCTGTCCCACAGGTTGATTTCTGATCAGTGTGTTAAAGGTTCAATCTGTCCCACAGGGTGATATCAGATCAGTGTGTTAAAGGTTCACACTGTCCCACATGGTGATTTCAGATCAGTGTGTTAAAGGTTCACACTGTCCCAGAGGGTTATTTCAGGTGAGTGTGTTAAAAGTTTACACTGTCCCACAGGGTGATTTCAGATCAGTATGTTAAAGGTTCAATCTGTCCTTCACGGTTATTTCAGATCAGTGTTTTAAAAGTTCAGACTGTCCCACAGGGTGATTTCAGATCAGTGTGTTAAAGGTTCAATCTGTCCCACAGGGTGTTTTCAGATCAGTGTGTTAAAGGTTCACACTGTCCCACAGGATGATTTCATGTCAGTGTGTTAAAGGTTCAATCTGTCCCACAGGGTGATTTCAGATCAGTGTGTTGAAGTCTCACACTGTCCCACAGGGTGATTTCATGTCACTGTTATAAAAGTTCAATCTGTCCCACAGGGTGATTTCAGATCAGTGTGTTAAAGGCTCACACTCTCCCACGATGTGATTTCATGTCAGTGTTTTCAAGTTTCAATCTGTCCCACAGGGTGTTTTCAGATCAGTGTGTTAAATTTTCACACTGTCCAACAGGGTGATTTCATGTCAGTGTGTTAAAGATTCAATCTCTCCCACAGGGTGATTTCAGATCAGTGTGCTAAAGGTTCAATCTGTCCCACAGGGTGATTTCAGATCTGTGTGTTAAAGGTTCAATCTGTCCCACAGTGTGATTTCAGATCAGTGTGTTAAATGTTCACACTGTCCCACAGGGTGATTTCAGATCAGTGTGTTAAAGGTTCAGTCTGTCCCACAGGGTGATTTCAGATCAGTGTGTTAAATTTTCACACTGTCCAACAGGGTGATTTCATGTCAGTGTGTTAAAGGTTCAATCTCTCCCACAGGGTGATTTCAGATCAATGTGCTAACGGTTCAATTTGTCCCACAGTGTGATTTCAGATCTGTGTGTTAAAGGTTCAATCTGTCCCACAGTGTGATTTCAGATCAGTGTGTTAAATGTTCACACTGTCCCACAGGGTGATTTGATATCAGTGTGTTAAAGATTCAGACTCTCCCACAGGGTGATTTCAGATCAGTGTGTTAAAGATTCACACTGTCCCACAGGGTGATTTCAGATCAGTGTGTTAAAGGTTCAGTCTGTCCCACAGGGTGATTTCAGAGCAGTGTGTTAAAGATTCAAACTGTCCCACAGGGTGATTTCATATCAGTGTGTTAAAGGTTCAATCTATCCCACAGGATGATTTCAGATCAGTGTGTTAAAGGTTCAAACGGTCCCACAGTGTGATTCCAGATCAGTGTTTTAAAGGTTCAATCTGTGGCATCGGGTGATTTCAGATCAGTGTTTTAAAAATTCAATCTGTCTCACAGGATGATTTCAGATCAGTGTGTTATAGGTTCACACCACCCCACATGGTGATTTCTGATCAGTGTGTTAAAGGTTCAAACTGCCCAACAGGGTGATGTCAGGTCGGTGCAATAAATGTTCACACTGTCCCACAGGGTGATTTCAGATCATTGTGTTAAAAGTTCAGACTGACCCATAGGGTCATTTCAGATCAGTATGTTAAAGGTTCACACTGTCCCACAGTGTGATTTCAGATCAGTGTGTTAAAGGTTCAATCTGTCCCACAGGGTGATTTCATATCAGTGTTTTAAATGTTCAATCTGTCGCACAGGGTGATTTCAGATCAGTGTGTTAAAGGTTCAGACTGTCCCACAGGGTGATTTCAGATCAGTGTTTTAAAGGTTCAAACTGTTCCACAGGGTGATTTCAGAAGAGTGTGTTAAAGGTCCACACCGTCCCACAGGGTGATTTCAGATCAGTGTGTTAAAGATTCACACCATTCCACAGGGCGATTTCAGATCAGTGTGCTAAAGGTTCAGACTGCCCCACAGGTTGATTTCAGATCAGTGTGTTAAAGGTTCTATCTGTCCCACAGGGTGATTTCAGATCAGTGTGTTAAAGGTTCACACAGCCCCACAGGGTGATTTTAAATCAGTGTGTTAAAGGTTCAATCTGTCCCACAGGGTGATTTCGGATCAGTGTGTTAAAGGTTCAATCTGTCCCAGAGTATGATTTCAGATCAGTGTGTTACAGGTTCAATCTGTCCCACAGGGTGATTTCAGATCTGTGTGTTAAAGGTTCAAACTGTGCCACAGGGTGATTTCAGATCAGTGTGTTAAAGGTTCACACTGTCCCACAGGGTGATTTCAAATCAGTGTGTTAAAGGTTCACACTGTCCCACAGGGTGATTTCAGATCAGTGTGTTAAACGTTCACACCGTCCCACAGGGTGATTTCAGATCAGTGTTTTAAAGGTTCAATCTGTCCCACAGGGTGATTTCAGATCAGTGTTTTAAATGTTCAATCTGTCGCACAGGGTGATTTCAGATCAGTGTGTTAAAGGTTCAGACTGTCCCACAGGGTGATTTCAGATCAGTGTTTTAAAGGTTCAAACTGTTCCACAGGGTGATTTCAGAACAGTGTGTTAAACGTTCACACCGTCCCACAGGGTGATTTCAGATCAGTGTGTTAAAGGTTCAATCTGCCCCACAGGGTGATTTCGGATCAGTGTGTTAAAGGTTCACACTGTCCCACAGGGTGATTTCAGATCAGTGTGTTAAAGGTTCACACTGTCCCACAGGGTGATTTCAGATCAATGTGATAAAGGTTCAAACTGTCCCACAGGGCGATTTCAAATCAGTGTGTTAAAGGTTCACACTGTCCCACAGGGTGATTTCAGATCAGTGTGTTAAACGTTCACACCGTCCCACAGTGTGATTTCAGATCAGTGTTTTAAAGGTTCAATCTGTCCCACAGGGTGATTTCAGATCAGTGTTTTAAATGTTCAATCTGTCGCACAGGGTGATTTCAGATCAGTGTGTTAAAGGTTCAGACTGTCCCACAGGGTGATTTCAGATCAGTGTTTTAAAGGTTCAAACTGTTCCACAGGGTGATTTCAGAACAGTGTGTTAAACGTTCACACCGTCCCACAGGGTGATTTCAGATCAGTGTTTTAAAGGTTCAATCTGTCCCACAGGGTGATTTCAGATCAGTGTGTTAAAGGTTCAATCTGTCCCACAGGGTGATTTCAGATCAGTGTGTTAAAGGTTCCAACTGTACCACAGGGTGATTTCAGATCAGTGTGTTAAATTTTCAATCTGTCCCACAGGGTGATTTCAGATCTGTATGTTAAAGGTTCAATGTGTGCCAGAGGGTGATTTCAGATCAGTGTGTTAAATGTTCAATGTGTCCAACAGGGTGATTTCAGATCAGTGTGTTAAAGGTTCAATGTGTGCCAGAGGGTGATTTCAGATCAGTGTGTTAAATGTTCAATGTGTCCAACAGGGTGATTTCAGATCAGTGTGTTAAAGGTTCTCACTGTCCCACAGGGTGATTTCAGATCAATGTGATAAAGTATCAAACTGTCCCACAGGGTGATTTCAGATCAGAGATTTAAAGGTTCAGACTGTCCCACAGGGTGATTCCAGATCAGTGTGTTAAAGGTTCACACTGTCCCACAGAGTGATTTCAGATCAGTGTGTTAAAGGTTCAATCTGTCCCACAGGGTGATTTCAGATCAGTGTGTTAAAGGTACAGACTGTCCCACAGGATGATTTCAGATCAGTGTGTTAAAGGATCAGACTGTCCCACAGGATGATTTCAGATCAGTGTGTTAAAGGTTCACACTGTCCCACAGGGTAATTTCAGATAAGTGTGTTAAAGGTTCACACTGTCCAAAAGGGTGATTTCAGATCAGTGTGTTAAAGGTTTAGACTGTCGCACAGGGTGATTTCAGATCAGTGTGTTAAAGATTCAGACTGTCCCACCGGGTGATTTCAGATCAGTGTGTTAAAGATTCACACTGTCCCACAGGGTGATTTCAGATCAGTGTGTTAAAGGTTCAATCTGTCCCACAGGGTGATTTCAGAGCAGTGTGTTAAAGATTCAAACTGTCCCACAGGGTGATTTCATATCAGTGTGTTAAAGGTTCAATCTGTCCCACAGGGTGATTTCAGAACAGTGTGTTAAAGGTTCAAACTGTCCCACTGGGTGATTTCAGAACAGTGTTTTAAAGGTTCACACTGTCCCACAGGGTGATTTCAGATCAGTGTGTTAAAGGTTCACACTGTCCCACAGGGTGATTTCATGTCAGTGTGTTAAAGGTTCAATCTGTCCCACAGGGTGATTTCAGATCAGTGTGTTGAAGTCTCACACTGTCCCACAGGGTGATTTCATGTCAGTGTTTTAAAGGTTCAATCTGTCCCACAGGGTGATTTCAGATCAGTGTGTTAAAGTTTCACACTGTCCCACAGGGTGATTTCATGTCAGTGTGTTAAAGGATCAATCTGTCCCACAGTGTGATTTCAGGTCAGTGTGTTAAATGTTCACACTGTCCCACAGGGTGATTTCAGATCAGTGTGTTAAAATTCAGACTGTCCCACAGGGTGATTTCAGATCAGTGTGTTAAAGAGTCACACTGTCCCACAGGGTGATTTCAGATCAGTGTGTTAAAGGTTCAATCTGCCCACAGGGTGATTTCAGATCAGTGTGTTAAAGGTTCAATCTGTCCCACAGGGTGATTTCAGATCAGTGTGATAAAGGTTCAATCGGTCCCACAGTGTGATTTCAGATCTGTGTGTTAAAGGTTCAAACTGTGCCACAGGGTTATTTCAGATCAGTGTGTTAACGGTACACACTGTCCGACAGGGTGATTTCAGGTCAGTGTGTTAAAGGTCCACACTGTCCCACAGGGTGATTTCAGATCAGTGTGTTAAAGGTTCAATCTGTCCCACAGGGTGATTTCAGATCAGAGTGTTAAATGTTCAGACTGTCCCACAGGGTGATTTCTGATCAGTGTGTTAAAGGTTCAATCTGTCCCACAGTGTGATTTCAGATCAGTGTGTTAAGGGTTCAATCTGTCCCACAGGTTGATTTCAGATCAGTGTGTTAAAGGTTCACACTGTCCCACAGGCTGATTTCATGTCAGTGTGTTAAAGGTTCAATCTGTCCCACAGGGTAATTTATGATCAGTTTGTTAAAGGTTAACACAGTCCCACAGTGTGATTTCAGATCAGTGTCTTAAAGGTTCAATCTGTCCCACAGGGTGATTTCATATCAGTGTGTTAAAGGTTCAATCTCTCCCACAGGGTGATTTCAGATCTGTGTGTTTAACCTTCAGATTTTTCCCACAGGGTGATTTCAGAACAGTGTGTTAAAGGTTCAAACTGTCCCACTGGGTGATTTCAGAATAGTGTGTTAAAGGTTCACACTGTCCCACAGGGTGATTTCAGATCAGTGTGTTAAAGGTTCACACTGTCCCACAGGGTGATTTCAGATCAGTGTGTTAAAGGTTCACATGGTCCCACAGGGTGATTTAAGATCAGCGTGTTAAAGGTTCAGATTTTCCCACAGGTTGATTTCAGATCAGTGTTTTAAAGGTTCAATCTGTCGCACAGGGTGAATCAGATCAGTGTTTTAAAGGTTCAATCTGTCCCACAGGGTGATTTCGGATCAGTGTGTTAAAGGTTCAATCTGTCCCACAGTGTGATTTCAGATCAGTGTCTGAAAGGTTCACACCACCCCACACGGTGATTTCTGATCAGTGTGATAACGGTTCAAACTGTCACACAGGGGGATTTCAGATCAGTGTGTTAAAAGTTCACACTATCCCACAGGGTGTTTTCTGGTCAGTGCGTTAAATGTTCACACTGTCCCACTGGGTGATTTCAGAGCAGTGTGTTAAAAGTTCAGACTGTCCCACAGGGTCATTTCAGATCAGTGTGTTAAAGATTCACACTGTCCCACAGTGTGATTTCAGATCAGTGTGTTAAAGGTTCAATCTGTCCCACAGGGTGATTTCATACCAGTGTGTTAAAGGTTCAATCTGTCGCACAGGGTGATTTCAGATCAGTGTGTTAAAGCTTCAGTCTGTCCCACAAGGTGATTTCAGATAAGTGTGTTAAAGGTTCAATCTGTACCACAGGGTGATTTCAGATCAGAGTGTTAAATGTTCAGACTGTCCCACAGGATGATTTCTGATCAGTGTGTTAAAGGTTCAATCTGTCCCACAGTGTGATTTCAGATCAGTGTGTTAAGGGTTCAATCTGTCCCACAGTTTGACTTCAGATCAGTGTGTTAAAGGTTCACACTGTCCCACAGGGTGATTTCATGTCAGTGTGTTAAAGGTTCAATCTGTCCCACAGGGTAATTTATGATCAGTTTGTTAAAGGTTAACACTGTCCCACAGTGTGATTTCAGATCAGTGTCTTAAAGGTACAATCTGCCCGACAGGGTGATTTCATATCAGTGTGTTAATGGTTCAATCTCTCCCACAGGGTGATTTCAGATCTGTGTGTTTAACCTTCAGATTTTTCCCACAGGGTGATTTCAGAACAGTGTGTTAAAGGTTCAAACTGTCCCACTGGGTGATTTCAGAACAGTGTGTTAAAGGTTCACACAGTCCCACAGGGTGATTTCAGATCAGTGTGTTAAAGGTTCACACTGTCCCACAGGGTGATTTCAGATCAGTGTGTTAAAGGTTCACACCGTCCCACAGGGTGATTTCAGATCAGTGTGTTAAAGGTTCAATCTGTCCCACAGGGTGATTTCAGATCAGTGTGTTAAAGGTTCAATCTGTCCCACAGGGTGATTTCAGATCAGTGTGTTAAAGGTTCAATCTGTCCCACAGGGTGATTTCAGATCAGTGTGTTAAAGGTTCAAACTGTGCCAAAGGGTGATTTCAGATCAGTGTGTTAAAGCTTCACACTGTCCCAGAGGGCGATTTCAAATCAGTGTGTTAAATGTTCACACTGTCCCACAGGGTGATTTCAGTTCAGTGTGTTAAAGTTTCAATCTGTCCCACAGGTTGATTTCTGATCAGTGTGTTAAAGGTTCAATCTGTCCCACAGGGTGATATCAGATCAGTGTTTTAAAGGTTCACACTGTCCCACATGGTGATTTCAGATCAGTGTGTTAAAGGTTCACACTGTCCCAGAGGATTATTTCAGGTCAGTGTGTTAAAAGATTACACTGTCCCACAGGGTGATTTCAGATCAGTATGTCAATGTTTCAATCTGTCCTTCACGGTGATTTCAGATCAGTGTTTTAAAAGTTCAGACTGTCCCACAGGGTGATTTCAGATCAGTGTGTTAAAGGTTCAATCAGTCCCACAGGGTGATTTCAGATCAGTGTGTTGAAGTCTCACACTGTCCCACAGGGTGATTTCATGTCAGTGTTATAAAAGTTCTATCTTTCCCACAGGGTGATTTCAGATCAGTGTGTTAAAGGCTCACACTCTCCCACGGTGTGATTTCATGTCAGTGTGTTAAAGGTTCAATCTCTCCCACAGGGTGATTTCAGATCAGTGTGCTAAAGGTTCAATCTGTCCCACAGGGTGATTTCAGATCTGTGTGTTAATGGTTCAATCTGTCCCACTGTGTGATTTCAGATCAGTGTGTTAAATGTTCACACTGTCCCACAGGGTGATTTGATATCAGTGTGTTAAAGATTCAGACTCTCCCACAGGGTGATTTCAGATCAGTGTGTTAAAGATTCACACTGTCCCACAGGGTGATTTCAGATCAGTGTGTTAAAGGTTCAGTCTGTCCCACAGGGTGATTTCAGATCAGTGTGATAAAGGTTCAATCTGTCCCACAGTGTGATTTCAGATCTGTGTGTTAAAGGTTCAAACTGTGCCACAGGGTTATTTCAGATCAGTGTGTTAACGGTACACACTGTCCCACAGGGTGATTTCAGGTCAGTGTGTTAAAGGTCCACACTGTCCCACAGGGTGATTTCAGATCAGTGTGTTAAAGGTTCAATCTGTCCCACAGGGTGATTTCAGATCAGAGTGTTAAATGTTCAGACTGTCCCACAGGGTGATTTCTGATCAGTGTGTTAAAGGTTCAATCTGTCCCACAGTGTGATTTCAGATCAGTGTGTTAAGGGTTCAATCTGTCCCACAGGTTGATTTCAGATCAGTGTGTTAAAGGTTCACACAGTCCCACAGTGTGATTTCAGATCAGTGTCTTAAAGGTTCAATCTGTCCCACAGGGTGATTTCATATCAGTGTGTTAAAGGTTCAATCTCTCCCACAGGGTGATTTCAGATCTGTCTGTTTAACCTTCAGATTTTTCCCACAGGGTGATTTCAGAACAGTGTGTTAAAGGTTCAAACTGTCCCACTGGGTGATTTCAGAATAATGTGTTAAAGGTTCACACTGTCCCACAGGGTGATTTCAGATCAGTGTGTTAAAGGTTCACACTGTCCCACAGGTTGATTTCAGATCAGTGTGTTAAAGGTTCACATGGTCCCACAGGGTGATTTAAGATCAGCGTGTTAAAGGTTCAGATTGTCCCACAGGTTGATTTCAGATCAGTGTTTTAAAGGTTCAATCTGTCGCACAGGGTGAATCAGATCAGTGTTTTAAAGGTTCAATCTGTCCCACAGGGTGATTTCGGATCAGTGTGTTAAAGGTTCAATCTGTCCCACAGTGTGATTTCAGATCAGTGTCTGAAAGGTTCACACCACCCCACACGGTGATTTCTGATCAGTGTGATAACGGTTCAAACTGTCACACAGGGGAATTTCAGATCAGTGTGTTAAAGGTTCACACTATCCCACAGGGTGTTTTCTGGTCAGTGCGTTAAATGTTCACACTGTCCCACTGGGTGATTTCAGAGCAGTGTGTTAAAAGTTCAGACTGTCCCACAGGGTCATTTCAGATCAGTGTGTTAAAGATTCACACTGTCCCACAGTGTGATTCCAGATCAGTGTGTTAAAGGTTCAATCTGTCCCACAGGGTGATTTCATACCAGTGTGTTAAAGGTTCAATCTGTCGCACAGGGTGATTTCAGATCAGTGTGTTAAAGCTTCAGTCTGTCCCACAAGGTGATTTCAGATAAGTGTGTTAAAGGTTCAATCTGTACCACAGGGTGATTTCAGATCAGAGTGTTAAATGTTCAGACTGTCCCACAGGATGATTTCTGATCAGTGTGTTAAAGGTTCAATCTGTCCCACAGTGTGATTTCAGATCAGTGTGTTAAGGGTTCAATCTGTCCCACTGTGTGATTTCAGATCAGTGTGTTAAATGTTCACACTGTCCCACAGGGTGATTTGATATCAGTGTGTTAAAGATTCAGACTCTCCCACAGGGTGATTTCAGATCAGTGTGTTAAAGATTCACACTGTCCCACAGGGTGATTTCAGATCAGTGTGTTAAAGGTTCAGTCTGTCCCACAGGGTGATTTCAGATCAGTGTGATAAAGGTTCAATCTGTCCCACAGTGTGATTTCAGATCTGTGTGTTAAAGGTTCAAACTGTGCCACAGGGTTATTTCAGATCAGTGTGTTAACGGTACACACTGTCCCACAGGGTGATTTCAGGTCAGTGTGTTAAAGGTCCACACTGTCCCACAGGGTGATTTCAGATCAGTGTGTTAAAGGTTCAATCTGTCCCACAGGGTGATTTCAGATCAGAGTGTTAAATGTTCAGACTGTCCCACAGGGTGATTTCTGATCAGTGTGTTAAAGGTTCAATCTGTCCCACAGTGTGATTTCAGATCAGTGTGTTAAGGGTTCAATCTGTCCCACAGGTTGATTTCAGATCAGTGTGTTAAAGGTTCACACAGTCCCACAGTGTGATTTCAGATCAGTGTCTTAAAGGTTCAATCTGTCCCACAGGGTGATTTCATATCAGTGTGTTAAAGGTTCAATCTCTCCCACAGGGTGATTTCAGATCTGTGTGTTTAACCTTCAGATTTTTCCCACAGGGTGATTTCAGAACAGTGTGTTAAAGGTTCAAACTGTCCCACTGGGTGATTTCAGAATAATGTGTTAAAGGTTCACACTGTCCCACAGGGTGATTTCAGATCAGTGTGTTAAAGGTTCACACTGTCCCACAGGTTGATTTCAGATCAGTGTGTTAAAGGTTCACATGGTCCCACAGGGTGATTTAAGATCAGCGTGTTAAAGGTTCAGATTGTCCCACAGGTTGATTTCAGATCAGTGTTTTAAAGGTTCAATCTGTCGCACAGGGTGAATCAGATCAGTGTTTTAAAGGTTCAATCTGTCCCACAGGGTGATTTCGGATCAGTGTGTTAAAGGTTCAATCTGTCCCACAGTGTGATTTCAGATCAGTGTCTGAAAGGTTCACACCACCCCACACGGTGATTTCTGATCAGTGTGATAACGGTTCAAACTGTCACACAGGGGGATTTCAGATCAGTGTGTTAAAGGTTCACACTATCCCACAGGGTGTTTTCTGGTCAGTGCGTTAAATGTTCACACTGTCCCACTGGGTGATTTCAGAGCAGTGTGTTAAAAGTTCAGACTGTCCCACAGGGTCATTTCAGATCAGTGTGTTAAAGATTCACACTGTCCCACAGTGTGATTCCAGATCAGTGTGTTAAAGGTTCAATCTGTCCCACAGGGTGATTTCATACCAGTGTGTTAAAGGTTCAATCTGTCGCACAGGGTGATTTCAGATCAGTGTGTTAAAGCTTCAGTCTGTCCCACAAGGTGATTTCAGATAAGTGTGTTAAAGGTTCAATCTGTACCACAGGGTGATTTCAGATCAGAGTGTTAAATGTTCAGACTGTCCCACAGGATGATTTCTGATCAGTGTGTTAAAGGTTCAATCTGTCCCACAGTGTGATTTCAGATCAGTGTGTTAAGGGTTCAATCTGTCCCACAGTTTGATTTCAGATCAGTGTGTTAAAGGTTCACACTGTCCCACAGGGTGATTTCATGTCAGTGTGTTAAAGGTTCAATCTGTCCCACAGGGTAATTTATGATCAGTTTGTTAAAGGTTAACACTGTCCCACAGTGTGATTTCAGATCAGTGTCTTAAAGGTACAATCTGCCCGACAGGGTGATTTCATATCAGTGTGTTAATGGTTCAATCTCTCCCACAGGGTGATTTCAGATCTGTGTGTTTAACCTTCAGATTTTTCCCACAGGGTGATTTCAGAACAGTGTGTTAAAGGTTCAAACTGTCCCACTGGGTGATTTCAGAACAGTGTGTTAAAGGTTCACACAGTCCCACAGGGTGATTTCAGATCAGTGTGTTAAAGGTTCACACTGTCCCACAGGGTGATTTCAGATCAGTGTGTTAAAGGTTCAATCTGTCCCACAGGGTGATTTCAGATCAGTGTGTTAAAGGTTCAAACTGTGCCAAAGGGTGATTTCAGATCAGTGTGTTAAAGCTTCACACTGTCCCAGAGGGTGATTTCAAATCAGTGTGTTAAATGTTCACACTGTCCCACAGGGTGATTTCAGTTCAGTGTGTTAAAGTTTCAATCTGTCCCACAGGTTGATTTCTGATCAGTGTGTTAAAGGTTCAATCTGTCCCACAGGGTGATATCAGATCAGTGTTTTAAAGGTTCACACTGTCCCACATGGTGATTTCAGATCAGTGTGTTAAAGGTTCACACTGTCCCAGAGGATTATTTCAGGTCAGTGTGTTAAAAGATTACACTGTCCCACAGGGTGATTTCAGATCAGTATGTCAATGTTTCAATCTGTCCTTCACGGTGATTTCAGATCAGTGTTTTAAAAGTTCAGACTGTCCCACAGGGTGATTTCAGATCAGTGTGTTAATGGTTCAATCTGTCCCACTGTGTGATTTCAGATCAGTGTGTTAAATGTTCACACTGTCCCACAGGGTGATTTGATATCAGTGTGTAAAAGATTCAGACTCTCCCACAGGGTGATTTCAGATCAGTGTGTTAAAGATTCACACTGTCCCACAGGGTGATTTCAGATCAGTGTGTTAAAGGTTCAGTCTGTCCCACAGGGTGATTTCAGATCAGTGTGATAAAGGTTCAATCTGTCCCACAGTGTGATTTCAGATCTGTGTGTTAAAGGTTCAAACTGTGCCACAGGGTTATTTCAGATCAGTGTGTTAACGGTACACACTGTCCCACAGGGTGATTTCAGGTCAGTGTGTTAAAGGTCCACACTGTCCCACAGGGTGATTTCAGATCAGTGTGTTAAAGGTTCAATCTGTCCCACAGGGTGATTTCAGATCAGAGTGTTAAATGTTCAGACTGCCCCACAGGGTGATTTCTGATCAGTGTGTTAAAGGTTCAATCTGTCCCACAGTGTGATTTCAGATCAGTGTGTTAAGGGTTCAATCTGTCCCACAGGTTGATTTCAGATCAGTGTGTTAAAGGTTCACACAGTCCCACAGTGTGATTTCAGATCAGTGTCTTAAAGGTTCAATCTGTCCCACAGGGTGATTTCATATCAGTGTGTTAAAGGTTCAATCTCTCCCACAGGGTGATTTCAGATCTGTGTGTTTAACCTTCAGATTTTTCCCACAGGGTGATTTCAGAACAGTGTGTTAAAGGTTCAAACTGTCCCACTGGGTGATTTCAGAATAGTGTGTTAAAGGTTCACACTGTCCCACAGGGTGATTTCAGATCAGTGTGTTAAAGGTTCACACTGTCCCACAGGGTGATTTCAGATCAGTGTGTTAAAGGTTCACATGGTCCCACAGGGTGATTTAAGATCAGCGTGTTAAAGGTTCAGATTGTCCCACAGGTTGATTTCAGATCAGTGTTTTAAAGGTTCAATCTGTCGCACAGGGTGAATCAGATCAGTGTTTTAAAGGTTCAATCTGTCCCACAGGGTGATTTCGGATCAGTGTGTTAAAGGTTCAATCTGTCCCACAGTGTGATTTCAGATCAGTGTCTGAAAGGTTCACACCACCCCACATGGTGATTTCTGATCAGTGTGATAACGGTTCAAACTGTCACACAGGGGGATTTCAGATCAGTGTGTTAAAGGTTCACACTATCCCACAGGGTGTTTTCAGGTCAGTGCGTTAAATGTTCACACTGTCCCACTGGGTGATTTCAGAGCAGTGTGTTAAAAGTTCAGACTGTCCCACAGGGTCATTTCAGATCAGTGTGTTAAAGATTCACACTGTCCCACAGTGTGATTTCAGATCAGTGTGTTAAAGGTTCAATCTGTCCCACAGGGTGATTTCATACCAGTGTGTTAAAGGTTCAATCTGTCGCACAGGGTGATTTCAGATCAGTGTGTTAAAGCTTCAGTCTGTCCCACAAGGTGATTTCAGATAAGTGTGTTAAAGGTTCAATCTGTACCACAGGGTGATTTCAGATCAGAGTGTTAAATGTTCAGACTGTCCCACAGGATGATTTCTGATCAGTGTGTTAAAGGTTCAATCTGTCCCACAGTGTGATTTCAGATCAGTGTGTTAAGGGTTCAATCTGTCCCACAGTTTGATTTCAGATCAGTGTGTTAAAGGTTCACACTGTCCCACAGGGTGATTTCATGTCAGTGTGTTAAAGCTTCAGTCTGTCCCACAGGGTAATTTATGATCAGTTTGTTAAAGGTTAACACTGTCCCACAGTGTGATTTCAGATCAGTGTCTTAAAGGTACAATCTGTCCGACAGGGTGATTTCATATCAGTGTGTTAATGGTTCAATCTCTCCCACAGGGTGATTTCAGATCTGTGTGTTTAACCTTCAGATTTTTCCCACAGTGTGATTTCAGAACAGTGTGTTAAAGGTTCAAACTGTCCCACTGGGTGATTTCAGAACAGTGTGTTAAAGGTTCACACAGTCCCACAGGGTGATTTCAGATCAGTGTGTTAAAGGTTCACACTGTCCCACAGGGTGATTTCAGATCAGTGTGTTAAAGGTTCACACCGTCCCACAGGGTGATTTCAGATCAGTGTGTTAAAGGTTCAATCTGTCCCACAGGGTGATTTCAGATCTGTGTGTTAAAGGTTCAAACTGTGCCACAGGGTTATTTCAGATCAGTGTGTTAACGGTACACACTGTCCCACAGGGTGATTTCAGGTCAGTGTGTTAAAGGTCCACACTGTCCCACAGGGTGATTTCAGATCAGTGTGTTAAAGGTTCAATCTGTCCCACAGGGTGATTTCAGATCAGAGTGTTAAATGTTCAGACTGTCCCACAGGGTGATTTCTGATCAGTGTGTTAAAGGTTCAATCTGTCCCACAGTGTGATTTCAGATCAGTGTGTTAAAGGTTCAATCTGTCCCACAGGTTGATTTCAGATCAGTGTGTTAAAGGTTCACACAGTCCCACAGTGTGATTTCAGATCAGTGTCTTAAAGGTTCAATCTGTCCCACAGGGTGATTTCATATCAGTGTGTTAAAGGTTCAATCTCTCCCACAGGGTGATTTCAGATCTGTGTGTTTAACCTTCAGATTTTTCCCACAGGGTGATTTCAGAACAGTGTGTTAAAGGTTCAAACTGTCCCACTGGGTGATTTCAGAATAATGTGTTAAAGGTTCACACTGTCCCACAGGGTGATTTCAGATCAGTGTGTTAAAGGTTCACACTGTCCCACAGGTTGATTTCAGATCAGTGTGTTAAAGGTTCACATGGTCCCACAGGGTGATTTAAGATCAGCGTGTTAAAGGTTCAGATTGTCCCACAGGTTGATTTCAGATCAGTGTTTTAAAGGTTCAATCTGTCGCACAGGGTGAATCAGATCAGTGTTTTAAAGGTTCAATCTGTCCCACAGGGTGATTTCGGATCAGTGTGTTAAAGGTTCAATCTGTCCCACAGTGTGATTTCAGATCAGTGTCTGAAAGGTTCACACCACCCCACACGGTGATTTCTGATCAGTGTGATAACGGTTCAAACTGTCACACAGGGGGATTTCAGATCAGTGTGTTAAAGGTTCACACTATCCCACAGGGTGTTTTCTGGTCAGTGCGTTAAATGTTCACACTGTCCCACTGGGTGATTTCAGAGCAGTGTGTTAAAAGTTCAGACTGTCCCACAGGGTCATTTCAGATCAGTGTGTTAAAGATTCACACTGTCCCACAGTGTGATTCCAGATCAGTGTGTTAAAGGTTCAATCTGTCCCACAGGGTGATTTCATACCAGTGTGTTAAAGGTTCAATCTGTCGCACAGGGTGATTTCAGATCAGTGTGTTAAAGCTTCAGTCTGTCCCACAAGGTGATTTCAGATAAGTGTGTTAAAGGTTCAATCTGTACCACAGGGTGATTTCAGATCAGAGTGTTAAATGTTCAGACTGTCCCACAGGATGATTTCTGATCAGTGTGTTAAAGGTTCAATCTGTCCCACAGTGTGATTTCAGATCAGTGTGTTAAGGGTTCAATCTGTCCCACAGTTTGATTTCAGATCAGTGTGTTAAAGGTTCACACTGTCCCACAGGGTGATTTCATGTCAGTGTGTTAAAGGTTCAATCTGTCCCACAGGGTAATTTATGATCAGTTTGTTAAAGGTTAACACTGTCCCACAGTGTGATTTCAGATCAGTGTCTTAAAGGTACAATCTGCCCGACAGGGTGATTTCATATCAGTGTGTTAATGGTTCAATCTCTCCCACAGGGTGATTTCAGATCTGTGTGTTTAACCTTCAGATTTTTCCCACAGGGTGATTTCAGAACAGTGTGTTAAAGGTTCAAACTGTCCCACTGGGTGATTTCAGAACAGTGTGTTAAAGGTTCACACAGTCCCACAGGGTGATTTCAGATCAGTGTGTTAAAGGTTCACACTGTCCCACAGGGTGATTTCAGATCAGTGTGTTAAAGGTTCACACCGTCCCACAGGGTGATTTCAGATCAGTGTGTTAAAGGTTCAATCTGTCCCACAGGGTGATTTCAGATCAGTGTGTTAAAGGTTCAATCTGTCCCACAGGGTGATTTCAGATCAGTGTGTTAAAGGTTCAATCTGTCCCACAGGGTGATTTCAGATCAGTGTGTTAAAGGTTCAAACTGTGCCAAAGGGTGATTTCAGATCAGTGTGTTAAAGCTTCACACTGTCCCAGAGGGTGATTTCAAATCAGTGTGTTAAATGTTCACACTGTCCCACAGGGTGATTTCAGTTCAGTGTGTTAAAGTTTCAATCTGTCCCACAGGTTGATTTCTGATCAGTGTGTTAAAGGTTCAATCTGTCCCACAGGGTGATATCAGATCAGTGTTTTAAAGGTTCACACTGTCCCACATGGTGATTTCAGATCAGTGTGTTAAAGGTTCACACTGTCCCAGAGGATTATTTCAGGTCAGTGTGTTAAAAGATTACACTGTCCCACAGGGTGATTTCAGATCAGTATGTCAATGTTTCAATCTGTCCTTCACGGTGATTTCAGATCAGTGTTTTAAAAGTTCAGACTGTCCCACAGGGTGATTTCAGATCAGTGTGTTAAAGGTTCAATCAGTCCCACAGGGTGATTTCAGATCAGTGTGTTGAAGTCTCACACTGTCCCACAGGGTGATTTCATGTCAGCGTTATAAAAGTTCAATCTTTCCCACAGGGTGATTTCAGATCAGTGTGTTAAAGGCTCACACTCTCCCACGGTGTGATTTCATGTCAGTGTGTTAAAGGTTCAATCTCTCCCACAGGGTGATTTCAGATCAGTGTGCTAAAGGTTCAATCTGTCCCACAGGGTGATTTCAGATCTGTGTGTTAATGGTTCAATCTGTCCCACTGTGTGATTTCAGATCAGTGTGTTAAATGTTCACACTGTCCCACAGGGTGATTTGATATCAGTGTGTAAAAGATTCAGACTCTCCCACAGGGTGATTTCAGATCAGTGTGTTAAAGATTCACACTGTCCCACAGGGTGATTTCAGATCAGTGTGTTAAAGGTTCAGTCTGTCCCACAGGGTGATTTCAGATCAGTGTGATAAAGGTTCAATCTGTCCCACAGTGTGATTTCAGATCTGTGTGTTAAAGGTTCAAACTGTGCCACAGGGTTATTTCAGATCAGTGTGTTAACGGTACACACTGTCCCACAGGGTGATTTCAGGTCAGTGTGTTAAAGGTCCACACTGTCCCACAGGGTGATTTCAGATCAGTGTGTTAAAGGTTCAATCTGTCCCACAGGGTGATTTCAGATCAGAGTGTTAAATGTTCAGACTGCCCCACAGGGTGATTTCTGATCAGTGTGTTAAAGGTTCAATCTGTCCCACAGTGTGATTTCAGATCAGTGTGTTAAGGGTTCAATCTGTCCCACAGGTTGATTTCAGATCAGTGTGTTAAAGGTTCACACAGTCCCACAGTGTGATTTCAGATCAGTGTCTTAAAGGTTCAATCTGTCCCACAGGGTGATTTCATATCAGTGTGTTAAAGGTTCAATCTCTCCCACAGGGTGATTTCAGATCTGTGTGTTTAACCTTCAAATTTTTCCCACAGGGTGATTTCAGAACAGTGTGTTAAAGGTTCAAACTGTCCCACTGGGTGATTTCAGAATAGTGTGTTAAAGGTTCACACTGTCCCACAGGGTGATTTCAGATCAGTGTGTTAAAGGTTCACACTGTCCCACAGGGTGATTTCAGATCAGTGTGTTAAAGGTTCACATGGTCCCACAGGGTGATTTAAGATCAGCGTGTTAAAGGTTCAGATTGTCCCACAGGTTGATTTCAGATCAGTGTTTTAAAGGTTCAATCTGTCGCACAGGGTGAATCAGATCAGTGTTTTAAAGGTTCAATCTGTCCCACAGGGTGATTTCGGATCAGTGTGTTAAAGGTTCAATCTGTCCCACAGTGTGATTTCAGATCAGTGTCTGAAAGGTTCACACCACCCCACATGGTGATTTCTGATCAGTGTGATAACGGTTCAAACTGTCACACAGGGGGATTTCAGATCAGTGTGTTAAAGGTTCACACTATCCCACAGGGTGTTTTCAGGTCAGTGCGTTAAATGTTCACACTGTCCCACTGGGTGATTTCAGAGCAGTGTGTTAAAAGTTCAGACTGTCCAACAGGGTCATTTCAGATCAGTGTGTTAAAGATTCACACTGTCCCACAGTGTGATTTCAGATCAGTGTGTTAAAGGTTCAATCTGTCCCACAGGGTGATTTCATACCAGTGTGTTAAAGGTTCAATCTGTCGCACAGGGTGATTTCAGATCAGTGTGTTAAAGCTTCAGTCTGTCCCACAAGGTGATTTCAGATAAGTGTGTTAAAGGTTCAATCTGTACCACAGGGTGATTTCAGATCAGAGTGTTAAATGTTCAGACTGTCCCACAGGATGATTTCTGATCAGTGTGTTAAAGGTTCAATCTGTCCCACAGTGTGATTTCAGATCAGTGTGTTAAGGGTTCAATCTGTCCCACAGTTTGATTTCAGATCAGTGTGTTAAAGGTTCACACTGTCCCACAGGGTGATTTCATGTCAGTGTGTTAAAGGTTCAATCTGTCCCACAGGGTAATTTATGAGCAGTTTGTTAAAGGTTAACACTGTCCCACAGTGTGATTTCAGATCAGTGTCTTAAAGGTACAATCTGTCCGACAGGGTGATTTCATATCAGTGTGTTAATGGTTCAATCTCTCCCACAGGGTGATTTCAGATCTGTGTGTTTAACCTTCAGATTTTTCCCACAGTGTGATTTCAGAACAGTGTGTTAAAGGTTCAAACTGTCCCACTGGGTGATTTCAGAACAGTGTGTTAAAGGTTCACACAGTCCCACAGGGTGATTTCAGATCAGTGTGTTAAAGGTTCACACTGTCCCACAGGGTGATTTCAGATCAGTGTGTTAAAGGTTCACACCGTCCCACAGGGTGATTTCAGATCAGTGTGTTAAAGGTTCAATCTGTCCCACAGGGTGATTTCAGATCAGTGTGTCAAAGGTTCAATCTGTCCCACAGGGTGATTTCAGATCAGTGTGTTAAAGGTTCAATCTGTCCCACAGGGTGATTTCAGATCAGTGTGTTAAAGGTTCAAACTGTGACAAAGGGTGATTTCAAATCTGTGTGTTAAATGTTCACACTGTCCCACAGGGTGATTTCAGTTCAGTGTGTTAAAGTTTCAATCTGTCCCACAGGTTGATTTCTGATCAGTGTGTTAAAGGTTCAATCTGTCCCACAGGGTGATATCAGATCAGTGTTTTAAAGGTTCACACTGTCCCACATGGTGATTTCAGATCAGTGTGTTAAAGGTTCACACTGTCCCAGAGGATTATTTCAGGTCAGTGTGTTAAAAGATTACACTGTCCGACAGGGTGATTTCACATCAGTATGTCAATGTTTCAATCTGTCCTTCACGGTGATTTCAGATCAGTGTTTTAAAAGTTCAGACTGTCCCACAGGGTGATTTCAGATCAGTGTGTTAAAGGTTCAATCTGTCCCACAGGGTGATTTCAGATCAGTGTGTTGAAGTCTCACACTGTCCCACAGGGTGATTTCATGTCAGTCTTATAAAAGTTCAATCTTTCCCACAGGGTGATTTCAGATCAGTGTGTTAAAGGCTCACACTCTCCCACGGTGTGATTTCATGTCAGTGTGTTAAAGGTTCAATCTCTCCCACAGGGTGATTTCAGATCAGTGTGCTAAAGGTTCAATCTGTCCCACAGGGTGATTTCAGATCTGTGTGTTAATGGTTCAATCTGTCCCACAGTGTGATTTCAGATCAGTGTGTTAAATGTTCACACTGTCCCACAGGGTGATTTGATATCAGTGTGTTAAAGATTCAGACTCTCCCACAGGGTGATTTCAGATCAGTGTGTTAAAGATTCACACTGTCCCACAGGGTGATTTCAGATCAGTGTGTTAAAGGTTCAGTCTGTCCCACAGGGTGATTTCAGAGCAGTGTGTTAAAGATTCAAAC
This sequence comes from Somniosus microcephalus, assembly GCF_052327205.1. NCBI lineage: Eukaryota > Metazoa > Chordata > Chondrichthyes > Squaliformes > Somniosidae > Somniosus > Somniosus microcephalus. Next base: position 102,835,409 of record NW_028225179.1, on the reverse strand, counting down.
TGTCCCACAGGGTGATTTCATATCAGTGTGTTAAAGGTTCAATCTGTCCCACAGTGTGATTTCAGATCAGTGTGTGAAAGGTTCAATCTGTCCCACAGGGTGATTCCAGATCAGTGTTTTAAATGTTCAATCTGTGGCATAGGGTGATTTCAGATCAGTCTTTTAAAGGTTCAATCTGTCCCACAGGGTGATTTCAGATCAGTGTGTTATAGGTTCACACCGCCCCACATGGTGATTCCTGATCAGTGTGTTTAAGGTTCAAACTGTCCAACAGGGTGATGTCAGGTCGGTGCAATAAATGTTCACACTGTCCCACAGGGTGATTTCAGATCATTGTGTTAAAAGTTCAGACTGTCCCATAGGGTCATTTCAGATCAGTATGTTAAAGGTTCACACTGTCCCACAGTGTGATTTCAGATCAGTGTGTTAAAGGTTCAATCTGTCCCACAGGGCGATTTCTTATCAGTGTTTTAAATGTTCAATCTGTCGCACAGGGTGATTTCAGATCAGTGTGTTAAAGGTTCAGACTGTCCCCCAGGGTGATTTCAGATCAGTGTTTTAAAGATTCACACCATTCCACAGAGTGATTTCAGATCAGTGTGCTAAAGGTTCAGACTGCCCCACAGGTTGATTTCAGATCAGTGTGTTAAAGGTTCTATCTGTCCCACAGGGTGATTTCAGATCAGTGTGTTAAAGGTTCACAAAGCCCCACAGGGTGATTTTAAATCAGTGTGTTAAAGGTTCAATCTGTCCCACAGGGTGATTTCAGATCAGTGTGTTAAAGGTTCAATATTTCCCACAGTATGATTTCAGATCAGTCTGTTAAAGGTTCAATCTGTCCCACAGGGTGATTTCAGATCTGTGTGTTAAAGGTTCAAACTGTGCCACAGGGTGATTTCAGATCAGTGTGTTAAAGGTTCAATCAGTCCCACAGTGTGATTTCAGATCTGTGTGTTAAAGGTTCAAACTGTGCCACAGGGTGATTTCAGATCAGTGTGTTAACGGTACACACTGTCCGACAGGGTGATTTCAGGTCAGTGTGTTAAAGGTCCACACTGTCCCACAGGGTGATTTCAGATCAGTGTGTTAAAGGTTCAATCTGTCCCACAGGGTGATTTCAGATCAGAGTGTTAAATGTTCAGACTGTCCCACAGGGTGATTTCTGATCAGTGTGTTAAAGGTTCAATCTGTCCCACAGTGTGATTTCAGATCAGTATGTTAAGGGTTCAATCTGTCCCACAGGTTGATTTCAGATCAGTGTGTTAAAGGTTCACACTGTCCCACAGGGTGATTTCATGTCAGTGTGTTAAAGGTTCAATCTGACCCACAGGGTAATTTATGATCAGTTTGTTAAAGGTTAACACTGTCCCACAGTGTGATTTCAGATCAGTGTGTTAAAGCTTCAGTCTGTCCCACAAGGGGATTTCAGATAAGTGTGTTAAAGGTTCAATCTGTCCCACAGGGTGATTTCAGATCAGAGTGTTAAATGTTCAGACTGTCCCACAGGATGATTTCTGATCAGTGTGTTAAAGGTTCAATCTGTCCCACAGAGTGATTTCAGATCAGTGTGTTAAGGGTTCAATCTGTCCCACAGTTTGATTTCAGATCAGTGTGTTAAAGGTTCACACTGTCCCACAGGGTGATTTCATGTCAGTGTGTTAAAGGTTCAATCTGTCCCACAGGGTAATTTATGATCAGTTTGTTAAAGGTTAACACTGTCCCACAGTGTGATTTCAGATCAGTGTCTTAAAGGTACAATCTGTCCGACAGGGTGATTTCATATCAGTGTGTTAATGGTTCAATCTCTCCCACAGGGTGATTTCAGATCTGTGTGTTTAACCTTCAGATTTTTCCCACAGGGTGATTTCAGAACAGTGTGTTAAAGGTTCAAACTTTCCCAATGGGTGATTTCAGAACAGTGTGTTAAAGGTTCACACAGTCCCACAGGGTGATTTCAGATCAGTGTGTTAATGGTTCACACTGTCCCACAGGGTGATTTCAGATCAGTGTGTTAAAGGTTCACACCGTCCCACAGGGTGATTTCAGATCAGTGTGTTAAAGGTTCAATCTGTCCCACAGGGTGATTTCAGATCAGTGTGTTAAAGGTTCAATCTGTCCCACAGGGAGATTTCAGATCTGTGTGTTAAAGGTTCAATCTGCCCCACAGGGTGATTTCAGATCAGTGTGTTAAAGGTTCAATCTGTCCCACAGGTTGATTTCTGATCAGTGTGTTAAAGGTTCAATCTGTCCCACAGGGTGATATCAGATCAGTGTGTTAAAGTTTCACACTGTCCCACATGGTGATTTCAGATCAGTGTGTTAAAGGTTCACACTGTCCCAGAGGGTTATTTCAGGTCAGTGTGTTAAAAGTTTACACTGTCCCACAGGGTGATTTCAGATCAGTATGTTAAAGGTTCAATCTGTCCTTCACGGTGATTTCAGATCAGTGTTTTAAAAGTTCAGACTGTCCCACAGGGTGATTTCAGATCAGTGTGTTAAGGGTTCAATCTGTCCCACAGGGTGATTTCAGATCAGTGTGTTAAAGGTTCAAACTGTGCCAAAGGGTGATTTCAGATCAGTGTGTTAAAGCTTCACACTGTCCCAGAGGGTGATTTCAAATCAGTGTGTTAAATGTTCACACTGTCCCACAGGGTGATTTCAGTTCAGTGTGTTAAAGGTTCAATCTGTCCCACAGGTTGATTTCTGATCAGTGTGTTAAAGGTTCAATCTGTCCCACAGGGTGATATCAGATCAGTGTTTTAAAGGTTCACACTGTCCCACAGGGTGATTTCAGATCAGTATGTCAATGTTTCAATCTGTCCTTCACGGTGATTTCAGATCAGTGTTTTAAAAGTTCAGACTGTCCCACAGGGTGATTTCAGATCAGTGTGTTAAAGGTTCAATCTGTCCCACAGGGTGATTTCAGATCAGTGTGTTGAAGTCTCACACTGTCCCACAGGTTGATTTCATGTCAGTGTTATAAAAGTTCAATCTGTCCCACAGGGTGATTTCAGATCAGTGTGTTAAAGGCTCACACTCTCTCACGGTGTGATTTCATGTCAGTGTGTTTAAGGTTCAATCTCTCCCACAGGGTGATTTCAGATCAGTGTGCTAAAGGTTCAATCTGTCCCACAGGGTGATTTCAGATCTGTGTGTTAATGGTTCAATCTGTCCCACAGTGTGATTTCAGATCAGTGTGTTAAATGTTCACACTGTCCCACAGGGTGATTTGATATCAGTGTGTTAAAGATTCAGACTCTCCCACAGGGTGATTTCAGATCAGTGTGTTAAAGATTCACACTGTCCCACAGGGTGATTTCAGATCAGTGTGTTAAAGGTTCAGTCTGTCCCACAGGGTGATTTCAGAGCAGTGTGTTAAAGATTCAAACTGTCCCACAGGGTGATTTCATATCAGTGTGTTAAAGTTTCAATCTGTCCCACAGGGTGATTTCAGATCAGTGTGTTAAAGGTTCAATCTGTCCCACAGGGTGATTCCAGATCAGTATTTTAAATGTTCAATCTGTGGCATAGGGTGATTTCAGAGCAGTGTTTTAAAGGTTCAATCTGTCCCACAGGGTGATTTCAGATCAGTGTGTTATAGGTTCACACCGCCCCACATGGTGATTTCTGATCAGAGTGTTTAAGGTTCAAACTGTCCAACAGGGTGATGTCAGGTCGGTGCAATAAATGTTCACACTGTCCCACAGGGTGATTTCAGATCATTGTGTTAAAAGTTCAGACTGTCCCATAGGGTCATTTCAGATCAGTATGTTAAAGGTTCACACTGTCCCACAGTGTGATTTCAGATCAGTGTGTTAAAGGTTCAATCAGTCCCACAGGGTGATTTCATATCAGTGTTTTAAATGTTCAATCTGTCGCACAGGGTGATTTCAGATCAGTGTGTTAAAGGTTCAGACTGTCCCACAGGGTGATTTCAGATCAGTGTTTTAAAGGTTCAAACTGTTCCACAGGTTGATTTCAGAACAGTGTGTTAAAGGTCCACACCGTCCCACAGGGAGATTTCAGATCAGTGTGTTAAAGATTCACACCATTCCACAGAGTGATTTCAGATCAGTGTGCTAAAGTTTCAGACTGCCCCACAGGTTGATTTCAGATCAGTGTGTTAAAGGTTGTATCTGTCCCACAGGGTGATTTCAGATCAGTGTGTTAAAGGTTCACAAAGCCCCACAGGGTGATTTTAAATCAGTGTGTTAAAGTTTCAATCTGTCCCACAGGGTGATTTCAGATCAGTGTGTTAAAGGTTCAATATTTCCCGCAGTATGATTTCAGATCAGTGTGTTAAAGGTTCAATCTGTCCCACAGGGTGATTTCAGATCTGTGTGTTAAAGGTTCAAACTGTGCCACAGGGTGATTTCAGATCAGTGTGTTAAAGGTTCAATCAGTCCCACAGTGTGATTTCAGATCTGTGTGTTAAAGGTTCAAACTGTGCCACAGGATAATTTCAGATCAGTGTGTTAACGGTACACACTGTCCGACAGGGTGATTTCAGGTCAGTGTGTTAAAGGTCCACACTGTCCCACAGGGTGATTTCAGATCAGTGTGTTAAAGGTTCAATCTGTCCCACAGGGTGATTTCAGATCAGAGTGTTAAATGTTCAGACTGTCCCACAGGGTGATTTCTGATCAGTGTGTTAAAGGTTCAATCTGTCCCACAGTGAGATTTCAGATCAGTATGTTAAGGGTTCAATCTGTCCCACAGGGTCATTTCAGATCAGTGTGTTAAAGGTTCACACTGTCCCACAGGGTGATTTCATGTCAGTGTGTTAAAGGTTCAATCTGTCCCACAGTGTAATTTATGATCAGTTTGTTAAAGGTTAACACTGTCCCACAGTGTGATTTCAGATCAGTGTGTTAAAGCTTCAGTCTGTCCCACAAGGTGATTTCAAATAAGTGTGTTAAAGGTTCAATCTGTCCCACAGGGTGATTTCAGATCAGAGTGTTAAATGTTCAGACTGTCCCACAGGATGATTTCTGATCAGTGTGTTAAAGGTTCAATCTGTCCCACAGTGTGATTTCAGATCAGTGTGTTAAGGATTCAATCTGTCCCACAGTTTGATTTCAGATCAGTGTGTTAAAGGTTCACACTGTCCCACAGGGTGATTTCATGTCAGTGTGTTAAAGGTTCAATCTGTCCCACAGGGTAATTTATGATCAGTTTGTTAAAGGTTAACACTGTCCCACAATGTGATTTCAGATCAGTGTCCTAAAGGTACAATCTGTCCGACAGGGTGATTTCATATCAGTGTGTTAATGGTTCAATCTCTCCCACAGGGTGATTTCAGATCTGTGTGTTTAACCTTCAGATTTTTCCCACAGGGTGATTTCAGAACAGTGTGTTAAAGGTTCAAACTGTCCCAATGGGTGATTTCAGAACAGTGTGTTAAAGGTTCACACAGTCCCACAGGGTGAATTCAGATCAGTGTGTTAAAGGTTCACACTGTCCCACAGGGTGATTTCAGATCAGTGTGTTAAAATTTCACACCGTCCCACAGGGTGATTTCAGATCAGTGTGTTAAAGGTTCAATCTGTCCCACAGGGTGATTTCAGATCAGTGTGTTAAAGGTTCAATCTGTCCCACAGGGAGATTTCAGATCTGTGTGTTAAAGGTTCAATCTGCCCCACAGGGTGATTTCAGATCAGTGTGTTAAAGGTTCAATCTGTCCCACAGTTTGATTTCTGATCAGTGTGTTAAAGGTTCAATCTGTCCCACAGGGTGATATCAGATCAGTGTGTTAAAGTTTCACACTGTCCCACATGGTGATTTCAGATCAGTGTGTTAAAGGTTCACACTGTCCCAGAGGGTTATTTCAGGTCAGTGTGTTAAAAGTTTACACTGTCCCACAGGGTGATTTCAGATCAGTATGTTAAAGGTTCAATCTGTCCTTCACGGTGATTTCAGATCAGTGTTTTAAAAGTTCAGACTGTCCCACAGGGTGATTTCAGATCAGTGTGTTAAAGGTTCAATCTGTCCCACAGGGTGTTTTCAGATCAGTGTGTTAAAGGTTCACACTGTCCCACAGGGTGATTTCATGTCAGTGTGTTAAAGGTTCAATCTGTCCCACAGGGTGATTTCAGATCAGTGTGTTGAAGTCTCACACTGTCCCACAGGGTGATTTCATGTCAGTGTTATAAAAGTTCAATCTGTCCCACAGTGTGATTTCAGATCAGTGTGTTAAAGGCTCACAGTCTCCCACGGTGTGATTTCATGTCAGTGTGTTCAAGTTTTAATCTGCCCCAAAGGGTGATTTCAGATCAGTGTCTTAAATTTTCACACTGTCCAACAGGGTGATTTCATGTCAGTGTGTTAAAGGTTCAATCTCTCCCACAGGGTGATTTCAGATCAGTGTGCTAAATGTTCAATCTGTCCCACAGGGTGATTTCAGATCTGTGTGTTAAAGGTTCAATCTGTCCCACAGTATGATTTCAGATCAGTGTGTTAAATGTTCACACTGTCCCACAGGGTGATTTGATATCAGTGTGTTAAAGATTCAGACTCTCCCACAGGGTTATTTCAGATCAGTGTGTTAAAGATTCACACTGTCCCTCAGGGTGATTTCAGATCAGTGTGTTAAAGGTTCAGTCTGTCCCACAGGGTGATTTCAGAGCAGTGTGTTAAAGATTCAAACTGTCCCACAGGGTGATTTCATATCAGTGTGTTAAAGGTTCAATCTGTCCCACAGGGTGATTCCAGATCAGTGTGTTAAAGGTTCAAACTGTCCCACAGGGTGATTCCAGATCAGTGTTTTAAAGGTTCAATCTGTGGCATAGGGTGATTTCAGATCAGTGTTTAAAGGTTCAATCTGTCCCACAGGGTGATTTCAGATCAGTGTGTTATAGGTTCACACCGCCCCACATGGTGATTTCTGATCAGTGTGTTTAAGATTCAAACTGTCCAACAGGGTGATGTCAGGTCGGTGCAATAAATGTTCACACTGTCCCACAGGGTGATTTCAGATCATTGTGTTAAAAGTTCAGACTGTCCCATAGGTTCATTTCAGATCAGTATGTTAAAGGTTCACACTGTCCCACAGTGTGATTTCAGATCAGTGTGTTAAAGGTTCAATCTGTCCCACAGGGTGATTTCATATCAGTGTTTTAAATGTTCAATCTGTCGCACAGGGTGATTTCCGATCAGTGTGTTAAAGGTTCAGACTGTCCCACAGTATGATTTCAGATCAGTGTGTTAAAGGTTCAATCTGTCCCACAGGGTGATTTCAGATCTGTGTGTTAAAGGTACAAACTGTGCCACAGGGTGATTTCAGATCAGTGTGTTAAAGGTTCACACTGTCCCACAGGGTGATTTCAAATCAGTGTGTTAAAGGTTCACACTGTCCCACAGGGTGATTTCAGATCAGTGTGTTAAAGATTCACACCATTCCACAGGGTGATTTCAGATCAGTGTGCTAAAGGTTCAGACTGCCCCACAGGTTGATTTCAGATCAGTGTGTTAAAGGTTCACACTGTCCCACAGGGTGATTTCAGATCAGTGTGTTAAAGGTTCACACCGTCCCACAGGGTGATTTCAGATCAGTGTGTTAAAGGTTCAATCTGTCCCACAGGGTGATTTCAGATCAGTGTGTTAAAGGTTCAATCTGTCCTACAGGGAGATTTCAGATCTGTGTGTTAAAGGTTCAATCTGCCCCACAGGGTGATTTCAGATCAGTGTGTTAAAGGTTCAATCTGTCCCACAGTTTGATTTCTGATCAGTGTGTTAAAGGTTCAATCTGTCCCACAGGGTGATATCAGATCAGTGTGTTAAAGTTTCACACTGTCCCACATGGTGATTTCAGATCAGTGTGTTAAAGGTTCACACTGTCCCAGAGGGTTATTTCAGGTCAGTGTGTTAAAAGTTTACACTGTCCCACAGGGTGATTTCAGATCAGTATGTTAAAGGTTCAATCTGTCCTTCACGGTGATTTCAGATCAGTGTTTTAAAAGTTCAGACTGTCCCACAGGGTGATTTCAGATCAGTGTGTTAAAGGTTCAATCTGTCCCACAGGGTGTTTTCAGATCAGTGTGTTAAAGGTTCACACTGTCCCACAGGGTGATTTCATGTCAGTGTGTTAAAGGTTCAATCTCTCCCACAGGGTGATTTCAGATCAGTGTGTTGAAGTCTCACACTGTCCCACAGGGTGATTTCATGTCAGTGTTATAAAAGTTCAATCTGTCCCACAGTGTGATTTCAGATCAGTGTGTTAAAGGCTCACAGTCTCCCACGGTGTGATTTCATGTCAGTGTGTTCAAGTTTTAATCTGCCCCAAAGGGTGATTTCAGATCAGTGTCTTAAATTTTCACACTGTCCAACAGGGTGATTTCATGTCAGTGTGTTAAAGGTTCAATCTCTCCCACAGGGTGATTTCAGATCAGTGTGCTAAATGTTCAATCTGTCCCACAGGGTGATTTCAGATCTGTGTGTTAAAGGTTCAATCTGTCCCACAGTATGATTTCAGATCAGTGTGTTAAATGTTCACACTGTCCCACAGGGTGATTTGATATCAGTGTGTTAAAGATTCAGACTCTCCCACAGGGTTATTTCAGATCAGTGTGTTAAAGATTCACACTGTCCCTCAGGATGATTTCAGATCAGTGTGTTAAAGGTTCAGTCTGTCCCACAGGGTGATTTCAGAGCAGTGTGTTAAAGATTCAAACTGTCCCACAGGGTGATTTCATATCAGTGTGTTAAAGGTTCAATCTGTCCCACAGGGTGATTCCAGATCAGTGTGTTAAAGGTTCAAACTGTCCCACAGGGTGATTCCAGATCAGTGTTTTAAAGGTTCAATCTGTGGCATAGGGTGATTTCAGATCAGTGTTTAAAGGTTCAATCTGTCCCACAGGGTGATTTCAGATCAGTGTGTTATAGGTTCACACCGCCCCACATGGTGATTTCTGATCAGTGTGTTTAAGGTTCAAACTGTCCAACAGGGTGATGTCAGGTCGGTGCAATAAATGTTCACACTGTCCCACAGGGTGATTTCAGATCATTGTGTTAAAAGTTCAGACTGTCCCATAGGTTCATTTCAGATCAGTATGTTAAAGGTTCACACTGTCCCACAGTGTGATTTCAGATCAGTGTGTTAAAGGTTCAATCTGTCCCACAGGGTGATTTCATATCAGTGTTTTAAATGTTCAATCTGTCGCACAGGGTGATTTCCGATCAGTGTGTTAAAGGTTCAGACTGTCCCACAGTATGATTTCAGATCAGTGTGTTAAAGGTTCAATCTGTCCCACAGGGTGATTTCAGATCTGTGTGTTAAAGGTACAAACTGTGCCACAGGGTGATTTCAGATCAGTGTGTTAAAGGTTCACACTGTCCCACAGGGTGATTTCAAATCAGTGTGTTAAAGGTTCACACTGTCCCACAGGGTGATTTCAGATCAGTGTGTTAAAGATTCACACCATTCCACAGGGTGATTTCAGATCAGTGTGCTAAAGGTTCAGACTGCCCCACAGGTTGATTTCAGATCAGTGTGTTAAAGGTTCTATCTGTCCCACAGGGTGATTTCAGATCAGTGTGTTAAAGGTTCACACAGCCCCACAGGGTGATTTTAAATCAGTGTGTTAAAGGTTCAATCTGTCCCACAGGGTGATTTCGGATCAGTGTGTTAAAGGTTCAATCTGTCCCACAGTATGATTTCAGATCAGTGTGTTAAAGGTTCAATCTGTCCCACAGGGTGATTTCAGATCTGTGTGTTAAAGGTTCAAACTGTGCCACAGGGTGATTTCAGATCAGTGTTTTAAAGGTTCACACTGTCCCACAGGGTGATTTCAAATCAGTGTGTTAAAGGTTCACACTGTCCCACAGGGTGATTTCAGATCAGTGTGTTAAACGTTCACACCGTCCCTCAGGGTGATTTCAGATCAGTGTTTTAAATGTTCAATCTGTCCCACAGGGTGATTTCAGATCAGTGTGTTAAAGGTTCAATCTGTCCCACAGGGTGATTTCAGATCAGTGTGTTAAAGGTTCAAACTGTACCACAGGGTGATTTCAGATCAGTGTGTTAAAGGTTATATCTTTCCCACATAGAGATTTCAGATCAGTGTGTTAAAGGTTCACACTGTCCCACAGGGTGATTTCAGATCAGTATGTTAAAGGTTCAATCTGTGCCAGAGGGTGATTTCAGATCAGTGTGTTAAATGTTCAATGTGTCCAACAGGGTGATTTCAGATCAGTGTGTTAAAGGTTCACACTGTCCCACAGGGTGATTTCAGATCAGTGTGTTAAAGATTCACACCATTCCACAGGGTGATTTCAGATCAGTGTGCTAAAGGTTCAGACTGCCCCACAGGTTGATTTCAGATCAGTGTGTTAAAGTTTCTATCTGTCCCACAGGGTGATTTCAGATCAGTGTGTTAAAGGTTCACACAGCCCCACAGGGTGATTTTAAATCAGTGTGTTAAAGGTTCAATCTGTCCCACAGGGTGATTTCGGATCAGTGTGTTAAAGGTTCAATCTGTCCCACAGTATGATTTCAGATCAGTGTGTTAAAGGTTCAATCTGTCCCACAGGGTGATTTCAGATCTGTGTGTTAAAGGTTCAAACTGTGCCACAGGGTGATTTCAGATCAGTGTGTTAAAGGTTCACACTGTCCCACAGGGTGATTTCAAATCAGTGTGTTAAAGGTTCACACTGTCCCACAGGGTGATTTCAGATCAGTGTGTTAAACGTTCACACCGTCCCTCAGGGTGATTTCAGATCAGTGTTTTAAAGGTTCAATCTGTCCCACAGGGTGATTTCAGATCAGTGTGTTAAAGGTTCAATCTGTCCCACAGGGTGATTTCAGATCAGTGTGTTAAAGGTTCAAACTGTACCACAGGGTGATTTCAGATCAGTGTGTTAAAGGTTATATCTTTCCCACAGGGAGATTTCAGATCAGTGTGTTAAAGGTTCACACTGTCCCACAGGGTGATTTCAGATCAGTATGTTAAAGGTTCAATCTGTGCCAGAGGGTGATTTCAGATCAGTGTGTTAAATGTTCAATGTGTCCAACAGGGTGATTTCAGATCAGTGTGTTAAAGGTTCACACTGTCCCACAGGGTGATTTCAGATCAGTGTGTTAAAGGTTCACACTGTCCCACAGGGTGATTTCAGATCAATGTGATAAAGGTTCAAACTGTCCCACAGGGTGATTTCAGATCAGTGAGTTAAAGGTTCAGACTGTCCCACAAGGTGATTTCAGATCAGTGTGGTAAAGGTTCACACTGTCCCACAGAGTGATTTCAGATCAGTGTGTTAAAGGTTCAATCTGTCCCACAGGGTGATTTCAGAGCAGTGTGTTAAAGATTCAACTGTCCCACAGGGTGATTTCATATCAGTGTGTTAAAGGTTCAATCTGTCCCACAGGGTGATTTCAGAACAGTGTGTTAAAGGTTCAAACTGTCCCACTGGGTGATTTCAGAACAGTGTGTTAAAGGTTCACACTGTCCCACAGGGTGATTTCAGATCAGTGTGTTAAAGGTTCATACTGTCCCACAGGGTGATTTCAGATCAGTGTGTTAAAGGTTCAATCTGTACCACAGGGTGATTTCAGATCAGTGTGTTAAAGTTTCAAACTGTGACAAAGGGTGATTTCAGATCAGTGTGTTAAAGCTTCACACTGTCCCACAGGGTGATTTCAAATCAGTGTGTTAAATGTTCACACTGTCCCACCGGGTGATTTCAGTTCAGTGTGTTAAAGGTTCAATCTGTCCCACAGGGTGATTTTAAATTAGTGTGTTAAAGGTTCACTCTGTCCCACAGGGTGATTTCAGATCAGTGTGTTAAAGGTTCAATCTGTCCCACAGTATGATTTCAGATCAGTGTGTTAAAGGTTCAATCTGTCCCACAGGGTGATTTCAGATCTGTGTGTTAAAGGTTCAAACTGTGTCACAGGGTGATTTCAGATCAGTGTGTTAAAGTTTCACACTGTCCCACAGGGTGATTTCAAATCAGTGTGTTAAAGGTTCACACTGTCCCACAGGGTGATTTCAGATCAGTGTGTTGAACGTTCACACTGACCCACAGGGTAATTTCAGATCAGTATGCTAAATGTTCAATCTGTGCCGGAGGGTGATTTCAGATCAGTGTGTTAAAGGTTCACACTGACCCACAGGGTGATTTCAGATCAGTGTGTTAAAGGTTCACACTGTCCCACAGAGTGATTCAGATCAGTGTGTTAAAGGTTCAATCTGTCCCACAGGGTGATTTCAGATCAGTGTGTTAAAGGTTCAATCTGTCCCACAGGGTGATTTCAGATCAGTGTGTTAAAGGTTCAAACTGTACCACAGGGTGATTTCAGATCAGTGTGTTAAATTTTCAATCTGTCCCACAGGGTGATTTCAGATCTGTGTGTTAAAGGTTATATCTTTCCCACAGGGAGATTTCAGATCAGTGTGTTAAAGGTTCACACTGTCCCACAGGGTGATTTCAGATCAGTATGTTAAAGGTTCAATCTGTGCCAGAGGGTGATTTCAGATCAGTGTGTTAAATGTTCAATGTGTCCAACAGGGTGATTTCAGATCAGTGTGTTAAAGGTTCACACTGCCCACAGGGTGATTTCAGATCAGTGTGTTAAAGGTTCACACTGTCCCACAGGGTGATTTCAGATCAATGTGATAAAGGTTCAAACTGTCCCACAGGGTGATTTCAGATCAGTGAGTTAAAGGTTCAGACTGTCCCACAAGGTGATTTCAGATCAGTGTGTTAAAGGTTCAATCTGTCCCAGAGTATGATTTCAGATCAGTGTGTTACAGGTTCAATCTGTCCCACAGGGTGATTTCAGATCTGTGTGTTAAAGGTTCAAACTGTGCCACAGGGTGATTTCAGATCAGTGTGTTAAAGGTTCACACTGTCCCACAGGGTGATTTCAAATCAGTGTGTTAAAGGTTCACACTGTCCCACAGGGTGATTTCAGATCAGTGTGTTAAACGTTCACACCGTCCCACAGGGTGATTTCAGATCAGTGTTTTAAAGGTTCAATCTGTCCCACAGGGTGATTTCAGATCAGTGTTTTAAATGTTCAATCTGTCGCACAGGGTGATTTCAGATCAGTGTGTTAAAGGTTCAGACTGTCCCACAGGGTGATTTCAGATCAGTATGTTAAAGGTTCAATCTGTGCCAGAGGGTGATTTCAGATCAGTGTGTTAAATGTTCAATGTGTCCAACAGGGTGATTTCAGATCAGTGTGTTAAAGGTTCACACTGTCCCACAGGGTGATTTCAGATCAGTGTGTTAAAGGTTCACACTGTCCCACAGGGTGATTTCAGATCAATGTGATAAAGGTTCAAACTGTCCCACAGGGTGATTTCAAATCAGTGTGTTAAAGGTTCACACTGTCCCACAGGGTGATTTCAGATCAGTGTGTTAAACGTTCACACCGTCCCACAGTGTGATTTCAGATCAGTGTTTTAAAGGTTCAATCTGTCCCACAGGGTGATTTCAGATCAGTGTTTTAAATGTTCAATCTGTCGCACAGGGTGATTTCAGATCAGTGTGTTAAAGGTTCAGACTGTCCCACAGGGTGATTTCAGATCAGTGTTTTAAAGGTTCAAACTGTTCCACAGGGTGATTTCAGAACAGTGTGTTAAACGTTCACACCGTCCCACAGGGTGATTTCAGATCAGTCTTTTAAAGGTTCAATCTGTCCCACAGGGTGATTTCAGATCAGTGTGTTAAAGGTTCAATCTGTCCCACAGGGTGATTTCAGATCAGTGTGTTAAAGGTTCCAACTGTACCACAGGGTGATTTCAGATCAGTGTGTTAAATTTTCAATCTGTCCCACAGGGTGATTTCAGATCTGTGTGTTAAAGGTTATATCTTTCCCACAGGGAGATTTCAGATCAGTGTGTTAAAGGTTCACACTGTCCCACAGGGTGATTTCAGATCAGTATGTTAAAGGTTCAATGTGTGCCAGAGGGTGATTTCAGATCAGTGTGTTAAATGTTCAATGTGTCCAACAGGGTGATTTCAGATCAGTGTGTTAAAGGTTCACACTGTCCCACAGGGTGATTTCAGATCAGTGTGTTAAAGGTTCTCACTGTCCCACAGGGTGATTTCAGATCAATGTGATAAAGTATCAAACTGTCCCACAGGGTGATTTCAGATCAGAGATTTAAAGGTTCAGACTGTCCCACAGGGTGATTCCAGATCAGTGTGTTAAAGGTTCACACTGTCCCACAGAGTGATTTCAGATCCGTGTGTTAAAGGTTCAATCTGTCCCACAGGGTGATTTCAGATCAGTGTGTTAAAGGTACAGACTGTCCCACAGGATGATTTCAGATCAGTGTGTTAAAGGATCAGACTGTCCCACAGGATGATTTCAGATCAGTGTGTTAAAGGTTCACACTGTCCCACAGGGTGATTTCAGATAAGTGTGTTAAAGGTTCATACTGTCCAAAAGGGTGATTTCAGATCAGTGTGTTAAAGGTTTAGACTGTCGCACAGGGTGATTTCAGATCAGTGTGTTAAAGATTCAGACTGTCCCACCGGGTGATTTCAGATCAGTGTGTTAAAGATTCACACTGTCCCACAGGGTGATTTCAGATCAGTGTGTTAAAGGTTCAATCTGTCCCACAGGGTGTTTTCAGAGCAGTGTGTTAAAGATTCAAACTGTCCCACAGGGTGATTTCATATCAGTGTGTTAAAGGTTCAATCTGTCCCACAGGGTGATTTCAGAACAGTGTGTTAAAGGTTCAAACTGTCCCACTGGGTGATTTCAGAACAGTGTTTTAAAGGTTCACACTGTCCCACAGGGTGATTTCAGATCAGTGTGTTAAAGGTTCACACTGTCCCACAGGGTGATTTCATGTCAGTGTGTTAAAGGTTCAATCTGTCCCACAGGGTGATTTCAGATCAGTGTGTTGAAGTCTCACACTGTCCCACAGGGTGATTTCCTGTCAGTGTTTTAAAGGTTCAATCTGTCCCACAGGGTGATTTCAGATCAGTGTGTTAAAGTTTCACACTGTCCCACAGGGTGATTTCATGTCAGTGTGTTAAAGGATCAATCTGTCCCACAGTGTGATTTCAGGTCAGTGTGTTAAATGTTCACACTGTCCCACAGGGTGATTTCAGATCAGTGTGTTAAAGATTCAGACTGTCCCACAGGGTGATTTCAGATCAGTGTGTTAAAGAGTCACACTGTCCCACAGGGTGATTTCTGATCAGTGTGTTAAAGGTTCAATCTGCCCACAGGGTGATTTCAGATCAGTGTGTTAAAGGTTCAATCTGTCCCACAGGGTGATTTCAGATCAGTGTGATAAAGGTTCAATCTGTCCCACAGTGTGATTTCAGATCTGTGTGTTAAAGGTTCAAACTGTGCCACAGGGTTATTTCAGATCAGTGTGTTAACGGTACACACTGTCCGACAGTGTGATTTCAGGTCAGTGTGTTAAAGGTCCACACTGTCCCACAGGGTGATTTCAGATCAGTGTGTTAAAGGTTCAATCTGTCCCACAGGGTGATTTCAGATCAGAGTGTTAAATGTTCAGACTGTCCCACAGGGTGATTTCTGATCAGTGTGTTAAAGGTTCAATCTGTCCCACAGTGTGATTTCAGATCAGTGTGTTAAGGGTTCAATCTGTCCCACAGGTTGATTTCAGATCAGTGTGTTAAAGGTTCACACTGTCCCACAGGCTGATTTCATGTCAGTGTGTTAAAGGTTCAATCTGTCCCACAGGGTAATTTATGATCAGTTTGTTAAAGGTTAACACAGTCCCACAGTGTGATTTCAGATCAGTGTCTTAAAGGTTCAATCTGTCCCACAGGGTCATTTCATATCAGTGTGTTAAAGGTTCAATCTCTCCCACAGGGTGATTTCAGATCTGTGTGTTTAACCTTCAGATTTTTCCCACAGGGTGATTTCAGAACAGTGTGTTAAAGGTTCAAACTGTCCCACTGGGTGATTTCAGAATAGTGTGTTAAAGGTTCACACTGTCCCACAGGGTGATTTCAGATCAGTGTGTTAAAGGTTCACACTGTCCCACAGGGTGATTTCAGATCAGTGTGTTAAAGGTTCACATGGTCCCACAGGGTGATTTAAGATCAGCGTGTTAAAGGTTCAGATTGTCCCACAGGTTGATTTCAGATCAGTGTTTTAAAGGTTCAATCTGTCGCACAGGGTGAATCAGATCAGTGTTTTAAAGGTTCAATCTGTCCCACAGGGTGATTTCGGATCAGTGTGTTAAAGGTTCAATCTGTCCCACAGTGTGATTTCAGATCAGTGTCTGAAAGGTTCACACCACCCCACACGGTGATTTCTGATCAGTGTGATAACGGTTCAAACTGTCACACAGGGGGATTTCAGATCAGTGTGTTAAAGGTTCACACTATCCCACAGGGTGTTTTCAGGTCAGTGCGTTAAATGTTCACACTGTCCCACTGGGTGATTTCAGAGCAGTGTGTTAAAAGTTCAGACTGTCCCACAGGGTCATTTCAGATCAGTGTGTTAAAGATTCACACTGTCCCACAGTGTGATTTCAGATCAGTGTGTTAAAGGTTCAATCTGTCCCACAGGGTGATTTCATACCAGTGTGTTAAAGGTTCAATCTGTCGCACAGGGTGATTTCAGATCAGTGTGTTAAAGCTTCAGTCTGTCCCACAAGGTGATTTCAGATAAGTGTGTTAAAGGTTCAATCTGTACCACAGGGTGATTTCAGAACAGAGTGTTAAATGTTCAGACTGTCCCACAGGATGATTTCTGATCAGTGTGTTAAAGGTTCAATCTGTCCCACAGTGTGATTTCAGATCAGTGTGTTAAGGGTTCAATCTGTCCCACAGTTTGATTTCAGATCAGTGTGTTAAAGGTTCACACTGTCCCACAGGGTGATTTCATGTCAGTGTGTTAAAGGTTCAATCTGTCCCACAGGGTAATTTATGATCAGTTTGTTAAAGGTTAACACTGTCCCACAGTGTGATTTCAGATCAGTGTCTTAAAGGTACAATCTGTCCGACAGGGTGATTTCATATCAGTGTGTTAATGGTTCAATCTCTCCCACAGGGTGATTTCAGATCTGTGTGTTTAACCTTCAGATTTTTCCCACAGGGTGATTTCAGAACAGTGTGTTAAAGGTTCAAACTGTCCCACTGGGTGATTTCAGAACAGTGTGTTAAAGGTTCACACAGTCCCACAGGGTGATTTCAGATCAGTGTGTTAAAGGTTCACACTGTCCCACAGGGTGATTTCAGATCAGTGTGTTAAAGGTTCACACCGTCCCACAGGGTGATTTCAGATCAGTGTGTTAAAGGTTCAATCTGTCCCACAGGGTGATTTCAGATCAGTGTGTTAAAGGTTCAATCTGTCCCACAGGGTGATTTCAGATCAGTGTGTTAAAGGTTCAATCTGTCCCACAGGGTGATTTCAGATCAGTGTGTTAAAGGTTCAAACTGTGCCAAAGGGTGATTTCAGATCAGTGTGTTAAAGCTTCACACTGTCCCAGAGGGTGATTTCAAATCAGTGTGTTAAATGTTCACACTGTCCCACAGGGTGATTTCAGTTCAGTGTGTTAAAGTTTCAATCTGTCCCACAGGTTGATTTCTGATCAGTGTGTTAAAGGTTCAATCTGTCGCACAGGGTGATATCAGATCAGTGTTTTAAAGGTTCACACTGTCCCACATGGTGATTTCAGATCAGTGTGTTAAAGGTTCACACTGTCCCAGAGGATTATTTCAGGTCAGTGTGTTAAAAGATTACACTGTCCCACAGGGTGATTTCAGATCAGTATGTCAATGTTTCAATCTGTCCTTCACGGTGATTTCAGATCAGTGTTTTAAAAGTTCAGACTGTCCCACAGGGTGATTTCAGATCAGTGTGTTAAAGGTTCAATCTGTCCCACAGGGTGATTTCAGATCAGTGTGTTGAAGTCTCACACTGTCCCACAGGGTGATTTCATGTCAGTGTTATAAAAGTTCAATCTTTCCCACAGGGTGATTTCAGATCAGTGTGTTAAAGGCTCACACTCTCCCACGGTGTGATTTCATGTCAGTGTGTTAAAGGTTCAATCTCTCCCACAGGGTGATTTCAGATCAGTGTGCTAAAGGTTCAATCTGTCCCACAGGGTGATTTCAGATCTGTGTGTTAATGGTTCAATCTGTCCCACAGTGTGATTTCAGATCAGTGTGTTAAATGTTCACACTGTCCCACAGGGTGATTTGATATCAGTGTGTTAAAGATTCAGACTCTCCCACAGGGTGATTTCAGATCAGTGTGTTAAAGATTCACACTGTCCCACAGGGTGATTTCAGATCAGTGTGTTAAAGGTTCAGTCTGTCCCACAGGGTGATTTCAGATCAGTGTGATAAAGGTTCAATCTGTCCCACAGTGTGATTTCAGATCTGTGTGTTAAAGGTTCAAACTGTGCCACAGGGTTATTTCAGATCAGTGTGTTAACGGTACACACTGTCCGACAGGGTGATTTCAGGTCAGTGTGTTAAAGGTCCACACTGTCCCACAGGGTGATTTCAGATCAGAGTGTTAAATGTTCAGACTGTCCCACAGGGTGATTTCTGATCAGTGTGTTAAAGGTTCAATCTGTCCCACAGTGTGATTTCAGATCAGTGTGTTAAGGGTTCAATCTGTCCCACAGGTTGATTTCAGATCAGTGTGTTAAAGGTTCACACTGTCCCACAGGCTGATTTCATGTCAGTGTGTTAAAGGTTCAATCTGTCCCAAAGGGTAATTTATGATCAGTTTGTTAAAGGTTAACACAGTCCCACAGTGTGATTTCAGATCAGTGTCTTAAAGGTTCAATCTGTCCCACAGGGTGATTTCATATCAGTGTGTTAAAGGTTCAATCTCTCCCACAGGGTGATTTCAGATCTGTGTGTTTAACCTTCAGATTTTTCCCAAAGGTTGATTTCAGAACAGTGTGTTAAAGGTTCAAACTGTCCCACTGGGTGATTTCACAATAGTGTGTTAAAGGTTCACACTGTCCCACAGGGTGATTTCAGATCAGTGTGTTAAAGGTTCACACTGTCCCACAGGGTGATTTCAGATCAGTGTGTTAAAGGTTCACGTGGTCCCACAGGGTGATTTAAGATCAGCGTGTTAAAGGTTCAGATTGTCCCACAGGTTGATTTCAGATCAGTGTTTTAAAGGTTCAATCTGTCGCACAGGGTGAGTCAGATCAGTGTTTTAAAGGTTCAATCTGTCCCACAGGGTGATTTCGGATCAGTGTGTTAAAGGTTCAATCTGTCCCACAGTGTGATTTCAGATCAGTGTCTGAAAGGTTCACACCACCCCACACGGTGATTTCTGATCAGTGTGATAACGGTTCAAACTGTCACACAGGGGGATTTCAGATCAGTGTGTTAAAGGTTCACACTATCCCACAGGGTGTTTTCAGGTCAGTGCGTTAAATGTTCACACTGTCCCACTGGGTGATTTCAGAGCAGTGTGTTAAAAGTTCAGACTGTCCCACAGGGTCATTACAGATCAGTGTGTTAAAGATTCACACTGTCCCACAGTGTGATTTCAGATCAGTGTGTTAAACGTTCAATCTGTCCCACAGGGTGATTTCATACCAGTGTGTTAAAGGTTCAATCTGTCGCACAGGGTGATTTCAGATCAGTGTGTTAAAGCTTCAGTCTGTCCCACAAGGTGATTTCAGATAAGTGTGTTAAAGGTTCAATCTGTACCACAGGGTGATTTCAGATCAGAGTGTTAAATGTTCAGACTGTCCCACAGGATGATTTCTGATCAGTGTGTTAAAGGTTCAATCTGTCCCACAGTGTGATTTCAGATCAGTGTGTTAAGGGTTCAATCTGTCCCACAGTTTGATTTCAGATCAGTGTGTTAAAGGTTCACACTGTCCCACAGGGTGATTTCATGTCAGTGTGTTAAAGGTTCAATCTGTCCCACAGGGTAATTTATGATCAGTTTGTTAAAGGTTAACACTGTCCCACAGTGTGATTTCAGATCAGTGTCTTAAAGGTACAATCTGTCCAACAGGGTGATTTCATATCAGTGTGTTAATGGTTCAATCTCTCCCACAGGGTGATTTCAGATCTGTGTGTTTATCCTTCAGATTTTTCCCACAGTGTGATTTCAGAACAGTGTGTTAAAGGTTCAAACTGTCCCACTGGGTGATTTCAGAACAGTGTGTTAAAGGTTCACACAGTCCCACAGGGTGATTTCAGATCAGTGTGTTAAAGGTTCACACTGTCCCACAGGGTGATTTCAGATCAGTGTGTTAAAGGTTCACACCGTCCCACAGGGTGATTTCAGATCAGTGTGTTAAAGGTTCAATCTGTCCCACAGGGTGATTTCAGATCAGTGTGTTAAAGGTTCAATCTGTCCCACAGGGTGATTTCAGATCAGTGTGTTAAAGGTTCAATCTGTCCCACAGGGTGATTTCAGATCAGTGTGTTAAAGGTTCAAACTGTGCCAAAGGGTGATTTCAAATCAGTGTGTTAAATGTTCACACTGTCCCACAGGGTGATTTCAGTTCAGTGTGTTAAAGTTTCAATCTGTCCCACAGGTTGATTTCTGATCAGTGTGTTAAAGGTTCAATCTGTCCCACAGGGTGATATGAGATCCGTGTTTTAAAGGTTCACACTGTCCCACATGGTGATTTCAGATCAGTGTGTTAAAGGTTCACACTGTCCCAGAGGATTATTTCAGGTCAGTGTGTTAAAAGATTACACTGTCCCACAGGGTGATTTCAGATCAGTATGTCAATGTTTCAATCTGTCCTTCACGGTGATTTCAGATCAGTGTTTTAAAAGTTCAGACTGTCCCACAGGGTGATTTCAGATCAGTGTGTTAAAGGTTCAATCTGTCCCACAGGGTGATTTCAGATCAGTGTGTTGAAGTCTCACACTGTCCCACAGGGTGATTTCATGTCAGTGTTATAAAAGTTCAATCTTTCCCACAGGGTGATTTCAGATCAGTGTGTTAAAGGCTCACACTCTCCCACGGTGTGATTTCATGTCAGTGTGTTAAAGGTTCAATCTCTCCCACAGGGTGATTTCAGATCAGTGTGCTAAAGGTTCAATCTGTCCCACAGGGTGATTTCAGATCTGTGTGTTAATGGTTCAATCTGTCCCACAGTGTGATTTCAGATCAGTGTGTTAAATGTTCACACTGTCCCACAGGGTGATGTGATAACAGTGTGTTAAAGATTCAGACTCTCCCACAGGGTGATTTCAGATCAGTGTGTTAAAGATTCACACTGTCCCACAGGGTGATTTCAGATCAGTGTGTTAAAGGTTCAGTCTGTCCCACAGGGTGATTTCAGAGCAGTGTGTTAAAGATTCAAACTGTCCCACAGGGTGATTTCATATCAGTGTGTTAAAGGTTCAATCTGTCCCACAGTGTGATTTCAGATCAGTGTGTGAAAGGTTCAATCTGTCCCACAGGGTGATTCCAGATCAGTGTTTTAAATGTTCAATCTGTGGCATAGGGTGATTTCAGATCAGTGTTTTAAAGGTTCAATCTGTCCCACAGGCTGATTTCAGATCAGTGTGTTATAGGTTCACACCGCCCCACATGGTGATTTCTGATCAGTGTGTTTAAGGTTCAAACTGTCCAACAGGGTGATGTCAGGTCGGTGCAATAAATGTTCACACTGTCCCACAGGGTGATTTCAGATCATTGTGTTAAAAGTTCAGACTGTCCCATAGGGTCATTTCAGATCAGTATGTTAAAGGTTCACACTGTCCCACAGTGTGATTTCAGATCAGTGTGTTAAAGGTTCAATCTGTCCCACAGGGCGATTTCATATCAGTGTTTTAAATGTTCAATCTGTCGCACAGGGTGATTTCAGATCAGTGTGTTAAAGGTTCAGACTGTCCCACAGGGTGATTTCAGATCAGTGTTTTAAAGGTTCAAACTGTTCCACAGGGTGATTTCAGAACAGTGTGTTAAAGGTCCACACCGTCCCACAGGGTGATTTCAGATCAGTGTGTTAAAGATTCACACCATTCCACAGAGTGATTTCAGATCAGTGTGCTAAAGGTTCAGACTGCCCCACAGGTTGATTTCAGATCAGTGTGTTAAAGGTTCTATCTGTCCCACAGGGTGATTTCAGATCAGTGTGTTAAAGGTTCACAAAGCCCCACAGGGTGATTTTAAATCAGTGTGTTAAAGGTTCAATCTGTCCCACAGGGTGATTTCAGATCTGTGTGTTAAAGGTTCAAACTGTGCCACAGGGTGATTTCAGATCAGTGTGTTAAAGGTTCAATCAGTCCCACAGTGTGATTTCAGATCTGTGTGTTAAATGTTCAAACTGTGCCACAGGGTGATTTCAGATCAGTGTGTTAACGGTACACACTGTCCGACAGGGTGATTTCAGGTCAGTGTGTTAAAGGTCCACACTGTCCCACAGGGTGATTTCAGATCAGTGTGTTAAAGGTTCAATCTGTCCCACAGGGTGATTTCAGATCAGAGTGTTAAATGTTCAGACTGTCCCACAGGGTGATTTCTGATCAGTGTGTTAAAGGTTCAATCTGTCCCACAGTGTGATTTCAGATCAGTATGTTAAGGGTTCAATCTGTCCCACAGGTTGATTTCAGATCAGTGTGTTAAAGGTTCACACTGTCCCACAGGGTGATTTCATGTCAGTGTGTTAAAGGTTCAATCTGTCCCACAGGGTAATTTATGATCAGTTTGTTAAAGGTTAACACTGTCCCACAGTGTGATTTCAGATCAGTGTGTTAAAGCTTCAGTCTGTCCCACAAGGGGATTTCAGATAAGTGTGTTAAAGGTTCAATCTGTCCCACAGGGTGATTTCAGATCAGAGTGTTAAATGTTCAGACTGTCCCACAGGATGATTTCTGATCAGTGTGTTAAAGGTTCAATCTGTCCCACAGTGTGATTTCAGATCAGTGTGTTAAGGGTTCAATCTGTCCCACAGTTTGATTTCAGATCAGTGTGTTAAAGGTTCACACTGTCCCACAGGGTGATTTCATGTCAGTGTGTTAAAGGTTCAATCTGTCCCACAGGGTAATTTATGATCAGTTTGTTAAAGGTTAACACTGTCCCACAGTGTGATTTCAGATCAGTGTCTTAAAGGTACAATCTGTCCGACAGCGTGATTTCATATCAGTGTGTTAATGGTTCAATCTCTCCCACAGGGTGATTTCAGATCTGTGTGTTTAACCTTCAGATTTTTCCCACAGTGTGATTTCAGAACAGTGTGTTAAAGGTTCAAACTGTCCCACTGGGTGATTTCAGAACAGTGTGTTAAAGGTTCACACAGTCCCACAGGGTGATTTCAGATCAGTGTGTTAAAGGTTCACACTGTCCCACAGGGTGATTTCAGATCAGTGTGTTAAAGGTTCACACCGTCCCACAGGGTGATTTCAGATCAGTGTGTTAAAGGTTCAATCTGTCCCACAGGGTGATTTCAGATCAGTGTGTTAAAGGTTCAATCTGTCCCACAGGGAGATTTCAGATCTGTGTGTTAAAGGTTCAATCTGCCCCACAGGGTGATTTCAGATCAGTGTGTTAAAGGTTCAATCTGTCCCACAGGTTGATTTCTGATCAGTGTGTTAAAGGTTCAATCTGTCCCACAGGGTGATATCAGATCAGTGTGTTAAAGTTTCACACTGTCCCACATGGTGATTTCAGATCAGTGTGTTAAAGGTTCACACTGTCCCAGAGGGTTATTTCAGGTCAGTGTGTTAAAAGTTTACACTGTCCCACAGGGTGATTTCAGATCAGTATGTTAAAGGTTCAATCTGTCCTTCACGGTGATTTCAGATCAGTGTTTTAAAAGTTCAGACTGTCCCACAGGGTGATTTCAGATCAGTGTGTTAAGGGTTCAATCTGTCCCACAGGGTGATTTCAGATCAGTGTGTTAAAGGTTCAAACTGTGCCAAAGGGTGATTTCAGATCAGTGTGTTAAAGCTTCACACTGTCCCAGAGGTTGATTTCAAATCAGTGTGTTAAATGTTCACACTGTCCCACAGGGTGATTTCAGTTCAGTGTGCTAAAGGTTCAATCTGTCCCACAGGTTGATTTCTGATCAGTGTGTTAAAGGTTCAATCTGTCCCACAGGGTGATATCAGATCAGTGTTTTAAAGGTTCACACTGTCCCACATGGTGATTTCAGATCAGTGTGTTAAAGGTTCGCACTGTCCCAGAGGATTATTTCAGGTCAGTGTGTTAAAAGATTACACTGTCCCACAGGGTGATTTCAGATCAGTATGTCAATGTTTCAATCTGTCCTTCACGGTGATTTCAGATCAGTGTTTTAAAAGTTCAGACTGTCCCACAGGGTGATTTCAGATCAGTGTGTTAAAGGTTCAATCTGTCCCACAGGGTGATTTCAGATCAGTGTGTTGAAGTCTCACACTGTCCCACAGGGTGATTTCATGTCAGTGTTATAAAAGTTCAATCTGTCCCACAGGGTGATTTCAGATCAGTGTGTTAAAGGCTCACACTCTCTCACGGTGTGATTTCATGTCAGTGTGTTTAAGGTTCAATCTCTCCCACAGGGTGATTTCAGATCAGTGTGCTAAAGGTTCAATCTGTCCCACAGGGTGATTTCAGATCTGTGTGTTAATGGTTCAATCTGTCCCACAGTGTGATTTCAGATCAGTGTGTTAAATGTTCACACTGTCCCACAGGGTGATTTGATATCAGTGTGTTAAAGATTCAGACTCTCCCACAGGATGATTTCAGATCAGTGTGTTAAAGATTCACACTGTCCCACAGGGTGATTTCAGATCAGTGTGTTAAAGGTTCAGTCTGTCCCACAGGGTGATTTCAGAGCAGTGTGTTAAAGATTCAAACTGTCCCACAGGGTGATTTCATATCAGTGTGTTAAAGGTTCAATCTGTCCCACAGGGTGATTTCAGATCAGTGTGTTAAAGGTTCAATCTGTCCCACAGGGTGATTCCAGATCAGTATTTTAAATGTTCAATCTGTGGCATAGGGTGATTTCAGATCAGTGTTTTAAAGGTTCAATCTGTCCCACAGGGTGATTTCAGATCAGTGTGTTATAGGTTCACACCGCCCCACATGGTGATTTCTGATCAGTGTGTTTAAGGTTCAAACTGTCCAACAGGGTGATGTCAGGTCGGTGCAATAAATGTTCACACTGTCCCACAGGGTGATTTCAGATCATTGTGTTAAAAGTTCAGACTGTCCCATAGGGTCATTTCAGATCAGTATGTTAAAGGTTCACACTGTCCCACAGTGTGATTTCAGATCAGTGTGTTAAAGGTTCAATCTGTCCCACAGGGTGATTTCATATCAGTGTTTTAAATGTTCAATCTGTCGCACAGGGTGATTTCAGATCAGTGTGTTAAAGGTTCAGACTGTCCCACAGGGTGATTTCAGATCAGTGTTTTAAAGGTTCAAACTGTTCCACAGGGTGATTTCAGAACAGTGTGTTAAAGGTCCACACCGTCCCACAGGGTGATTTCAGATCAGTGTGTTAAAGATTCACACCATTCCACAGAGTGATTTCAGATCAGTGTGCTAAAGGTTCAGACTGCCCCACAGGTTGATTTCAGATCAGTGTGTTAAAGGTTGTATCTGTCCCACAGGGTGATTTCAGATCAGTGTGTTAAAGGTTCACAAAGCCCCACAGGGTGATTTTAAATCAGTGTGTTAAAGTTTCAATCTGTCCCACAGGGTGATTTCAGATCAGTGTGTTAAAGGTTCAATATTTTCCACAGTATGATTTCAGATCAGTGTGTTAAAGGTTCAATCTGTCCCACAGGGTGATTTCAGATCTGTGTGTTAAAGGTTCAAACTGTGCCACAGGGTGATTTCAGATCAGTGTGTTAAAGGTTCAATCAGTCCCACAGTGTGATTTCAGATCTGTGTGTTAAAGGTTCAAACTGTGCCACAGGGTAATTTCAGATCAGTGTGTTAACGGTACACACTGTCCGACAGGGTGATTTCAGGTCAGTGTGTTAAAGGTCCACACTGTCCCACAGGGTGATTTCAGATCAGTGTGTTAAAGGTTCAATCTGTCCCACAGGGTGATTTCAGATCAGAGTGTTAAATGTTCAGACTGTCCCACAGGGTGATTTCTGATCAGTGTGTTAAAGGTTCAATCTGTCCCACAGTGAGATTTCAGATCAGTATGTTAAGGGTTCAATCTGTCCCACAGGTTGATTTCAGATCAGTGTGTTAAAGGTTCACACTGTCCCACAGGGTGATTTCATGTCAGTGTGTTAAAGGTTCAATCTGTCCCACAGGGTAATTTATGATCAGTTTGTTAAAGGTTAACACTGTCCCACAGTGTGATTTCAGATCAGTGTCCTAAAGGTACAATCTGTCCGACAGGGTGATTTCATATCAGTGTGTTAATGGTTCAATCTCTCCCACAGGGTGATTTCAGATCTGTGTGTTTAACCTTCAGATTTTTCCCACAGGGTGATTTCAGAACAGTGTGTTAAAGGTTCAAACTGTCCCAATGGGTGATTTCAGAACAGTGTGTTAAAGGTTCACACAGTCCCACAGGGTGATTTCAGATCAGTGTGTTAAAGGTTCACACTGTCCCACAGGGTGATTTCAGATCAGTGTGTTAAAGGTTCACACCGTCCCACAGGGTGATTTCAGATCAGTGTGTTAAAGGTTCAATCTGTCCCACAGGGTGATTTCAGATCAGTGTGTTAAAGGTTCAATCTGTCCCACAGGGAGATTTCAGATCTGTGTGTTAAAGGTTCAATCTGCCCCACAGGGTGATTTCAGATCAGTGTGTTAAAGGTTCAATCTGTCCCACAGGTTGATTTCTGATCAGTGTGTTAAAGGTTCAATCTGTCCCACAGGGTGATATCATATCAGTGTGTTAAAGTTTCACACTGTCCCACATGGTGATTTCAGATCAGTGTGTTAAAGGTTCACACTGTCCCAGAGGGTTATTTCAGGTCAGTGTGTTAAAAGTTTACACTGTCCCACAGGGTGATTTCAGATCAGTATGTTAAAGGTTCAATCTGTCCTTCACGGTGATTTCATATCAGTGTTTTAAAAGTTCAGACTGTCCCACAGGGTGATTTCAGATCAGTGTGTTAAAGGTTCAATCTGTCCCACAGGGTGTTTTCAGATCAGTGTGTTAAAGGTTCACACTGTCCCACAGGGTGATTTCATGTCAGTGTGTTAAAGGTTCAATCTGTCCCACAGGGTGATTTCAGATCAGTGTGTTGAAGTCTCACACTGTCCCACAGGGTGATTTCATGTCAGTGTTTTCAAAGTTCAATCTGTCCCACAGTGTGATTTCAGATCAGTGTGTTAAAGGCTCACAGTCTCCCACGGTGTGATTTCATGTCAGTGTGTTCAAGTTTTAATCTGCCCCAAAGGGTGATTTCAGATCAGTGTCTTAAATTTTCACACTGTCCAACAGGGTGATTTCATGTCAGTGTGTTAAAGGTTCAATCTCTCCCACAGGGTGATTTCAGATCAGTGTGCTAAATGTTCAATCTGTCCCACAGGGTGATTTCAGATCTGTGTGTTAAAGGTTCAATCTGTCCCACAGTATGATTTCAGATCAGTGTGTTAAATGTTCACACTGTCCCACAGGGTGATTTGATATCAGTGTGTTAAAGATTTAGACTCTCCCACAGGGTGATTTCAGATCAGTGTGTTAAAGATTCACACTGTCCCTCAGGGTGATTTCAGATCAGTGTGTTAAAGGTTCAGTCTGTCCCACAGGGTGATTTCAGAGCAGTGTGTTAAAGATTCAAACTGTCCCACAGGGTGATTTCATATCAGTGTGTTAAAGGTTCAATCTGTCCCACAGGGTGATTCCAGATCAGTGTGTTAAAGGTTCAAACTGTCCCACAGGGTGATTCCAGATCAGTGTTTTAAAGGTTCAATCTGTGGCATAGGGTGATTTCAGATCAGTGTTTAAAGGTTCAATCTGTCCCACAGGGTGATTTCAGATCAGTGTGTTATAGGTTCACACCGCCCCACATGGTGATTTCTGATCAGTGTGTTTAAGGTTCAAACTGTCCAACAGGGTGATGTCAGGTCGGTGCAATAAATGTTCACACTGTCCCACAGGGTGATTTCAGATCATTGTGTTAAAAGTTCTATCTGTCCCACAGGGTGATTTCATATCAGTGTTTAAATGTTCAATCTGTCGCACAGGGTGATTTCAGATCAGTGTGTTAAAGGTTCAGACTGTCCCACAGTATGATTTCAGATCAGTGTGTTAAAGGTTCAATCTGTCCCACAGGGTGATTTCAGATCTGTGTGTTAAAGGTTCAAACTGTGCCACAGGGTGATTTCAGATCAGTGTGTTAAAGGTTCAGACTGTCCCACAGTATGATTTCAGATCAGTGTGTTAAAGGTTCAATCTGTCCCACAGGGTGATTTCAGATCTGTGTGTTAAAGGTTCAAACTGTGCCACAGGGTGATTTCAGATCAGTGTGTTAAAGGTTCACACTGTCCCACAGGGTGATTTCAAATCAGTGTGTTAAAGGTTCACACTGTCCCACAGGGTGATTTCAGATCAGTGTGTTAAAGATTCACACCATTCCACAGGGTGATTTCAGATCAGTGTGCTAAAGGTTCAGACTGCCCCACAGGTTGATTTCAGATCAGTGTGTTAAAGGTTCTATCTGTCCCACAGGGTGATTTCAGATCAGTGTGTTAAAGGTTCACACAGCCCCACAGGGTGATTTTAAATCAGTGTGTTAAAGGTTCAATCTGTCCCACAGGGTGATTTCGGATCAGTGTGTTAAAGGTTCAATCTGTCCCACAGTATGATTTCAGATCAGTGTGTTAAAGGTTCAATCTGTCCCACAGGGTGATTTCAGATCTGTGTGTTAAAGGTTCAAACTGTGCCACAGGGTGATTTCAGATCAGTGTGTTAAAGGTTCACACTGTCCCACAGGGTGATTTCAAATCAGTGTGTTAAAGGTTCACACTGTCCCACAGGGTGATTTCAGATCAGTGTGTTAAACGTTCACACCGTCCCTCAGGGTGATTTCAGATCAGTGTTTTAAAGGTTCAATCTGTCCCACAGGGTGATTTCAGATCAGTGTGTTAAAGGTTCAATCTGTCCCACAGGGTGATTTCAGATCAGTGTGTTAAAGGTTCAAACTGTACCACAGGGTGATTTCAGATCAGTGTGTTAAATTTTCAATCTGTCCCACAGGGTGATTTCAGATCTGTGTGTTAAAGGTTATATCTTTCCCACAGGGAGATTTCAGATCAGTGTGTTAAAGGTTCACACTGTCCCACAGGGTGTTTTCAGATCAGTATGTTAAAGGTTCAATCTGTGCCAGATAGTGATTTCAGATCAGTGTGTTAAATGTTCAATGTGTCCAACAGGGTGATTTCAGATCAGTGTGTTAAAGGTTCACACTGTCCCACAGGGTGATTTCAGATCAGTGTGTTAAAGGTTCACACTGTCCCACAGGGTGATTTCAGATCAATGTGATAAAGGTTCAAACTGTCCCACAGGGTGATTTCAGATCAGTGAGTTAAAGGTTCAGACTGTCCCACAAGGTGATTTCAGATCAGTGTGGTAAAGGTTCACACTGTCCCACAGAGTGATTTCAGATCAGTGTGTTAAAGGTTCAATCTGTCCCACAGGGTGATTTCAGAGCAGTGTGTTAAAGATTCAACTGTCCCACAGGGTGATTTCATATCAGTGTGTTAAAGGTTCAATCTGTCCCACAGGGTGATTTCAGAACAGTGTGTTAAAGGTTCAAACTGTCCCACTGGGTGATTTCAGAACAGTGTGTTAAAGGTTCACACTGTCCCACAGGGTGATTTCAGAGCAGTGTGTTAAAGATTCAAACTGTCCCACAGGGTGATTTCATATCAGTGTGTTAAAGGTTCAATCTGTCCCACAGGGTGATTTCAGATCAGTGTGTTAAAGGTTCAATCTGTCCCACAGGGTGATTCCAGATCAGTATTTTAAATGTTCAATCTGTGGCATAGGGTGATTTCAGATCAGTGTTTTAAAGGTTCAATCTGTCCCACAGGGTGATTTCAGATCAGTGTGTTATAGGTTCACACCGCCCCACATGGTGATTTCTGATCAGTGTGTTTAAGGTTCAAACTGTCCAACAGGGTGATGTCAGGTCGGTGCAATAAATGTTCACACTGTCCCACAGGGTGATTTCAGATCATTGTGTTAAAAGTTCAGACTGTCCCATAGGGTCATTTCAGATCAGTATGTTAAAGGTTCACACTGTCCCACAGTGTGATTTCAGATCAGTGTGTTAAAGGTTCAATCTGTCCCACAGGGTGATTTCATATCAGTGTTTTAAATGTTCAATCTGTCGCACAGGGTGATTTCAGATCAGTGTGTTAAAGGTTCAGACTGTCCCACAGGGTGATTTCAGATCAGTGTTTTAAAGGTTCAAACTGTTCCACAGGGTGATTTCAGAACAGTGTGTTAAAGGTCCACACCGTCCCACAGGGTGATTTCAGATCAGTGTGTTAAAGATTCACACCATTCCACAGAGTGATTTCAGATCAGTGTGCTAAAGGTTCAGACTGCCCCACAGGTTGATTTCAGATCAGTGTGTTAAAGGTTGTATCTGTCCCACAGGGTGATTTCAGATCAGTGTGTTAAAGGTTCACAAAGCCCCACAGGGTGATTTTAAATCAGTGTGTTAAAGTTTCAATCTGTCCCACAGGGTGATTTCAGATCAGTGTGTTAAAGGTTCAATATTTTCCACAGTATGATTTCAGATCAGTGTGTTAAAGGTTCAATCTGTCCCACAGGGTGATTTCAGATCTGTGTGTTAAAGGTTCAAACTGTGCCACAGGGTGATTTCAGATCAGTGTGTTAAAGGTTCAATCAGTCCCACAGTGTGATTTCAGATCTGTGTGTTAAAGGTTCAAACTGTGCCACAGGGTAATTTCAGATCAGTGTGTTAACGGTACACACTGTCCGACAGGGTGATTTCAGGTCAGTGTGTTAAAGGTCCACACTGTCCCACAGGGTGATTTCAGATCAGTGTGTTAAAGGTTCAATCTGTCCCACAGGGTGATTTCAGATCAGAGTGTTAAATGTTCAGACTGTCCCACAGGGTGATTTCTGATCAGTG
Organism: Somniosus microcephalus; assembly: GCF_052327205.1. Taxonomy (NCBI): domain Eukaryota; kingdom Metazoa; phylum Chordata; class Chondrichthyes; order Squaliformes; family Somniosidae; genus Somniosus; species Somniosus microcephalus. The sequence goes on along the minus strand of NW_028225179.1, from coordinate 102,804,452 downwards.
TGTTAAAGGTTCAATCTGTCCCACAGTGAGATTTCAGATCAGTATGTTAAGGGTTCAATCTGTCCCACAGGTTGATTTCAGATCAGTGTGTTAAAGGTTCACACTGTCCCACAGGGTGATTTCATGTCAGTGTGTTAAAGGTTCAATCTGTCCCACAGGGTAATTTATGATCAGTTTGTTAAAGGTTAACACTGTCCCACAGTGTGATTTCAGATCAGTGTCCTAAAGGTACAATCTGTCCGACAGGGTGATTTCATATCAGTGTGTTAATGGTTCAATCTCTCCCACAGGGTGATTTCAGATCTGTGTGTTTAACCTTCAGATTTTTCCCACAGGGTGATTTCAGAACAGTGTGTTAAAGGTTCAAACTGTCCCAATGGGTGATTTCAGAACAGTGTGTTAAAGGTTCACACAGTCCCACAGGGTGATTTCAGATCAGTGTGTTAAAGGTTCACACTGTCCCACAGGGTGATTTCAGATCAGTGTGTTAAAGGTTCACACCGTCCCACAGGGTGATTTCAGATCAGTGTGTTAAAGGTTCAATCTGTCCCACAGGGTGATTTCAGATCAGTGTGTTAAAGGTTCAATCTGTCCCACAGGGAGATTTCAGATCTGTGTGTTAAAGGTTCAATCTGCCCCACAGGGTGATTTCAGATCAGTGTGTTAAAGGTTCAATCTGTCCCACAGGTTGATTTCTGATCAGTGTGTTAAAGGTTCAATCTGTCCCACAGGGTGATATCATATCAGTGTGTTAAAGTTTCACACTGTCCCACATGGTGATTTCAGATCAGTGTGTTAAAGGTTCACACTGTCCCAGAGGGTTATTTCAGGTCAGTGTGTTAAAAGTTTACACTGTCCCACAGGGTGATTTCAGATCAGTATGTTAAAGGTTCAATCTGTCCTTCACGGTGATTTCATATCAGTGTTTTAAAAGTTCAGACTGTCCCACAGGGTGATTTCAGATCAGTGTGTTAAAGGTTCAATCTGTCCCACAGGGTGTTTTCAGATCAGTGTGTTAAAGGTTCACACTGTCCCACAGGGTGATTTCATGTCAGTGTGTTAAAGGTTCAATCTGTCCCACAGGGTGATTTCAGATCAGTGTGTTGAAGTCTCACACTGTCCCACAGGGTGATTTCATGTCAGTGTTTTCAAAGTTCAATCTGTCCCACAGTGTGATTTCAGATCAGTGTGTTAAAGGCTCACAGTCTCCCACGGTGTGATTTCATGTCAGTGTGTTCAAGTTTTAATCTGCCCCAAAGGGTGATTTCAGATCAGTGTCTTAAATTTTCACACTGTCCAACAGGGTGATTTCATGTCAGTGTGTTAAAGGTTCAATCTCTCCCACAGGGTGATTTCAGATCAGTGTGCTAAATGTTCAATCTGTCCCACAGGGTGATTTCAGATCTGTGTGTTAAAGGTTCAATCTGTCCCACAGTATGATTTCAGATCAGTGTGTTAAATGTTCACACTGTCCCACAGGGTGATTTGATATCAGTGTGTTAAAGATTTAGACTCTCCCACAGGGTGATTTCAGATCAGTGTGTTAAAGATTCACACTGTCCCTCAGGGTGATTTCAGATCAGTGTGTTAAAGGTTCAGTCTGTCCCACAGGGTGATTTCAGAGCAGTGTGTTAAAGATTCAAACTGTCCCACAGGGTGATTTCATATCAGTGTGTTAAAGGTTCAATCTGTCCCACAGGGTGATTCCAGATCAGTGTGTTAAAGGTTCAAACTGTCCCACAGGGTGATTCCAGATCAGTGTTTTAAAGGTTCAATCTGTGGCATAGGGTGATTTCAGATCAGTGTTTAAAGGTTCAATCTGTCCCACAGGGTGATTTCAGATCAGTGTGTTATAGGTTCACACCGCCCCACATGGTGATTTCTGATCAGTGTGTTTAAGGTTCAAACTGTCCAACAGGGTGATGTCAGGTCGGTGCAATAAATGTTCACACTGTCCCACAGGGTGATTTCAGATCATTGTGTTAAAAGTTCTATCTGTCCCACAGGGTGATTTCATATCAGTGTTTAAATGTTCAATCTGTCGCACAGGGTGATTTCAGATCAGTGTGTTAAAGGTTCAGACTGTCCCACAGTATGATTTCAGATCAGTGTGTTAAAGGTTCAATCTGTCCCACAGGGTGATTTCAGATCTGTGTGTTAAAGGTTCAAACTGTGCCACAGGGTGATTTCAGATCAGTGTGTTAAAGGTTCAGACTGTCCCACAGTATGATTTCAGATCAGTGTGTTAAAGGTTCAATCTGTCCCACAGGGTGATTTCAGATCTGTGTGTTAAAGGTTCAAACTGTGCCACAGGGTGATTTCAGATCAGTGTGTTAAAGGTTCACACTGTCCCACAGGGTGATTTCAAATCAGTGTGTTAAAGGTTCACACTGTCCCACAGGGTGATTTCAGATCAGTGTGTTAAAGATTCACACCATTCCACAGGGTGATTTCAGATCAGTGTGCTAAAGGTTCAGACTGCCCCACAGGTTGATTTCAGATCAGTGTGTTAAAGGTTCTATCTGTCCCACAGGGTGATTTCAGATCAGTGTGTTAAAGGTTCACACAGCCCCACAGGGTGATTTTAAATCAGTGTGTTAAAGGTTCAATCTGTCCCACAGGGTGATTTCGGATCAGTGTGTTAAAGGTTCAATCTGTCCCACAGTATGATTTCAGATCAGTGTGTTAAAGGTTCAATCTGTCCCACAGGGTGATTTCAGATCTGTGTGTTAAAGGTTCAAACTGTGCCACAGGGTGATTTCAGATCAGTGTGTTAAAGGTTCACACTGTCCCACAGGGTGATTTCAAATCAGTGTGTTAAAGGTTCACACTGTCCCACAGGGTGATTTCAGATCAGTGTGTTAAACGTTCACACCGTCCCTCAGGGTGATTTCAGATCAGTGTTTTAAAGGTTCAATCTGTCCCACAGGGTGATTTCAGATCAGTGTGTTAAAGGTTCAATCTGTCCCACAGGGTGATTTCAGATCAGTGTGTTAAAGGTTCAAACTGTACCACAGGGTGATTTCAGATCAGTGTGTTAAATTTTCAATCTGTCCCACAGGGTGATTTCAGATCTGTGTGTTAAAGGTTATATCTTTCCCACAGGGAGATTTCAGATCAGTGTGTTAAAGGTTCACACTGTCCCACAGGGTGTTTTCAGATCAGTATGTTAAAGGTTCAATCTGTGCCAGATAGTGATTTCAGATCAGTGTGTTAAATGTTCAATGTGTCCAACAGGGTGATTTCAGATCAGTGTGTTAAAGGTTCACACTGTCCCACAGGGTGATTTCAGATCAGTGTGTTAAAGGTTCACACTGTCCCACAGGGTGATTTCAGATCAATGTGATAAAGGTTCAAACTGTCCCACAGGGTGATTTCAGATCAGTGAGTTAAAGGTTCAGACTGTCCCACAAGGTGATTTCAGATCAGTGTGGTAAAGGTTCACACTGTCCCACAGAGTGATTTCAGATCAGTGTGTTAAAGGTTCAATCTGTCCCACAGGGTGATTTCAGAGCAGTGTGTTAAAGATTCAACTGTCCCACAGGGTGATTTCATATCAGTGTGTTAAAGGTTCAATCTGTCCCACAGGGTGATTTCAGAACAGTGTGTTAAAGGTTCAAACTGTCCCACTGGGTGATTTCAGAACAGTGTGTTAAAGGTTCACACTGTCCCACAGGGTGATTTCAGATCAGTGTGTTAAAGGTTCATACTGTCCCACAGGGTGATTTCAGATCAGTGTGTTAAAGGTTCAATCTGTACCACAGGGTGATTTCAGATCAGTGTGTTAAAGGTTGAATCTGTCGCACAGGGTGATTTCAGATCAGTGTGTTAAAGGTTCAATCTGTCCCACAGGGTGATTTCAGATCAGTGTGTTAAAGGTTCAAACTGTGACAAAGGGTGATTTCAGATCAGTGTGTTAAAGCTTCACACTGTCCCACAGGGTGATTTCAAATCAGTGTGTTAAATGTTCACACTGTCCCACGGGGTGATTTCAGTTCAGTGTGTTAAAGGTTCAATCTGTCCCACAGGGTGATTTTAAATTAGTGTGTTAAAGGTTCACTCTGTCCCACAGGGTGATTTCAGATCAGTGTTTTAAAGGTTCAATCTGTCCCACAGTATGATTTCAGATCAGTTTGTTAAAGGTTCAATCTGTCCCACAGGGTGATTTCAGATCTGTGTGTTAAAGGTTCAAACTGTGTCACAGGGTGATTTCAGATCAGTGTGTTAAAGTTTCAAACTGTCCCACAAGGTGATTTCAAATCAGTGTGTTAAAGGTTCACACTGTCCCACAGGGTGATTTCAGATCAGTGTGTTGAACGTTCACACTGACCCACAGGGTAATTTCAGATCAGTATGTTAAATGTTCAATCTGTGCCAGAGGGTGATTTCAGATCAGTGTGTTAAAGGTTCACACTGACCCACAGGGTGATTTCAGATCAGTGTGTTAAAGGTTCACACTGTCCCACAGAGTGATTCAGATCAGTGTGTTAAAGGTTCAATCTGTCCCACAGGGTGATTTCAGATCAGTGTGTTAAAGGTTCAATCTGTCCCACAGGGTGATTTCAGATTAGTGTGTTAAAGGTTCAAACTGTACCACAGGGTGATTTCAGATCAGTGTGTTAAATTTTCAATCTGTCCCACAGGGTGATTTCAGATCTGTGTGTTAAAGGTTATATCTTTCCCACAGGGAGATTTCAGATCAGTGTGTTAAAGGTTCACACTGTCCCACAGGGTGATTTCAGATCAGTATGTTAAAGGTTCAATCTGTGCCAGAGGGTGATTTCAGATCAGTGTGTTAAATGTTCAATGTGTCCAACAGGGTGATTTCAGATCAGTGTGTTAAAGGTTCACACTGCCCACAGGGTGATTTCAGATCAGTGTGTTAAAGGTTCACACTGTCCCACAGGGTGATTTCAGATCAATGTGATAAAGGTTCAAACTATCCCACAGAGTGATTTCAGATCAGTGAGTTAAAGGTTCAGACTGTCCCACAAGGTGATTTCAGATCAGTGTGGTAAAGGTTCACACTGTCCCACAGAGTGATTTCAGATCAGTGTGTTAAAGGTTCAATCTGTCCCACAGGGTGATTTCAGAGCAGTGTGTTAAAGATTCAACTGTCCCACAGGGTGATTTCATATCAGTGTGTTAAAGGTTCAATCTGTCCCACAGGGTGATTTCAGAACAGTGTGTTAAAGGTTCAAACTGTCCCACTATGTGATTTCAGAACAGTGTGTTAAAGATTCACACTGTCCCACAGGGTGATTTCAGATCAGTGTGTTAAAGGTTCATACTGTCCCACAGGGTGATTTCAGATCAGTGTGTTAAAGGTTCAAACTGTGACAAAGGTTGATTTCAGATCAGTGTGTTAAAGCTTCACACTGTCCCTCAGGGTGATTTCAAATCAGTGTGTTAAATGTTCACACTGTCCCAGGGGGTGATTTCAGTTCAGTGTGTTAAAGGTTCAATCTGTCCCACAGGGTGATTTTAAATCAGTGTGTTAAAGGTTCACTCTGTCCCACAGGGTGATTTCAGATCAATGTGTTAAAGGTTCAATCTGTCCCACAGTATGATTTCAGATCAGTGTGTTAAAGGTTCAATCTGTCCCACAGGGTGATTTCAGATCTGTGTGTTAAAGGTTCAAACTGTGTCACAGGGTGATTTCAGATCAGTGTGTTATAGGTTCACACCGCCCCACATGGTGATTTCTGATCAGTGTGTTTAAGGTTCAAACTGTCCAACAGGGTGATGTCAGGTCGGTGCAATAAATGTTCACACTGTCCCACAGGGTGATTTCAGATCATTGTGCTAAAAGTTCAGACTGTCCCATAGGTTCATTTCAGATCAGTATGTTAAAGGTTCACACTGTCCCACAGTGTGATTTCAGATCAGTGTGTTAAAGGTTCAATCTGTCCCACAGGGTGATTTCATATCAGTGTTTTAAATGTTCAATCTGTCGCACAGGGTGATTTCAGATCAGTGTGTTAAAGGTTCAGACTGTCCCACAGTATGATTTCAGATCAGTGTGTTAAAGGTTCAATCTGTCCCACAGGGTGATTTCAGATCTGTGTGTTAAAGGTTCAAACTGTGTCACAGGGTGATTTCAGATCAGTGTGTTAAAGTTTCACACTGTCCCACAGGGTGATTTCAAATCAGTGTGTTAAAGGTTCACACTGTCCCACAGGGTGATTTCAGATCAGTGTGTTGAACGTTCACACTGACCCACAGGGTAATTTCAGATCAGTATGTTAAATGTTCAATCTGTGCCAGAGGGTGATTTCAGATCAGTGTGTTAAAGGTTCACACTGACCCACAGGGTGATTTCAGATCAGTGTGTTAAAGGTTCACACTGTCCCACAGAGTGATTCAGATCAGTGTGTTAAAGGTTCAATCTGTCCCACAGGGTGATTTCAGATCAGTGTGTTAAAGGTTCAATCTGTCCCACAGGGTGATTTCAGATCAGTGTGTTAAAGGTTCAAACTGTAACACAGGGTGATTTCAGATCAGTGTGTTAAATTTTCAATCTGTCCCACAGGGTGATTTCAGATCTGTGTGTTAAAGGTTATATCTTTCCCACAGGGAGATTCCAGATCAGTGTGTTAAAGGATCACACTGTCCCACAGGGTGATTTCAGATCAGTATGTTAAAGGTTCAATCTGTGCCAGAGGGTGATTTCAGATCAGTGTGTTAAATGTTCAATGTGTCCAACAGGGTGATTTCAGATCAGTGTGTTAAAGGTTCACACTGCCCACAGGGTGATTTCAGATCAGTGTGTTAAAGGTTCACACTGTCCCACAGGGTGATTTCAAATCAGTGTGTTAAATGTTCACACTGTCCCACGGGGTGATTTCAGTTCAGTGTGTTAAAGGTTCAATCTGTCCCACAGGGTGATTTTAAATTAGTGTGTTAAAGGTTCACTCTGTCCCACAGGGTGATTTCAGATCAGTGTGTTAAAGGTTCAATCTGTCCCACAGTATGATTTCAGATCAGTTTGTTAAAGGTTCAATCTGTCCCACAGGGTGATTTCAGATCTGTGTGTTAAAGGTTCAAACTGTGTCACAGGGTGATTTCAGATCAGTGTGTTAAAGTTTCACACTGTCCCACAGGGTGATTTCAAATCAGTGTGTTAAAGGTTCACACTGTCCCACAGGGTGATTTCAGATCAGTGTGTTGAACGTTCACACTGACCCACAGGGTAATTTCAGATCAGTATGTTAAATGTTCAATCTGTGCCAGAGGGTGATTTCAGATCAGTGTGTTAAAGGTTCACACTGACCCACAGGATGATTTCAGATCAGTGTGTTAAAGGTTCACACTGTCCCACAGAGTGATTCAGATCAGTGTGTTAAAGGTTCAATCTGTCCCACAGGGTGATTTCAGATCAGTGTGTTAAAGGTTCAATCTGTCCCACAGGGTGATTTCAGATCAGTGTGTTAAAGGTTCAAACTGTACCACAGGGTGATTTCAGATCAGTGTGTTAAATTTTGAATCTGTCCCACAGGGTGATTTCAGATCTGTGTGTTAAAGGTTATATCTTTCCCACAGGGAGATTTCAGATCGGTGTGTTAAAGGTTCACACTGTCCCACAGGGTGATTTCAGATCAGTATGTTAAAGGTTCAATCTGTGCCAGAGGGTGATTTCAGATCAGTGTGTTAAATGTTCAATGTGTCCAACAGGGTGATTTCAGATCAGTGTGTTAAAGGTTCACACTGCCCACAGGGTGATTTCAGATCAGTGTGTTAAAGGTTCACACTGTCCCACAGGGTGATTTCAGATCAATGTGATAAAGGTTCAAACTGTCCCACAGAGTGATTTCAGTTCAGTGAGTTAAAGGTTCAGACTGTCCCACAAGGTGATTTCAGATCAGTGTGGTAAAGGTTCACACTGTCCCACAGAGTGATTTCAGATCAGTGTGTTAAAGGTTCAATCTGTCCCACAGGGTGATTTCAGAGCAGTGTGTTAAAGATTCAACTGTCCCACAGGGTGATTTCATATCAGTGTGTTAAAGGTTCAATCTGTCCCACAGGGTGATTTCAGAACAGTGTGTTAAAGGTTCAAACTGTCCCACTATGTGATTTCAGAACAGTGTGTTAAAGGTTCACACTGTCCCACAGGGTGATTTCAGATCAGTGTGTTAAAGGTTCATACTGTCCCACAGGGTGATTTCAGATCAGTGTGTTAAAGGTTCAAACTGTGACAAAGGGTGATTTCAGATCAGTGTGTTAAAGCTTCACACTGTCCCTCAGGGTGATTTCAAATCAGTGTGTTAAATGTTCACACTGTCCCACGGGGTGATTTCAGTTCAGTGTGTTAAAGGTTCAATCTGTCCCACAGGGTGATTTTAAATCAGTGTGTTAAAGGTTCACTCTGTCCCACAGGCTGATTTCAGATCAGTGTGTTAAAGGTTCAATCTGTCCCACAGTATGATTTCAGATCAGTGTGTTAAAGGTTCAATCTGTCCCACAGGCTGATTTCAGATCTGTGTGTTAAAGGTTCAAACTGTGTCACAGGGTGATTTCAGATCAGTGTGTTAAAGTTTCACACTGTCCCACAGGGTGATTTCAAATCAGTGTGTTAAAGGTTCACACTGTCCCACAGGGTGATTTCAGATCAGTGTGTTGAACGTTCACACCGTCCCACAGGGTGATTTCAGATCAGTGTTTTAAAGGTTCAAACTGTCCCACAGGGTGATTTCAGATCAGTGTGTTAAAGGTTCAATCTGTCCCACAGGGTGATTTCAGATCAGTGTGTTAAAGGTTCAAACTGTACAACAGGGTGATTTCAGATCAGTGTGTTAAATTTTCAATCTGTCCCACAGGGTGTTTTCAGATCAGTGTGTTAAAGGTTATATCTTTCCCACAGGTGATTTCAGATCAGTGTGTTAAACGTTCACACTGTCCCACAGGGTGATTTCAGATCAGTGTGTTAAAGGTTCACACTGTCCCACAGGGTGATTTCAGATCAGTGTGTTAAAGGTTCAATCTGTCCCACTGGAAGATTTCAGATAAGTGTGTTAAAGGTTCACACTCTCCCACAGGGTGATTTCAGATCAGTGTGTTAAAGGTTCACACTGTCCCACAGGGTGATTTCAGATCAGTGTGTTAAAGTTTCACACTGTCCCACAGGGTGATTTGAGATCAGTGTGTTAAAGGTTTACACTCTCCCACAATGTGATTTCAGATCAGTGTGTTAAAAGGTTCAATCTGTCCCACAGTGTTATTTCAGATCATTGTGTTAAAGCTTCACACTGTTCCACAGGTTGATTTCAGATCAGTGTGTTAAAGGTTCACACTGTCCCACAGGGTCATTTCAGATCTGTGTGTTAAAAGTTCAATCTGTCCCACAGGGTGTTTTCAGATCAGTGTGTTAAATGTTCACACTGTCCCACAGGGTGATTTCAGATCAGTGTGTTAAATTTTCAATCTGTCCCACAGGGTTATTTCAGATCAGTGTGTTAAAGTTTCAATCTTTCCCACAGGGTGATTTCAGATCAGTGTGTTAAAGGTTCACACTGTCCCACAGGGTGATTTCAGATCAGTGTGTTATAGGTTCACACTCTCCCACAGGGTGATTTCAGATTAATGTGTTAAAGGTTCACACTCTCCTAAAGGGTGATTTCAGATTAATGTGTTAAAGGTTCAAACTGTCCCACAGAGTGTTTTCATATCAGTGTGTTAAAGTTTCAGACTGTCGCACAGGGTGATTTCATATCAGTGTGTTAAAGGTTCACACTGTCCCACAGGGTGAGTTCAGATCAGTGTGTTATAATTTCACACTGTCCCACAGGGTGATTTCAGATCAGTGTGCTAAAGGTTTACACTGTCCCACAGGGTGATTTCAGATCAGTGTGTTAAATGTACAACCTGTCCCACAGGGTGATTTCAGATCATTGTGTTGAAGGTTCACACTGTTCAAAAGGGTGATTTCAGATCAGTGTGTTAAAGGTTCACACTGTCACACAGGGTGATTTCAGATCAGTTTGTTAAAGGTTCACACAGTCCCACAGGGTGATTTCAGATAAGTGTGTTAAAGGTTCACACTGTCCCACAGGGTGATTTCAGATCAGTGTGTTAAAGGTTCACACTGTCCCATTGGGTGGTTTCAGATTAGTGTGTTTAAAGTTCACACTGTTCCACAGGGTGAATTCAGATCATTGTTTTAAAGTTTCACACTGTTCCACAGGGTGATTTCAGATAAGTATGTTAATGGTTCACACTGTCCCACAGGGTGATTTCAGATCTGTGTGTTAAAGATTCAATCTGTCCCACAGGGTGATTTCATATCAGTATGTTAAATGTTCACACAGTCCCACAGGTTGATTTCAGATCAGTGTGTTAAATTTTCAATCTGTCCCACAGGGTTATTTCCAATCACTGTGTTAAAGGTTCAATCTTTCCCACAGGGTGATTTTAGATCAGTGTGTTAAAGGTTCACACTGTCCCACAGGGTGATTTGAGATCAGTATGTTAAAGGGTCACACTGTCACATAGGGTGATTTCAGATCAATATGTTAAAGGTTCATACTGTTCCATACGGTGATTTCAGATCAGTGAGTTAAAGGTTCAGACTGTCCCACAGGGTGATTTCAGATCAGTGTGTTAAAAGTTCACACTGTCCCACAGAGTGATTTCAGATCAGTGTCTTACAGGTTCAATCTGTCCCACAGGATTATTTCAGATCAGTGTGTTAAAGTTTCACACTGTCCCATAGGGTGATTTCAGATCAGTGTGTTTAAAGTTCACACTGCCCACAGGGTGATTTCAGATCATTGTGTTAACGTTTCACACTGTTCCACAGGGTGATTTCAGATAAGTATGTTAATGGTTCAATCTGTCCCACAGGGTGATTTCATATTAGTATGTTAAAGGTTCACACTGTCCCACAGGGTGATTTCAGATCAGTGTGTTAAAGGTTCAGACTGTCCCACAGGGTGATTTCAGATCAATATGTTAAAGCTTCAAACTGTTCCATAGGGTGATTTCAGATCAGTGAGTTAAAGGTTCAGACATTCCCACAGTGTGATTTCAGATTAGTGTGTTAAAGGTTCACACTGTCCACAGAGTGATTTCAGATCAGTGTGTTAAAGGTTCAATCTGTCCCACAGGGTGATTTCAGATCAGTGTGTTAAAGGTTCACACTGTCCCACAGGATGATTTCAGATCAGTATGATAAAGGATCAGCCTGTCCCACAGGGTGATTTGAGGTCAGTGTTTTAAAGGTTCACACTGTCCCACAGGGTGATTTCAGATCAGTGTGATAAAGGTTCACACTGACACACAGGGTGATTTCAGATCAGTGTGTTAAAGAATCACACTGTCCCACAGGGTGATTTCAGAACAGTGTGTTAAAGGTTCACACTGTCCCACAGGGTGATTTCAGATCAGTGTGTTAAATATTCAATCTGTCCCGCAGGGTGATTTGAGATAAGTGTCTTTAAGGTTCACATTGTCCCACAGGGTGATTTCAGATCAGTGTGTTGAACGTTCACACTGTCCCACAGGGTCATTTGAGATCAGTGTGTTAAAAGTTCACACTGTCCCACAGGGTGATTTCAGATCTGTGTGTTGAAGGTTCAAACTGTGTCACAGGGTGATTTCAGATCAGTGTGTTAAAGTTTCACACTGTCCCACAGGGTGATTTCAGATCAGTGTGTTGAACGTTCACACCGTCCCATAGGGTGATTTCAGATCAGTGTTTTAAAGGTTCAAACTGTCCCACAGGGTGATTTCAGATCAGTGTGTTAAAGGTTCAATCTGTCCCACAAGGTGATTTCAGATCAGTGTGTTAAAGGTTCAAACTGTACAACAGGGTGATTTCAGATCAGTGTGTTAAATTTTCAATCTGTCCCACAGAGTGTTTTCAGATCAGTGTGTTAAAGGTTATATCTTTCCCACAGGTGATTTCAGATCAGTGTGTTAAAGGTTCACACTGTCCCACAGGGTAATTTCAGATCAGTATGTTAAATGTTCAATCTGTGCCAGAGGGTGATTTCCGATCAGTGTTTTAAATGTTCAATGTGTCCAAAAGGGTGATTTCAGATCAGTGTGTTAAAGGTTCACACTGACCCACAGGGTGATTTCAGATCAGTGTGTTAAAGGTTCACACTGTCCCACAGGGTGATTTCAGATCAATGTGTTAAAGGTTCAAACTGTCCCACAGGGTGACTTCAGATCAGTGAGTTAAAGGTTCAGACTGTCCCACAGGTTGATTTCAGATCAGTGTGTTAAAGGTTCACACTGTCCCACAGAGTGATTCAGATCAGTGTGTTAAAGGTTCAATCTGTCCCACAGGGTGATTTCAGATCAGTGTGTTAAAGGTTCAGACTGTCCCACAGGATGATTTCAGATCAGTGTATTAAAGGATCAGACTGTCCCACAGGATGATTTCAGATCAGTATGTTCAAGGTTCACACTGTCCCAGAGGGTGATTTCAGATCAGTGTGTTAAAGGTTTAGACTGTCCCACAGGGCGATTTTAGATCAGTGTGTTAAATGTTCAGAATGTCAGACAGGGTTTTTTCAGATCAGTGTGTTAAAGATTCGCACTGTCCCACAGGGTGATTTCAGATCAGTGTGTTAAAGGTTCACACTGTCCCACAGGGTGATTTCAGATCAGTGTGTTAAAGGTTCACACTGTCCCACAGGGTGATTTCAGATCAGTGTGTTAAAGGTTCAATCTGTCCCACTGGAAGATTTCAGATAAGTGAGTTAAAGGTTCACACTCTCCCACAGGGTGATTTCAGATCAGTGTTTTAAAGGTTCACACTGTCCCACAGGGTGATTTCAGATCAGTGTGTTAAAGTTTCACACTGTCCCACAGGGTGATTTGAGATCAGTGTGTTAAAGGTTTACACTGTCCCACAATGTGATTTCAGATCAGTGTGTTAAAAGGTTCAATCTGTCCCACAGTGTTATTTCAGATCATTGTGTTAAAGCTTCACACTGTTCCACAGGTTGATTTCAGATCAGTGTGTTAAAGGTTCACACTGTCCCACAGGGTCATTTCAGATCTGTGTGTTAAAAGTTCAATCTGTCCCACAGGGTATTTTCAGATCAGTGTGTTAAATGTTCACACTGTCCCACAGGGTGATTTCAGATCAGTGTGTAAAATTTTCAATCTGTCCCACAGGGTTATTTCAGATCAGTGTGTTAAAGTTTCAATCTTTCCCACAGGGTGATTTCAGATCAGTGTGTTAAAGGTTCACACTGTCCCACAGGGTGATTTCAGATCAGTGTGTTAAAGGTTCACACTCTCCCACAGGGTGATTTCAGATTAATGTGTTAAAGGTTCACACTCTCCTACAGGGTGATTTCAGATTAATGTGTTAAAGGTTCAAACTGTCCCACAGAGTGATTTCATATCAGTGTGTTAAAGTTTCAGACTGTCACACAGGGTGATTTCATATCAGTGTGTTAAAGGTTCACACTGTCCCAAAAGGGTGATTTCAGATCAGTGTGTTAAAGGTTCAATCTGTCCCACAGGGTGATTTCAGATAAGTGTGTTAAAGGTTCACACTGTCCCTCGTGCTGATTTCAGATCAGTGTGTTAAAGGTTCACACTGTCCCACAGGGTGAGTTCAGATCAGTGTGTTATAATTTCACACTGTCCCACAGGGTGATTTCAGATCAGTGTCCTAAAGGTTTACACTGTCCCACAGGGTGATTTCAGATCAGTGTGTTAAATGTACAACCTGTCCCACAGGGTGATTTCAGATCATTGTGTTGAAGGTTCACACTGTTCAAAAGGGTGATTTCAGATCAGTGTGTTAAAGGTTCACACTGTCACACAGGGTGATTTCAGATCAGTTTGTTAAAGGTTCACACAGTCCCACAGGGTGATTTCAGATAAGTGTGTTAAAGGTTCACACTGTCCCACAGGGTGATTTCAGATCAGTGTGTTAAAGGTTCACACTGTCCCATTGGGTGGTTTCAGATCAGTGTGTTTAAAGTTCACACTGTTCCACAGGGTGAATTCAGATCATTGTTTTAAAGTTTCACACTGTTCCACAGGGTGATTTCAGATAAGTATGTTAATGGTTCACACTGTCCCACAGGGTGATTTCAGATCTGTGTGTTAAAGATTCAATCTGTCCCACAGGGTGATTTCATATCAGTATGTTAAATGTTCACACAGTCCCACAGGGTGATTTCAGATCAGTGTGTTAAATTTTCAATCTGTCCCACAGGGTTATTTCAAATCAGTGTGTTAAAGGTTCAATCTTTCCCACAGGGTGATTTTAGATCAGTGTGTTAAAGGTTCACACTGTCCCACAGGGTGATTTGAGATCAGTATGTTAAAGGGTCACACTGTCACATAGGGTGATTTCAGATCAATATGTTAATGGTTCATACTGTTCCATACGGTGATTTCAGATCAGTGAGTTAAAGGTTCAGACTGTCCCACAGGGTGATTTCAGATCAGTGTGTTAAAAGTTCACACTGTCCCACAGAGTGATTTCAGATCAGTGTCTTACAGGTTCAATCTGTCCCACAGGATTATTTCAGATCAGTGTGTTAAAGTTTCACACTGTCCCATAGGGTGATTTCAGATCAGTGTGTTTAAAGTTCACACTGCCCACAGGGTGATTTCAGATCATTGTGTTAACGTTTCACACTGTCCCACAGGGTGATTTCAGATCAATATGTTAAAGCTTCAAACTGTTCCATAGGGTGATTTCAGATCAGTGAGTTAAAGGTCCAGACATTCCCACAGTGTGATTTCAGATTAGTGTGTTAAAGGTTCACACTGTCCACAGAGTGATTTCAGATCAGTGTGTTAAAGGTTCAATCTGTCCCACAGGGTGATTTCAGATCAGTGTGTTAAAGGTTCACACTGTCCCACAGGATGATTTCAGATCAGTATGTTAAAGGATCAGACTGTCCCACAGGTTGATTTCAGATCAGTGTGTTAAAGGTTCACACTGTTCCACAGGGTGATTTCAGATCAGTGAGTCAAAGGTTTACACTGTCCCACAGGGTGAGTTCAGATCAGTGTGTTAAAGGTTCAATCTGTCCCACAGGTTGATTTCAGATCATTGTTTTAAAAGTTCACACTGTTCCACAGGGTGATTTCAGATCAGTGTGTTAAAGATTCACACAGTCCCACAGGTTGAGTTGAGATCTGTGTGTTAAAGGTTCAATCTGTCCCACAGGGTGATTTCAGATCAGTATGTTAAAGGTACACACTGTCCCACAGGGTGATGTCAGAAAAGTGTGTTAAATATTCAATCTGTCCCAAAGGGTGATTTTAGATCAGTGTGTTAAAGGTTCAATCTTTCCCACAGGGTGATTTCAGATCAGTGTGTTAAAGGTTCACACTGTCCCACAGGGTGATTTCAGATCAGTATGTTAAAGGTTCACACAGTCCCACAGGTTGAGTTCAGATCTGTGTGTTAAAGGTTCAATCTGTCCCACAGGGTGATTTCAGATCAGTCTGTTAAAGGTTCACACTGTCCCACAGGGTGAGTTCAGAACAGTGTGTTAAATTTTCAATCTGTCCCAACGGGTGATTTCAGATCAGTGTGTTAAAGGTTCAATCTTTCCCCAGGGTGATTTCAGATCAGTATGTTAAAGGTTCACACTGTCCCACAGGGTGATTTCAGATCAGTATGTTAAAGGTTCAATGTGTGCCAGAGGGTGATTTCAGATCAGTGTGTTAAAGGTTCAATGTGTCCAACTGGGTGACTTCAGATCAGTGTGGTAAATGTTCACACAGACCCACAGGGTGATTTCAGATCAGTGTGTTAAAGGTTCACACTGTCCCACAGGGTGATTTCAGATCAATGTGTTAAAGGTACAATGTGTGCCAGAGGGTGATTTCAGATCAGTGTGTTAAAGGTTCAATGTGTCCAACTGGGTGACTTCAGATCAGTGTGGTAAATGTTCACACAGACCCACAGGGTGATTTCAGATCAGTGTGTTAAAGGTTCACACTGTCCCACAGGGTGATTTCAGATCAGTGTGTTAAAGGTTCAATGTGTCCAACTGGGTGACTTCAGATCAGTGTGGTAAATGTTCACACAGACCCACAGGGTGATTTCAGATCAGTGTGTTAAAGGTTCAAACTGTCCCACAGGGTGATTTCAGATCAGTGTGTTAAAGGTTCAGACTGTCCCACAGGGTGATTTCAGATCAGTGTGTTAAAGGTTCACACTGTCCCAAAGAGTGATTTCAGATCAGTGTGTTAAAGGTTCAATCTGTCCCACAGGGTGATTTCAGATCAGTGTGATTAAGGTTCACACTGTCACACAGGGTGATTTCAGATCAGTGTGTTAAAGGTTGAGACTGTCCCACAGGGCGATTTCAGATCAGTGTGTTAAAGGATCAGACTGTCCCACAGGGCGATTTCAGATCACTGTGTTAAAGGTTCAATCTTTCCCACAGGGTGATTTCAGATCAGTGTGTTAAAGGTTCACACTGTCCCACAGGGTGATTTCAGATCAGTATGTTAAAGGTTCACACAGTCCCACAGGTTGAGTTCAGATCTGTGTGTTAAAGGTTCAATCTGTCCCACAGGGTGATATCAGATCGGTATGTTAAAGGTTCACTCTGTCCCACAGGGTGATTTCAGAACAGTGTGTTAAATTTTCAATCTGTCCCAACGGGTGATTTGAGATCAGTGTGTTAAAGGTTTACACTGTCCCACAATGTGATTTCAGATCAGTGTGTTAAAAGGTTCAATCTGTCCCACAGTGTTATTTCAGATCATTGTGTTAAAGCTTCACACTGTTCCACAGGTTGATTTCAGATCAGTGTGTTAAAGGTTCACACTGTCCCACAGGGTCATTTCAGATCTGTGTGTTAAAAGTTCAATCTGTCCCACAGGGTATTTTCAGATCAGTGTGTTAAATGTTCACACTGTCCCACAGGGTGATTTCAGATCAGTGTGTTAAATTTTCAATCTGTCCCACAGGGTTATTTCAGATCAGTGTGTTAAAGTTTCAATCTTTCCCACAGGGTGATTTCAGATCAGTGTGTTAAAGGTTCACACTGTCCCACAGGGTGATTTCAGATCAGTGTGTTAAAGGTTCACACTCTCCCACAGGGTGATTTCAGATTAATGTGTTAAAGGTTCACACTCTCCTACAGGGTGATTTCAGATTAATGTGTTAAAGGTTCAAACTGTCCCACAGAGTGATTTCATATCAGTGTGTTAAAGTTTCAGACTGTCACACAGGGTGATTTCATATCAGTGTGTTAAAGGTTCACACTGTCCCAAAAGGGTGATTTCAGATCAGTGTGTTAAAGGTTCAATCTGTCCCACAGGGTGATTTCAGATAAGTGTGTTAACGGTTCACACTGTCCCTCGTGCTGATTTCAGATCAGTGTGTTAAAGGTTCACACTGTCCCACAGGGTGAGTTCAGATCAGTGTGTTATAATTTCACACTGTCCCACTGGGTGATTTCAGATCAGTGTCCTAAAGGTTTACACTGTCCCACAGGGTGATTTCAGATCAGTGTGTTAAATGTACAACCTGTCCCACAGGGTGATTTCAGATCATTGTGTTGAAGGTTCACACTGTTCAAAAGGGTGATTTCAGATCAGTGTGTTAAAGGTTCACACTGTCACACAGGGTGATTTCAGATCAGTTTGTTAAAGGTTCACACAGTCCCACAGGGTGATTTCAGATAAGTGTGTTAAAGGTTCACACTGTCCCACAGGGTGATTTCAGATCAGTGTGTTAAAGGTTCACACTGTCCCATTGGGTGGTTTCAGATCAGTGTGTTTAAAGTTCACACTGTTCCACAGGGTGAATTCAGATCATTGTTTTAAAGTTTCACACTGTTCCACAGGGTGATTTCAGATAAGTATGTTAATGGTTCACACTGTCCCACAGGGTGATTTCAGATCTGTGTGTTAAAGATTCAATCTGTCCCACAGGGTGATGTCATATCAGTATGTTAAATGTTCACACAGTCCCACAGGGTGATTTCAGATCAGTGTGTTAAATTTTCAATCTGTCCCACAGGGTTATTTCAAATCAGTGTGCTAAAGGTTCAATCTTTCCCACAGGGTTATTTTAGATCAGTGTGTTAAAGGTTCACACTGTCCCACAGGGTGATTTGAGATCAGTATGTTAAAGGGTCACACTGTCACATAGGGTGATTTCAGATCAATATGTTAACGGTTCATACTGTTCCATACGGTGATTTCAGATCAGTGAGTTAAAGGTTCAGACTGTCCCACAGGGTGATTTCAGATCAGTGTGTTAAAAGTTCACACTTTCCCACAGAGTGATTTCAGATCAGTGTCTTACAGGTTCAATCTGTCCCACAGGATTATTTCAGATCAGTGTGTTAAAGTTTCACACTGTCCCATAGGGTGATTTCAGATCATTGTGTTAACGTTTCACACTGTTCCACAGGGTGATTTCAGATAAGTATGTTAATGGTTCAATCTGTCCCACAGGGTGATTTCATATTAGTATGTTAAAGGTTCACACTGTCCCACAGGGTGATTTCAGATCAGTGTGTTAAAGGTTCACACTGTCCCACAGGGTGATTTCAGATCAGTATGTTAAAGGTTCACACAGTCCCACAGGTTGAGTTCAGATCTGTGTGTTAAAGGTTCAATCTGTCCCACAGGGTGATATCAGATCGGTATGTTAAAGGTTCACTCTGTCCCACAGGGTGATTTCAGAACAGTGTGTTAAATTTTCAATCTGTCCCAACGGGTGATTTGAGATCAGTGTGTTAAAGGTTTACACTGTCCCACAATGTGATTTCAGATCAGTGTGTTAAAAGGTTCAATCTGTCCCACAGTGTTATTTCAGATCATTGTGTTAAAGCTTCACACTGTTCCACAGGTTGATTTCAGATCAGTGTGTTAAAGGTTCACACTGTCCCACAGGGTCATTTCAGATCTGTGTGTTAAAAGTTCAATCTGTCCCACAGGGTATTTTCAGATCAGTGTGTTAAATGTTCACACTGTCCCACAGGGTGATTTCAGATCAGTGTGTTAAATTTTCAATCTGTCCCACAGGGTTATTTCAGATCAGTGTGTTAAAGTTTCAATCTTTCCCACAGGGTGATTTCAGATCAGTGTGTTAAAGGTTCACACTGTCCCACAGGGTGATTTCAGATCAGTGTGTTAAAGGTTCACACTCTCCCACAGGGTGATTTCAGATTAATGTGTTAAAGGTTCACACTCTCCTACAGGGTGATTTCAGATTAATGTGTTAAAGGTTCAAACTGTCCCACAGAGTGATTTCATATCAGTGTGTTAAAGTTTCAGACTGTCACACAGGGTGATTTCATATCAGTGTGTTAAAGGTTCACACTGTCCCAAAAGGGTGATTTCAGATCAGTGTGTTAAAGGTTCAATCTGTCCCACAGGGTGATTTCAGATAAGTGTGTTAACGGTTCACACTGTCCCTCGTGCTGATTTCAGATCAGTGTGTTAAAGGTTCACACTGTCCCACAGGGTGAGTTCAGATCAGTGTGTTATAATTTCACACTGTCCCACTGGGTGATTTCAGATCAGTGTCCTAAAGGTTTACACTGTCCCACAGGGTGATTTCAGATCAGTGTGTTAAATGTACAACCTGTCCCACAGGGTGATTTCAGATCATTGTGTTGAAGGTTCACACTGTTCAAAAGGGTGATTTCAGATCAGTGTGTTAAAGGTTCACACTGTCACACAGGGTGATTTCAGATCAGTTTGTTAAAGGTTCACACAGTCCCACAGGGTGATTTCAGATAAGTGTGTTAAAGGTTCACACTGTCCCACAGGGTGATTTCAGATCAGTGTGTTAAAGGTTCACACTGTCCCATTGGGTGGTTTCAGATCAGTGTGTTTAAAGTTCACACTGTTCCACAGGGTGAATTCAGATCATTGTTTTAAAGTTTCACACTGTTCCACAGGGTGATTTCAGATAAGTATGTTAATGGTTCACACTGTCCCACAGGGTGATTTCAGATCTGTGTGTTAAAGATTCAATCTGTCCCACAGGGTGATGTCATATCAGTATGTTAAATGTTCACACAGTCCCACAGGGTGATTTCAGATCAGTGTGTTAAATTTTCAATCTGTCCCACAGGGTTATTTCAAATCAGTGTGCTAAAGGTTCAATCTTTCCCACAGGGTTATTTTAGATCAGTGTGTTAAAGGTTCACACTGTCCCACAGGGTGATTTGAGATCAGTATGTTAAAGGGTCACACTGTCACATAGGGTGATTTCAGATCAATATGTTAACGGTTCATACTGTTCCATACGGTGATTTCAGATCAGTGAGTTAAAGGTTCAGACTGTCCCACAGGGTGATTTCAGATCAGTGTGTTAAAAGTTCACACTTTCCCACAGAGTGATTTCAGATCAGTGTCTTACAGGTTCAATCTGTCCCACAGGATTATTTCAGATCAGTGTGTTAAAGTTTCACACTGTCCCATAGGGTGATTTCAGATCAGTGTGTTTAAAGTTCACACTGCCCACAGGGTGATTTCAGATCATTGTGTTAACGTTTCACACTGTTCCACAGGGTGATTTCAGATAAGTATGTTAATGGTTCAATCTGTCCCACAGGGTGATTTCATATTAGTATGTTAAAGGTTCACACTGTCCCACAGGGTGATTTCAGATCAGTGTGTTAAAGGTTCACACTGTCCCATAGGGTGATTTCAGATCAATATGTTAAAGCTTCAAACTGTTCCATAGGGTGATTTCAGATCAGTGAGTTAAAGGTTCAGACATTCCCACAGTGTGATTTCAGATTAGTGTGTTAAAGGTTCACACTGTCCACAGAGTGATTTCAGATCAGTGTGTTAAAGGTTCAATCTGTCCCACAGGGTGATTTCAGATCAGTGTGTTAAAGGTTCACACTGTCCCACAGGATGATTTCAGATCAGTATGTTAAAGGATCAGACTGTCCCACAGGGTGATTTGAGGTCAGTGTTTTAAAGGTTCACACTGTCCCACAGGGTGATTTCAGATCAGTGTGATAAAGGTTCACACTGACACACAGGGTGATTTCAGATCAGTGTGTTAAAGAATCACACTGTCCCACAGGGTGATTTCAGAACAGTGTGTTAAAGGTTCACACTGTCCCACAGGGTGATTTCAGATCAGTGTGTTAAAGATTCAATCTGTCCCGCAGTGTGATTTGAGATAAGTGTGTTTAAGGTTCACACTGTCCCACAGGGTGATTTCAGATCAGTGTGTTGAACGTTCACACTGTCCCACAGGGTCATTTGAGATCAGTGTGTTAAAAGTTCACACTGTCCCACAGGGTGACTTCTGATCAGTGTGTTAATGGTCTACACTGTCCCACAGCGTAATTTCAGATCAGTGTGTTAATGGTACAATATGTCACACAGGGTGATTTCAGATCATTGTTTTAAAGGTTCACACCGTTCCACAGGGTGATTTCAGATCAGTGTGTTAAAGTTTCACTCTGCCCCACAGCGTGATTTCAGATCTGTGTGTTAAAGGTTCAATCTGTCCCACAGGGTGATTTCAGATCAGTATGTTAAAGGTTCAATCTGTGCCACAGGGTGATGTAAATCAGTGTGTTAAAGGTTCACACTGTCCCACAGGTTGATTTCGGATCAGTGTGTTAAAGGTTCACACTGTCCCACAGGGTGATTTCAGATCAGTGATTTAAAGGTTCAATCTGTCCCACAGGGTGATTTCAGATAAGTATGTTAAAGGTTCACACTGTCCCACAGGGTGATTTCAGATCAGTGTGTTAAAGGTTCAATCTGTCCCACAGGGTGATTTCAGATCAGTGTGTTAAGGGTTCAGACTGTCCCACAGGGTGATTTCATATCTGTGTGTTAAAGGTTCAATCTGTCCCACAGGGTGATTTCTGATCAGTGTTTTAATGGTTCAGACTGTCCCACAGGTTGATTTCAGATCAGTGTGTTAAAGGTTCACACTGTTCCACAGGGTGATTTAAGATCAGTGAGTCAAAGGTTTACACTGTCCCACAGGGTGAGTTCAGATCAGTGTGTTAAAGGTTCAATCTGTCCCACAGGGTGATTTCAGATCATTGTTTTAAAGGTTCACACTGTTCCACAGGGTGATTTCAGATCAGTGTGTTAAAGATTCACACAGTCCCACAGGTTGAGTTGAGATCTGTGTGTTAAAGGTTCAATCTGTCCCATAGGGTGATTTCAGATCAGTATGTTAAAGGTACACACTGTCCCACAGGGTGATGTCAGAAAAGTGTGTTAAATATTCAATCTGTCCCAAAGGGTGATTTTAGATCAGTGTGTTAAAGGTTCAATCTTTCCCACAGTGTGATTTCAGATCAGTGTGTTAAAGGTTCACACTGTCCCACAGGGTGATTTCAGATCAGTATGTTAAAGGTTCACACAGTCCCACAGGTTGAGTTCAGATCTGTGTGTTAAAGGTTCAATCTGTCCCACAGGGTGATTTCAGATCAGTCTGTTAAAGGTTCACACTGTCCCACAGGTTGATTTCAGAACAGTGTGTTAAATTTTCAATCTGTCCCAACGGGTGATTTCAGATCAGTGTGTTAAAGGTTCAATCTTTCCCCAGGGTGATTTCAGATCAGTATGTTAAAGGTTCACACTGTCCCACAGGGTGATTTCAGATCAGTATGTTAAAGGTTCAATGTGTGCCAGAGGGTGATTTCAGATCAGTGTGTTAAAGGTTCAATGTGTCCAACTGGGTGACTTCAGATCAGTGTGGTAAATGTTCACACAGACCCACAGGGTGATTTCAGATCAGTGTGTTAAAGGTTCACACTGTCCCACAGGGTGATTTCAGATCAATGTGTTAAAGGTTCAAACTGTCCCACAGGGTGATTTCAGATCAGTGTGTTAAAGGTTCAGACTGTCCCACAGGGTGATTTCAGATCAGTGTGTTAAAGGTTCACACTGTCCCAAAGAGTGATTTCAGATCAGTGTGTTAAAGGTTCAATCTGTCCCACAGGGTGATTTCAGATCAGTGTGATTAAGGTTCACACTGTCACACAGGGTGATTTCAGATCAGTGTGTTAAAGGTTGAGACTGTCCCACAGGGCGATTTCAGATCAGTGTGTTAAAGGTTCAGACTGTCCCACAGGGCGATTTCAGATCAGTGTGTTAAAGGTTCAATCTTTCCCACAGGGTGATTTCAGATCAGTGTGTTAAAGGTTCACACTGTCCCACAGGGTGATTTCAGATCAGTATGTTAAAGGTTCACACAGTCCCACAGGTTGAGTTCAGATCTGTGTGTTAAAGGTTCAATCTGTCCCACAGGGTGATTTCAGATCGGTATGTTAAAGGTTCACACTGTCCCACAGGGTGATTTCAGAACAGTGTGTTAAATTTTCAATCTGTCCCAACGGGTGATTTCAGATCAGTGTGTTAAAGGTTCAATCTTTCCCCAGGGTGATTTCAGATCAGTATGTTAAAGGTTCACATTGTCCCACAGGGTGATTTCAGATCAGTATGTTAAAGGTTCAATGTGTGCCAGAGGGTGATTTCAGATCAGTGTGTTAAAGGTTCAATGTGTCCAACTGGGTGACTTCAGATCAGTGTGGTAAAGGTTCACACAGACCCACAGGGTGATTTCAGATCAGTGTGTTAAAGGTTCACACTGTCCCACAGGGTGATTTCAGATCAATGTGTTAAAGGTTCAAACTGTCCCACAGGGTGATTTCAGATCAGTGTGTTAAAGGTTCAGACTGTCCCACAGGGTGATTTCAGATCAGTGTGTTAAAGGTTCACACTGTCCCAAAGAGTGATTTCAGATCAGTGTGTTAAAGGTTCAATCTGTCCCACAGGTTGATTTCAGATCAGTGTGTTAAAGGTTCACACTGTTGCACAGGGTGATTTCAGATCAGTGAGTTAAAGGTTTACACTGTCCCACAGGGTGAGTTCAGATCAGTGTGTTAAAGGTTCAATCTGTCCCACAGGGTGATTTCAGATCATTGTTTTAAAGGTTCACACTGTTCCACAGGGTGATTTCAGATCAGTGTGTTAAAGATTCACACAGTCCCACAGGTTGAGTTGAGATCTGTGTGTTAAAGGTTCAATCTGTCCCACAGGGTGATTTCAGATCAGTATGTTAAAGGTACAAACTGTCCCACAGGGTGATTTCAGAAAAGTGTGTTAAATATTCAATCTGTCCCAAAGGGTGATTTTAGATCAGTGTGTTAAAGGTTCAATCTTTCCCACAGGGTGATTTCAGATCAGTGTGTTAAAGTTTCACACTGTCCCACAGGGTGATTTCAGATCAGTATGTTAAAGCTTCACACAGTCCCACAGGTTGAGTTCAGATCTGTGTGTTAAAGGTTCAATCTGTCCCACAGGGTGATTTCAGATCAGTATGTTAAAGGTTCACACTGTCCCACAGGGTGATTTCAGAACAGTGTTTTAAATTTTCAATCTGTCCCAACGGGTGATTTCAGATCAGTGTGTTAAAGTTTCAATCTTTCCCCAGGGTGATTTCAGATCAGTATGTTAAAGGTTCACACTGTCCCACAGGGTGATTTCAGATCAGTATGTTAAAGGTTCAATGTGTGCCAGAGGGTGATTTCAGATCAGTCTGTTAAAGGTTCAATGTGTCCAACTGGGTGACTTCAGATCAGTGTGGTAAAGGTTCACACAGACCCACAGGGTGATTTCAGATCAGTGTGTTAAAGGTTCACACTGTCCCACAGGGTGATTTCAGATCAATGTGTTAAAGGTTCAAACTGTCACACAGGGTGATTTCAGATCAGTGTGTTAAAGTTTCAGACTGTCCCACAGGGTGATTTCAGATCAGTGTGTTAAAGGTTCACACTGTCCCAAAGAGTGATTTCAGATCAGTGTGTTAAAGGTTCAATCTGTCCCACAGGGTGATTTCAGATCAGTGTGATAAAGGTTCACACTGTCACACAGGGTGATTTCAGATCAGTGTGTTAAAGGTTGAGACTGTCCCACAGGGCGATTACAGATCAGTGTGTTAAAGGTTCAGACTGTCCCACAGGGCGATTTCAGATCAGTGTGTTAAAGGTTCAATCTTTCCCACAGGGTGATTTCAGATCAGTGTGTTAAAGGTTCACACTGTCCCACAGGGTGATTTCAGATCAGTATGTTAATGGTTCACACAGTCCCACAGGTTGAGTTAAGATCTGTGTGTTAAAGGTTCAATCTGTCCCACAGGGTGATTTCAGATCGGTATGTTAAAGGTTCACACTGTCCCACAGGGTGATTTCAGAACAGTGTGTTAAAGGTTCACACTGTCCCACAGGGTGATTTCAGATCAGTATGTTAAAGGTTCAATCTTTGCCACAGGGTGATTTCAGATCAGTGTGTTAAAGGTTCAATGTGTCCAACAGGGTGATTTCAGATCAGTGTGTTAAGGTTCACACTTTCCAACAGGGTGATTTCAGACCAGTGTTTTAAAGGTTCACACTGTCCCACAGGGTGATTTCAGGTCAGTGAATTAAAGGTTCAGACTGCCCCACAGGGTGATTTCAGATCAGTGTGTTAAATGTTCACACAGTCCCACAGAGTGATTTCAGATCAGTGTGTTAAGGTTCAATCTCTCCCACAGGATCATTTCAGATCAGTGTGTTAAAGGATCAGACTGTCCCACAGGATGATTTCAG
The DNA here is from genome assembly GCF_052327205.1 of Somniosus microcephalus. Lineage (NCBI taxonomy): Eukaryota > Metazoa > Chordata > Chondrichthyes > Squaliformes > Somniosidae > Somniosus > Somniosus microcephalus. The sequence continues at coordinate 102,778,914 of NW_028225179.1, read as the reverse complement.
ATCAGTGTGTTAAAGGTTCACACTGTCCCACAGGGTGATTTCAGATCAGTGTGTTAAAGGTTCACACTGTCCCACAGGGTGATTTCAGATCAGTGTGTTACAGGTTCAGACTGTCCCACAGAGAGATTTCAGATCAGTGTGTTAAAGGTTCAGAATTTCCCACAGGATGTTTTCAGATCGGTGTGTTAAAGATTCTCCCTGTCCCACAGGGTGATTTCAGATCAGTGTGTTAAAAGTTCACACTGTCCCACAGGGTGATTTCAGATCAGTGTGTTAAAGGTTCACACTGTCCCACAGGGTGATTTCAGATCAGTGTGTTAAAGGTTCACACAGTCCCACAGGTTGAGTTCAGATCTGTGTGTTAAATGTTCAATCTGTCCCACAGGGTGATTTCAGATCGGTATGTTAAAGGTTCACACTGTCCCACAGGGTGATTTCAGAACAGTGTGTTAAATTTTCAATCTGTCCCAACGGGTGATTTCAGATCAGTGTGTTAAAGGTTCAATCTTTCCCCAGGGTGATTTCAGATCAGTATGTTAAAGGTTCACACTGTCCCACAGGGTGATTTCAGATCAGTATGTTAAAGGTTCAATGTGTGCCAGAGGGTGATTTCAGATCAGTGTGTTAAAGGTTCAATGTGTCCAACTGGGTGACTTCAGATCAGTGTGGTAAAGGTTCACACAGACCCACAGGGTGATTTCAGATCAGTGTGTTAAAGGTTCACACTGTCCCACAGGGTGATTTCAGATCAATGTGTTAAAGGTTCAAACTGTCCCACAGGGTGATTTCAGATCAGTGTGTTAAAGGTTCAGACTGTCCCACAGGGTGATTTCAGATCAGTGTGTTAAAGGTTCACACTGTCCCAAAGAGTGATTTCAGATCAGTGTGTTAAAGGTTCAATCTGTCCCACAGGGTGATTTCAGATCAGTGTGATAAAGGTTCACACTGTCACACAGGGTGATTTCAGATCAGTGTGTTAAAGGTTGAGACTGTCCCACAGGGCGATTTCAGATCAGTGTGTTAAAGGTTCAGACTGTCCCACAGGGCGATTTCAGATCATTGTGTTTAAGGTTCACACTGTTCCACAGGGTGATTTCAGATCAGTGTGTTAAAGGTTCACACTGTCCCACAGGGTGATTTCAGATCAGTATGTTAAAGGTTCAATCTGTGCCACAGGGTGATTTCAGATCAGTGTGTTAAAGTTTCAATGTGTCCAACAGGGTGATTTCAGACCAGTGTTTTAAAGGTTCACACTGTCCCACAGGGTGATTTCAAATCAATGTGTTAAAGTTTCAAACTGTCCCACAGGGTGATTTCAGGTCAGTGAATTAAAGGTTCAGACTGCCCCACAGGGTGATTTCAGATCAGTGTGTTAAATGTTCACACAGTCCCACAGAGTGATTTCAGATCAGTGTGTTAAGGTTCAATCTCTCCCACAGGATCATTTCAGATCAGTGTGTTAAAGGATCAGACTGTCCCACAGGATGATTTCAGATCAGTGTGTTAAAGGTTCACACTGTCCCACAGGGTGATTTCAGATCAGTGTGTTAAAGGTTCACACTGTCCCACAGGGTGATTTCAGATCAGTGTGTTACAGGTTCAGACTGTCCCACAGAGAGATTTCAGATCAGTGTGTTAAAGGTTCAGAATTTCCCACAGGATGTTTTCAGATCGGTGTGTTAAAGATTCTCCCTGACCCACAGGGTGATTTCAGATCAGTGTGTTAAAAGTTCACACTGTCCCACAGGGTGATTTCAGATCAGTGTGTTAAAGGTTCACACTGTCCCACAGGGTGATTTCAGATCAGTGTGTTAATGGTTCACACTATTCCACAGGGTGATTTCAGATCAGTGTGTTAAAGATTCACACAGTGCCACAGGGTGATTTCAGATCTGTGTGTTAAAGGTTCAATCTGTCCCACAGGATGATTTCAGATCAGTATGTTAAAGTTTCAAACTGTCCCACAGGGTGATTTCAGACCAGTGTGTTAAAGTTTCAGAATGTCCCACAGGGTGTTTTCAGATCAGTGTGTTAAAGATTCGCACTGTCTAACAGGGTGATTTCAGATCAGTGTGTTAAAGGTTCACACTGTCCCACAGGGTGTTTTCAGATCAGTGTGTTAAAGGTTCACACTGTCCCACAGGGTGATTTCAGATCAGGCTGTTAAAGGTTCACACCCTTCCACAGGGTGATTTCAGATCAGTGTGTTAAAGATTCACGTTGTCCCACAGGGTGATTTCAGATCAGTGTGTTAAAGGTTCACACTGTCCCACAGGGTGATTTCAGATCAGTGTGTTAAAGGTTCGCACTGTCCCACAGGGTGATTTCAGATCAATGTGTCAAAGGTTCAAACTGTCCCACAGGGTGATTTCAGATCAGTGTGTTAATGGTTCACAATGTCCCAAAGAGTGATTTCAGATCAGTGTGTTAAAGGTTCAATCTGTCCCACAGGGTGATTTCAGATCAGTGTGTTAACGGTTCAGACTGTTCCACAGGGTGATTTCAGATCAGTGAGTTAAAGTTTCAGACTGTCCCACATGGTGATTTCAGATCAGTGTGTTAAAGGTTCACACTGTCCCACAGGGTGATTTCAGATCAGTGTGTTAAAGGTTCACACTGTCCCACAGGGTGATTTCAGATCAGTGTGTTAAAGGTTCAGACTGTCCCACAGGGCGATTTCAGATCATTGTTTTTAAGGTTCACACTGTTCCACAGGGTGATTTCAGATCAGTGTGTTAAAGGTTCACACTGTCCCACAGGGTGATTTCAGATCAGTATGTTAAAGGTTCAATCTGTGCCACAGGGTGATTTCAGATCAGTGTGTTAAAGGTTAAATGAGCCCAACAGGGTGATTTCAGATCAGTGTGTTAAGGTTCACACTGTCCAACAGGGTGATTTCAGACCAGTGTTTTAAAGGTTCACACTGTCCCACAGGGTGATTTCAAATCAATGTGTTAAAGTTTCAAACTGTCCCAGTGGGTGATTTCAGGTCAGTGAATTAAAGGTTCAGACTGCCCCAAAGAGTGATTTCAGATCAGTGTGTTAAATGTTCACACAGTCCCACAGAATGATTTAAGATCAGTGTGTTAAGGTTCAATCTCTCCCACAGGATGATTTCAGATCAGTGTGTTAAAGGTTCACACTGTCCCACAGGGTGATTTCAGATCAGTGTGTTAAAGGTTCACACTGTCCCACAGGGTGATTTCAGATCAGTGTGTTACAGGTTCAGACTGTCCCACAGAGAGATTTCAGATCAGTGTGTTAAAGGTTCAGTATTTCCCACAGGATGTTTTCAGATCGGTGTGTTAAAGATTCTCCCTGTCCCACAGGGTGATTTCAGATCAGTGTGTTAAAAGTTCACACTGTCCCACAGGGTGATTTCAGATCAGTGTGTTAAATGTTCACACTGTCCCACAGGGTGATTTCAGATCAGTGTGTTAAAGGTTCACACTATTCCACAGGGTGATTTCAGATCAGTGTGTTAAAGATTCACACAGTCCCACAGGGTGACTTCAGATCTGTGTGTTAAAGGTTCAATCTGTCCCACAGGATGATTTCAGATCAGTATGTTAAAGTTTCAAACTGTCCCACAGGGTGATTTCAGACCAGTGTGTTAAAGTTTCAGAATGTCCCACAGGGTGTTTTCAGATCAGTGTGTTAAAGATTCGCACTGTCCCACAGGGTGATTTCAGATCAGTGTGTTAAATGTTCACACTGTCCCACAGGGTGTTTTCAGATCAGTGTGTTAAAGGTTCACACTGTCCCACAGGGTGATTTCAGATCAGGCTGTTAAAGGTTCACACCCTTCCACAGAGTGATTTCAGATCAGTGTGTTAAAGATTCACGTTGTCCCTCAGGGTGATTTCAGATCAGTGTGTTAAAGGTTCACACTGTCCCACAGGGTGATTTCAGATCAGTGTGTTAAAGGTTCACACTGTCCCACAGGGTGATTTCAGATCAATGTGTTAAAGGTTCAAACTGTCCCACAGGGTGATTTCAGATCAGTGTGTTAATGGTTCACAATGTCCCAAAGAGTGATTTCAGATCAGTGTGTTAAAGGTTCAATCTGTCCCACAGGGTGATTTCAGATCAGTGTGTTAAAGGTTCAGACTGTTCCACAGGGTGATTTCAGATCAGTGAGATAAAGGTTCAGACTGTCCCACATGGTGATTTCAGATCAGTGTGTTAAAGGTTCACACTGTCCCACAGGGTGATTTCAGATCAGTGTGTTAAAGGTTCACACTGTCCCACAGGGTGATTTCAGATCAGTGTGTTAAAGGTTCAGACTGTCCCACAGGGCGATTTCAGATCATTGTGTTAAAGGTTCACACTGTCCCACATGGTGATTTCAGCTCAGTGTGTTGAAGGTTTAATCTGTCCCACAGGGTGATTTCAGATCAGTATGTTAAAGGTACACACTGTCCCACAGGGAGTTTTCAGAAAAGTGTGTTAAATTTTCAATCTGTCCCAAAGGGTGAATTTAGATCCGTGTGTTAAAGGTTCAATCTTTCCCACAGGGTGATTTCAGATCAGTGTGTTAAAGGTTCACACTGTCCCACAGGGTGATTTCAGATCAGTATGTTAAAGGTTCACACAGTCCCACAGGTTGAGTTCAGATCTGTGTGTTAAAGGTTCAATCTGTCCCACAGGGTGATTTCAGATCAGTATGTTAAAGGTTCACACTGTCCCACAGGGTGATTTCAGAACAGTGCGTTAAATTTTCAATCTGTCCCAACGTGTGATTTCAGATCAGTGTGTTAAAGGTTCAATCTTTCCCACAGGGTGATTTCAGATCAGTATGTTAAAGGTTCACACTGTCCCACAGGGTGATTTCAGATCAGTATGTTAAAGGTTCAATGTGTGCCAGAGGGTGATTTCAGATCAGTGTGTTAAAGGTTCAATGTGTCCAACTGGGTGACTTCAGATCAGTGTGGTAAAGGTTCACACAGACCCACAGGAAGATTTCAGATCAGTGTGTTAAAGGTTCACACTGTCCCACAGGGTGATTTCAGATCAATGTGTTAAAGGTACAAACTGTCCCACAGGGTGATTACAGATCAGTGTGTTAAAGGTTCAGACTGTCCCACAGGGTGATTTCAGATCAGTGTGTTAAAGGTTCACACTGTCCCAAAGAGTGATTTCAGATCAGTGTGTTAAAGGTTCAATCTGTCCCACAGGGTGATTTCAGATCAGTGTGATAAAGGTTCACACTGTCACACAGGGTGATTTCACATTAGTGTGTTAAAGGTTCAGACTGTCCCACAGGGCGATTTCAGATCAGTGTGTTAAAGGTTCAGACTGTCCCACAGGGCGATTTCAGATCATTGTGTTTAAGGTTCACACTGTTCCACAGGGTGATTTCAGATCAGTGTGTTAAAGGTTCACACTGTCCCACAGGGTGATTTCAGATCAGTATGTTAAATGTTCAATCTGTGCCACAGGGTGATTTCAGATCAGTGTGTTAAAGGTTCAATGTGTCCAACAGGGTGATTTCCGATCAGTGTGTTAAGGTTCACACTGTCCCACAGGGTGATTTCAGACCAGTGTTTTAAAGGTTCACACTGTCCCACAGGGTGATTTCAAATCAATGTGTTGAAGTTTCAAACTGTCCCACAGGGTGATTTCAGATCAGTCAATTAAAGGTTCAGACTGCCCCACAGGGTGATTTCAGATCAGTGTGTTAAATGTTCACACTGTCAAACAGAGTGATTTCAGATCAGTGTGTTAAAGGTTCAATCTGTCCCACAGGATGATTTCAGATCAGTGTGTTAAAGGATCAGACTGTCCCACAGGATGATTTCAGATCAGTGTGTTAAAGGTTCACACTGTCCCACAGGGTGATTTCAGATCAGTGTGTTAAAGGTTCACACTGTCCCACAGGGTGATTAAAGATCAGTGTGTCACAGGTTCAGACTGTCCCACAGAGAGATTTCAGATCAGTGTGTTAAAGGTTCAGAGTTTCCCACAGGGTGTTTTCAGATCGGTGTGTTAAAGATTCTCACTGTCCCACATGGTGATTTCAGATCAGTGTGTTAAAAGTTCACACTGTCCCACAGGGTGATTTCAGATCAGTGTGTTAAATGTTCACACTGTCCCACAGGGTGATTTCAGATCAGTGTGTTAAAGGTTCACACTATTCCACAGGGTGATTTCAGATCAGTGTGTTAACGATTCACACAGTCCCACAGGGTGATTTCAGATCTGTGTGTTAAAGGTTCAATCTGTCCCACGGGATGATTTCAGATCAGTATGTTAAAGTTTCAAACTGTCCCACAGGGTGATTTCAGACCAGTGTGTTAAAGTTTCAGAATGTCCCACAGGGTGTTTTCAGATCAGTGTGTTAAAGATTCGCACTGTCCCACAGGGTGATTTCAGATCAGTGTGTTAAATGTTCACACTGTCCCACAGGGTGTTTTCAGATCAGTGTGTTAAAGGTTCACACTGTCCCACAGGGTGATTTCAGATCAGGCTGTTAAAGGTTCACACCCTTCCACAGAGTGATTTCAGATCAGTGTGTTAAAGATTCACGTTGTCCCTCAGGGTGATTTCAGATCAGTGTGTTAAAGGTTCACACTGTCCCACAGGGTGATTTCAGATCAGTGTGTTAAAGGTTCACACTGTCCCACAGGGTGATTTCAGATCAATGTGTTAAAGGTTCAAACTGTCCCACAGGGTGATTTCAGATCAGTGTGTTAATGGTTCACAATGTCCCAAAGAGTGATTTCAGATCAGTGTGTTAAAGGTTCAATCTGTCCCACAGGGTGATTTCAGATCAGTGTGTTAAAGGTTCAGACTGTTCCACAGGGTGATTTCAGATCAGTGAGTTAAAGGTTCAGACTGTCCCACATGGTGATTTCAGATCAGTGTGTTAAAGGTTCACACTGTCCCACAGGGTGATTTCAGATCAGTGTGTTAAAGGTTCACACTGTCCCACAGGGTGATTTCAGATCAGTGTGTTAAAGGTTCAGACTGTCCCACAGGGCGATTTCAGATCATTGTGTTAAAGGTTCACACTGTCCCACATGGTGATTTCAGCTCAGTGTGTTGAAGGTTTAATCTGTCCCACAGGGTGATTTCAGATCAGTATGTTAAAGGTACACACTGTCCCACAGGGAGTTTTCAGAAAAGTGTGTTAAATTTTCAATCTGTCCCAAAGGGTGAATTTAGATCCGTGTGTTAAAGGTTCAATCTTTCCCACAGGGTGATTTCAGATCAGTGTGTTAAAGGTTCACACTGTCCCACAGGGTGATTTCAGATCAGTATGTTAAAGGTTCACACAGTCCCACAGGTTGAGTTCAGATCTGTGTGTTAAAGGTTCAATCTGTCCCACAGGGTGATTTCAGATCAGTATGTTAAAGGTTCACACTGTCCCACAGGGTGATTTCAGAACAGTGTGTTAAATTTTCAATCTGTCCCAACGTGTGATTTCAGATCAGTGTGTTAAAGGTTCAATCTTTCCCACAGGGTGATTTCAGATCAGTATGTTAAAGGTTCACACTGTCCCACAGGGTGATTTCAGATCAGTATGTTAAAGGTTCAATGTGTGCCAGAGGGTGATTTCAGATCAGTGTGTTAAAGGTTCAATGTGTCCAACTGGGTGACTTCAGATCAGTGTGGTAAAGGTTCACACATACTCGCAGGAAGATTTCAGATCAGTGTGTTAAAGGTTCACACTGTCCCACAGGGTGATTTCAGATCAATGTGTTAAAGGTACAAACTGTCCCACAGGTTGATTACAGATCAGTGTGTTAAAGGTTCAGACTGTCCCACAGGGTGATTTCAGATCAGTGTGTTAAAGGTTCACACTGTCCCAAAGAGTGATTTCAGATCAGTGTGTTAAAGGTTCAATCTGTCCCACAGGGTGATTTCAGATCAGTGTGATAAAGGTTCACACTGTCACACAGGGTGATTTCACATTAGTGTGTTAAAGGTTCAGACTGTCCCACAGGGCGATTTCAGATCAGTGTGTTAAAGGTTCAGACTGTCCCACAGGGCGATTTCAGATCATTGTGTTTAAGGTTCACACTGTTCCACAGGGTGATTTCAGATCAGTGTGTTAAAGGTTCACACTGTCCCACAGGGTGATTTCAGATCAGTATGTTAAATGTTCAATCTGTGCCACAGGGTGATTTCAGATCAGTGTGTTAAAGGTTCAATGTGTCCAACAGGGTGATTTCCGATCAGTGTGTTAAGGTTCACACTGTCCCACAGGGTGATTTCAGACCAGTGTTTTAAAGGTTCACACTGTCCCACAGGGTGATTTCAAATCAATGTGTTAAAGTTTCAAACTGTCCCACAGGGTGATTTCAGTTCAGTCAATTAAAGGTTCAGACTGCCCCACAGGGTGATTTCAGATCAGTGTGTTAAATGTTCACACTGTCAAACAGAGTGATTTCATATCAGTGTGTTAAAGGTTCACACTGTCCCACAGGGTGATTTCAGATCAGTGTGTTAAAGGTTCACACTGTCCCACAGGGTGATTAAAGATCAGTGTGTTACAGGTTCAGACTGTCCCACAGAGAGATTTCAGATCAGTGTGTTAAAGGTTCAGAGTTTCCCACAGGGTGTTTTCAGATCGGTGTGTTAAAGATTCTCACTGTCCCACATGGTGATTTCAGATCAGTGTGTTAAAAGTTCACACTGTCCCACAGGGTGATTTCAGATCAGTGTGTTAAAGGTTCACACTGTCCCACAGGGTGATTTTAGATCAGTGTGTTAAAGGTTCACACTATTCCACAGGGTGATTTCAGATCAGTGTGATAAAGATTCACACAGTCCCACAGGGTGATTTCAGATCAGTATGTTAAAGTTTCAAACTGCCCACAGGGTGATTTCAGACCAGTGTGTTAAAGGTTCAGAATGTCCCACAGGGTGTTTTCAGATCAGTGTGTTAAAGATTCGCACTGTCCCACAGGGCGATTTCAGATCAGTGTGTTAAAGGTTCACACTGTCCCACAGGGTGTTTTCAGATCTGTATCTTAAAGGTTCACACTGTCCCACAGGGTGATTTCAGATCAGGCTGTTAAAGGTCCACACCCTGCCACAGGGTGATTTCAGTTCAGTGTGTTAAAGATTCACGTTGTCCCTCAGGGTGATTTCAGATCAGTGTGTTAATGGTTCACACTGTCCCACAGGGTGATTTCAGATCAGTGTGTTAAAGGTTCACACTGTCCCACAGGGTGATTTCAGATTAATGTGTTAAAGGTTCAAACTGTCCCACAGGGTGATTTCAGATCAGAGTGTTAATGGTTCACAATGTCCCAAAGAGTGATTTCAGATCAGTGTGTTAAAGGTTCAATCTGTCCCACAGGGTGATTTCAGATCAGCGTGTTAAAGGTTCAGACTGTTCCACAGGGTGATTTCAGATCAGTGAGTTAAAGGTTCAGACTGTCCCACATGGTGATTTCAGATCAGTGTGTTAAAGGTTCACACTGTCCCACAGGGTGATTTCAGATCAGTGTGTTAAAGGTTCACACTGTCCCACAGGGTGATTTCAGATCAGTGTGTTAAAGGTTCAGACTGTCCCACAGGGTGATTTCAGATCAGTATTTTAAAGGTTCAATCTGTGCCACAGGGTGATTTCAGATCAGTGTGTTAATGTTTCAAGATGTCCAAAAGGGTGATTTCAGATCAGTGTGTTAAACGTTCACACTGTCCCATAGGGTGATTTCAGATCAGTGTGTTAAGGTTCACACAGTGCCACAGGGTGATTTCAGATCAATGTGTTAAAGTTTCAAACTGTCCCACAGGGTGATTTCAGATCAGTGGATTAAAGGTTCAGCCTGTCCCACAGGGTGATTTTAGATCAGTGTGTGAAAGGTTCACACTGTCCCACAGAGTGATTTCAGATCAGGGTGTTAAAGGTTCAATCTGTCCCACAGGATGATTTCAGATCAGTGTGTTAAAGGTTCAGTCTGTCCTACAGGATGATTTCAGATCAGTGTGTTAAAGGATCAGACTGTCCCACAGGATGATTTCAGATCAGTGTGTTAAAGGTTCACACTGTCCCACAGGGTGATTTCAGATCAGTGTGTTAAAGGTTCACACTGTCCCACAGGGTGATTTCAGATCAGTGTGTTAAAAGATCAGACTGTCCCAAAGGGCGATTTCAGATCAGTGTGTTAAAGGTTCAGAATGTCCCACAGTGTGTTTTCAGATCAGTGTGTTAAGGAATCGCACTGTCCCACTGGATGATTTCAGATCAGTGTGTTAAAGGTTCACACTGTCCCACAGGGTGATTTCAGATCAGTGTGTTAAAGGTTCACACTGTCCCACAGGGTGATTTCAGATCAGTATTTTAAAGGTTCAATCTGTCCCACAGTGTGATTTCAGATAAGTGTGTTAAAGTTGCAATCTGTCCCACAGGGTTATTTCAGATCATTGAGTTAAAGCTTCACACTGTTCCACAGGTTGATTTCAGATCAGAGTGTTAAAGGTTCACACTGTCACACAGGGTGATTTCAGATCTGAGTGTTAAAAGTTCAATCTGTCCCACAGGGTGATTTCAGCTCAGTGTGTTAAAGGTTCAGACTGTCCCACAGGGTGATTTCAGATCAGTCTGTTAAAGGTTCACACTGTCCCAAAGAGTGATTTCAGATCAGTGTGTTAAAGGTTCTAATCTGTCCCACAGGGTGATTTCAGATCAGTATGTTAAAGGTTCAATGTGTTCCAGAGGGTGATTTCAGATCAGTGTGTTAAAGGTTCAATGTGTCCAACTGGGTGACTTCAGATCAGTGTGGTAAAGGTTCACACAGACCAACAGGGTCATTTCAGATCAGTGTGTTAAAGGTTCACACTGTCCCACAGGGTGATTTCAGATCAGTGTGTTAAAGGTTCAGACTGTTCCACAGGGTGTTTTCAGATCAGTGTGTTGAAGGTTCACAGTGTCCCAAAGAGTGATTTCAGATCAGTGTGTTAAAGGTTCAATCTGTCCCACAGGGTGATTTCAGATCAGTGTGATAAAGGTTCACACTGTCACACAGGGTGATTTCAGATCAGTGTGTTAAAGGTTCAGACTGTCCCACAGGGCGATTTCAGATCAGTGTGTTAAAGGATCAGACTGTCCCACAGGGCGATTTCAGATCATTGTGTTCAAGGTTCACACTGTCCCGCAGGGCGATTTCAGATCATTGTGTGAAAGGTTCACACTGTCCCACAGGGTGATTTCAGATCAGTGTGTTAAAGGTTTAATCTGTCCCACAGGGTGATTTCATATCAATGTGTGAAAGGTTCACACTGTCCCACAGGGTGATTTCAGATCAGTATGTTAAAGGTTCAATCTGTGCCACAGGGTGATTTCAGATCAGTGTGTTAAAGGTTCAATGTGTCCAACAGGGTGGTTTCAGATCAGTGTGTTAAAGGTTCACACTGTCCCACAGGGTGGTTTCAGGTCAGTGTTTTAAAGGTTCACACTGTCCCACAGTGTGATTTCAGATCAGTGTGTTAAAGATTCACACAGACCCACAGGGTGATTTCAGATCTTTGTGTTAAAGGTTCAATCTGTCGCACAGGATGATTTCAGATCAGTATGTTAAAGATTCACACTGTCCCACACAGGGTGATTTCAGACCAGTGTGTTAAAGGTTCAGAATGTCCCACAGGGTGTTTTCAGATCAGTGTGTTAAAGATTCGCACTGTCCCACAGGGTGATTTCAGATCAGTGTGTTAAAGGTTCACACTGTAACACAGGCTGTTTTCAGATCAGTGTGTTAAAGGTTCACACTCTTCCACAGGGTGATTTCAGATCAGTGTGTTAAAGATTCACACTGTCCCACAGGGTGATTTCAGATCAGTGTGTTAAAGTTTCACACTGTGCCACAGGGTGATTTTAGATCAGTGTGTTAAAGGTTCAGACTGTCCCACAGGGTGATTTCAGATCAAAGTGTTTAAGTTTCAAACTGTCTCACAGGGTGATTTCAGATCAGTGTGTTCAAGGTTCAGACTGTTCCACAGGGTGATTTCAGATCAGTGAGTTAAAAGTTCAGACTGTCCCACATGGTGATTTCAGATCAGAGTGTTAAAGGTTCACACTGTCCAACAGGGCGATTTCAGATCAGTGTGTGAAAGGTTCACACTGTCCCACGGAGTGATTTCAGATCAGTGTGTTAAAGGTTCAGACTGACCCACAGGGCGATTTCTGATCAGTGTGTTAAAGGTTCAGACAGTCCCATAGGGCGATTTCAGATCATTGTGTTAAAGGTTCACACTGTCCCACATGGTGATTTCAGATCAGTGTGTTAAAGGTTTAATCGGTCCCACAGGGTGATTTCAGATCAATGTGTTAAAGGTTCACACTGTCCCATAGGGTGATTTCAGATTAGTATGTTAAAGGTTCAATCTGTGCCACAGGGTGATTGCAGATCAATGTGTTAAAGTTTCAAACTGTCCCACAGGGTGATTTCAGATCAGTGAATTAAAGGTTCAGACTGTCCCACAGGGTGATTTTAGATCAGTGTGTTAAAGGTTCACACTGTCCCACAGAGTGATTTCAGATCAGTGTGTTAAAGGTTCAATCTGTCCCACAGGATGATTTCAGATCAGTGTGTTAAAGGTTCAGTCTGTCCTACAGGATGATTTCAGATCAGTGTGTTAAAGGATCAGACTGTCCCACAGGATGATTTCAGATCAGTGTGTTAAAGGTTCACACTGTCCCACAGGGTGATTTCAGATCAGTGTGTTAAAGGTTCACTGTCCCACAGGGTGATTTCAGATCAGTGTGTTAAAAGTTCAGAGTGTCCCAAAGGGCGATTTCAGATCAGTGTGTTAAAGGTTCAGAATGTCCCACAGGGTGTTTTCAGATCAGTGTGTTAAGGAATCGCACTGTCCCACAGGATGATTTCAGATCAGTGCGTTAAAGGTTCACACTGTCCCACAGGGTGATTTCGGATCAGTGTGTTAAAGGTTCACACTGTCCCACAGGGTGATTTCAGATCAGTATTTTAAAGGTTCAATCTGTCCCACAGTGTGATTTCAGATAAGTGTATTAAATGTTCAATCTGTCCCACAGAATTATTTCAGATCATTGAGTTAAAGCTTCACACTGTTCCACAGGTTGATTTCAGATCAGAGTGTTAAAGGTTCACACTGGCACACAGGGTGATTTCAGATCTGAGTGTTAAAAGTTCAATCTGTCCCACAGGGTGATTTCAGATCAGTGTGTTAAAGGTTCAGGCTGTCCCACAGGGTGATTTCAGATCAGTGTGTTAATGGTTCACACTGTCCCAAAGAGAGATTTCAGATCAGTGTGTTAATGGTTCAATCTGTCCCACAGGGTGATTTCAGATCAGTGTGATAAAGATTCACACTGTCAGACAGGGTGATTTCAGATCAGTGTGTTAAAGGTTCAGACTGTCCCACAGGGCGATTTCAGATCAGTGTGTTAAAGGTTCAGACTGTCTCACAGGGCGATATCAGATCATTGTGTTAAAGGTTCACACTGTTCCACAGGGTGATTTCAGATCAGTGTGTTAAAGGTTCACACTGTCCCACAGTGTGATTTCAGATCAGTGAGTTAATGGCTTAATCTGTCCCACAGGGTGATTTCAGATCAATGTGTTAAAGGTTCCCACTGTCCCACAGGGTGAATTCAGATCAGTATGTTAAAGGTTCAATCTGTGCCACAGGGTGATTTCAGATCAGTGTGATAAAGGTTCAATGTGTCGAACAGGTTGATTTCAGATCAGTGTGTTAAAGGTTCACACTGTCCCACAGGGTGATTTCAGATCAGTGTTTTAAAGGTTCACAGTGTCCCACAGGGTGATTTCAGATCAATGTGTTAAAGTTTCAAACTGACCCACAGGGTGATTTCAGATCAGTGAATTAAAGGTTCAGACTGTCCCACGTGGTGATTTCAGATCAGTGTGTTAAAGGTTCACACTGTCCCACAGAGTGATTTCAGATCAGTGTTTTAAAGGTTCAATCTGTCCCAGAGGATGATTTCAGATCAGTGTGTTAAAGGATCAGACTGTCCCACAGGATGATTTCAGATCCGTGTGTTAAAGGTTCACACTGTCCCACAGGGTGATTTCAGATCAGTATGTTAAAGATTCAATCTGTGCCACAGGGTGATTTCAGATCAATGTGTTAAAGGTTCAATGTTTCCAACAGGGTGATTTCAGATCAGTGTGTTAAACGTTCACACTGTCCCACAGGGTGATTTCAGATCAGTGTGTTAAAGGTTCACACTGTGCCACAGGGTGATTTCAGATCAATGTGTTAAAGTTTCAAACTGTCCCACAGGGTGATTTCAGATCAGTGATTTAAAGGTTCAGACTGTCCCACAGGGTGATTTTAGATCAGTGTGTTAAAGGTTCACACTGTCCCACAGAGTGATTTCAGATCAGTGTGTTAAAGGTTCAATCTGTCCCACAGGATGATTTCAGATCAGTGTGTTAAAGGTTCAGTCTGTCCGACAGGATGATTTCAGATCAGTGTGTTAAAGGATCAGACTGTCCCACAGGATGATTTCAGATCAGTGTGTTAAAGGTTCACACTGTCCCACAGGGTGATTTCAGATCAGTGTGTTGAAGGTTCACACTGTCCCAAAGAGTGATTTCAGATCAGTGTGTTAAAGGTTCAATCTGTCCCACAGGGTGATTTCAGATCAGTGTGATAAAGGTTCACACTGTCACACAGGGTGATTTCAGATCAGTGTGTTAAAGGTTCAGACTGTCCCACAGGGCGATTTCAGATCAGTGTGTTAAAGGATCAGACTGTCCCACAGGGCGATTTCAGATCATTGTGTTAAAGGTTCACACTGTCCCGCAGGGCGATTTCAGATCATTGTGTTAAAGGTTCACACTGTCCCACAGGGTGATTTCAGATCAGTGTGTTAAAGGTTTAATCTGTCCCACAGGGTGATTTCATATCAATGTGTGGAAGGTTCACACTGTCCCACAGGGTGATTTCAGATCAGTATTTAAAGGTTCAATCTGTGCCACAGGGTGATTTCAGATCAGTGTGTTAAAGGTTCAATGTGTCCAAAAGGGTGGTTTCAGATCAGTGTGTTAAAGGTTCACACTGTCCCACAGGGTGGTTTCAGGTCAGTGTTTTAAAGGTTCACACTGTCCCACAGGGTGATTTCAGATCAATGTGTTAAAGTTTCAAACTGTCCCACAGGGTGATTTCAGATCAGTGAATTAAAGGTTCAGACTGTCCCACAGGGTGATTTCAGATCAGTGTGTTAAAGGTTCACACTGTCCCACAGGGTGATTTCGGATCAGTGTGTTAAAGGTTCAGAATGTCCCACAGGGTGTTTTCAGATCAGTGTGTTAAAGATTCGCACTGTCCCACAGTGTGGTTTCAGATCAGTGTGTGAAAAGTTCACACTGTCCCACAGGGTGATTTCAGATCAGTGTGTTAAAGGTTCACACTGTCCCACAGGGTGATTTCAGATCTGTGTGTTAAAGGTTCAATCTGTCGCACAGGATGATTTCAGATCAGTATGTTAAAGATTCACACTGTCCCACACAGGGTGATTTCAGACCAGTGTGTTAAAGTTTAAGAATGTCCCACAGGGTGTTTTCAGATCAGTGTGTTAAAGATTCGCACTGTCCCACAGGGTGATTTCAGATCAATGTGTTAAAGGTTCACACTGTCCCACAGGGTGAATTCCGATCAGTATGTTAAAGGTTCAATCTGTGCCACAGGGTGATTTCAGATCAGTGTGATAAAGGTTCAATGTGTCGAACAGGTTGATTTCAGATCAGTGTGTTAAAGGTTCACACTGTTCCACAGGGTGATTTCAGATCAGTATGTTTAAGGTTCAATCTGTGCCACAGGGTGATTTCAGATCAATGTGTTAAAGGTTCAATGTGTCCAACAGGGTGATTTCAGATCAGTGTGTTAAACGTTCACACTGTCCCACAGGGTGATTTCAGATCAGTGTGTTAAAGGTTCGCACTGTGCCACAGGGTGATTTCAGATCAATGTGTTAAAGTTTCAAACTGTCCCACAGGGTGATTTCAGACCAGTGATTTAAAGGTTCAGACTGTCCCACAGGGTGATTTTAGATCAGTGTGTTAAAGGTTCACACTGTCCCACAGAGTGATTTCAGATCAGTGTGTTAAAGGTTCAATCTGTCCCACAGGATGATTTCAGATCAGTGTGTTAAAAGTTCAGTCTGTCCTACAGGATGATTTCAGATCAGTGTGTTAAAGGATCAGACTGTCCCACAGGATGATTTCAGATCAGTGTGTTAAAGGTTCACACTGTCCCGCAGGGCGATTTCAGATCATTGTGTTAAAGGTTCACACTGTCCCACAGGGTGATTTCAGATCAGTGTGTTAAAGGTTTAATCTGTCCCACAGGGTGATTTCATATCAATGTGTGAAAGGTTCACACTGTCCCACAGGGTGATTTCAGATCAGTATGTTAAAGGTTCAATCTGTGCCACAGGGTGATTTCAGATCAGTGTGTTAAAGGTTCAATGTGTCCAACAGGGTGGTTTCAGATCAGTGTGTTAAAGGTTCACACTGTCCCACAGGGTGGTTTCAGGTCAGTGTTTTAAAGGTTCACACTGTCCCACAGGGTGATTTCAGATCAATGTGTTAAAGTTTCAAACTGTCCCACAGGGTGATTTCAGATCAGTGAATTAAAGGTTCAGACTTTCCCACAGGGTGATTTCAGATCAGTGTGTTAAAGGTTCACACTGTCCCACAGGGCGATTTCAGATCAGTGTGTTAAAGATTCAGACTGTCCCACAGAGAGATTTCAGATCAGTGTGTTAAAGGTTCAGTATGTCCCACAGGGTGTTTTCAGATCAGTGTGTTAAAGATTCGCACTGTCCCACAGGGTGGTTTCAGATCAGTGTGTGAAAAGTTCACACTGTCCCACAGGGTGATTTCAGATCAGTGTGTTAAAGGTTAACACTGTCCCACAGGGTGATTTCAGATCAGTGTGTTAAAGGTTCACACTATTCCACAGGGTGATTTCAGATCAGTGTGTTAAAGATTCACACAGTCCCACAGGGTGATTTCAGATCTGTGTGTTAAAGGTTCAATCTGTCGCACAGGATGATTTCAGATCAGTATGTTAAAGAATCACACTTTCCCACACAGGGTGATTTCAGACCAGTGTGTTAAAGGTTCAGAATGTCCCACAGGGTGTTTTCAGATCAGTGTGTTAAAGATTCGCACTGTCCCACAGGGTGATTTCAGATCAGTGTGTTAAAGGTTCACACTGTAACACAGGGTTTTTTCAGATCAGTGTGTTAAAGGTTCACACTCTTCCACAGGGTGATTTCAGATCAGTGTGTTAAAGATTCACACTGTCCCACAGGGTGATTTCAGATCAGTGTGTTAAAGTTTCACACTGTGCCACAGGGTGATTTCAGATCAGTGTGTTAAAGGTTCAGACTGTCCCACAGGGTGATTTCAGATCAATGTGTTAAAGTTTCAAACTGTCTCACAGGGTGATTTCAGATCAGAGTGTTAAAGGTTCAGACTGTTCCACAGGGTGATTTCAGATCAGAGTGTTAAAGGTTCACACTGTCCCACAGGGTGATTTCAGATCAGTGTGTTAAAGGTTCACACTGTCCCACAGGGTGATTTCAGATCAGTGTGTTAAAGGTTCAGACTGTCCCACAGGGCGATTTCAGATCAGTGTGTTCAAGGTTCAGACTGTCCCATAGGGCGATTTCAGATCATTGTGTTAAAGGTTCACACTGTCCCACATGGTGATTTCAGATCAGTGTGTTAAAGGTTTAATCTGTCCCACAGGGTGATTTCAGATCAATGTGTTAAAGGTTCACACTGTCCCACAGGGTGATTTCAGATTAGTATGTTAAAGTTTCAATCTGTGCCACAGGGTGATTGCAGATCAGTGTGTTAAAGTTTCACACTGTCCCACAAAGTGATTTCAGATCAGTGTGTTAAAGGTTCAATCTGTCCCACAGGATGATTTCAGATCAGTGTGTTAAAGGTTCAGTCTGTCCTACAGCATGATTTCAGATCAGTGTGTTAAAGGATCAGACTGTCCCACAGGATGATTTCAGATCAGTGTGTTAAAGGTTCACACTGTCCCACAGGGTGATTTCAGATCAGTGTGTTAAAGGTTCACACTGTCCCACAGGGTGATTTCAGATCAGTGTGTTAAAAGTTCAGACTGTCCCAAAGGGCGATTTCAGATCAGTGTGTTAAAGGTTCAGAATGTCCCACAGGGTGTTTTCAGATCAGTGTGTTAAGGAATCGCACTGTCCCACAGGATGATTTCAGATCAGTGCGTTAAAGATTCACACTGTCCCACAGGGTGATTTCGGATCAATGTGTTAAAGGTTCACACTGTCCCACAGGGTGATTTCAGATCAGTATTTTAAAGGTTCAATCTGTCCCGCAGTGTGATTTCAGATAAGTGTGTTAAATGTTCATTCTGTCCCACAGGGTTATTTCAGATCATTGACTTAAAGCTTCACACTGTTCCACAGGTTGATTTCAGATCAGAATGTTGAAGGTTCATACTGTCACACAGGGTGATTTCAGATCTGAGTGTTAAAAGTTCAATCTGCCCCCCAGGGTGATTTCAGATCAGTGTGTTAAAGGTTCAGGCTGTTCCACAGGGTGATTTCAGATCAGTTTGTTAATGGTTCACACTGTCCCAAAGAGAGATTTCAGATCAGTGTGTTAAAGGTTCAATCTGTCCCACAGGGTGGTTTCAGATCAGTGTGATAAAGATTCACACTGTCAGACAGGGTGATTTCAGATCAGTGTGTTAAAGGTTCAGACTGTCCCACAGGGCGATTTCAGATCAGTGTGTTAAAGGTTCAGACTGTCTCACAGGGCGATTTCAGATCATTGTGTTAAAGGTTCACACTGTTCCACAGGGTGATTTCAGATCAGTGTGTTAAAGGTTCACACTGTCCCAGAGGGTGATTTCAGATCAGTGAGTTAATGGCTTAATCTGTCCCACAGTGTGATTTCAGATCAATGTGTTAAAGGTTCACACTGTCCCACAGGGTGAATTCAGATCAGTATGTTAAAGGTTCAATCTGTGCCACAGGGTGATTTCAGATCAGTGTGATAAAGGTTCAATATGTCGAACAGGTTGATTTCAGATCAGTGTGTTAAAGGTTCACACTGTCCCACAGGGTGATTTCAGATCAGTGTTTTAAAGGTTCACAGTGTCCCACAGGGTGATTTCAGATCAATGTGTTAAAGTTTGAAACTGTCCCACAGGGTGATTTCAGATCAGTGTGTTAATGGTTCACACTGTCCCAAAGAGAGATTTCAGATCAGTGTGTTAAAGGTTAAATCTGTCCCACAGGGTGATTTCAGATAAGTGTGTTAAAGGTTCACACTGTCCCACAGGGTGATTTCAGATCAGTGAGTTAATGGTTTAATCTGTCCCACAGGGTGATTTCAGATCAATGTGTTAAAGGTTCAAACTGTCCCACAGGCTGAATTCAGATCAGTATGTTAAAGGTTCAATCTATACCACAGGGTGATTTCAGATCAGTGTGATAAAGGTTCAATGTGTCGAACAGTTTGATTTCAGATCAGTGTGTTAAAGGTTCACACTGTCCCACAGGGTGATTTCAGGTCAGTGTTTTAAAGGTTCACACTGTCCCACAGGGTGATTTCAGATCAATGTGTTAAAGTTTCAAACTGACCCACAGGGTGATTTCAGATCAGTGAATTAAAGGTTCAGACTGTCCCACAGGGTGATTTCAGATCAGTGTGTTAAAGGTTCACACTGTCCCACAGAGTGATTTCAGATCAGTGTGTTGAAGGTTCAATCTGTCCCAGAGGATGATTTCAGATCAGTGTGTTAAAGGATCAGACTGTCCCACAGGATGATTTCAGATCAGTGTGTTAAAGGTTCACACTGTCCCACAGGGTGTTTTCAGATCAGTATGTTAAAGGTTCAATCTGTGCCACAGGGTGATTTCAGATCAATGTGTTAAAGGTTCAATGTGTCCAACGGGGTGATTTCAGATCAGTGTGTTAAACGTTCACACTGTCCCGCAGGGTGATTTCAGATCAGTGTGTTAAAGGTTCACACTGTGCCACAGGGTGATTTCAGATCAATGTGTTAAAGTTTCAAACAGTCCCACAGGGTGATTTCAGATCAGTGAATTAAAGGTTCAGACTGTCCCACAGGGTGATTTAAATCAGTGTGTTAAAGGTTCACACTGTCCCACAGAGTGATTTCAGATCAGTGTGTTAAAGGTTCAATCTGTCCCACAGGATGATTTCAGATCAGTGTGTTAAAGGTTCAGTCTGTCCTACAGGATGATTTCAGATCAGTGTGTTAAAGGATCAGACTGTCCCACAGGTTGATTTCAGACCAGTGTGTTAAAGGTTCACACTGTCCCACTGGGTGATTTCAGATCAGTGTGTTAAAGGTTCACACTGTCCCACAGGGTGATTTCAGATCAGTGTGTTAAAAGTTCAGACTGTCCCACAGAGAGATTTCAGATCAGTGTGTTAAAGGTTCACACTGTCCCACAGGGTGGTTTCAGGTCAGTGTTTTAAAGGTTCACACTGTCCCACAGGGTGATTTCAGATCAATGTGTTAAAGTTTCAAACTGTCCCACAGGGTGATTTCAGATCAGTGAATTAAAGGTTCAGACTGTCCCACAGGGTGATTTCAGATCAGTGTGTTAAATGTTCACACTGTCCCACAGGGTGATTTCGGATCAGTGTGTTAAAGGTTCAGAATGTCCCACAGGGTGTTTTCAGATCAGTGTGTTAAAGATTCGCACTGTCCCACAGTGTGGTTTCAGATCAGTGTGTGAAAAGTTCACACTGTCCCACAGGGTGATTTCAGATCAGTGTGTTAAAGGTTCACACTGTCCCACAGGGTGATTTCAGATCTGTGTGTTAAAGGTTCAATCTGTCGCACAGGATGATTTCAGATCAGTATGTTAAAGATTCACACTGTCCCACACAGGGTGATTTCAGACCAGTGTGTTAAAGTTTCAGAATGTCCCACAGGGTGTTTTCAGATCAGTGTGTTAAAGATTCGCACTGTCCCACAGGGTGATTTCAGATCAATGTGTTAAAGGTTCACACTGTCCCACAGGGTGAATTCCGATCAGTATGTTAAAGGTTCAATCTGTGCCACAGGGTGATTTCAGATCAGTGTGATAAAGGTTCAATGTGTCGAACAGGTTGATTTCAGATCAGTGTGTTAAAGGTTCACACTGTTCCACAGGGTGATTTCAGATCAGTATGTTTAAGTTTCAATCTGTGCCACAGGGTGATTTCAGATCAATGTGTTAAAGGTTCAATGTGTCCAACAGGGTGATTTCAGATCAGTGTGTTAAACGTTCACACTGTCCCACAGGGTGATTTCAGATCAGTGTGTTAAAGGTTCGCACTGTGCCACAGGGTGATTTCAGATCAATGTGTTAAAGTTTCAAACTGTCCCACAGGGTGATTTCAGACCAGTGATTTAAAGGTTCAGACTGTCCCACAGGGTGATTTTAGATCAGTGTGTTAAAGGTTCACACTGTCCCACAGAGTGATTTCAGATCAGTGTGTTAAAGGTTCAATCTGTCCCACAGGATGATTTCAGATCAGTGTGTTAAAGGTTCAGTCTGTCCTACAGGATGATTTCAGATCAGTGTGTTAAAGGATCAGACTGTCCCACAGGATGATTTCAGATCAGTGTGTTAAAGGTTCACACTGTCCCACAGGGTGATTTCAGATCAGTGTGTTGAAGGTTCACACTGTCCCAAAGAGTGATTTCAGATCAGTGTGTTAAAGGTTCAATCTGTCCCACAGGGTGATTTCAGATCAGTGTGATAGAGGTTCACACTGTCACACAGGGTGATTTCAGATCAGTGTGTTAAATGTTCAGACTGTCCCACAGGGCGATTTCAGATCAGTGTGTTAAAGGATCAGACTGTCCCACAGGGCGATTTCAGATCATTGTGTTAAAGGTTCACACTGTCCCGCAGGGCGACTTCAGATCATTGTGTTAAAGGTTCACACTGTCCCACAGGGTGATTTCAGATCAGTGTGTTAAAGGTTTAATCTGTCCCACAGGGTGATTTCATATCAATGTGTGAAAGGTTCACACTGTCCCACAGGGTGATTTCAGATCAGTATGTTAAAGGTTCAATCTGTGCCACAGGGTGATTTCAGATCAGTGTGTTAAAGGTTCAATGTGTCCAACAGGGTGGTTTCAGATCAGTGTGTTAAAGGTTCACACTGTCCCACAGGGTGGTTTCAGGTCAGTGTTTTAAAGGTTCACACTGTCCCACAGGGTGATTTCAGATCAATGTGTTAAAGTTTCAAACTGTCCCACAGGGTGATTTCAGATCAGTGAATTAAAGGTTCAGACTTTCCCACAGGGTGATTTCAGATCAGTGTGTTAAAGGTTCACACTGTCCCACAGGGCGATTTCAGATCAGTGTGTTAAAGATTCAGACTGTCCCACAGAGAGATTTCAGATCAGTGTGTTAAAGGTTCAGAATGTCCCACAGGGTGTTTTCAGATCAGTGTGTTAAAGATTCGCACTGTCCCACAGGGTGGTTTCAGATCAGTGTGTGAAAAGTTCACACTGTCCCACAGGGTGATTTCAGATCAGTGTGTTAAAGGTTAACACTGTCCCACAGGGTGATTTCAGATCAGTGTGTTAAAGGTTCACACTATTCCACCGGGTGATTTCAGATCAGTGTGTTAAAGATTCACACAGTCCCACAGGGTGATTTCAGATCTGTGTGTTAAAGGTTCAATCTGTCGCACAGGATGATTTCAGATCAGTATGTTAAAGATTCACACTGTCCCACACAGGGTGATTTCAGACCAGTGTGTTAAAGGTTCAGAATGTCCCACAGGGTGTTTTCAGATCAGTGTGTTAAAGATTCGCACTGTCCCACAGGGTGATTTCAGATCAGTGTGTTAAAGGTTCACATTGTAACACAGGGTTTTTTCAGATCAGTGTGTTAAAGGTTCACACTCTTCCACAGGGTGATTTCAGATCAGTGTGTTAAAGATTCACACTGTCCCACAGGGTGATTTCAGATCAGTGTGTTAAAGTTTCACACTGTGCCACAGGGTGAATTCAGATCAGTGTGTTAAAGGTTCAGACTGTCCCACAGGGTGATTTCAGATCAATGTGTTAAAGTTTCAAACTGTCTCACAGGGTGATTTCAGATCAGTGTGTTAAAGGTTCAGACTGTTCCACAGGGTGATTTCAGATCAGAGTGTTAAAGGTTCACACTGTCCCACAGGGTGATTTCAGATCAGTGTGTTAAAGGTTCACACTGTCCCACAGGGTGATTTCAGATCAGTGTGTTAAAGGTTCAGACTGTCCCACAGGGCGATTTCAGATCAGTGTGTTCAAGGTTGAGACTGTCCCATAGGGCGATTTCAGATCATTGTGTTAAAGGTTCACACTGTCCCACATGGTGATTTCAGATCAGTGTGTTAAAGGTTTAATCTGTCCCACAGGGTGATTTCAGATCAATGTGTTAAAGGTTCACACTGTCCCACAGGGTGATTTCAGATTAGTATGTTAAAGTTTCAATCTGTGCCACAGGGTGATTGCAGATCAGTGTGTTAAAGGTTCACACTGTCCCACAGAGTGATTTCAGATCAGTGTGTTAAAGGTTCAATCTGTCCCACAGGATGATTTCAGATCAGTGTGTTAAAGGTTCAGTCTGTCCTACAGCATGATTTCAGATCAGTGTGTTAAAGGATCAGACTGTCCCACAGGATGATTTCAGATCAGTGTGTTAAAGGTTCACACTGTCCCACAGGGAGATTTCAGATCAGTGTGTTAAAGGTTCACACTGTCCCACAGGGTGATTTCAGATCAGTGTGTTAAAAGTTCAGACTGTCCCAAAGGGCGATTTCAGATCAGTGTGTTAAAGGTTCAGAATGTCCCACAGGGTGTTTTCAGATCAGTGTGTTAAGGAATCGCACTGTCCCACAGGATGATTTCAGATCAGTGCGTTAAAGATTCACACTGTCCCACAGGGTGATTTCGGATCAATGTGTTAAAGGTTCACACTGTCCCACAGGGTGATTTCAGATCAGTATTTTAAAGGTTCAATCTGTCCCGCAGTGTGATTTCAGATAAGTGTGTTAAATGTTCATTCTGTCCCACAGGGTTATTTCAGATCATTGACTTAAAGCTTCACACTGTTCCACAGGTTGATTTCAGATCAGAATGTTGAAGGTTCATACTGTCACACAGGGTGATTTCAGATCTGAGTGTTAAAAGTTCAATCTGTCCCACAGGGTGATTTCAGATCAGTGTGTTAAAGGTTCAGGCTGTCCCACAGGGTGATTTCAGATCAGTGTGTTAATGGTTCACACTGTCCCAAAGAGAGATTTCAGATCAGTGTGTTAAAGGTTCAATCTGTCCCACAGGGTGGTTTCAGATCAGTGTGATAAAGATTCACACTGTCAGACAGGGTGATTTCAGATCAGTGTGTTAAAGGTTCAGACTGTCCCACAGGGCGATTTCAGATCAGTGTGTTAAAGGTTCAGACTGTCTCACAGGGCGATTTCAGATCATTGTGTTAAAGGTTCACACTGTTCCACAGGGTGATTTCAGATCAGTGTGTTAAAGGTTCACACTGTCCCAGAGGGTGATTTCAGATCAGTGAGTTAATGGCTTAATCTGTCCCACAGTGTGATTTCAGATCAATGTGTTAAAGGTTCACACTGTCCCACAGGGTGAATTCAGATCAGTATGTTAAAGGTTCAATCTGTGCCACAGGGTGATTTCAGATCAGTGTGATAAAGGTTCAATGTGTCGAACAGGTTGATTTCAGATCAGTGTGTTAAAGGTTCACACTGTCCCACAGGGTGATTTCAGATCAGTGTTTTAAAGGTTCACAGTGTCCCACAGGGTGATTTCAGATCAATGTGTTAAAGTTTGAAACTGTCCCACAGGGTGATTTCAGATCAGTGTGTTAATGGTTCACACTGTCCCAAAGAGAGATTTCAGATCAGTGTGTTAAAGGTTCAATCTGTCCCACAGGGTGATTTCAGATAAGTGTGTTAAAGGTTCACACTGTCCCACAGGGTGATTTCAGATCAGTGAGTTAATGGTTTAATCTGTCCCACAGGGTGATTTCAGATCAATGTGTTAAAGGTTCAAACTGTCCCACAGGCTGAATTCAGATCAGTATGTTAAAGGTTCAATCTGTGCCACAGGGTGATTTCAGATCAGTGTGATAAAGGTTCAATGTGTCGAACAGTTTGATTTCAGATCAGTGTGTTAAAGGTTCACACTGTCCCACAGGGTGATTTCAGGTCAGTGTTTTAAAGGTTCACACTGTCCCACAGGGTGATTTCAGATCAATGTGTTAAAGTTTCAAACTGACCCACAGGGTGATTTCAGATCAGTGAATTAAAGGTTCAGACTGTCCCACAGGGTGATTTCAGATCAGTGTGTTAAAGGTTCACACTGTCCCACAGAGTGATTTCAGATCAGTGTGTTGAAGGTTCAATCTGTCCCAGAGGATGATTTCAGATCAGTGTGTTAAAGGATCAGCCTGTCCCACAGGATGATTTCAGATCAGTGTGTTAAAGGTTCACACTGTCCCACAGGGTGTTTTCAGATCAGTATGTTAAAGGTTCAATCTGTGCCACAGGGTGATTTCAGATCAATGTGTTAAAGGTTCAATGTGTCCAACGGGGTGATTCCAGATCAGTGTGTTAAACGTTCACACTGTCCCGCAGGGTGATTTCAGATCAGTGTGTTAAAGGTTCACACTGTGCCACAGGGTGATTTCAGATCAATGTGTTAAAGTTTCAAACAGTCCCACAGGGTGATTTCTGATCAGTGAATTAAAGGTTCAGACTGTCCCACATGGTGATTTAAATCAGTGTGTTAAAGGTTCACACTGTCCCACAGAGTGATTTCAGATCAGTGTGTTAAAGGTTCAATCTGTCCCACAGGATGATTTCAGATCAGTGTGTTAAAGGTTCAGTCTGTCCTACAGGATGATTTCAGATCAGTGTGTTAAAGGATCAGACTGTCCCACAGGTTGATTTCAGACCAGTGTGTTAAAGGTTCACACTGTCCCACTGGGTGATTTCAGATCAGTGTGTTAAAGGTTCACACTGTCCCACAGGGTGATTTCAGATCAGTGTGTTAAAAGTTCAGACTGTCCCACAGAGAGATTTCAGATCAGTGTGTTAAAGTTTCAGAATGTCCCACAGGGTGTTTTCAGTTCAGTGTGTTAAGGAATCGCACTGTCCCACAGGATGATTTCAGATCAGTGTGTTAAAGGTTCACACTGTCCCACAGGGTGATTTCAAATCAGTGTGTTAAAGGTTCACACTGTCCCACAGGGTGATTTCAGATCAGTATTTTAAATGTTCATTCTGTCCCACAGTGTGATTTCAGATAAGTGTGTTCAATGTTCAATCTGTCCCACAGGTTATTTCAGATCATTGAGTTAAAGCTTCACACTGTTCCACAGGTTGATTTCAGATCAGAGTGTTAAAGGTTCACACTGTCACACAGGGTGATTTCAGATCTGAGTGTTAAAAGTTCAATCTGTCCCACAGGGTGATTTCAGATCAGTGTGTTAAAGGTTCAGGCTGTCCCACAGGGTGATTTCAGGTCAGTGTTTTAAAGGTTCACACTGTCCCACAGGGTGATTTCAGATCAATGTGTTAAAGTTTCAAACTGACCCACAGGGTGATTTCAGATCAGTGAATTAAAGGTTCAGACTGTCCCACAGGGTGATTTCAGATCAGTGTGTTAAAGGTTCACACTGTCCCACAGAGTGATTTCAGATCAGTGTGTTGAAGGTTCAATCTGTCCCAGAGGATGATTTCAGATCAGTGTGTTAAAGGATCAGACTGTCCCACAGGATGATTTCAGATCAGTGTGTTAAAGGTTCACACTGTCCCACAGGGTGTTTTCAGATCAGTATGTTAAAGGTTCAATCTGTGCCGCAGGGTGATTTCAGATCAATGTGTTAAAGGTTCAATGTGTCCAACGGGGTGATTTCAGATCAGTGTG
The DNA here is from genome assembly GCF_052327205.1 of Somniosus microcephalus. NCBI lineage: Eukaryota > Metazoa > Chordata > Chondrichthyes > Squaliformes > Somniosidae > Somniosus > Somniosus microcephalus. The sequence goes on along the minus strand of NW_028225179.1, from coordinate 102,751,980 downwards.
TTAAACGTTCACACTGTCCCGCAGGGTGATTTCAGATCAGTGTGTTAAAGGTTCACACTGTGCCACAGGGTGATTTCAGATCAATGTGTTAAAGTTTCAAACAGTCCCACAGGGTGATTTCTGATCAGTGAATTAAAGGTTCAGACTGTCCCACATGGTGATTTAAATCAGTGTGTTAAAGGTTCACACTGTCCCACAGAGTGATTTCAGATCAGTGTGTTAAAGGTTCAATCTGTCCCACAGGATGATTTCAGATCAGTGTGTTAAAGGTTCAGTCTGTCCTACAGGATGATTTCAGATCAGTGTGTTAAAGGATCAGACTGTCCCACAGGTTGATTTCAGACCAGTGTGTTAAAGGTTCACACTGTCCCACTGGGTGATTTCAGATCAGTGTGTTAAAGGTTCACACTGTCCCACAGGGTGATTTCAGATCAGTGTGTTAAAAGTTCAGACTGTCCCACAGAGAGATTTCAGATCAGTGTGTTAAAGGTTCAGAATGTCCCACAGGGTGTTTTCAGTTCAGTGTGTTAAGGAATCGCACTGTCCCACAGGATGATTTCAGATCAGTGTGTTAAAGGTTCACACTGTCCCACAGGGTGATTTCAAATCAGTGTGTTAAAGGTTCACACTGTCCCACAGGGTGATTTCAGATCAGTATTTTAAATGTTCATTCTGTCCCACAGTGTGATTTCAGATAAGTGTGTTAAATGTTCAATCTGTCCCACAGGTTATTTCAGATCATTGAGTTAAAGCTTCACACTGTTCCACAGGTTGATTTCAGATCAGAGTGTTAAAGGTTCACACTGTCACACAGGGTGATTTCAGATCTGAGTGTTAAAAGTTCAATCTGTCCCACAGGGTGATTTCAGATCAGTGTGTTAAAGGTTCAGGCTGTCCCACAGGGTGATTTCAGATCAGTGTGTTAATGGTTCACAATGTCCCAAAGAGAGATTTCAGATCAGTGTGTTAAAGGTTCAATCTGTCATACAGGGTGATTTCAGATCAGTGTGATAAAGATTCACACTGTCAGACAGGGTGATTTCAGATCAGTGTGTTAAAGGTTCAGACTGTCCCACAGGGCGATTTCAGATCAGTGTGTTAAAGGTTCAGACTGTCCCACAGGGCGATTTCAGATCATTGTGTTAAAGGTTCACACTGTTCCACAGGGTGATTTCAGATCAGTGTGTTAAAGGTTCACACTGTCCCACAGGGTGATTTCAGATCAGTGAGTTAATGGTTTAATCTGTCCCACAGGGTGATTTCAGATCAATGTGTTAAAGGTTCACACTGTCCCACAGGGTGAATTCAGATCAGTATGTTAAAGGTTCAATCTGTGCCACAGGGTGATTTCAGATCAGTGTGATAAAGGTTCAATGTGTCGAACAGGTTGATTTCAGATCAGTGTGTTAAAGGTTCACACTGTCCCACAGGGTGATTTCAGATCAGTGTTTTAAAGGTTCACACTGTCCCACAGGGTGATTTCAGATGAATGTGTTAAAGTTTCAAACTGACCCACAGGGTGATTTCAGATCAGTGAATTAAAGGTTCAGACTGTCCCACAGTGTGATTTCAGATCAGTGTGTTAAAGGTTCACACTGTCCCACAGATTGATTTCAGATCAGTGTGTTAAAGGTTCAATCTGTCCCAGAGGATGATTTCAGATCAGTGTGTTAAAGGATAAGACTGTCCCACAGGATGATTTCAGATCAGTGTGTTAAAGGTTCAGACTGTCCCACAGAGAGATTTCAGATCAGTGTGTTAAAGCTTCAGAATGTCCCACAGGGTGTTTTCAGATCAGTGTGTTAAAGATTCGCACTGTCCCACAGGGTGATTTCAGATCAGTGTGTTATAAGTTCACACTGTCCCACAGGGTGATTTCAGATCAGTGTGTTCAAGGTTCACACTGTCCCACAGGGTGATTTCAGATCTGTGTGTTAAAGGTTCAATCTGTCCCACAGGATAATTTCAGATCAGTATGTTAAAGATTCACACTGTCCCACAGGGTGATTTCAGACCAGTGTGTTAAAGGTTCAGAATGTCCCACAGGGTGTTTTCAGATCAGTGTGTTAAAGATCCGCACTGTCCCACAGGGTGATTTCAGATCAGTGTGTTAAAGGTTCACACTGTCCCACAGGGTGATTTCAGATCTGTGCACTAAAGGTTCAATCTGTCCCACAGGGTGATTTCAGATCAGTATGTTAATGGTTCACACAGTCCCACAGGGTGATTTCAGAACAGTGTATTAAATTTTCAATCTGTCCCACAGTGTGGTTTAAGACCAGTGTGTTAAAGGTTCAATCGTTCCCACAGGGTGATTTCAGATCAGTGTGTTAAAGGTTCACACTGTCCCACAGGGTGATTTCAGATCAGTGTGTTAAATGTGCACACTGTCCCACAGGGTGATTTCAGATCGGTGTGTTAAAGGTTCACACTGTCCCACAGAGTGATTCGAGATCAGTGTGTTAAAGTTTCACACTGTCCCACAGGGTGATTTCAGATCAATGTTTTAATGGTTCAAACTGTCCCACAGGGTGATTTCAGTTCAGTGTGTTAAAGGTTCACACTGCCCCAAAGAGTGATTTCAGATCTGTGTGTTAAAGGTTCAATCTGCCCCACAGGGTGATTTCAGATCAGTGTGTTCAAGGTTCAGACTGTCCCAGAGGGTGATTTCCGATCAGTGAGTTAAAGGTTCAGACTGTCCCACATGGTGATTTCAGATCAGTGTGTTAAAGGTTCACACTGTCCCACAGGGTGATTTCAGATCAGTGTGTTAAAGGTTCACACTGTCCCACAGGGTGATTTCAGATCAGTGTGTTAAAGGTTCAGACTGTCCTACAGGGCGATTTCAGATCTGTGTGTTAAAGGTTCAGACAATCACACAGGGCGATTTCAGATCATTGTGTTAAAGGTTCACACTGTTCCACAGTGTGATTTCAGATCAGTGTGTTAATGGTTCACACTGTCCCACATGGTGATTTCAGATCAGTGTGTTAAAGGTTTAATCTGTCCCACAGGGTGATTTCAGATCAATGTGTTAAGGGTTCACTCTGTCCCACAGGGTGATTTCAGATCAGTATGTTAAAGGTTCAATCTGTGCCACAGGGTGATTTCAGATCAGTGTGTTAAAGGTTCAATGTGTCCAACAGGGTGATTACAGATCAGTGTGTTAAAGGTTCACACTGTCCCACAGGGTGATTTCAGATCAGTATTTTAAAGGTTCACACTGTCCCACAGGGTGATTTCAGATCAGTGTGTGAAAGGTTCACACTGTCCCACAGAGTGATTTCAGATCAGTGTGTTAAAGGTTCAATCTGTCCCACAGGATGATTTCAGATCAGTGTGTTAAACGTTCAGACTGACCTACAGCATGATTTCAGATCAGTGTGTTCAAGGATCAGACGGTCACACAGGATGATTTCAGATCAGTGTGTTAAATGTTCACACTGTCCCACAGGGTGATTTCAGATCAGTTTGTTAAAGGTTCACACTGTCCCACAGGGTGATTTCAGATCAGATCAGTGTGTTAAATGTTCACACTGTCCCACAGGGTGATTTCAGATCAGTGCGTTAAAGGTTCACACTGTCCCACAGGGTGATTTCAGATCAATATTTTAAAGGTTCAATCTGTCCATGAGGGTTATTTCAGATCATTGAGTTAAAGCTTCACACTGTTCCACAGGTTGATTTCAGATCAGTGTGTTAAAGATGCACACTGTCCCACAGGGTGATTTAAGATCTGAGTGTTAAAAGTTCAATCTGTCCCACAGGGTATTTTCAGATCAGTATGGTAAAGGTTCACGCTGTCCCACAGGGTGATATCATATCAGTGTTTTAAATTTTCAATCTGTCCCACAGGGTGATTTCAGATCAGTGTGTTAAAGGTTCAATCTTTCCCACAGGCTGATTTCAGATCAGTGTGTTAAAGGTTCACACTGTCGCACAGGGTGAGTTCAGATCAGTATGTTAAAGGTTCAATCTGTGCCACAGGGTGATATCAGATCAGTGTGTTAAAGGTTCATTGTTTCCAACAGGGTGATTTCAGACAAGTGCGTTAAAGGTTCACACTGTCGCACAGGGTGATTTCAGATCAGTGTGTTAAAGGTTCACACTGTCCCACAGGGTGATTTCAGATCAATGTTTTAAACTTTCAAACTGTCCCACAGAGTGATTTCATATCAGTGTGTTAAAGGTTCAGACTGTCGCACAGGGTGATTTCAGATCAGTGTGTTAAAGTTTCACACTGTCCCACAGGGTGATTTCAGATCTGTGTGTTAAAGGTTCACATTGTCCCACAGGTTGATTTCAGATCAGTGTGTTAAAGGTTCAATCTGTCCCACAGGGTGATTTCAGATAAGTGTGCTAATGGTTCACACTGTCCCACAGGGTGATTTCAGATCAGTGTGTTAAAGGTTCACACTGTCCCACAGGTGAGTTCAGATCAGTATGTTAAAAGTTTACTCTGTCCCACAGGGTGATTTCAGATCAGTGTGTTAAAGTTCAGACTGTCCCACAGGGCGATTTCAGATCATTGTGTTAAAGCTTCACACTGTTCCACAGGGTGATTTCAGATCAGTGTGTTAAAGGTTCACACTTTCCCACAGGGTGATTTCAGATCAGTATGTTAAATGTTCACGCTGTCGCACAGGGTGATTTCAGATCAATATGTTAAAGGTTCAAACTGTTCCACAGGGTGATTTCAGATCAGTGAGTTAAAGGTTCAGACTGTCCCACAGGGTGATTTCAGATAAGTGGGTTAAAGGTTCACACTCTCCCACAGAGTCATTTCAGATCAGTGTGTTAAAGGTTCAATCTGCCCCACAGGGTGATGTCAGATCAGTGTGTTAAAGGTTCAGAATGTCCCACAGGCTGATTTCAGATCAGTGTGTTAAAGTTTCAGACTGTCCCACAGGGTGATTTCAGATCAGTGTGTTAAAAGTTCACACTGTCCCACAGGATGATTTCAGATCTGTGTGAAAAAGGTTCACACTCTCCCACAGGGTGATTTCAGATCAGTGTGTTAAAGGTTCAGACTGTCCCACTGGGCAATTTCAGATCAGTGTGTTAAAGGTTCAGACTGTCCCACAGTGTGTTTTCAGATCAGTGTGTTAAAGATTCAGACGGTCCCACAGGGTGATTTCAGATCAGTGTGTTAAAATTTTACACTGTCCCACAGGGTGATTTCAGATCAGTGTGTTAAAGGTTCACACTGCCCCACAGGGTGATTTCAGATCAGTGTGTTAAAGTTTCAATCTGTCCCGCAGGGTGATTTCAGATAAGTGTGTCAATGGTTCACACTGTCCCACAGGGTGATTTCAGATCAGTGTGTTAAAGGTTCACACTGTCCCTCAGGGTGATTTCAGATCAGTGTGTTAAAAGTTTACACTGCCCCTCAGGGTGATTTCAGATCAGTGTGTTAAAGGTTTACACTGTCCCACAGGGTGATTTCAGATCAGTGTGTTAAAGGTTCAATATGTCCCACAGGGTGATTTCAGATCATTTTTTTTAAGATTCACACTGTTCCACAGGGTAATTTCAGATCAGTTTGTTAAAGGTTAACACTGCCCCACAGGGTGATTTCAGATCTGTGTTTTAAAAGTTCAATCTGTCCCACAGGGTGATTTCAGATCAGTATGTTAAATGTTCACACTGTCCCACAGGGTGATTTCAGATCAGTGTTGTTAAATTTTCTATCTGTCCCACATGGTGATTTCAGATCAGTGTGTTAAAGGTTCAATCTTTCCCACAGGGTGATTTCAGATCAGTATGTTAAAGGTTCAATCTGTGCCACAGGGTGATTTCAGATCAGTGTGTTAAACGTTCAATTTGTCCAACAGGGTGATTTCAGATCAGTGTGTTAAAGGTTCACACTGTCCCACAGGGTCATTTCAGATCAGTGTGTTAAAGGTTCACACTGTCCCACAGGGTGATTTCAGATCAGTGTGCTAAAGGTTCACACTGTCTAGAATCACAGAATCACAGAAAGCCCACAGTGCAGATAGAGGCCATTTCGGCCCATCGAGCCTGCACCGACACATATCTCACCCGACCCCCGTAACCCCTACCCCAACACATATCCCACCCTATCCCCGTAACCCCATGTATTTAATCCCCCTAACACTAAGGGTCAATTTATCATAGCCAATCAACCTAACCCGCACATTTTTTGGACTGTGGGAGGAAACCAGTCCACCCGGAGGAAAGCCACGCAAACACGGGGAGAATGTGCAAACTCCACACAGACAGTCACCCGAGGCCGGATTCGAACCCGGGTCCCTGGCGCTGTGAGGCAACAGTGCTAACCACTGCCAACCCACAGAGTGATTTCAGATCAGTGTGTTAAATGTTCAATCTGTCCCTCAGGGTGATTTCAGATCAGAGTGTTAAAGGTTCAGACTGTCCCACAGGGTGATTTCAGATCAGTGAGTTAAAGTTTCAGACTGTCGCACAGGGTGATTTCAGATCAGTGTGTTAAAGGTTCACACTGACCCACAGGGTGATTTCAGATCAGTGTGTTAAAGTTTCACACTGTCCCACAGGGTGATTTCAGATCAGTGTGTGAAAGGTTCAGACTGTCCCACAGGGCGATTTCAGATCAGTGTGTTAAAGGTTCAGACTGTCCCACAGGACGATTTCAGATCAGTGTGTTAAAGGTTCAGACTTTCCCACAGGGTGTTTTCAGATAAGTGTCTTAAAGATTCACACTGTCGCACAGGGTGATTTCAGATCAGTGTGTTAAAGGTTCACACTGTCCCACAGGGTGATTTCAGATCAGTGTGTTAAAGGTTCACACTGTCCCACAGGGTGATTTCAGATCAGTGTGTTAAAAGTTCTATCTGTCCCACAGGGTGAATTCAGATCAGTGTGTTAAAAGTTCACACTGTCCCACAGGGTGATTTCAGATCAGTGTGTTAAAAGTTCACACTGTCACACAGGGTGATTTCAGCTCAGTGTGTTAAATGTTTACACTGTGCCACAGTGTGATTTCAGATCAGTGTGTTAAAGGTTCAATCTGTCCCACAGGGTGATTTCAGATCATTGTGTAATAGTTTCACACTGTTCCTCAGGGTGATTTCAGATCAGTGTGGTAAAGGTTCACACTGTCCCACAGGGTGATTTCAGATCAGTGTGTTAAAGGTTCACACTCTTCCACAGGGTGATTGCAGATCAGTGTGTTAAAGTTTCAATCTGTCCCACAGGGCGATTTCAGATAAGTGTGTTAAAGGTACACACTGTCCCACAGGGTGATTTCAGATCAGTGTGTTAAAGGTTTTGACTATCCCACAGCGTGATTTCAGATCAGTGTGTGTTTAAGGTTCAGGCGGTCCCACAGGGTGATTTCAGATCAGTGTGTTAAAGGTTCACACTGTCCCACAGAGTGATTTCAGATCAGTGTGTTAAAGGTTCACACTGTCCCACAGGGCGATTTCAGTTCAGTGTGATAAAGGTTCAGACTGTCCCACAGGGTGTTTTCAGATTAGTCTGCTAAAGATTCACACTGTCCCACAGGGTGATTTCACATCAGAGTGTTAAAGGTCCACACTGTCAGACAGTGTGATTTCAGATCAGTGTGTTAAAGGTTCACACTGTTCCACATGGTGATTTCAGATCAGTGAGTTAAAGGTTTACACTGTCCCAGAGGGTGATTTCAGATCAGTGTGTTAAAGGATCAATCTGTCCCACAGTGTGATTTCAGATCATTGTTATAAAGGTTCACACTCTTCCACAGGGTGATTTCAGATCAGTGTGTTAAAGGTTCACACTGTCCCACAGGGTGATTTCAGATCAGTGTGTTAAAGGCTGAATCTGTCCCACAGGGTGATTTCAGATCATTGTGTTAAATGTTCACACTGTTCCACAGGGTGATTTCAGATCAGTGTGATAAAGGTTCACACTGTCCCACAGTGTGATTTCAGATCAGTGTGTTAACGGTTGAATCTGTCCCACAGGGTGATTTCAGTTCATTGTGTTAAAGGTTCAAACTGTCCCACAGGGTGATTTCAGATCAGTGTTTTAAAGGTTCAAACTGTCCCACAGGGTGATTTCAGATCAGTGTGTTAAAGATTCAGACTGTCCCACAGGGTGATTTCAGATCAGTGTGTTAACGGTTCACGCTGTCACAAAGGGTGATTTCAGATCAGTGTGTGAAAGGTTCACACTGTCCCACAGGGTGATATCAGATCAGTGTGTTAAAGGTTCACACTGTCCCACAGGGTGATTTCAGATCAGTGTGTTAAAGGTTGAACCTGTCCCGGAGGGTGATTTCAGATCATTGTGGTAAAGGTTCACACTGTTCCACAGGGTGATTTCAGATCAGTGTGTTAAAGGTTCACACTGTCCCACAGGGTGATTTCAGATCTGTGTGTTAAAAGTTCAATCTGTCCCACAGAGTGTTTTCAGATCAGTATGGTAATGGTTCACACTGCCCCACAGGGTGATTTCAGAACAATGTGTTAAATTTTCAATCTGTCCCACAGCGTGATTTCAGATCAGTGTATTAAATGTTCAATCTTTCCTACAGGGTGATTTCAGATCAGTGTGTTAAAGGTTCACACTGTCCCACAGGTTGATTTCAGGTCAGTATGTTAAAGGTTCAATCTGTGGCACAGGGTGATTTCCGATCATTGTGTTAAAGGTTCAATGTGTCCAACAGGGTGATTTCAGATCAGTGTGTTAAAGGTTCACACTGTCCCACAGGGTGATTTCAGTTCAGTGTGTTAAAGGTTCAAACTGTCCCACAGGGTGATTTCAGATCTATGTGTTAAAGGTTCAAACTGTCCCACAGGGTGATTTCAGATCAGTGTGTTAAAGGTTCAGACTGTCCCAGAATGTGATTTCAGATCAGTGTGTTAAAGGTTCACACTGTCCCACAGATTGATTTCAGATCAGTGTGTTAAAGGTTCAATCTGTCCCACAGGGTGATTTCAGATCAGTGTGTTAAAGGTTCAGACTGTCCCACAGGGTGATTACAGATCAGTGAGTTAAAAGTTCAGACTGTCCCACATGGTGATTTCAGATCAGTGTGTTAAAGGTTCACACTGTCGCACAGGGTGATTTCAGATCAGTGTGTTAAAGGTTCACACTGTCCCACAGGGTGATTTCAGATCAGTGTGTTAAAGGTTCAGACTGTCCCACAGGGTGATTACAGATCAGTGAGTTAAAAGTTCAGACTGTCCCACATGCTGATTTCAGATCAGTGTGTTAAAGGTTCACACTGTCGCACAGGGTGATTTCAGATCAGTGTGTTAAAGGTTCACACTGTCCCACAGTGTGATTTCAGATCAGTGTGTTAAAGGGTCAGACTGTCCCACAGGGCAATTTCAGATCATTGTGTTAAAGGTACACACTGTTCAACAGGGTGATTTCAGATCAGTGTGTTAAAGGTTCACACTGTCCCACAGGGTGATTTCAGATCAGTGTGTTAAAGGTTTAATCTGTCCCACAGGGTGATTTCAGATCAATTTGTGAAAGGTTCACACTGTCACACAGGGTGATTTCAGATCAGTGTGTTAAAGGTTCACACTGTCCCACAGGGTGATTTCATATCTGTGTGTTAAAAGTTCAATCTGACCCACAGGGTGATTTCAGATCAGTGTTTTATAGGTTCAGACTGTCCCACAGTTTGATTTCAGATCAGTGCGTTAAAGGTTCACACTGTCCCACAGGGTGATTTCATATCAGTGTGTTAAATGTTCAGAATGACCCACAGCGTGATTTCTGAACTGTGTGTTAAAGGTTCAATCTGTCCCAAAGAATAATTTCAGATCAGTGTGTTAAAGGTTCAATCTGTCCCACAGGGTGATTTCAGATCAGTGTGTTAAAGGTTCAGACTGTCCCACAGGGTGATTTCAGATCAGTGTGTTAAAGATTGAGACTGTCCCACAGGGTGATTTCAGATCAGTGTGTTGAAGGTTGAATCTGTCCCACACGGAGATTTCAGATCATTGTGTTAAAGGTTCACGCTGTCCCACAGGGTGATTTCAGATCAGTGTGTTAAAGGTTTTGACTATCCCACAGGGTGATTTCAGATCAGTGTGTGTTTAAGGTTCAGGCTGTCCCACAGGGTGATTTCAGATCAGTGTGTTAAAGGTACACACTGTCCCACAGAGTGATTTCAGATCAGTGTGTTAAAGGTTCACACTGTCCCACAGGCTGATTTCAGATCAGTGTGTTAAAAGTTCAGACTGTCCCACAGGGCGATTTCAGTTCAGTGTGATAAAGGTTCAGACTGTCCCACAGGGTGTTTTCAGATCAGTGTGTTAAAGGTTCACACAGTCCCACAGGTTGATTTCAGATCAGTGTGTAAGAGGTTCAATCTGTCCCACAGGCTGATTTCACATCAGAGTGTTAAAGGTCCACACTGTCAGACAGGGTGATTTCAGATCAGTGTGTTAAAGGTTCACACTGTTCCACATGGTGATTTCAGATCAGTGAGTTAAAGGTTTACACTGTCCCAGAGGGTGATTTCAGATCAGTGTGTTAAAGGATCAATCTGTCCCACAGTGTGATTTCAGATCATTGTTATAAAGGTTCACACTCTTCCACAGGGTGATTTCAGATCAGTGTGTTAAAGGTTCACACTGTCCCACAGGGTGATTTCAGATCAGTGTGTTAAAGGCTGAATCTGTCCCACAGGGTGATTTCAGATCATTGTGTTAAATGTTCACACTGTCCCACAGTGTGATTTCAGATCAGTGTGTTAACGGTTGAATCTGTCCCACAGGGTGATTTCAGATCATTGTGTTAAAGGTTCAAACTGTCCCACAGGGTGATTTCCGATCAGTGTTTTAAAGGTTCAAACTGTCCCACAGGGTGATTTCAGATCAGTGTGTTAAAGATTCAGACTGTCCCACAGGGTGATTTCAGATCAGTGTGATAACGGTTCATGCTGTCACAAAGGGTGATTTCAGATCAGTGTGTTAAAGGTTCACACTGTCCCACAGGGTGATTTCAGATCAGTGTGTTAAAGGTTCACACTGTCCCACAGGGTGATTTCAGATCAGTGTGTTAAAGGTTGAACCTGTCCCGGAGGGTGATTTCAGATCATTGTGGTAAAGGTTCACACTGTTCCACAGGGTGATTTCAGATCAGTGTGTTAAAGGTTCACACTGTCCCACAGGGTGATTTCAGATCTGTGTGTTAAAAGTTCAATCTGTCCCACAGGGTGTTTTCAGATCAGTATGGTAATGGTTCACACTGCCCCACAGGGTGATTTCAGAACAATGTGTTAAATTTTCAATCTGTCCCACAGCGTGATTTCAGATCAGTGTGTTAAATGTTCAATCTTTCCTACAGGGTGATTTCAGATCAGTGTGTTAAAGGTTCAATCTGTGCCACAGGGTGATTTCCGATCATTGTGTTAAAGGTTCAATGTGTCCAACAGGGTGTTTTCAGATCAGTGTGTTAAAGGTTCAATGTGTCCAACAGGGTGATTTCAGATCAGTGTGTTAAAGGTTCACACTGTCCCACAGGGTGATTTCAGATCAGTGTGTTAAAGGTTCAAACTGTCCCACAGGGTGATTTCAGATCTATGTGTTAAAGGTTCAAACTGTCCCACAGGGTGATTTCAGATCAGTGTGTTAAAGGTTCAGACTGTCCCAGAGGGTGATTTCAGGTCAGTGTGTTAAAGGTTCACACTGTCCCACAGATTGATTTCAGATCAGTGTGTTAAAGGTTCAATCTGTCCCACAGGGTGATTTCAGATCAGTGTGTTAAAGGTTCAGACTGTCCCACAGGGAGATTACAGATCAGTGAGTTAAAATTTCAGACTGTCCCACATGGTGATTTCAGATCAGTGTGTTAAAGGTTCACACTGTCGCACAGGGTGATTTCAGATCAGTGTGTTAAAGGTTCACACTGTCCCACAGGGTGATTTCAGATCAGTGTGTTAAAGGTTCAGACTGTCCCACAGTGTGATTACAGATCAGTGAGTTAAAAGTTCAGACTGTCCCACATGCTGATTTCAGATCAGTGTGTTAAAGGTTCACACTGTTCCACAGGGCAATTTCAGATCATTGTGTTAAAGGTTCACACTGTTCCACAGGGTGATTTCAGATCAGTGTGTTAAAGGTTCACACTGTCCCACAGGGTGATTTCAGATCAGTGTGTTAAAGGTTTAATCTGTCCCACAGGGTGATTTCAGCTCAATTTGTGAAAGTTTCACACTGTCACACAGGGTGATTTCAGATCAGTGTGTTAAAGGTTCACACTGTCCCACAGGGTGATTTCATATCTGTGTGTTAAAAGTTCAATCTGTCCCACAGGGTGATTTCAGATCAGTGTTTTAGAGGTTCAGACTGTCCCACAGGTTGATTTCAGATCAGTGCGTTAAAGGTTCACACTGTCCCACAGGGTGATTTCATATCAGTGTGTTAAATGTTCAGAATGACCAACAGCGTGATTTCTGAACTGTGTGTTAAAGTTTCAATCTGTCCCAAAGAGTAATTTGAGATCAGTGTGTTAAAGGTTCAATCTGTCCCACAGGGTGATTTCAGATCAGTGTGTTAAAGGTTCAGACTGTCCCACAGGGTGATTTCAGATCAGTGTGTTAAAGATTGAGACTGTCCCACAGGTTGATTTCAGATCAGTGTGTTGAAGGTTGAATCTGTCCCACATGGAGATTTCAGATCATTGTTTTAAAGGTTCACGCTGTCCCACAGGGTGATTTCAGATCAGTGTGTTAAAGGTTCACACTGTCCCACAGGGTGATTTCAGATCTGTGTGTTAAAAGTTCAATCTGTCCCACAGGGTGTTTTCAGATCTGTATGGTAAAGGTTCACACTGTCACACAGGGTGATTTCAGATCAGTGTGTTACATTTTCAATCTGTCCCACAGTGTGATTTCAGATCAGTGTGTTAATGGTTCAATCTTTCCCACAGGGTGATTTCAGATCAGTGTTTTAAAGGTTCACACTGTCCCACAGGGTGATTTCAGATCAGTGTGTTAAAAGTTCGCACAATCACACAGGGTGATTTCAGCTCAGTGTGTTAAAGGTTTACACTGTCCCACAGTGTGATTTCAGATCAGTGTGTTAAAGGTTCAATCTGTCCCACAGGGTGATTTCAGATCATTGTGTAATCGGTTCACACTGTTCCTCAGGGTGATTTCAGATCAGTGTGTTAAAGGTTCACACTGTCCCACAGGCTGATTTCAGATCAGTGTGTTAAAGGTTCACACTCTTCCACAGGGTGATTTCAGATCAGTGTTTTAAAGTTTCAATCTGTCCCACAGGGTGATTTCAGTTCAGTGTATTAAAGGTTCAGACTGTCCCACAGGGTGATTACAGATCAGTGAGTTAAAGGTTCAGACTGTCCCACATGGTGATTTCAGATCAGTGAGTTAAAGGTTCAGACTGTCCCACATGGTGATTTCAGATCAGTGTGTTGAAGGTTCAGACTGTACCACAGGGCGATTTCAGATCAGTGTGTTAAAGGGTCAGACTGTCCCACAGGGCAATTTCAGATCATTGTGTTAAAGGTTCACACTGTTCCACAGGGTGATTTCAGACCAGTGTGTTAAAGGTTCACACTGTCCCAGAGGGTGATTTCAGATCAATGTGTGAAAAGTTCACACTGTCACACAGGGTGATTTCAGATCAGTGTGTTAAAGTTTCACACTGTCCCACAGGGTGATTTCATATCTGTGTGTTAAAAGTTCAATCTGACCCACAGGGTGATTTCAGATCAGTGATTTATAGGTTCAGACTGTCCCACAGGTTGATTTCAGATCAGTGCATTAAAGGTTCACACTGTCCCACAGTGTGATTTCAGATCAGTGTGTTAAAGGTTCAATCTGTTTCAAAGGGGGATTTCATATCAGTGTGTTAAATGTTCAGAATGACCCACAGCGTGATTCCTGAACTGTGTGTTAAAGGTTCAATCTGTCCCAAAGAGTAATTTCAGATCAGTGTGTTAAAGGTTCAATCTGTCCCACAGGGTGATTTCAGATCAGTGTGTCAAAGGTTCAGACTGTCCCACAGGGTGATTTCAGATCAGTGTGTTAAAGATTCAGACTGTCCCAGAGGGTGATTTCAGATGAGTGTGTTAAAGGTTCACACTGTCCCACAGATTGATTTCAGATCAGTGTGTTAAAGGTTCAATCTGTCCCACAGGGTGATTTCAGATCAGTGTGTTAAAGGTTCAGACTGTCCCACTGGGTGATTACAGATCAGTGAGTTAAAGGTTCAGACTGTCCCACATGGTGATTTCAGATCAGTGTGTTAAAGGTTCACACTGTCCCACAGGGTGATTTCAGATCAGTGTGTTAAAAGTTCACACTGTCACACAGGGTGATTTCAGCTCAGTGTGTTAAAGTTTTACACTGTCCCACAGTGTGATTTCAGATCAGTGTGTTAAAGGTTCAATCTGTCCAACAGGGTGATTTCAGATCATTGTGTAATAGGTTCACACTGTTCCTCAGGGTGATTTCAGATCTGTGTGTTAAAGGTTCACACTGTCCCACAGGGTGATTTCAGATCAGTGTGTTAAAGGTTCACACTCTTCCACAGGGTGATTTCAGATCAGTGTGTTAAAGTTTCAGTCTGTCCCACAGGGTGATTTCAGATCAGTGTGTTAAAGGTTCACACTGTCCCACAGAGTGATTTCAGATCAGTGTGTTAAAGGTTCACACTGTCCCACAGAGTGATTTCAGATCAGTGTGTAAAAGGTTCACACTGTCCCACAGGGTGATTTCACATCAGAGTGTTAGAGGTCCACACTGTCAGAGAGGGTGATTTCAGATCAGTGTGCTTAAAGTTCACACTGTTCCACATGGTGATTTCAGATCAGTGAGTTAAAGGTTTACACTGTCCCAGAGGGTGATTTCAGATCAGTGTGTTAAAGGATCAATTTGTCCCACAGGGTGATTTCAGATCATTGTTTTAAAGGTTCACACTCTTCCACTGGGTGATTTCAGATCAGTGTGTTAAAAGTTCACAATCTCCCACAGGGTGATTTCAGATCAGTGTGTTAAAGGCTGAATCTGCCCCACAGGGTGATTTCAGATCATTGTGTTAAAGGTTCACACTGTTCCACAGGGTGATTTCAGATCAGTGTGTTAAAGGTTCACACTGTCCCACAGTGTGATTTCAGATCAGTGTGTTAAAGGTTCAAACTGTCCCACAGGGTGATTTCAGATCAGTGTGTTAAAGATTCAGACTATCCCACAGGGTGATTTCAGATCAGTGTGTTAACGGTTCACGCTGTCACACAGGGTGATTTCAGATCAGTGTGTTAAAGGTTCACACTGTCCCACAGGGTGATTTCAGATCAGTGTGTTAAAGGTTCACACTGTCCCACAGGGTGATTTCAGATCAGTGTGTTAAAGGTTGAACCTGTCACAGAGGGTGATTTCAGATCATTGTGGTAAAGGTTCACACTGTTCCACAGGGTGATTTCAGAGCAGTGTGTTAAAGGTTCACACTGTCCCACAGGGTGATTTCAGATCTGTGTGTTAAAAGTTCAATCTGTCCCACAGGATGTTTTCAGATCAGTATGGTAAAGGTTCACACTGCCCCACAGGGTGATTTCAGAACAATGTGTTAAATTTTCAAACTGTCCCACAGCGTGATTTCAGATCAGTGTGTTAAAGGTTCAATCTTTCCTACAGGGTGATTTCAGATCAGTGTGTTAAAGGTTCACACTGTCCCACAGGTTGATTTCAGATCAGTATGTTAAAGGTTCAATCTGTGCCACAGGGTGATTTCCGATCATTGTGTTAAAGGTTCAATGTGTCCAACAGGGTAATTTCAGATCAGTGTGCTAAAGGTTCACACTGTCCCACAGGGTGATTTCAGATCAGTGTGTTAAAGGTTCAAACTGTCCCACAGGGTGACTTCAGATCTATGTGTTAAAGGTTCAAACTGTCCCAAAGGGTGATTTCAGATCAGTGTGTTAAAGGTTCAGACTTTCCCAGAGGGTGATTTCAGATCAGTGTGTTAAAGGTTCGCACTGTCCCACAGATTGATCTCAGATCAGTGTGTTAAAGGTTCACACTGTCCCACAGGGTGATTTCAGATCAGTGTGTTAAAGGTTCAGACTGTACCACAGGGCGATTTCAGATCAGTGTGTTAAAGGGTCAGACTGTCCCACAGGGCAATTTCAGATCATTGTGTTAAAGGTTCACACTGGCCAACAGGGTGATTTCAGATCAGTGTGTTAAAGGTTTAATCTGTCCCACTGGGTGATTTCTGATCAATGTGTGAAAGGTTCACACTGTCACACAGGGTGATTTCAGATCAGTGTGTTAAAGGTTCACACTGTCCCACAGGGTGATTTCATATCTGTGTGTTAAAAGTTCAATCTGACCCACTGGGTGATTTCAGATCAATGATTTATAGGTTCAGACTGTCCCACAGGTTGATTTCAGATCAGTGCGTTAAAGGTTCACACTGTCCCACAGTGTGATTTCAGATCAGTGTGTTAAAGGTTCAATCTGTCCCACAGGGTGATTTCATATCAGTGTGTTAAATGTTCAGAATGACCCACAGCATGATTTCTGAACTGTGTGTTAAAGGTTCAATCTGTCCCAAAGAGTAATTTCAGATCAGTGTGTTAAAGGTTCAATTTGTCCCACAGGGTGATTTCAGATCAGTGTGTTAAAGGTTCACACTGTCCCACAGGGTGATTTCAGATCTGTGTGTTAAAAGTTCAATCTGTCCCACAGGGTGTTTTCAGATCAGTATGGTAAAGGTTCACACTGCCCCACAGGGTGATTTCAGAACAATGTGTTAAATTTTCAATCTGTCCCACAGCGTGATTTCAGATCAGTGTGTTAAAGGTTCAATCTTTCCTACAGGGTGATTTCAGATCAGTGTGTTAAATGTTCACACTGTCCCACAGGTTGATTTCAGATCTATGTGTTAAAGGTTCAAACTGTCCCACAGGGTGATTTCAGATCATTGTGTTAAAGGTTCAATGTGTCCAACAGGGTGATTTCAGATCAGTGTGCTAAAGGTTCACACTGTCCCACAGGGTGATTTCAGATCTGTGTGTTAAAGGTTCAAACTGTCCCACAGGGTGACTTCAGATCTATGTGTTAAAGGTTCAAACTGTCCCACAGTGTGATTTCAGATCAGTGTGTTAAAGGTTCAGACTGTCCCAGAGGGTGATTTCAGATCAGTGTGTTAAAGGTTCACACTGTCCCACAGATTGATTTCAGATCAGTGTGTTAAAGGTTCAATCTGTCCCACAGGGTGATTTCAGATCAGTGTGTTAAAGGTTCAGACTGTCCCACAGGGTGATTACAGATCAGTGAGTTAAAGGTTCAGACTGTCCCGCATGGGGATTTCAGATCAGTGTGTTAAAGGTTCACACAGTCGCACAGAGTGATTTCAGATCAGTGTGTTAAAGGATCACACTGTCCCACAGGGTGATTTCAGATCAGTGTGTTAAAGGTTCAGACTGTACCACAGGGCGATTTCAGATCAGTGTGTTAAAGGTTCAGACTGTCCCACAGGGCAATTTCAGATCATTGTGTTAAAGGTTCACACTGTTCCACAGGGTGATTTCAGATCAGTGTGTTAAAGGTTCACACTGTCCCACAGGGTGATTTCAGATCAGTGTGTTAAAGGTTTAATCTGTCCCACAGGGTGATTTCAGATCAATGTGTGAAAGGTTCACAATGTCACACTGGGTGATTTCAGATCAGTGTGTTAAAGGTTCACACTGTCCCACAGGGTGATTTCATATCTGTGTGTTAAAAGTTCAATCTGACCCACAGGGTGATTTCAGATCAATGATTTATAGGTTCAGACTGTCCCACAGGTTGATTTCAGATCAGTGCATTAAAGGTTCACACTGTCCCACAGTGTGATTTCAGATCAGTGTGTTAAAGGTTAAATCTGTCCCACAGGGTGATTTCATATCAGTGTGTTAAATGTTCAGAATGACCCACAGCGTGATTTCTGAACTGTGTGTTAAAGGTTCAATCTGTCCCAAAGAGTAATTTCAGATCAGTGTGTTAAAGGTTCAATCTGTCCCACAGGGTGATTTCAGATCAGTGTGTTAAAGGTTCAGACTGTCCCACAGGGTGATTTCAGATCAGTGTGTTAAAGATTCAGACTGTCCCACAGGGTGATTTCAGATCAGTGTGTTGAAGGTTGAATCTGTCCCACACGGTGATTTCAGATCATTGTGTTAAAGGTTCACGCTGTCCCACAGGGTGATTTCAGATCAATGTGTTAAAGGTTCACACTGTCCCACAGGCTGATTTCAGATCTGTGTGTTAAAAGTTCAATCTGTCCCACAGGGTGTTTTCAGATCTGTATGGTAAAGGTTCACACTGTCACACAGGGTGATTTCAGATCAGTGTGTTACATTTTCAATCTGTCCCACAGTGTGATTTCAGATCAGTGTGTTAATGGTTCAATCTTTCCCACAGGGTGATTTCAGATCAGTTTTTTAAAGGTTCACACTGTCCCACAGGGTGATTTCAGATCAGTGTGTTAAAAGTTCGCACTGTCACACAGGGTGATTTCAGCACAGTGTGTTAAAGGTTTACACTGTCCCACAGTGTGATTTCAGATCAGTGTGTTAAAGGTTCAATCTGTCCCACAGGGTGATTTCAGATCATTGTATAATAGGTTAACACTGTTCCTCAGCGTGATTTCAGATCAGTGTGTTAAAGGTTCACACTGTCCCACAGGGTGATTTCAGATCAGTGTGTTAAAGGTTCACACTCTTCCACAGGGTGATTTCAGATCAGTGTTTTAAAGTTTCAATCTGTCCCACAGGGTGATTTCAGATCAGAGTGTTAAAGATTCAGACTGTCCCACAGGGTGATTTCAGATCAGTGTGTTGAAGGTTGAATCTGTCCCAAACGGTGATTTCAGATCATTGTGTTAAATGTTCACGCTGTCCCACAGGGTGATTTCAGATCAGTGTGTTAAAGTTTCACACTGTCCCACAGGGTGATTTCAGATCTGTGTGTTTATAGTTCAATCTGTCCCACAGGGTGTTTTCAGATCTGTATGGTAAAGGTTCACACTGTCACACAGGGTGATTTCAGATCAGTGTGTTACATTTTCAATCTGTCCCACAGTATGATTTCAGATCAGTGTGTTAATGGTTCAGTCTTTCCCACAGGGTGATTTCAGATCAGTGTTTTAAAGGTTAACACTGTCCCACAGGGTGATTTCAGTTCAGTGTGTTAAAAGTTCACACTGTCACACAGGGTGATTTCAGCTCAGTGTGTTAAAGGTTTACACTGTCCCACAGTGTGATTTCAGATCAGTGTTTTAAAGGTTCAATCTGTCCCACAGGGTGATTTCAGATCATTGTGTAATAGGTTCACACTGTTCCTCAGGGTGATTTCAGATCAGTGTGTTAAAGGTTCACACTGTCCCACAGGGTGATTTCAGATCAGTGTGTTAAAGGTTCACACTCTTCCACAGGGTGATTTCAGATCAGTGTGTTAAAGTTTCAATCTGTCCCACAGGGTGATTTCAGATAAGTGTGTTAAAGGTTCACACTGTCCCACAGGGTGATTTCAGATCAGTGTGTTAAAGGTTTTGACTGTCGCACAGGGTGATTTCAGATCAGTGTGTGTTTAAGGTTCAGGCTGTCCCACAGGGTGATTTCAGATCAGTGTGTTAAAGGTTCACACTGTCCCACAGGCTGATTTCAGATCAGTGTGTTAAAGGTTCAGACTGTCCCACAGGGCGATTTCAGATCAGTGTGTTAAAGGTTCAGACTGTCCCACAGGGTGTTTTCAGATTGTGTGCTAAAGATTCACACTGTCCCACATGGTGAATTCAGGTCAGTGTGTTAAAGGTTCACACTGAACCACCGGGTGATTTCAGATCAGTGTGTAAAAGGTTCAATCTGTCCCACAGGGTGATTTCAGATTAGTATGTTAAAGGTTCACACTGTCCCACAGGGTGATTTCAGATCAGAGTGTTAAAGGTCCACACTGTCAGACAGGGTGATTTCAGATCAGTGTGTCAAAAGTTCACACTGTTCCACATGTTGATTTCAGATCAGTGAGTTAAAGGTTTACACTGTCCCACAGGGTGATTTCAGATCAATGTTTTAAACTTTCAAAATGTCCCACAGAGTGATTTCATATCAGTGTGTTAAAGGTTCAGACTGTCGCACAGGGTGATTTCAGATCAGTGTGTTAAAGTTTCACACTGTCCCACAGGGTGATTTCAGATCTGTGTGTTAAAGGTTCACATTGCCCCACAGGTTGATTTCAGATCAGTGTGTTAAAGGTTCAATCTGTCCCACAGGGTGATTTCAGATAAGTGTGCTAATGGTTCACACTGTCCCACAGGGTGATTTCTGATCAGTGTGTTAAAGGTTCACACTGTCCCACAGGGTGAGTTCAGATCAGTATGTTAAAAGTTTACTCTGTCCCACAGGGTGATTTCAGATCAGTGTGTTAAAGGTTCAGACTGTCCCACAGGGCGATTTCAGATCATTGTGTTAAAGGTTCACACTGTTCCACAGGGTGATTTCAGATCAGTGTGTTAAAGGTTCACACTTTCCCACAGGGTGATTTCAGATCTGTATGTTAAATGTTCACGCTGTCGCACAGGGTGATTTCAGATCAATATGTTAAAGGTTCAAACTGTTCCACAGGGTGATTTTAGATCAGTGAGTTAAAGGTTCAGACTGTCCCACAGGGTGATTTCAGATAAGTGTGTTAAAGGTTCACACTCTCCCACAGAGTCATTTCAGATCAGTGTGTTAAAGGTTCAATCTGCCCCACAGGGTGATGTCAGATCAGTGTGTTAAAGGTTCAGAATGTCCCACAGGCTGATTTCAGATCAGTGTGTTAAAGTTTCAGACTGTCCCACAGGGTGATTTCAGATCAGTGTGTTAAAAGTTCACACTGTCCCACAGGATGATTTCAGATCAGTGTGAAAAAGGTTCACACTCTCCCACAGGGTGATTTCAGATCAGTGTGTTAAAGGTTCAGACTGTCCCACAGGGCAATTTCAGATCAGTGTGTTAAAGGTTCAGACTGTCCCACAGTGTGTTTTCAGATCAGTGTGTTAAAGATTCACACGGTCCCACAGGGTGATTTCAGATCAGTGTGTTAAAATTTCACACTGTCCCACAGGGTGATTTCAGATCAGTGTGTTAAAGGTTCACACTGCCCCACAGGGTGAATTCAGATCAGTGTGTTAAAGTTTCAATCTGTCCCGCAGGGTGATTTCAGATAAGTGTGTCAATGGTTCACACTGTCCCACAGGGTGATTTCAGATCAGTGTGTTAAAGGTTCACACTGTCCCTCAGGGTGATTTCAGATCAGTGTGTTAAAAGTTTACACTGCCCCTCAGGGTGATTTCAGATCAGTGTGTTAAAGGTTTACACTGTCCCACAGGGTGATTTCAGATCAGTTTGTTAAAGGTTCAATATGTCCCACAGGTTGATTTCAGATCATTTTTTTTAAGGTTCACACTGTTCCACAGGGTAATTTCAGATCAGTTTGTTAAAGGTTCACGCTGCCCCACAGGGTGATTTCAGATCTGTGTGTTAAAAGTTCAATCTGTCCCACAGGATGATTTCAGATCAGTATGTTAAAGGTTCACACTGTCCCACAGGGTGATTTCAGATCAGTGTTGTTAAATTTTCTATCTGTCCCACATGGTGATTTCAGATCAGTGTGTTAAAGGTTCAATCTTTCCCACAGGTTGATTTCAGATCAGTATGTTAAAGGTTCAATCTGTGCCACAGGGTGATTTCAGATCAGTGTGTTAAACGTTCAATTTGTCCAACAGGGTGATTTCAGATCAGTGTGTTAAAGGTTCACACTGTCCCACAGGGTCATTTCAGATCAGTGTGTTAAAGGTTCACACTGTCCCACAGGGTGATTTCAGATCAGTGTGCTAAAGGTTCACACTGTCACAGAATCACAGAATCACAGAAAGCCCACAGTGCAGATAGAGGCCATTTCGGCCCATCGAGCCTGCACCGACACATATCTCCCCCGACCCCCGTAACCCCTACCCCAACACATATCCCACCCTATCCCCGTAACCCCATGTATTTAATCCCCCTAACACTAAGGGTCAATTTATCATAGCCAATCAACCTAACCCGCACATTTTTTGGACTGTGGGAGGAAACCAGTCCACCCGGAGGAAACCCACGCAAACACGGGGAGAATGTGCAAACTCCACACAGACAATCACCCGAGGCCGGATTCGAACCCGGGTTCCTGGCGCTGTGAGGCAACAGTGCTAACCACTGCCAACCCACAGAGTGATTTCAGATCAGTGTGTTAAATGTTCAATCTGTCCCTCAGGGTGATTTCAGATCAGAGTGTTAAAGGTTCAGACTGTCCCACAGGGTGATTTCAGATCAGTGAGTTAAAGTTTCAGACTGTCGCACAGGGTGATTTCAGATCAGTGTGTTAAAGGTTCACACTGACCCACAGGGTGATTTCAGATCAGTGTGTTAAAGTTTCACACTGTCCCACAGGGTGATTTCAGATCAGTGTGTTAAAGGTTCAGACTGTCCCACAGGGCGATTTCAGATCAGTGTGTTAAAGGTTCAGACTGTCCCACAGGACGATTTCAGATCAGTGTGTTAAAGGTTCAGACTTTCCCACAGGGTGTTTTCAGATAAGTGTCTTAAAGATTCACACTGTCGCACAGGGTGATTTCAGATCAGTGTGTTAAAGGTTCACACTGTCCCACAGGGTGATTTCAGATCAGTGTGTTAAAGGTTCACACTGTCCCACAGGGTGATTTCAGATCAGTGTGTTAAAAGTTCTATCTGTCCCACAGGGTGATTTCAGATAAGTGTGCTAAATGTTCACACTGTCCCACAGGGTGAATTCAGATCAGTGTGTTAAAAGTTCACACTGTCCCACAGGGTGATTTCAGATCAGTGTGTTAAAAGTTCACACTGTCACACAGGGTGAATTCAGATCAGTGTGTTATAAGTTCACACTGTCCCACAGGGTGATTTCAGATCAGTGTGTTAAAAGTTCACACTGTCACACAGGGTGATTTCAGCTCAGTGTGTTAAATGTTTACACTGTGCCACAGTGTGATTTCAGATCAGTGTGTTAAAGGTTCAATCTGTCCCACAGGGTGATTTCAGATCATTGTGTAATAGGTTCACACTGTTCCTCAGGGTGATTTCAGATCAGTGTGTTAAAGGTTCACACTGTCCCACAGGGTGATTTCAGATCAGTGTGTTAAAGGTTCACACTCTTCCACAGGGTGATTGCAGATCAGTGTGTTAAAGTTTCAATCTGTCCCACAGGGCGATTTCAGATAAGTGTGTTAAAGGTTCACACTGTCCCACAGGGTGATTTCTGATCAGTGTGTTAAAGGTTCACACTGTCCCACAGGGTGAGTTCAGATCAGTATGTTAAAAGTTTACTCTGTCCCACAGGGTGATTTCAGATCAGTGTGTTAAAGGTTCAGACTGTCCCACAGGGCGATTTCAGATCATTGTGTTAAAGGTTCACACTGTTCCACAGGGTGATTTCAGATCAGTGTGTTAAAGGTTCACACTTTCCCACAGGGTGATTTCAGATCAGTATGTTAAATGTTCACGCTGTCGCACAGGGTGATTTCAGATCAATATGTTAAAGGTTCAAACTGTTCCACAGGGTGATTTCAGATCAGTGAGTTAAAGGTTCAGACTGTCCCACAGGGTGATTTCAGATAAGTGTGTTAAAGGTTCACACTCTCCCACAGAGTCATTTCAGATCAGTGTGTTAAAGGTTCAATCTGCCCCACAGGGTGATGTCAGATCAGTGTGTTAAAGGTTCAGAATGTCCCACAGGCTGATTTCAGATCAGTGTGTTAAAGTTTCAGACTGTCCCACAGGGTGATTTCAGAAAAGTGTGTTAAAAGTTCACACTGTCCCACAGGATGATTTCAGATCAGTGTGAAAAAGGTTCACACTCTCCCACAGGGTGATTTCAGATCAGTGTGTTAAAGGTTCAGACTGTCCCACAGGGCAATTTCAGATCAGTGTGTTAAAGGTTCAGACTGTCCCACAGTGTGTTTTCAGATCAGTGTGTTAAAGATTCACACGGTCCCACAGGGTGATTTCAGATCAGTGTGTTAAAATTTCACACTGTCCCACAGGGTGATTTCAGATCAGTGTGTTAAAGGTTCACACTGCCCCACAGGGTGAATTCAGATCAGTGTGTTAAAGTTTCAATCTGTCCCGCAGGGTGATTTCAGATAAGTGTGTCAATGGTTCACACTGTCCCACAGGGTGATTTCAGATCAGTGTGTTAAAGGTTCACACTGTCCCTCAGGGTGATTTCAGATCAGTGTGTTAAAAGTTTACACTGCCCCTCAGGGTGATTTCAGATCAGTGTGTTAAAGGTTTACACTGTCCCACAGGGTGATTTCAGATCAGTTTGTTAAAGGTTCAATATGTCCCACAGGTTGATTTCAGATCATTTTTTTTAAGGTTCACACAGTTCCACAGGGTAATTTCAGATCAGTTTGTTAAAGGTTCACGCTGCCCCACAGGGTGATTTCAGATCTGTGTGTTAAAAGTTCAATCTGTCCCACAGGATGATTTCAGATCAGTATGTTAAAGGTTCACACTGTCCCACAGGGTGATTTCAGATCAGTGTTGTTAAATTTTCTATCTGTCCCACATGGTGATTTCAGATCAGTGTGTTAAAGGTTCAATCTTTCCCACAGGGTGATTTCAGATCAGTATGTTAAAGGTTCAATCTGTGCCACAGGGTGATTTCAGATCAGTGTGTTAAACGTTCAATTTGTCCAACAGGGTGATTTCAGATCAGTGTGTTAAAGGTTCACACTGTCCCACAGGGTCATTTCAGATCAGTGTGTTAAAGGTTCACACTGTCCCACAGGGTGATTTCAGATCAGTGTGCTAAAGGTTCACACTGTCACAGAATCACAGAATCACAGAAAGCCCACAGTGCAGATAGAGGCCATTTCGGCCCATCGAGCCTGCACCGACACATATCTCACCCGACCCCCGTAACCCCTACCCCAACACATATCCCACCCTATCCCCGTAACCCCATGTATTTAATCCCCCTAACACTAAGGGTCAATTTATCATAGCCAATCAACCTAACCCGCACATTTATTGGACTGTGGGAGGAAACCAGTCCACCCGGAGGAAACCCACGCAAACACGGGGAGAATGTGCAAACTCCACACAGACAGTCACCCGAGGCCGGATTCGAACCCGGGTCCCTGGCGCTGTGAGGCAACAGTGCTAACCACTGCCAACCCACAGAGTGATTTCAGATCAGTGTGTTAAATGTTCAATCTGTCCCTCAGGGTGATTTCAGATCAGAGTGTTAAAGGTTCAGACTGTCCCACAGGGTGATTTCAGATCAGTGAGTTAAAGTTTCAGACTGTCGCACAGGGTGATTTCAGATCAGTGTGTTAAAGGTTCACACTGACCCACAGGGTGATTTCAGATCAGTGTGTTAAAGTTTCACACTGTCCAACAGGGTGATTTCAGATCAGTGTGTTAAAGGTTCAGACTGTCCCACAGGGCGATTTCAGATCAGTGTGTTAAAGGTTCAGACTGTCCCACAGGACGATTTCAGATCAGTGTGTTAAAGGTTCAGACTTTCCCACAGGGTGTTTTCAGATAAGTGTCTTAAAGATTCACACTGTCGCACAGGGTGATTTCAGATCAGTGTGTTAAAGGTTCACACTGTCCCACAGGGTGATTTCAGATCAGTGTGTTAAAGGTTCACACTGTCCCACAGGGTGATTTCAGATCAGTGTGTTAAAAGTTCTATCTGTCCCACAGGGTGATTTCAGATAAGTGTGCTAAATGTTCACACTGTCCCACAGGGTGAATTCAGATCAGTGTGTTAAAAGTTCACACTGTCCCACAGGGTGATTTCAGATCAGTGTGTTAAAAGTTCACACTGTCACACAGGGTGAATTCAGATCAGTGTGTTAAAAGTTCACACTGTCCCACAGGGTGATTTCAGATCAGTGTGTTAAAAGTTCACACTGTCACACAGGGTGATTTCAGCTCAGTGTGTTAAATGTTTACACTGTGCCACAGTGTGATTTCAGATCAGTGTGTTAAAGGTTCAATCTGTCCCACAGGGTGATTTCAGATCATTGTGTAATAGGTTCACACTGTTCCTCAGGGTGATTTCAGATCAGTGTGTTAAAGGTTCACACTGTCCCACAGGGTGATTTCAGATCAGTGTGTTAAAGGTTCACACTCTTCCACAGTGTGATTGCAGATCAGTGTGTTAAAGTTTCAATCTGTCCCACAGGGCGATTTCAGATAAGTGTGTTAAAGGTTCACACTGTCCCACAGGGTGATTTCAGATCAGTGTGTTAAAGGTTTTGACTATCCCACAGGGTGATTTCAGGTCAGTGTGTGTTTAAGGTTCAGGCTGTCCTACAGGGTGATTTCAGATCAGTCTGTTAAAGGTTCACACTGTCCCACAGAGTGATTTCAGATCAGTGTGTTAAAGGTTCACACTGTCCCACAGGCTGATTTCAGATCTGTGTGTTAAAGGTTCAGACTGTCCCACAGGGTGATTTCACTTCAGTGTGATAAAGGTTCAGACTGTCCCACAGGGTGTTTTCAGATTAGTGTGCTAAAGATTCACACTGTCCCACAGGGTGAATTCAGATCAGTGTGTTAAAGGTTCACACAGTCACACAGGGTGATTTCAGATCAGTGTGTAAGAGGTTCAATCTGTCCCACAGGGTGATTTCACATCAGAGTGTTAAAGGTCCACACTGTCAGACAGGGTGATTTCAGATCAGTGTGTTAAAGGTTCACACTGTTCCACATGGTGATTTCAGATCAGTGAGTTAAAGGTTTACACAGTCCCAGAGGGTGATTTCAGATCAGTGTGTTAAAGGATCAATCTGTCCCACAGTGTGATTTCAGATCATTGTTATAAAGGTTCACACTCTTCCACAGGGTGATTTCAGATCAGTGTGTTAAAGGTTCACACTGTCCCACAGGGTGATTTCAGATCAGTGTGTTAAACGCTGAATCTGTCCCACAGGGTGATTTCAGATCATTGTGTTAAAGATTCACACTGTTCCACAGGGTGATTTCAGATCAGTGTGATAAAGGTTCACACTGTCCCACAGTGTGATTTCAGATCAGTGTGTTAACAGTTGAATCTGTCCCACAGGGTGATTTCAGATCATTGTGTTAAAGGTTCAATCTGTCCCACAGGGTGATTTCAGATCAGTGTTTTAAAGGTTCAAACTGTCCCACAGGGTGATTTCAGATCAGTGTGTTAAAGATTCAGACTGTCCCAGAGGGTGATTTCAGATCAGTGTGTTAACGGTTCACGCTGTCACAAAGGGTGATTTCAGATCAGTGTGTTAAAGGTTCACACTGTCCCACAGGGTGATTTCAGATCAGTGTGTTAAAAGTTCACACTGTCACACAGGGTGAATTCAGATCAGTGTGTTAAAAGTTCACACTGTCCCACAGGGTGATTTCAGATCAGTGTGTTAAAAGTTCACACTGTCACACAGGGTGATTTCAGCTCAGTGTGTTAAATGTTTACACTGTGCCACAGTGTGATTTCAGATCAGTGTGTTAAAGGTTCAATCTGTCCCACAGGGTGATTTCAGATCATTGTGTAATAGGTTCACACTGTTCCTCAGGGTGATTTCAGATCAGTGTGTTAAAGGTTCACACTGTCCCACAGGGTGATTTCAGATCAGTGTGTTAAAGGTTCACACTCTTCCACAGTGTGATTGCAGATCAGTGTGTTAAAGTTTCAATCTGTCCCACAGGGCGATTTCAGATAAGTGTGTTAAAGGTTCACACTGTCCCACAGGGTGATTTCAGATCAGTGTGTTAAAGGTTTTGACTATCCCACAGGGTGATTTCAGGTCAGTGTGTGTTTAAGGTTCAGGCTGTCCTACAGGGTGATTTCAGATCAGTCTGTTAAAGGTTCACACTGTCCCACAGAGTGATTTCAGATCAGTGTGTTAAAGGTTCACACTGTCCCACAGGCTGATTTCAGATCTGTGTGTTAAAGGTTCAGACTGTCCCACAGGGTGATTTCACTTCAGTGTGATAAAGGTTCAGACTGTCCCACAGGGTGTTTTCAGATTAGTGTGCTAAAGATTCACACTGTCCCACAGGGTGAATTCAGATCAGTGTGTTAAAGGTTCACACAGTCACACAGGGTGATTTCAGATCAGTGTGTAAGAGGTTCAATCTGTCCCACAGGGTGATTTCACATCAGAGTGTTAAAGGTCCACACTGTCAGACAGGGTGATTTCAGATCAGTGTGTTAAAGGTTCACACTGTTCCACATGGTGATTTCAGATCAGTGAGTTAAAGGTTTACACAGTCCCAGAGGGTGATTTCAGATCAGTGTGTTAAAGGATCAATCTGTCCCACAGTGTGATTTCAGATCATTGTTATAAAGGTTCACACTCTTCCACAGGGTGATTTCAGATCAGTGTGTTAAAGGTTCACACTGTCCCACAGGGTGATTTCAGATCAGTGTGTTAAACGCTGAATCTGTCCCACAGGGTGATTTCAGATCATTGTGTTAAAGATTCACACTGTTCCACAGGGTGATTTCAGATCAGTGTGATAAAGGTTCACACTGTCCCACAGTGTGATTTCAGATCAGTGTGTTAACAGTTGAATCTGTCCCACAGGGTGATTTCAGATCATTGTGTTAAAGGTTCAATCTGTCCCACAGGGTGATTTCAGATCAGTGTTTTAAAGGTTCAAACTGTCCCACAGGGTGATTTCAGATCAGTGTGTTAAAGATTCAGACTGTCCCAGAGGGTGATTTCAGATCAGTGTGTTAACGGTTCACGCTGTCACAAAGGGTGATTTCAGATCAGTGTGTTAAAGGTTCACACTGTCCCACAGGGTGATTTCAGATCAGTGTGTTAAAGGTTCACACTGTCCCACAGGGTGATTTCAGATCAGTGTGTTAAAGGTTGAACCTGTCCCGGAGGGTGATTTCAGATCATTGTGGTAAAGGTTCACACTGTTCCACAGGGTGATTTCAGATCTGTGTGTTAAAAGTTCAATCTGTCCCACAGGGTGTTTTCAGATCAGTATGGTAATGGTTCACACTGCCCCACAGGGTGATTTCAGAACAATGTGTTAAATTTTCAATCTGTCCCACAGCGTGATTTCAGATCAGTGTGTTAAATGTTCAATCTTTCCTACAGGGTGATTTCAGATCAGTGTGTTAAAGGTTCACACTGTCCCACAGGTTGATTTCAGGTCAGTATGTTAAAGGTTCAATCTGTGCCACAGGGTGATTTCCGATCATTGTGTTAAAGGTTCAATGTGTCCAACAGGGTGATTTCAGATCAGTGTGTTAAAGGTTCACACTGTCCCACAGGGTGATTTCAGATCAGTGTGTTAAAGGTTCAAACTGTCCCACAGGGTGATTTCAGATCCATGTGTTAAAGGTTCAAACTGTCCCACAGGGTGATTTCAGATCAGTGTGTTAAAGGTTCAGACTGTCCCAGAGTGTGATTTCAGATCAGTGTGTTAAAGGTTCACACTGTCCCACAGATTGATTTCAGATCAGTGTGTTAAAGGTTCAATCTGTCCCACAGGGTGATTTCAGATCAGTGTGTTAAAGGTTCAGACTGTCCCACAGGGTGATTACAGATCAGTGAGTTAAAAGTTCAGACTGTCCCACATGGTGATTTCAGATCAGTGTGTTAAAGGTTCACACTGTCGCACAGGGTGATTTCAGATCAGTGTGTTAAAGGTTCAGACTGTCCCACAGGGTGATTACAGATCAGTGAGTTAAAAGTTCAGACTGTCCCACATGCTGATTTCAGATCAGTGTGTTAAAGGTTCACACTGTCGCACAGGGTGATTTCAGATCAGTGTGTTAAAGGTTCACACTGTCCCACAGTGTGATTTCAGATCAGTGTGTTAAAGGGTCAGACTGTCCCACAGGGCAATTTCAGATCATTGTGTTAAAGGTTCACACTGTTCCACAGGGTGATTTCAGATCAGTGTGTTAAAGGTTCACACTGTCCCACAGAGTGATTTCAGATCAGTGTGTTAAAGGTTTAATCTGTCCCACAGGGTGATTTCAGATCAATTTGTGAAAGGTTCACACTGTCACACAGGGTGATTTCAGATCAGTGTGTTAAAGGTTCACACTGTCCCACAGGATGATTTCATATCTGTGTGTTAAAAGTTCAATCTGACCCACAGGGTGATTTCAGATCAGTGTTTTATAGGTTCAGACTGTCCCACAGGTTGATTTCAGATCAGTGCGTTAAAGGTTCACACTGTCCCACAGGGTGATTTCATATCAGTGTGTTAAATGTTCAGAATGACCCACAGCGTGATTTCTGAACTGTGTGTTAAAGGTTCAATCTGTCCCAAAGAGTAATTTCAGATCAGTGTGTTAAAGGTTCAATCTGTCCCACTGGGTGATTTCAGATCAGTGTGTTAAAGGTTCAGACTGTCCCACAGGGTGATTTCAGATCAGTGTGTTAAAGATTGAGACTGTCCCACAGGGTGATTTCAGATCAGTGTGTTGAAGGTTGAATCTGTCCCACACGGAGATTTCAGATCATTGTGTTAAAGGTTCACGCTGTCCCACAGGGTGATTTCAGATCAGTGTGTTAAAGATTCAGACTGTCCCACAGGCTGAATTCAGATCAGTGTGTTGAAGGTTGAATCTGTCCCACACGGTGATTTCAGATCATTGTGTTAAAGGTTCACGCTGTCCCACAGGGTGTTTTCAGATCAGTGTGTTAAAGGTTCACACTGTCCCACAGGGTGATTTCAGATCTGTGTGTTAAAATTTCAATCTGTCCCACAGGGTGTTTTCAGATCTGTATGGTAAAGGTTCGCACTGTCACACAGGGTGATTTCAGATCAGTGTGTTACATTTTCAATCTGTCCCACAGTGTGATTTCAGATCAGTGTGTTAATGGTTCAATCTTTCTCACAGGGTGATTTCAGATCAGTGTTTTAAAGGTTCACACTGTCCCACAGGGTGATTTCAGATCAGTGTGTTAAAAGTTCACACTGTCACACAGGGTGATTTCAGATCAGTGTGTTAAAGGTTTACACTGTCCCACAGTGTGATTTCAGATTAGTGTGTTAAAGGTTCAATCTGTCCCACAGGGTGATTTCAGATCATTGTGTAATAGGTTCACACTGTTCCTCAGGGTGTTTTCAGATCAGTGTGTTAAAGGTTCACACTGTCCCACAGGGTGATTTCAGATCAGTGTGTTAAAGGTTCCCACTCTTCCACAGGGTGATTTCAGATCAGTGTGTTAAAATTTCAATCTGTCCCACAGGGTGATTTCAGATAAGTGTGTTAAAGGTTCACACTGTCCCACAGGGTGATTTCAGATCAGTGTGTTAAAGGTTTTGACTGTCCCACAGGGTGATTTCAGATCAGTGTGTGTTTAAGGTTCAGGCTGTCCCACAGGGTGATTTCAGATCAGTGTGTTAAAGGTTCACACTGTCCCACAGGGTGATTTCAGATCAGTGTGTTAAAGGTTCACACTGTCCCACAGGCTGATTTCAGATCAGTGTGTTAAAGGTTCAGACTGTCCCACAGGGCGATTTCAGATCAGTGTGTTAGAGGTTCAGACTGTCCCACAGGGTGTTTTCAGATTTGTGTGCTAAAGATTCACACTCTCCCACAGGGTGAATTCAGATCAGTGTGTTAAAGGTTCACACTGTCCCACAGGGTGATTTCAGATCAGTGTGTAAAAGGTTCAATCTGTCCCACAGGGTGATTTCAGATTAGTAAGTTAAAGGTTCCCACTGTCCCACAGGGTGATTTCAGATCAGAGTGTTAAAGGTCCACACTGTCAGACAGGGTGATTTCAGATCAGTGTGTTAAAAGTTCACACTGTTCCACATGGTGATTTCAGATCAGTGAGTTAAAGGTTTACACTGTCCCACAGGGTGATTTCAGATCAGTGTGTTAAAGGATCAATCTGTCCCACAGGGTGATTTCAGATCATTGTATTAAAGGTTCACACTCTTCCACAAGGTGATTTCAGATCAGTGTGTTAAAGGTTGAATCTGTCCCACAGGGTGATTTCAGATCATTGTGTTAAAGGTTCACACTGTTCCACAGGGTGATTTCAGATCAGTGTGTTAAAGGTTCACACTGACCCACAGGGTGATTTCAGATCATTGTTTTAAAGGTTCACACTCTTCCACAGGGTGATTTCAGATCACTGTGTTAAAAGTTCACACTGTTCCACAGGGTGATTTCAGATCAGTGTGTTAAAGGTTCACACTGTCCCACAGTGTGATTTCAGATCAGTGTGTTAAAGGTTCAATCTGTCCCACAGGGTGATTTCAGATCTTTGTGTTAAAGGTTCAATCTGTCCCACAGGGTGATTTCAGATCAGTGTTTTAAAGGTTCAAACTGTCCCACAGGGTGATTTCAGATCAGTGTGTTAAAGATTCAGACTGTCCCACAAGGTGATTTCAGATCAGTGTGTTAAAGGTTCATGCTGTCACACAGGGTGATTTCAGTTCAGTGTGTTAAAGGTTCACACTGTCCCACAGGGTGATTTCAGATCAGTGTGTTAAAGGTTCACACTGTCCCACAGGGTGATTTCAGATCAGTGTGTTAAAGGTTGAATCTGTCCCAGAGGGTGATTTCAGATCATTGTGGTAAAGTTTCACACTGTTCCACAGGGTGATTTCAGATCAGTGTGTTAAAGGTTCACACTGTCCCACAGGGTGATTTCAGATCTGTGTGTTAAAAGTTCAATCTGTCCCACAGGGTGTTTTCAGATCAGTATGGTAAAGGTTCACACTGCCCCACAGGGTGATTTCGGAACAGTGTGTTAAATTTTCAATCTGTCCCACAGCGTGATTTCAGATCAGTGTGTTAAATGTTCAATCTTTCCTACAGGGTGATTTCAGATCAGGGTGTTTAAGGTTCACACTATCCCACAGGTTGATATCAGATCATTATGTTAAAGGTTCAATCTGTGCCACAGGGTGATTTCCGATCATTGTGTTAAAGGTTCAATGTGTCCAACAGGGTGATTTCAGATCAGTGTGTTAAAGGTTCACACTGTCCCACAGGGTGATTTCAGATCAGTGTGTTAAAGGTTCAAACTGTCCCACAGGGTGATTTCAGATCTATGTGTTAAAGGTTCAAACTGTCCCACAGGGTGATTTCAGATCAGTGTGTTAAAGGTTCAGACTGTCCCACAGAGTGATTTCACATCAGTGTGTTAATGGTTCAGACTGTCCCACAGGGTGATTACAGATCAATGAGTAAAAGGTTCAGACTGTCCCACATGGCGATTTCAGATCAGTGTGTTAAAGGTTCACACTGTCGCACAGGGTGATATCAGATCAGTGTGTTAAAGGTTCACACTGTCCCACAGGTTGTTTTCAGATCAGTTTGTTAACATTCAGACTGTCCCACAGGGCGATTTCAGATCAGTGTGTTAAAGGTTCAGACTGTCCCACAGGGCAATTTCAGATCATTGTGTAAAAGGTTCACACTGTTCCACAGGGTGATTTCAAATCAGTGTGTTAAAGGTTCACACTGTCCCACAGGGTGATTTCAGATCAGTGTGTTAAATGTTTAATCTGTCCCACAGGGTGATTTCAGATCAATGTGTGAAAGGTTCACACTGTCACACAGGGTGATTTCAGATCAGTGTGTTAAAAGTTCACACTGTCCCACAGGGTGATTTCATATCGGTGTATTAAAAGTTCAATCTGACCCACAGGGTGATTTCAGATCAGTGTTTTATAGGTTCAGACTGTCCCACAGGTTGATTTCAGATCAGTGCGTTAAAGGTTCAATCTGTCCCAAAGAGTAATTTCAGATCAGTGTGTTAAAGGTTCAATCTGTCCCACAGGGTGATTTCAGGTCAGTGTGTTAAAGGTTCAGACTGTCCCACAGGGTCATTTCAGATCAGTGTGTTAAAGATTCAGACTGTCCCACAGGGTGATTTCAGATCAGTGTGTTAAAGGTTCACGCTGTCACACAGGGTGATTTCAGATCAGTGTGTTAAAGGTTCACACTGTCCCACAGGGTGTTTTCAGATCAGTGTGTTAAAGGTTCACACTGTCCCACAGTGTGTTTTCAGATCAGTGTGTTGAAGGTTGAATCTGTCCCACATGGTGATTTCAGAGCATTGTGTTAAAGGTTCACACTGTTCCACAGTGTGATTTCAGATCAGTGTGTTAAAGGTCCAGACTGTCCCATAGGGCGATTTCAGATCAGTGTTTTAAAGGTTCAGACTGTTCCACAGGACGATTTCAGATCAGTGTGTTAAAGGTTCAGACTTTCCCACAGGGTTTTTTCAGATAAGTGTGTTAAAGATTCACACTGTCGCACAGGGTGATTTCAGATCAGTGTGTTAAATGTTCACACTGTCCCACAGGGTGATTTCAGATCAGTGTGTTAAAGGTTCACACTGTCCCACAGGGTGATTTCAGATCAGTGTGTTAAAAGTTCTAGCTGTCCCACAGGGTGATTTCAGATAAGTGTGCTAAATTTTCACACTGCCCCACAGGGTGAATTCAGATCAGTGTGTTAAAAGTTCACACTGTCACACAGGGTAATTTCAGCTCAGTGCGTTAAAGATTTACACTGTCCCACAGTGTGATTTCAGATCAGTGTGTTAAATGTTTAATCTGTCCCACAGGGTGATTTCAGATCAATGTGTGAAAGGTTCACACTGTCACACAGGGTGATTTCAGATCAGTGTGTTAAAAGTTCTCACTGTCCCACAGGGTGATTTCATATCGGTGTGTTGAAAGTTCAATCTGACCCACAGGGTGATTTCAGATCAGTGTTTTATAGGTTCAGACTGTCCCACAGGTTGATTTCAGATCAGTGCGTTAAAGGTTCACACTGTCCCACAGTGTGATTTCAGATCAGTGTGTTAAAGGTTCACTCTCTACCACAGGGTGATTTCATATCAGTGTGTTAAATGTTCAGAATGACCCACAGCATGATTTCTGAACTGTGTGTTAAAGGTTCAATCTGTCCCACAGGGTGATTTCAGGTCAGTGTGTTAAAGGTTCAGACTGTCCCACAGGGTCATTTCAGATCAGTGTGTTAAAGATTCAGACTGTCCCACAGGGTGATTTCAGATCAGTGTGTTAAAGGTTCACGCTGTCACACAGGGTGATTTCAGATCAGTGTGTTAAAGGTTCACACTGTCCCACAGGGTGATTTCAGATCAGTGTGTTAAAGGTTCACTCTGTCCCACAGTGTGTTTTCAGATCTGTGTGTTGAAGGTTGAATCTGTCCCACACGGTGATTTCAGATCATTGTGTTAAAGGTTCACACTGTTCCACAGGGTGATTTCAGATCAGTTTGTTTAAGGTCCAGACTGTCCCACAGGGCGTTTTCAGATCAGTGTGTTAAAGGTTCAGACTGTCCCACAGGACGATTTCAGATCAGTGTGTTAAAGGTTCAGACTTTCGCACAGGGTGTTTTCAGATAAGTGTGTTAAAGATTCACACTGTCGCACAGGGTGATTTCAGATCAGTGTGTTAAAGGTTCACACTGTCCCACAGGGTGATTTCAGATCAGTGTGTTAAAGGTTCACACTGTCCCACAGGGTGATTTCAGATCAGTGTGTTAAAAGTTCTATCTGTCCCACAGGGTGATTTCAGATAAGTGTGTTAAAAGTTCACACTGTCACACAGGGTGATTTCAGCTCAGTGTGTTAAAGGTTTACACTGTCCCACAGTGTGATTTCAGATCAGTGTGTTAAAGGTTCAATCTGTCCCACAGGGTGATTTCGGATCATTGTGTAATAGGTTCACACTGTTCCTCAGGGTGATTTCAGATCAGTGTGTTAAAGGTTCACACTGTCCCACAGGGTGATTTCAGATCAGTGTGTTAAAGGTTTTGACTGTCCCACAGGGTGATTTCAGATCAGTGTGTGTTTAAGGTTCAGTCTGTCCCGCAGGGTGATTTCAGATCAGTGTGTTAAAGGTTCACACTGTCCCACAGAGTAATTTGAGATCAGTGTGTTAAAGGTTCACACTCTTCCACAGGGTGATTTCAGATCAGTGTGTTAAAGGTTCGCACTGTCCCACAGGTTGATTTCAGTTCAGTGTGTTAAAGGTTCAGACTGTCCCACAGGGTGTTTTCAGATTCGTGTGCTAAAGATTCACACTGTCCCACAGAGTGAATTCAGATCAGTGTGTTAAAGGTTCACACTGTCCCACAGGGTGATTTCAGATCAGTGTGTAAGAGGTTCAATCTGTCCCACAGGGTGATTTCACATCAGAGTGTTAAAGGTCCACACTGTCAGACAGGGTGCTTCCAGATCAGTGTGTTAAAAGTTCACACTGTTCCACATGGTGATTTCAGATCAGTGTGTTAAAGGTTCGCACTGTCCCACAGGTTGATTTCAGATCAGTGTGTTAAAGGCTGAATCTGTCCCACAGGGTGATTTCAGATCATTGTGTTAAAGGTTCACACTGTTCCACACGGTGATTTCAGATCAGTGTGTTAAAGGTTCACACTGTCCCACAGTGTGATTTCAGATCAGTGTGTTAAAGGTTGAATCTGTCCCACAGGGTGATTTCAGATCATTGTGTTAAAGGTTCAATCTGTCCCACAGGGTGATTTCAGATCAGTGTTTTAAAGGTTCAAACTGTCCCACAGGGTGATTTCAGATCAGTGTGTTAAAGATTCAGACTGTCCCACAGGGTGATTTCAGATCAGTGTGTTAACGGTTCACGCTGTCACACAGTGTGATTTCAGATCAGTGTGTTAAAGGTTCACACTGTCCCACAGGGTGATTTCAGATCAGTGTGTTCAAGGTTCACACTGTCCCACAGGGTGATTTCAGATCAGTGTGTTAAAGGTTGAATCTGTCCCAGAGGGTGATTTCAGATCATTGTGTTAAAGGTTCACACTGTCCCACAGGGTGATTTCAGATCTGTGTGTTAAAAGTTCAATCTGTCCCACAGGGAGTTTTCAGATCAGTATGGTAAAGGTTCACACTGCCCCACAGGGAGTTTTCAGAACAATGTGTTAAACTTTCACACTGTCCCACAGCGTGATTTCAGATCAGTGTTTTAAAGGTTTTGACTGTCCCACAGGGTGATTACAGATCAGTGTGTGTTTAAGGTTCAGGCTGTCCCACAGGGTGATTACAGATCAGTGTGTGTTAAAGGTTCACACTGTCCCACAGAGTGATTTCAGATCATTGTGTAAAAGGTTCACACTGTCCCACAGGCTGATTTCAGATCAGTGTGTTAAAGGTTCAGACTGTCCCACAGGGCGATTTCAGTTCAGTGTGTTAAAGGTTCAGACTGTCCCACAGGGTGTTTTCAGATTAGTGTGCTAAAGATTCACATTGTCCCACAGGGTGAATTCAGATCAGTGTGTTAAAGGTTCACACTGTCCCACAGGGTGATTTCAGATCAGTGTGTAAAAGGTTCAATCTGTCCCACAGGGTGATTTCAGATAAGTATGTTAAAGGTTCACACTGTCCCACAGGGTGATTTCAGATCAGTGTGATAAAGGCTGAATCTGTCCCACAGGGTGATTTCAGATCATTGTGTTAAAGGTTCAATCTGTCCCACAGGGTGATTTCAGATCAGTGTTTTAAAGGTTCACACTGTTCCACAGGGTGATTTCAGATCAGTGTGTTAAAGGTTCACACTGTCCCACAGGGTGATTTCAGATCAGTGTGTTAAAGGTTCAATCTGTCCCACAGGGTGATTTCAGATAAGTATGTTAAAGGTTCACACTGTCCCACAGTGTGATTTCAAATCAGTGTGTCAAAGGTTGAATCTGTCCCACAGGGTGATTTCAGATCATTGTGTTAAAGGTTCAATCTGTCCCACAGGGTGATTTCAGATCAGTGTTTTAAAGGTTCACACTGTTCCACAGGGTGATTTCAGATCAGTGTGTTAAAGGTTCACACTGTCCCACAGGGTGATTTCAGATCAGTGTGTTAAAGGTTGAACCTGTCCCAGAGTGTGATTTCAGATCATTGTGATAAAGGTTCACACTGTTCCACAGGGTGATTTCAGATCAGTGTGTTAAAGGTTCACGTTGTCCCACAGGGTGATTTCAGATCTGTGTTTTAAAAGTTCAATCTGTCCCACAGGGTGTTTTCAGATCAGTATGGTAAAGGTTCACACTGCCCCACAGGGTGATTTCAGAACAATGTGTTAAATTTTCAATCTGTCCCACAGCGTGATTTCAGATCAGTGTGTTAAAGGTTCAATCTTTCCTACAGGGTGATTTCAGATCAGTGTGTTAAAGGTTCACACTGTCCTACAGGTTGATTTCAGATCAGTATGTTAAAGGTTCAATCTGTGCCACAGGGTGATTTCCGATCATTGTGTTAAAGGTTCAATCTGTCCAACAGGGTGATTTCAGATCAGTGTGTTAAAGGTACACACTGTCCCACAGTGTGATTTCAGATCAGTGTGTTAAAGGTTCAAACTGTCCCACAGGGTGATTTCAGATCTATGTGTTAAAGGTTCAAACTGTCCCACAGGGTGATTTCAGGTCAGTGTGTTAAAGGTTCAGACTGTCCCAGAGGTTGATTTCAGATCGGTGTGTTAAAGGTTCACACTGTCCCACAGATTGATTTCAGATCAGTGTGTTAAAGGTTCAATCTGTCCCACAGGGTGATTTCAGTTCAGTGTGTTAAAGGTTCAGACTGTCCCACAGGGTGATTACAGATCAGTGAGTTAAAGGTTCAGACTGTCCCACATGGTGATTTCAGATCAGTGTGTTAAAGGTTCACACTGTCGCACAGGGTGATTTCAGATCAGTGTGTTAAAGGTTCACACTGTCCCACAGGGTGATTTCAGATCAGTGTGTTAAAGGTTCAGACTGTACCACAGGGCGATTTCAGATCAGTGTGTTAAAGGGTCAGACTGTCCCACAGGGCAATTTCAGATCATTGTGTTAAAGGTTCACACTGTTCCACAGGGTGATTTCAGACCTGTGTGTTAAAGGTTCACACTGTCCCACAGGGTGATTTCAGATCAATGTGTGAAAGGTTCACACTGTCACACAGGGTGATTTCAGATCAGTGTGTTAAAGGTTCACACTGTCCCACAGGGTGATTTCATATCTGTGTGTTAAAAGTTCAATCTGATCCACAGGGTGATTTCAGATCAGTGATTTATAGGTTCAGACTGTCCCACAGGTTGATTTCAGATCAGTGCGTTAAAGGTTCACACTGTCCCACAGTGTGATTTCAGATCAGTGTGTTAAAGGTTCAATCTGTTTCACAGGGGGATTTCATATCAGTGGGTTAAATGTTCAGAATGACCCACAGCGTGATTTCTGAACTGTGTGTTAAAGGTTCAATCTGTCCCAAAGAGTAATTTCAGATCAGTGTGTTAAAGGTTCAATCTGTCCCACAGGGTGATTTCAGATCAGTGTGTCAAAGGTTCAGACTGTCCCACAGGGTGATTTCAGATCAGTGTGTTAAAGATTCAGACTGTCCCAGAGGGTGATTTCAGATGAGTGTGTTAAAGGTTCACACTGTCCCACAGATTGATTTCAGATCAGTGTGTTAAAGGTTCAATCTGTCCCACAGGGTGATTTCAGATCAGTGTGTTAAAGGTTCAGACTGTCCCACAGGGGGATTACCGATCAGTGAGTTAAAGGTTCAGACTGTCCCACATGGTGATTTCAGATCAGTGTGTTAAAGGTTCACACTGTCCCACAGGGTGATTTCAGATCAGTGTGTTAAAAGTTCACACTGTCACACAGGGTGATTTCAGCTCAGTGTGTTAAAGTTTTACACTGTCCCACAGTGTGATTTCAGATCAGTGTGTTAAAGGTTCAATCTGTCCCACAGGGTGATTTCAGATCATTGTGTAATAGGTTCACACTGTTCCTCAGGGTGATTTCAGATCTGTGTGTTAAAGGTTCACACTGTCCCACAGGGTGATTTCAGATCAGTGTGTTAAAGGTTCACACTCTTCCACAGGGTGATTTCAGATCAGTGTGTTAAAGTTTCAGTCTGTCCCACAGGGTGATTTCAGATCAGTGTGTTAAAGGTTCACACTGTCCCACAGAGTGATTTCAGATCAGTGTGTTAAAGGTTCACACTGTCCCACAGAGTGATTTCAGATCAGTGTGTAAAAGGTTCACACTGTCCCACAGGGTGATTTCACATCAGAGTGTTAAAGGTCCACACTGTCAGAGAGGGTGATTTCAGATCAGTGTGTTTAAAGTTCACACTGTTCCACATGGTGATTTCAGATCAGTGAGTTAAAGGTTTACACTGTCCCAGAGGGTGATTTCAGATCAGTGTGTTAAAGGATCAATTTGTCGCACAGGGTGATTTCAGATCATTGTGTTAAAGGTTCACACTATTCCACAGGGTGATTTCAGATCAGTGTGTTAAAGGTTCACACTGTCCCGCAGGGAGATTTCAGATCAGTGTGTTAAAGGTTCACACTCTTCCACAGTGTGATTTCAGATCAGTGTTTTAAAGTTTCAATCTGTCCCACAGGGTTATTTCAGATCAGAGTGTTAAAGATTCAGACTGTCCCACAGGGTGATTTCAGATCAGTGTGTTGAAGGTTGAATCTGTCCCAAACAGTGATTTCAGATCATTGTGTTAAATGTTCACGCTGTCCCACAGGGTGATTTCAGATCAGTGTGTTAAAGGTTCACACTGTCCCACAGGGTGATTTCAGATCTGTGTGTTTAAAGTTCAATCTGTCCCACAGGGTGTTTTCAGATCTGTATGGTAAAGGTTCACACTGTCAAACAGGGTGATTTCAGATCAGTGTGTTACATTTTCAATCTGTCCCACAGTGTGATTTCAGATCAGTGTGTTAATGGTTCACTCTTTCCCACAGGGTGATTTCAGATCAGTGTTTTAA
The DNA here is from genome assembly GCF_052327205.1 of Somniosus microcephalus. Lineage (NCBI taxonomy): Eukaryota > Metazoa > Chordata > Chondrichthyes > Squaliformes > Somniosidae > Somniosus > Somniosus microcephalus. Next base: position 102,711,216 of record NW_028225179.1, on the reverse strand, counting down.
AGGTTAACACTGTCCCACAGGGTGATTTCAGTTCAGTGTGTTAAAAGTTCACACTGTCACACAGGGTGATTTCAGCTCAGTGTGTTAAAGGTTTACACTGTCCCACAGTGTGATTTCAGATCAGTGTTTTAAAGGTTCAATCTGTCCCACAGGGTGATTTCAGATCATTGTGTAATAGGTTCACACTGTTCCTCAGGGTGATTTCAGATCAGTGTGTTAAAGGTTCACACTGTCCCACAGGGTGATTTCAGATCAGTGTGTTAAAGGTTCACACTCTTCCACAGGGTGATTTCAGATCAGTGTGTTAAAGTTTCAATCTGTCCCACAGGGTGATTTCAGATAAGTGTGTTAAAGGTTCACACTGTCCCACAGGGTGATTTCAGATCAGTGTGTTAAAGGTTTAGACTGTCCCACAGGGCGATTTCAGATCAGTATGTTAAAGGTTCAATCTGTCCCACAGGGTGATTTCAGATCAGTGTGTTAAAGTTTCACACTCTTCCACAGGGTGATTTCAGATCAGTGTGTGTTTAAGGTTCAGGCTGTCCCACAGGGTGATTTCAGATCAGTGTGTTAAAGTTTCACACTGTCCCACAGGCTGATTTCAGATCAGTGTGTTAAAGGTTCAGACTGTCCCACAGGGCGATTTCAGATCAGTATGTTAAAGGTTCAATCTGTGCCACAGGGTGATTTCAGATCAGTATGTTAAAGGTTCAATCTGTCCCACAGGGTGATTTCAGATCAGTGTGTTAAAGTTTCACACTGTTCCTCAGAGTGATGTCAGATCAGTGTGTTAAAGGTTCACACTGTCCCACAGGGTGCTTTCAGATCAGTATGTTAAAGGTTCAATCTGTGCCACAGGGTGATTTCAGATCAGTGTGTTAAAGGTTCAATGTTTCTAACAGGGTGATTTCAGACCAGTGTGTTAATGGTTCACACTGTCCCACAGGGTGATTTCAGATCAGTGTGTTAAAGGTTCAAACTGTCCCACAGAGTGATTTCATATCAGTGTGTTAAAGGTTCAGACTGTCGCACAGGGTGATTTCAGATCAGTGTTTTGAAGGTTCACACTGTCCCACAGGGTGATTTCAGATCAGTGTGTTAAAGGTTCACATTGTCCCACAGGTTGATTTCAGATCAGTGTGTTAAAGGTTCAATCTGTCCCACAGGGTGATTTCAGATAAGTGGGTTAAGGTTCACACTGTCCCACAGGGTGAGTTCAGATCAGTGTGTTAAAAGTTCACACTGTCCCACAGAGTGATTTCAGATCATTGAGTTAAAGGTTCGCACTGTTCAACAGGTTGATTTCAGATCAGTGTGTTAAAGGTTCACACTGTCCCACAGGGTGATTTCAGATCAGTGTGTTAAAGGTTCACACTGTCCCACAGGGTGATTTCAGATCAGTGTGTTAAAGGTTCAATCTGTCCCACAGCGTGATTTCAGATAAGTGTGTTAAAGGTTCACACTGCCCCACAGGGTGATTTCAGATCAGTGTGTTTAAAGTGCACACTGTCCCACAGGGTGATTTCAGATCATTGTGTTAAAGCTTCACACTGTTCCACATGGTGATTTCAGGGAAGTTTGTTAAAGGTTCACACTGTCCCACAGGGTGATTTCAGATCTGTGTGTTAAAGGATCAATCTGTCCCACCGCGTGACTTCAGATCAGTGTGTTAAAGGTTCACACTGTCCAACAGGGTGATTTCTGATCAGTGTGTTAAAGGTTCACTCTGCCCCACAGCGTGATTTCAGATCAGTGTGTTAAAGGTTCACACTGTCCCACAGGTTGATTCAGATCAATCATTTAAAGGTTCAAACTGTCCCACAGAGTGATTTCATGTCAGTGTGTTAAAGGTTCATACTGTCGCACAGGGTGATTTCAGATCAGTGTGTTTAAGGTTCAGACTGTCCCACAGGGTGATTTCAGATCAGTGTGTTAAAGGTTCACATTGTCCCACAGGTTGATTTCAGATCAGTGTGTTAAAGGTTCAATCTGTCCCGCAAGGTGATTTCAGATAAGTGTGCTAAAGGATCACACTGTCCCACAGGGTGATTTCAGATCAGTGTGTTAAAAGTTCACACTGTCCCACAGGGTGATTTCAGATCAGTGTGTTAAACGTCTACACTGTCCCACAGGGTGATTTCAGATCAGTGTGTTAAAGGTTCAATCTGTCCTACAGGGTGATTTCAGATAATTGTGTTATAGGTTCGCACTGTTACACAGGGTGATTTCAGATCAGTGTTTAAAGGTTCACACTGTCCCACAGGGTGATTTCAGATCAGTGTGTTAAAGGTTCACACTGTCCCACAGGGTGATTTCAGATCAGTGTGTTAAAAGTTCACACTGTCCCACAGGGTGATTTCAGATCAGTGTGTTAAAGGTTCACACTGTCCCACAGGGTGATTTCAGATAAGTGTGTGAAAGGTTCACACTGTCCCACAGGGTGATTTCAGGTCTGTGTGTTAAATTATCAATCTGTCCCACAGGGTTATCTCAGATCAGTGTGTTAAAGGTTCAATCTTTCCCACAGGGTGATTTCAGATCAGTGAGTTAAAGGATCAGACAGTCCCACAGGGTGATTTCAGATCAGTGTGTTAAAGGTTCACACTGTCCCACAGGGTGATTTCATGTCAGTGTGTTTCAGAATCAATCTGTCCCACAGCGTGATTTCAGATCAGTGTGTTGAAGTCTCACACTGTCCCACAGGGTGATTTCATGTCAATGTTTTAAAGGTTCAATCTGTCCCGCAGGGTGATTTCAGATCAGTGTGTTAAAGTTTCACACTGTCCCACAGGGTGATTTCATGTCAGTGTGTTAAAGGTTCAACCTGTCCCACAGAGTGATTTCATATCAGTGTGTTAAAGGTTCAGACTGTCGCACAGGGTGATTTCAGATCAGTGTTTTGAATGTTCACACTGTCCCACAGCGTGATTTCAGATCAGTGTGTTAAAGGTTCACACTGTCCCACAGGGTGACTTCAGATCAGTGTGTTAAAGGTTCAATATGTCCAACAGGGTGATTTCAGATCAGTGTGTTAAAGGTTCACACTGTCCCACAGGGCGATTTCAGATCACTGTGTTAAAGGTTCAGACTGGCCCACAGGGCGATTTCAGATCAGTGTGTTAAAGGTTCAATCTGTCCCAAAGGGTGATTTCAGATCATTGTGTTATAGGTTCGCACTGTTCCACAGGTTGATTTCAGATCAGTGTGTTAAAGGTTCACACTGTCCCACAGGGTGATTTCAGATCAGTGTGTTAAAGGTTCACACTGTCCCACAGCGTGATTTCAGATAAGTGTGTTAAAGGTTCACACTGCCCCACAGGGTGATTTCAGATCAGTGTGTTTAAAGTTCACACTGTCCCGCAGGGTAATTTCAGATCATTGTGTGAAAGCTTCACACTGTTCCACAGGGTGATTTCAGATAAGTTTGTTAAAGGTTCACACTGTCCCACAGGGTGATTTCAGATCTGTGTGTTAAAGGATCAATCTGTCCCACCGCGTGATTTCAGATCAGTGTGTTAAAGGTTCACACTGTCCAACAGGGTAATTTCTGATCAGTGTGTTAAAGATTCACACTGCCCCACAGGGTGATTTCAGATCAGTTTGTTAAAGGTTCACACTGTCCCACAGGTTGATTCAGATCAATCATTTAAAGGTTCAAACTGTCCCACAGAGTCATTTCATATCAGTGTGTTAAAGGTTCAGACTGTCGCACAGGGTGATTTCAGATCAGTGTGTTAAAGGTTCACACTGTCCCACAGGGTGATTTCAGATCAGTGTGTTAAAGGTTCACATTGTCCCACAGTTTGATTTCAGATCAGTGTGTTAAATGTTCAATCTGTCCCGCAAGGTGATTTCAGATAAGTGTGCTAAAGGATCACACTGTCCCACAGGGTGATTTCAGATCAGTGTGTTAAAAGTTCACACTGTCCCACAGGGAAGATTTCAGATCAGTGTGTTAAAGGTTCAATCTGTCCTACAGGGTGATTTCAGATCATTGTGTTAAAGGTTCAATCTGTCCTACAGGGTGATTTCAGATCATTGTGTTATAGGTTCGCACTGTCCCACAGGGTGATTTCAGATCATTGTGTTAAAGGTTCACACTGTTCCACAGGGTGATTTCAGATCAGTGTGTTAAAGGTTCACACTGCCCCACAGGGTGATTTCAGGTCAGTGGGTTAAAGGTTCAATGTGTCCAACAGGGTGATTTCGGATCAGTGTGTTAAAGGTTCACACTGTCCCACAGGGTGATTTCAGATCAGTGTGTTAAAGGTCCAAACTGTCCCACAGGGTGATTTCAGATCAATGTGTCAAAGATTCAAACTGTCCCACAGGGTGATTTCAGATCAGTGTGTTAAAGGATCATGCTGTCCCACAGGTTGATTTCAGATCAGTGTGTTAAAGGTTCACACTGTCCCACAGATTGATTTCAGATCAGTGTGTTAAAGATTCAATCTGTCTCACAGGGTGATTTCAGATCAGTGTGTTAAAGATTCAGACTGTCCCACAGGGTGATTTCAGATCAGTGAGTTAAAGATTCAGACTGTCCCACATGGTGATTTCAGTTCAGTGTGTTAAAGGTTCACACTGTCCCACAGGGTGATTTCAGATCAGTGTGTTAAAGGTTCACACTATCACACAGGGTGATTTCAGATCAGTGTGTTAATGGTTCAGACTGTCCCACAGGGCGATTTCAGATCAGTGTGTTAAAGGTTCAGACTGTCCCACAGAGTGATTTCATATCAGTGTGTTAAAGGTTCAAACTGTCGCACAGGGTGATTTCGGATCAGTGTTTTGAATGTTCACACTGCCCCACAGGGTGATTTCAGATCAGTGTGTTAAAGGTTCACACTGTCCCACAGGGTGATTTCAGATCAGTGTGTTAAAGGTTCAATATGTCCAACAGGGTGATTTCAGATCAGTGTGTTAAAGGTTCAAACTGTCCCACAGGGCGATTTCAGATCACTGTGTTAAAGGTTCAGACTGGCCCACAGGGCGATTTCAGATCAGTGTGTTAAAGGTTCAATCTGTCCCAAAGGGTGATTTCAGATCATTGTGTTATAGGTTCACACTGTTCCTCAGAGTGATGTCAGATCAGTGTGTTAAAGGTTCACACTGTCCCACAGGGTGCTTTCAGATCAGTATGTTAAAGGTTCAATCTGTGCCACAGGGTGATTTCAGATCAGTGTGTTAAAGGTTCAATGTTTCTAACAGGGTGATTTCAGACCAGTGTGTTAATGGTTCACACTGTCCCACAGGGTGATTTCAGATCAGTGTGTTAAAGGTTCAAACTGTCCCACAGAGTGATTTCATATCAGTGTGTTAAAGGTTCAGACTGTCGCACAGGGTGATTTCAGATCAGTGTTTTGAAGGTTCACACTGTCCCACAGGGTGATTTCAGATCAGTGTGTTAAAGGTTCACATTGTCCCACAGGTTGATTTCAGATCAGTGTGTTAAAGGTTCAATCTGTCCCACAGGGTGATTTCAGATAAGTGGGTTAAGGTTCACACTGTCCCACAGGGTGATTTCAGATCAGTGTGTTAATGGTTCACGCTGTCCCACAGGGTGAGTTCAGATCATTGTGTTAAAGCTTCACACTGTTCCACATGGTGATTTCAGGGAAGTTTGTTAAAGGTTCACACTGTCCCACAGGGTGATTTCAGATCTGTGTGTTAAAGGATCAATCTGTCCCACCGCGTGATATCAGATCAGTGTGTTAAAGGTTCACACTGTCCAACAGGGTGATTTCTGATCAGTGTGTTAAAGGTTCACACTGCCCCACAGCGTGATTTCAGATCAGTGTGTTAAAGGTTCACACTGTCCCACAGGTTGATTCAGATCAATCATTTAAAGGTTCAAACTGTCCCACAGAGTGATTTCATGTCAGTGTGTTAAAGGTTCAGACTGTCGCACAGGGTGATTTCAGATCAGTGTGTTTAAGGTTCAGACTGTCCCACAGGGTGATTTCAGATCAGTGTGTTAAAGGTTCACATTGTCCCACAGGTTGATTTCAGATCAGTGTGTTAAAGGTTCAATCTGTCCCGCAAGGTGATTTCAGATAAGTGTGCTAAAGGATCACACTGTCCCACAGGGTGATTTCAGATCAGTGTGTTAAAAGTTCACACTGTCCCACAGGGTGATTTCAGATCAGTGTGTTAAACGTCTACACTGTCCCACAGGGTGATTTCAGATCAGTGTGTTAAAGGTTCACACTGTCCCACAGGGTGATTTCAGATCAGTGTGTTAAAAGTTCACACTGTCCCACAGGGTGATTTCAGATCATTGTGTTAAAGGTTCACACTGTTCCACAGGGTGATTTCAGATAAGTGTGTGAAAGGTTCACACTGTCCCACAGGGTGATTTCAGGTCTGTGTGTTAAATTATCAATCTGTCCCACAGGGTTATCTCAGATCAGTGTGTTAAAGGTTCAATCTTTCCCACAGGGTGATTTCAGATCAGTGAGTTAAAGGATCAGACAGTCCCACAGGGTGATTTCAGATCAGTGTGTTAAAGGTTCACACTGTCCCACAGGGTGATTTCATGTCAGTGTGTTACAGAATCAATCTGTCCCACAGCGTGATTTCAGATCAGTGTGTTGAAGTCTCACACTGTCCCACAGGGTGATTTCATGTCAATGTTTTAAAGGTTCAATCTGTCCCGCAGGGTGATTTCAGATCAGTGTGTTAAAGTTTCACACTGTCCCACAGGGTGATTTCATGTCAGTGTGTTAAAGGTTCAACCTGTGCCACAGAGTGATTTCATATCAGTGTGTTAAACGTTCAGACTGTCGCACAGGGTGATTTCAGATCAGTGTTTTGAATGTTCACACTGTCCCACAGCGTGATTTCAGATCAGTGTGTTAAAGGTTCTCACTGTCCCACAGGGTGACTTCAGATCAGTGTGTTAAAGGTTCAATATGTCCAACAGGGTGATTTCAGATCAGTGTGTTAAAGGTTCGCACTGTCCCACAGGGCGATTTCAGATCACTGTGTTAAAGGTTCAGACTGGCCCACAGGGCGATTTCAGATCAGTGTGTTAAAGGTTCAATCTGTCCCAAAGGGTGATTTCAGATCATTGTGTTATAGGTTCGCACTGTTCCACAGGTTGATTTCAGATCAGTGTGTTAAAGGTTCACACTGTCCCACAGGGTGATTTCAGATCAGTGTGTTAAAGGTTCACACTGTCCCACAGCGTGATTTCAGATAAGTGTGTTAAAGGTTCACACTGTCCCACAGGGTGATTTCATATCAGTGTGTTAAAGGTTCACATTGTCCCAAAGGTTGATTTCAGATCAGTGTGTTAAAGGTTCAATCTGTCCCACAGGGTGATTTCAGATAAGTGGGCTAAAGGTTCACACTGTCCCACAGGGCGATTTCAGATCAGTGTGTTAATGGTTCACGCTGTCCCACAGGGTGAGTTCAGATCAGTGTGTTAAAAGTTGACACTGTCCCACAGGGTGATTTCAGATCATTGAGTTAAAGGTTCGCACTGTACCACAGTTTGATTTCAGATCAGTGTGTTAAAGGTTCACACTGTCCCACAGGGTGATTTCAGATCAGTGTGTTAAAGGTTCTCACTGTCCCACAGGGTGATTTCAGATCAGTGTGTTAAAGGTTCAATCTGTCCCACAGCATGATTTCAGATAAGTGTGTTAAAGGTTCACACAGCCCCACAGGGTGATTTCAGATCAGTGTGTTTAAAGTGCACACTGTCCCACAGGGTGATTTCAGATCATTGTGTTAAAGCTTCACACTGTTCCACATGATGATTTCAGATAAGTTTGTTAAAGGTTCACACTGTCCCACAGGGTGATTTCAGATCTGTGTGTTAAAGGATCAATCTGTCCCACCGCGTGATTTCAGATCAGTGTGTTAAAGGTTCACACTGTCCAACAGGGTGATTTCTGATCAGTGTGTTAAAGGTTCACACTGCCCCACAGGGTGATTTCAGATCAGTGTGTTAAAGTTTCACACTGTCCCACAGGTTGATTCAGATCAATCATTTAAAGGTTCAAACTGTCCCACAGAGTGATTTCATATCAGTGTGTTAAAGGTTCAGACTGTCGCACAGGTGATTTCAGATCAGTGTGTTAAAGTTTCACACTGTCCCAAAGGGTGATTTCAGATCATTGTGTTATAGGTTCGCACTGTTCCACAGGTTGATTTCAGATCAGTGTGTTAAAGGTTCACACTGTCCCACAGGGTGATTTCAGATCAGTGTGTTAAAGGTTCACACTGTCCCACAGCGTGATTTCAGATCAGTGTGTTAAAGGTTCAATCTGTCCTACAGGGTGATTTCAGATCATTGTGTTTTTGGTTCGCACTGTTCCACAGGGTGATTTCAGATCAGTGTTTAAAGATTCACACTGTCCCACAGGGTGATTTCAGATCAGTGTGTTAAAGGTTCACACTGTCCCACAGGGTGATTTCAGATCAGTGTGTTAAAGGTTCAATCTGTCCCACAGGGTGATTTCAGATAAGTGTGTTAAAGGTTCACACTGTCCCACAGGGTTATTTCAGATCAGTGTGTTAAAGTTTCAATCTTTCCCACAGGGTGATTTCAGATCAGTGTGTTAAAGATTCACACTGTTCCACAGGGTGATTTCAGATCAGTATGTTAAATGTTCACGCTGTCCCACAGGGTGATTTCAGATCAATATTTTAAAGGTTCAAACTTTTCCACAGAGTGATTTCAGATCAGTGAGTTAAAGGCTCAGGCAGTCCCACAGGGTGATTTGAGATCAGTGTGTTAAAGGTTCACACTGTCCCACAGAGTGATTTCAGATCAGTGTGTTAAAGGTTCAGACTGTCCCACAGGCTGATTTCAGATCAGTGTGTTAAAGGTTCAGACTGTTCCACAGGGTGATTTCAGATCAGTGTGTTAAAGGTTCAGGCTGTCCCACAGGGCGATTTCAGATCAGTGTGTTAAAGGTTCAGGCTGTCCCACAGGGCGATTTCAGATCAGTGTGTTAAATGTTCAATGTGTCCCAAAGGGTGATTTCAGATCATTGTGTTATAGGTTCACACTGTTCCTCAGAGTGATTTCAGATCAGTGTGTTAAAGGTTCACACTGTCCCACAGGGTGATTTCAGCTCAGTGTTTTAAAGGTTCACACTGTCCCACAGGGTGATTTCAGATCAGTGTGTTAAAGTTTCAATCTGTCCCACAGGGTGATGTCAGATAAGTGTGTTAAGGTTCACATTGCCCCACAGGTTGATTTCAGATCAGTGTGTTAAAGGTTTTGACTGTCCCACAGGGTGATTTCAGATCAGTGTGTTAAAGGTTCAGACTGTCCCACAGGGTGATTTCAGATCAGTGTGTTAAAGGTTCACGCAGTCCCACAGGGTGATTTCAAATCAGTGTGTTAAAGTTTCAGTCTGTCCCACAGGGTGATTTCAGATCAGTGTGTTAAAGGTTCACACTGCCCCACAGGGTGATTTCAGATCAGTGGGTTAAAGGTTCAATGTGTCCAACAGGGTGATTTCGGATCAGTGTGTTAAAGGTTCACACTGTCCCACAGGGTGATTTCAGATCAGTGTGTTAAAGGTTCAAACTGTCCCACAGGGTGATTTCAGATCAATGTGTCAAAGGTTCAAACTGTCCCACAGGGTGGTTTCAGATCAGTGTGTTAAAGGATCAGACTGTCCCACAGGTTGATTTCAGATCAGTGTGTTAAAGGTTCACACTGTCCCACAGATTGATTTCAGAGCAGTGTGTTAAAGATGCAATCTGTCTCACAGGGTGATTTCAGATCAGTGTGTTAAAGATTCAGACTGTCCCACAGGCTGATTTCAGATCAGTGTGTTAAAGATGCAATCTGTCCCACAGAGTGATTTCAGATCAGTGTGTTAAAGGTTCAGACTGTCCCACAGGCTGATTTCAGATCAGTGTGTTAAAGGTTCAGACTGTTCCACAGGGTGATTTCAGATCAGTGTGTTAATGGTTCGCACTGTCCCACAGGGTGATTTCAGATCAGTGTGAAAAAGGTTCACACTCTCCCACAGGGTGATTTCAGATCAGTGTGAAAAAGGTTCACACTCTCCCACAGGGTGATTTCAGATCAGTGAGTTAAAGGTTCAGACTGTCCCACAGGGTGATTTCAGATCAGTGTGTTAAAGGTTCAGGCTGTACCACAGGGCGATTTCAGATCAGTGTGTTAAATGTTCAATGTGTCCCAAAGGGTGATTTCAGATCATTGTGTTATAGGTTCACACTGTTCCTCAGAGTGATTTCAGATCAGTGTGTTAAAGGTTCAGACTGTCCCCCAGGGCGATTTCAGATCATTGTGTTAAAGGTTCACACTGCTCCACAGGGTGATTTCAGATCAGTGTTTTAAAGGTTCACACTGTCCCACAGGGTGATTTCAGATCAGTGTGTTAAATTTTCTACCTGTTCCACACAGTTATTTCAGATCAGTGTGTTAAAGGTTCAATCTTTCCCACAGGGTGATATAAGATCAGCGTGTTAAAGGTTCACACTGTCCCACAGGGTGATTTCAGATCAGTATGTTAAATGTTCACGCTGTCCCACAGGGTGATTTCAGATCAATATTTTAAAGGTTCAAACTGTTCCACAGGGTGATTTCAGATCAGTGAGTTAAAGGTTCAGACAGTCCCACAAGGTGATTTCAGATCAGTGTTTTAAAGGTTCACACTGTCCCACAGAGTGATTTCAGATCAGTGTGTTAAAGGTTCAGACTGTCCCACAGGCTGATTTCAGATCAGTGTGTTAAAGGTTCAGACTGTTAAACAGGGTGATTTCAGATCAGTGTGTTAATGGTTCGCACTGTCCCACAGGGTGCTTTCAGATCAGTGTGAAAAAGGTTCACATTCTCCCACAGGATGATTTCAGATCAGTGTGTTAAAGGTTCAGGCTGTCCCACAGGGCGATTTCAGATCAGTGTGTTAAAGGTTCAGGCTGTCCCACAGGGCGATTTCAGATCAGTGTGTTAAATGTTCAATGTGTCCCAAAGGGTGATTTCAGATCATTGTGTTATAGGTTCACACTGTTCCTCAGAGTGATTTCAGATCAGTGTGTTAAAGGTTCACACTGCCCACAGGGTGATTTCAGATCAGTGTGTTAAAGGTTCACACTGTCCAACAGGGTGATTTCAGATCAGTGTGTTAAAGGTTCACACTGTCCCACAGGGTGATTTCAGATCTGTGTGTTTAAAGTTCAATCTGTCCCACAGGGTGTTTTCAGATCTGTATGGTAAAGGTTCACACTGTCAAACAGGGTGATTTCAGATCAGTGTGTTACATTTTCAATCTGTCCCACAGTGTGATTTCAGATCAGTGTGTTAATGGTTCACTCTTTCCCACAGGGTGATTTCAGATCAGTGTTTTAAAGGTTAACACTGTCCCACAGGGTGATTTCAGTTCAGTGTGTTAAAAGTTCACACTGTCACACAGGGTGATTTCAGCTCAGTGTGTTAAAGGTTTACACTGTCCCACAGTGTGATTTCAGATCAGTGTTTTAAAGGTTCAATCTGTCCCACAGGGTGATTTCAGATCATTGTGTAATAGGTTCACACTGTTCCTCAGGGTGATTTCAGATCAGTGTGTTAAAGGTTCACACTGTCCCACAGGGTGATTTCAGATCAGTGTGTTAAAGGTTCACACTCTTCCACAGGGTGATTTCAGATCAGTGTGTTAAAGTTTCAATCTGTCCCACAGGGTGATTTCAGATAAGTGTGTTAAAGGTTCACACTGTCCCACAGGGTGATTTCAGATCAGTGTGTTAAAGGTTTAGACTGTCCCACAGGGCGATTTCAGATCAGTATGTTAAAGGTTCAATCTGTCCCACAGGGTGATTTCAGATCAGTGTGTTAAAGTTTCACACTCTTCCACAGGGTGATTTCAGATCAGTGTGTGTTTAAGGTTCAGGCTGTCCCACAGGGTGATTTCAGATCAGTGTGTTAAAGTTTCACACTGTCCCACAGGCTGATTTCAGATCAGTGTGTTAAAGGTTCAGACTGTCCCACAGGGCGATTTCAGATCAGTATGTTAAAGGTTCAATCTGTGCCACAGGGTGATTTCAGATCAGTATGTTAAAGGTTCAATCTGTCCCACAGGGTGATTTCAGATCAGTGTGTTAAAGTTTCACACTGTTCCTCAGAGTGATGTCAGATCAGTGTGTTAAAGGTTCACACTGTCCCACAGGGTGCTTTCAGATCAGTATGTTAAAGGTTCAATCTGTGCCACAGGGTGATTTCAGATCAGTGTGTTAAAGGTTCAATGTTTCTAACAGGGTGATTTCAGACCAGTGTGTTAATGGTTCACACTGTCCCACAGGGTGATTTCAGATCAGTGTGTTAAAGGTTCAAACTGTCCCACAGAGTGATTTCATATCAGTGTGTTAAAGGTCCAGACTGTCGCACAGGGTGATTTCAGATCAGTGTTTTGAAGGTTCACACTGTCCCACAGGGTGATTTCAGATCAGTGTGTTAAAGGTTCACATTGTCCCACAGGTTGATTTCAGATCAGTGTGTTAAAGGTTCAATCTGTCCCACAGGGTGATTTCAGATAAGTGGGTTAAGGTTCACACTGTCCCACAGGGTGAGTTCAGATCAGTGTGTTAAAAGTTCACACTGTCCCACAGAGTGATTTCAGATCATTGAGTTAAAGGTTCGCACTGTTCAACAGGTTGATTTCAGATCAGTGTGTTAAAGGTTCACACTGTCCCACAGGGTGATTTCAGATCAGTGTGTTAAAGGTTCACACTGTCCCACAGGGTGATTTCAGATCAGTGTGTTAAAGGTTCAATCTGTCCCACAGCGTGATTTCAGATAAGTGTGTTAAAGGTTCACACTGCCCCACAGGGTGATTTCAGATCAGTGTGTTTAAAGTGCACACTGTCCCACAGGGTGATTTCAGATCATTGTGTTAAAGCTTCACACTGTTCCACATGGTGATTTCAGGGAAGTTTGTTAAAGGTTCACACTGTCCCACAGGGTGATTTCAGATCTGTGTGTTAAAGGATCAATCTGTCCCACCGCGTGACTTCAGATCAGTGTGTTAAAGGTTCACACTGTCCAACAGGGTGATTTCTGATCAGTGTGTTAAAGGTTCACTCTGCCCCACAGCGTGATTTCAGATCAGTGTGTTAAAGGTTCACACTGTCCCACAGGTTGATTCAGATCAATCATTTAAAGGTTCAAACTGTCCCACAGAGTGATTTCATGTCAGTGTGTTAAAGGTTCATACTGTCGCACAGGGTGATTTCAGATCAGTGTGTTTAAGGTTCAGACTGTCCCACAGGGTGATTTCAGATCAGTGTGTTAAAGGTTCACATTGTCCCACAGGTTGATTTCAGATCAGTGTGTTAAAGGTTCAATCTGTCCCGCAAGGTGATTTCAGATAAGTGTGCTAAAGGATCACACTGTCCCACAGGGTGATTTCAGATCAGTGTGTTAAAAGTTCACACTGTCCCACAGGGTGATTTCAGATCAGTGTGTTAAACGTCTACACTGTCCCACAGGGTGATTTCAGATCAGTGTGTTAAAGGTTCAATCTGTCCTACAGGGTGATTTCAGATAATTGTGTTATAGGTTCGCACTGTTACACAGGGTGATTTCAGATCAGTGTTTAAAGGTTCACACTGTCCCACAGGGTGATTTCAGATCAGTGTGTTAAAGGTTCACACTGTCCCACAGGGTGATTTCAGATCAGTGTGTTAAAAGTTCACACTGTCCCACAGGGTGATTTCAGATCAGTGTGTTAAAGGTTCACACTGTCCCACAGGGTGATTTCAGATAAGTGTGTGAAAGGTTCACACTGTCCCACAGGGTGATTTCAGGTCTGTGTGTTAAATTATCAATCTGTCCCACAGGGTTATCTCAGATCAGTGTGTTAAAGGTTCAATCTTTCCCACAGGGTGATTTCAGATCAGTGAGTTAAAGGATCAGACAGTCCCACAGGGTGATTTCAGATCAGTGTGTTAAAGGTTCACACTGTCCCACAGGGTGATTTCATGTCAGTGTGTTTCAGAATCAATCTGTCCCACAGCGTGATTTCAGATCAGTGTGTTGAAGTCTCACACTGTCCCACAGGGTGATTTCATGTCAATGTTTTAAAGGTTCAACCTGTCCCACAGAGTGATTTCATATCAGTGTGTTAAAGGTTCAGACTGTCGCACAGGGTGATTTCAGATCAGTGTTTTGAATGTTCACACTGTCCCACAGCGTGATTTCAGATCAGTGTGTTAAAGGTTCACACTGTCCCACAGGGTGACTTCAGATCAGTGTGTTAAAGGTTCAATATGTCCAACAGGGTGATTTCAGATCAGTGTGTTAAAGGTTCACACTGTCCCACAGGGCGATTTCAGATCACTGTGTTAAAGGTTCAGACTGGCCCACAGGGCGATTTCAGATCAGTGTGTTAAAGGTTCAATCTGTCCCAAAGGGTGATTTCAGATCATTGTGTTATAGGTTCGCACTGTTCCACAGGTTGATTTCAGATCAGTGTGTTAAAGGTTCACACTGTCCCACAGGGTGATTTCAGATCAGTGTGTTAAAGGTTCACACTGTCCCACAGCGTGATTTCAGATAAGTGTGTTAAAGGTTCACACTGCCCCACAGGGTGATTTCAGATCAGTGTGTTTAAAGTTCACACTGTCCCGCAGGGTAATTTCAGATCATTGTGTGAAAGCTTCACACTGTTCCACAGGGTGATTTCAGATAAGTTTGTTAAAGGTTCACACTGTCCCACAGGGTGATTTCAGATCTGTGTGTTAAAGGATCAATCTGTCCCACCGCGTGATTTCAGATCAGTGTGTTAAAGGTTCACACTGTCCAACAGGGTAATTTCTGATCAGTGTGTTAAAGATTCACACTGCCCCACAGGGTGATTTCAGATCAGTTTGTTAAAGGTTCACACTGTCCCACAGGTTGATTCAGATCAATCATTTAAAGGTTCAAACTGTCCCACAGAGTCATTTCATATCAGTGTGTTAAAGGTTCAGACTGTCGCACAGGGTGATTTCAGATCAGTGTGTTAAAGGTTCACACTGTCCCACAGGGTGATTTCAGATCAGTGTGTTAAAGGTTCACATTGTCCCACAGTTTGATTTCAGATCAGTGTGTTAAATGTTCAATCTGTCCCGCAAGGTGATTTCAGATAAGTGTGCTAAAGGATCACACTGTCCCACAGGGTGATTTCAGATCAGTGTGTTAAAAGTTCACACTGTCCCACAGGGAAGATTTCAGATCAGTGTGTTAAAGGTTCAATCTGTCCTACAGGGTGATTTCAGATCATTGTGTTAAAGGTTCAATCTGTCCTACAGGGTGATTTCAGATCATTGTGTTATAGGTTCGCACTGTCCCACAGGGTGATTTCAGATCATTGTGTTAAAGGTTCACACTGTTCCACAGGGTGATTTCAGATCAGTGTGTTAAAGGTTCACACTGCCCCACAGGGTGATTTCAGGTCAGTGGGTTAAAGGTTCAATGTGTCCAACAGGGTGATTTCGGATCAGTGTGTTAAAGGTTCACACTGTCCCACAGGGTGATTTCAGATCAGTGTGTTAAAGGTCCAAACTGTCCCACAGGGTGATTTCAGATCAATGTGTCAAAGATTCAAACTGTCCCACAGGGTGATTTCAGATCAGTGTGTTAAAGGATCATGCTGTCCCACAGGTTGATTTCAGATCAGTGTGTTAAAGGTTCACACTGTCCCACAGATTGATTTCAGATCAGTGTGTTAAAGATTCAATCTGTCTCACAGGGTGATTTCAGATCAGTGTGTTAAAGATTCAGACTGTCCCACAGGGTGATTTCAGATCAGTGAGTTAAAGATTCAGACTGTCCCACATGGTGATTTCAGTTCAGTGTGTTAAAGGTTCACACTGTCCCACAGGGTGATTTCAGATCAGTGTGTTAAAGGTTCACACTATCACACAGGGTGATTTCAGATCAGTGTGTTAATGGTTCAGACTGTCCCACAGGGCGATTTCAGATCAGTGTGTTAAAGGTTCAGACTGTCCCACAGAGTGATTTCATATCAGTGTGTTAAAGGTTCAAACTGTCGCACAGGGTGATTTCGGATCAGTGTTTTGAATGTTCACACTGCCCCACAGGGTGATTTCAGATCAGTGTGTTAAAGGTTCACACTGTCCCACAGGGTGATTTCAGATCAGTGTGTTAAAGGTTCAATATGTCCAACAGGGTGATTTCAGATCAGTGTGTTAAAGGTTCAAACTGTCCCACAGGGCGATTTCAGATCACTGTGTTAAAGGTTCAGACTGGCCCACAGGGCGATTTCAGATCAGTGTGTTAAAGGTTCAATCTGTCCCAAAGGGTGATTTCAGATCATTGTGTTATAGGTTCACACTGTTCCTCAGAGTGATGTCAGATCAGTGTGTTAAAGGTTCACACTGTCCCACAGGGTGCTTTCAGATCAGTATGTTAAAGGTTCAATCTGTGCCACAGGGTGATTTCAGATCAGTGTGTTAAAGGTTCAATGTTTCTAACAGGGTGATTTCAGACCAGTGTGTTAATGGTTCACACTGTCCCACAGGGTGATTTCAGATCAGTGTGTTAAAGGTTCAAACTGTCCCACAGAGTGATTTCATATCAGTGTGTTAAAGGTTCAGACTGTCGCACAGGGTGATTTCAGATCAGTGTTTTGAAGGTTCACACTGTCCCACAGGGTGATTTCAGATCAGTGTGTTAAAGGTTCACATTGTCCCACAGGTTGATTTCAGATCAGTGTGTTAAAGGTTCAATCTGTCCCACAGGGTGATTTCAGATAAGTGGGTTAAGGTTCACACTGTCCCACAGGGTGATTTCAGATCAGTGTGTTAATGGTTCACGCTGTCCCACAGGGTGAGTTCAGATCATTGTGTTAAATCTTCACACTGTTCCACATGGTGATTTCAGGGAAGTTTGTTAAAGGTTCACACTGTCCCACAGGGTGATTTCAGATCTGTGTGTTAAAGGATCAATCTGTCCCACCGCGTGATATCAGATCAGTGTGTTAAAGGTTCACACTGTCCAACAGGGTGATTTCTGATCAGTGTGTTAAAGGTTCACACTGCCCCACAGCGTGATTTCAGATCAGTGTGTTAAAGGTTCACACTGTCCCACAGGTTGATTCAGATCAATCATTTAAAGGTTCAAACTGTCCCACAGAGTGATTTCATGTCAGTGTGTTAAAGGTTCAGACTGTCGCACAGGGTGATTTCAGATCAGTGTGTTTAAGGTTCAGACTGTCCCACAGGGTGATTTCAGATCAGTGTGTTAAAGGTTCACATTGTCCCACAGGTTGATTTCAGATCAGTGTGTTAAAGGTTCAATCTGTCCCGCAAGGTGATTTCAGATAAGTGTGCTAAAGGATCACACTGTCCCACAGGGTGATTTCAGATCAGTGTGTTAAAAGTTCACACTGTCCCACAGGGTGATTTCAGATCAGTGTGTTAAACGTCTACACTGTCCCACAGGGTGATTTCAGATCAGTGTGTTAAAGGTTCAATCTGTCCTACAGGGTGATTTCAGATAATTGTGTTATAGGTTCGCACTGTTCCACAGGGTGATTTCAGATCAGTGTTTAAAGGTTCACACTGTCCCACAGGGTGATTTCAGATCAGTGTGTTAAAGGTTCACACTGTCCCACAGGGTGATTTCAGATCAGTGTGTTAAAAGTTCACACTGTCCCACAGGGTGATTTCAGATCATTGTGTTAAAGGTTCACACTGTTCCACAGGGTGATTTCAGATAAGTGTGTGAAAGGTTCACACTGTCCCACAGGGTGATTTCAGGTCTGTGTGTTAAATTATCAATCTGTCCCACAGGGTTATCTCAGATCAGTGTGTTAAAGGTTCAATCTTTCCCACAGGGTGATTTCAGATCAGTGAGTTAAAGGATCAGACAGTCCCACAGGGTGATTTCAGATCAGTGTGTTAAAGGTTCACACTGTCCCACAGGGTGATTTCATGTCAGTGTGTTACAGAATCAATCTGTCCCACAGCGTGATTTCAGATCAGTGTGTTGAAGTCTCACACTGTCCCACAGGGTGATTTCATGTCAATGTTTTAAAGGTTCAATCTGTCCCGCAGGGTGATTTCAGATCAGTGTGTTAAAGTTTCACACTGTCCCACAGGGTGATTTCATGTCAGTGTGTTAAAGGTTCAACCTGTGCCACAGAGTGATTTCATATCAGTGTGTTAAACGTTCAGACTGTCGCACAGGGTGATTTCAGATCAGTGTTTTGAATGTTCACACTGTCCCACAGCGTGATTTCAGATCAGTGTGTTAAAGGTTCTCACTGTCCCACAGGGTGACTTCAGATCAGTGTGTTAAAGGTTCAATATGTCCAACAGGGTGATTTCAGATCAGTGTGTTAAAGGTTCGCACTGTCCCACAGGGCGATTTCAGATCACTGTGTTAAAGGTTCAGACTGGCCCACAGGGCGATTTCAGATCAGTGTGTTAAAGGTTCAATCTGTCCCAAAGGGTGATTTCAGATCATTGTGTTATAGGTTCGCACTGTTCCACAGGTTGATTTCAGATCAGTGTGTTAAAGGTTCACACTGTCCCACAGGGTGATTTCAGATCAGTGTGTTAAAGGTTCACACTGTCCCACAGCGTGATTTCAGATAAGTGTGTTAAAGGTTCACACTGTCCCACAGGGTGATTTCATATCAGTGTGTTAAAGGTTCACATTGTCCCAAAGGTTGATTTCAGATCAGTGTGTTAAAGGTTCAATCTGTCCCACAGGGTGATTTCAGATAAGTGGGCTAAAGGTTCACACTGTCCCACAGGGCGATTTCAGATCAGTGTGTTAATGGTTCACGCTGTCCCACAGGGTGAGTTCAGATCAGTGTGTTAAAAGTTGACACTGTCCCACAGGGTGATTTCAGATCATTGAGTTAAAGGTTCGCACTGTACCACAGTTTGATTTCAGATCAGTGTGTT
This sequence comes from Somniosus microcephalus, assembly GCF_052327205.1. Classification (NCBI taxonomy): domain Eukaryota; kingdom Metazoa; phylum Chordata; class Chondrichthyes; order Squaliformes; family Somniosidae; genus Somniosus; species Somniosus microcephalus. The sequence continues at coordinate 102,692,310 of NW_028225179.1, read as the reverse complement.
AAAGGTTCACACTGTCCCACAGGGTGATTTCAGATCAGTGTGTTAAAGGTTCTCACTGTCCCACAGGGTGATTTCAGATCAGTGTGTTAAAGGTTCAATCTGTCCCACAGCATGATTTCAGATAAGTGTGTTAAAGGTTCACACAGCCCCACAGGGTGATTTCAGATCAGTGTGTTTAAAGTGCACACTGTCCCACAGGGTGATTTCAGATCATTGTGTTAAAGCTTCACACTGTTCCACATGATGATTTCAGATAAGTTTGTTAAAGGTTCACACTGTCCCACAGGGTGATTTCAGATCTGTGTGTTAAAGGATCAATCTGTCCCACCGCGTGATTTCAGATCAGTGTGTTAAAGGTTCACACTGTCCAACAGGGTGATTTCTGATCAGTGTGTTAAAGGTTCACACTGCCCCACAGGGTGATTTCAGATCAGTGTGTTAAAGGTTCACACTGTCCCACAGGTTGATTCAGATCAATCATTTAAAGGTTCAAACTGTCCCACAGAGTGATTTCATATCAGTGTGTTAAAGGTTCAGACTGTCGCACAGGTGATTTCAGATCAGTGTGTTAAAGTTTCACACTGTCCCAAAGGGTGATTTCAGATCTTTGTGTTATAGGTTCGCACTGTTCCACAGGTTGATTTCAGATCAGTGTGTTAAAGGTTCACACTGTCCCACAGGGTGATTTCAGATCAGTGTGTTAAAGGTTCACACTGTCCCACAGCGTGATTTCAGATCAGTGTGTTAAAGGTTCAATCTGTCCTACAGGGTGATTTCAGATCATTGTGTTTTTGGTTCGCACTGTTCCACAGGGTGATTTCAGATCAGTGTTTAAAGATTCACACTGTCCCACAGGGTGATTTCAGATCAGTGTGTTAAAGGTTCACACTGTCCCACAGGGTGATTTCAGATCAGTGTGTTAAAGGTTCAATCTGTCCCACAGGGTGATTTCAGATAAGTGTGTTAAAGGTTCACACTGTCCCACAGGGTTATTTCAGATCAGTGTGTTAAAGTTTCAATCTTTCCCACAGGGTGATTTCAGATCAGTGTGTTAAAGATTCACACTGTCCCACAGGGTGATTTCAGATCAGTATGTTAAATGTTCACGCTGTCCCACAGGGTGATTTCAGATCAATATTTTAAAGGTTCAAACTTTTCCACAGAGTGATTTCAGATCAGTGAGTTAAAGGCTCAGGCAGTCCCACAGGGTGATTTGAGATCAGTGTGTTAAAGGTTCACACTGTCCCACAGAGTGATTTCAGATCAGTGTGTTAAAGGTTCAGACTGTCCCACAGGCTGATTTCAGATCAGTGTGTTAAAGGTTCAGACTGTTCCACAGGGTGATTTCAGATCAGTGTGTTAAAGGTTCAGGCTGTCCCACAGGGCGATTTCAGATCAGTGTGTTAAAGGTTCAGGCTGTCCCACAGGGCGATTTCAGATCAGTGTGTTAAATGTTCAATGTGTCCCAAAGGGTGATTTCAGATCATTGTGTTATAGGTTCACACTGTTCCTCAGAGTGATTTCAGATCAGTGTGTTAAAGGTTCACACTGTCCCACAGGGTGATTTCAGCTCAGTGTTTTAAAGGTTCACACTGTCCCACAGGGTGATTTCAGATCAGTGTGTTAAAGTTTCAATCTGTCCCACAGGGTGATGTCAGATAAGTGTGTTAAGGTTCACATTGCCCCACAGGTTGATTTCAGATCAGTGTGTTAAAGGTTTTGACTGTCCCACAGGGTGATTTCAGATCAGTGTGTTAAAGGTTCAGACTGTCCCACAGGGTGATTTCAGATCAGTGTGTTAAAGGTTCACACAGTCCCACAGGGTGATTTCAAATCAGTGTGTTAAAGTTTCAGTCTGTCCCACAGGGTGATTTCAGATCAGTGTGTTAAAGGTTCACACTGCCCCACAGGGTGATTTCAGATCAGTGGGTTAAAGGTTCAATGTGTCCAACAGGGTGATTTCGGATCAGTGTGTTAAAGGTTCACACTGTCCCACAGGGTGATTTCAGATCAGTGTGTTAAAGGTTCAAACTGTCCCACAGGGTGATTTCAGATCAATGTGTCAAAGGTTCAAACTGTCCCACAGGGTGGTTTCAGATCAGTGTGTTAAAGGATCAGACTGTCCCACAGGTTGATTTCAGATCAGTGTGTTAAAGGTTCACACTGTCCCACAGATTGATTTCAGAGCAGTGTGTTAAAGATGCAATCTGTCTCACAGGGTGATTTCAGATCAGTGTGTTAAAGATTCAGACTGTCCCACAGGCTGATTTCAGATCAGTGTGTTAAAGATGCAATCTGTCCCACAGAGTGATTTCAGATCAGTGTGTTAAAGGTTCAGACTGTCCCACAGGCTGATTTCAGATCAGTGTGTTAAAGGTTCAGACTGTTCCACAGGGTGATTTCAGATCAGTGTGTTAATGGTTCGCACTGTCCCACAGGGTGATTTCAGATCAGTGTGAAAAAGGTTCACACTCTCCCACAGGGTGATTTCAGATCAGTGTGAAAAAGGTTCACACTCTCCCACAGGGTGATTTCAGATCAGTGAGTTAAAGGTTCAGACTGTCCCACAGGGTGATTTCAGATCAGTGTGTTAAAGGTTCAGGCTGTACCACAGGGCGATTTCAGATCAGTGTGTTAAATGTTCAATGTGTCCCAAAGGGTGATTTCAGATCATTGTGTTATAGGTTCACACTGTTCCTCAGAGTGATTTCAGATCAGTGTGTTAAAGGTTCAGACTGTCCCCCAGGGCGATTTCAGATCATTGTGTTAAAGGTTCACACTGCTCCACAGGGTGATTTCAGATCAGTGTTTTAAAGGTTCACACTGTCCCACAGGGTGATTTCAGATCAGTGTGTTAAATTTTCTACCTGTTCCACACAGTTATTTCAGATCAGTGTGTTAAAGGTTCAATCTTTCCCACAGGGTGATATAAGATCAGCGTGTTAAAGGTTCACACTGTCCCACAGGGTAATTTCAGATCAGTATGTTAAATGTTCACGCTGTCCCACAGGGTGATTTCAGATCAATATTTTAAAGGTTCAAACTGTTCCACAGGGTGATTTCAGATCAGTGAGTTAAAGGTTCAGACAGTCCCACAAGGTGATTTCAGATCAGTGTTTTAAAGGTTCACACTGTCCCACAGAGTGATTTCAGATCAGTGTGTTAAAGGTTCAGACTGTCCCACAGGCTGATTTCAGATCAGTGTGTTAAAGGTTCAGACTGTTAAACAGGGTGATTTCAGATCAGTGTGTTAATGGTTCGCACTGTCCCACAGGGTGCTTTCAGATCAGTGTGAAAAAGGTTCACATTCTCCCACAGGATGATTTCAGATCAGTGTGTTAAAGGTTCAGGCTGTCCCACAGGGCGATTTCAGATCAGTGTGTTAAAGGTTCAGGCTGTCCCACAGGGCGATTTCAGATCAGTGTGTTAAATGTTCAATGTGTCCCAAAGGGTGATTTCAGATCATTGTGTTATAGGTTCACACTGTTCCTCAGAGTGATTTCAGATCAGTGTGTTAAAGGTTCACACTGCCCACAGGGTGATTTCAGATCAGTGTGTTAAAGGTTCACACTGTCCAACAGGGTGATTTCAGATCAGTGTGTTAAAGTTTCAATCTGTCCCACAGGGTGATGTCAGATAAGTGTGTTAAAGGTTCACACTGCCCCACAGGTTGATTTGAGATCAGTGTGTTAAAGATTTTGACTGTCCCAAAGGGTGATTTCAGATCAGTGTGTTAAAGGTTCAGACTGTCCCAAAGGGTGATTTCAGATCAGTGTGTTAAAGGTTCACACTGTCCCACAGGGTGATTTCAGATCAGTGTGTTAAAGGTTCAGACTGTCCCACAGGGTGATTTCAGATCAGTGTGTTAAAGGTTCACACTGTCCCACAGGGTGATTTCAGATCAGTGGGTTAAAGGTTCAATGTGTCCAACAGGGTGATTTCAGATCTGTGTGTTAAAGGTTCACACTGTCCCACAGGGTGATTTCAGATCAGTGTGTTAAAGGTTCAAACTGTCCCACAGGGTGATTTCAGATCAATGTGTCAAAGGTTCAGACTGTCCCACAGGGTGATTCCAGATCAGTGTGTTAAAGGATCAGACTGTCCCACAGGTAGATTTCAGATCAGTGTGTTAAAGGTTCACACTGTCCCACAGATTGATTTCAGATCAGTGTGTTAAAGATTCAATCTGTCTCACAGGGTGATTTCAGATCAGTGTGTTTAAGATTCAGACTGTCCCACAGGGTGATGTCAGATCAGTGAGTTACATGTTCTGACTATCCCACATGGTGATTTCAGTTCAGTGTGTTAAAGGTTCACACTGTCCCACAGGATGATTTCAGATCAGTGTGTTAAAGGTTCACACTGTCCCACAGGGTGATTCCAGATCAGTGTGTTAATGGTTCAGACTGTCCCACAGGGCGATTTCAGATCAGTGTGTTAAAGGTTCAGACTGTCCCACAGGGCGATTTCAGATCATTGTGATAAGGTTCACACTGCTCCACAGGGTGATTTCAGATCAGTGTTTTAAAGGTTCACACTGCCCCACAGGGTGATTTCAGATCAGTGTGTTAAATTTTCAACCTGTCCCACACAGTTATTTCAGATCATTGTGTTAAAGGTTCAATCTTTCCCACAGGGTGATATAAGATCAGCGTGTTAAAGGTTCACACTGTCCCACTGTGTGATTTCAGATCAGTATGTTAAATGTTCATGCTGTCCCACAGGGTGATTTCAGATCAATATTTTAAAGGTTGAAACTGTTCCACAGGGTGATTTCAGATCAGTGAGTTAAAGGTTCAGACTGTCCCACAGGGTGATTTCAGATCAGTGTGTTAAAGGTTCACACTGTCCCACAGAGTGATTTCAGATCAGTGTGTTAAAGGTTCAGACTGTCCCACAGGGCGATTACAGGTCAGTGTGTTAAAGGTTCAATCTGTCCCAAAGGGTGATTTCTGATCATTGTGTTATAGGTTCACACTGTTCCTCAGAGTGATTTCAGATCAGTGTGTTAAAGGTTCACACTGTCCCACAGGGTGATTTCAGATCAGTGTGTTAAAGGTTCACACTGTCCCACGGGGTGATTACAGATCAGTGTGTTGACGTTTCAATCTGTCCCACAGGGTGATTTCAGATCAGTGTGTTAAAGGTTCACACTGTCCCACAGGGTGACTTCAGATCAGTGTGTTAAAGCTTCACACTCTCCCACAGAGTGATTTCGGATCAGTGTGTTAAAGGTTCAGACTGTCCCACAGGGTGATTTCAGATCAGTGTGTTAAAGGTCCAGACTGTCCCACAGGGTGTTTTCAGATTAGTGTGTTAAAGATTCACACTGTCCCGCAGGGTGATTTCAGATCAGTGTGTTAAAGGTTCACACTGTCCCACAGGGTGATTTCAGATCAGTGTGTTAAAAGTTCACACTGTTCCACATGGTGATTTCAGATCAGTGATTTAAAGGTTTACACTGTCCCACAGGGTGATTTCAGATCAGTGTGTTAAAGGATCAATCTGTCCCACAGGGTGATTTCAGATCATTGTTTTAAAGGGTCACACTCTTCCACAGGGTGATTTCAGATCAGTGTGTTAAAGTTTTCACACTGTCCCACAGGGTGATTTCAGATCTGTGTGTTAAAGGTTCAATCTGTCCCACAGGGTGATTTCAGATCAGTATGTTAAAGGTTCACACAGCCCCACAGGATGATTTCAAAACAGTGTGTTAAAATCTCAATCTGTCCCACAGGGTGATTTCAAATCAGTGTGTTAAATGTTCAATCTTTCCCACAGGGTGATTTCAGATCAGTGTGTTAACGGTTCACACTGTCCCGCAGGGTGATTTCAGATCTGTAGGTTAAAGGCTCAATCTGTGCCACAGGGTGATTTCAGATCAGTGGGTTAAAGGTTCAATGTGTCCAACAGGGTGATTTCATATCAGTGTGATAAAAATTCACACTGTCCCACAGGGCGATTTCAGATCACTGTGTTAAAGGTTCAGACTGTCCCACAGGGCGATTTCAGATCAGTCTGTTAAAGGTTCAATCAGTCCCAAAGGGTGATTTCAGATCATTGTGTTATAGGTTCACACTGTTCCTCAGAGTGATTTCAGATCAGTGTGTTAAAGGTTCACACTGTCACACAGGGTGATTTCAGATCAGTATGTTAAAGGTTCAATCTGTGCCACAGGGTGATTTTAGATCAGTGTGTTAAAGGTTCAATGTTTCCAACAGGGTGATTTCAGACCAGTGTTTTAAAGGTTCACACTGTCCCACAGGCTGGTTTCAGATCAGTGTGTTAAAGGTTCAAACTGTCCCACAGAGTGATTTCAGATCAGTGTGTTAAAGGTTCAGACTGTCGCACAGGGTGATTTCAGATCAATGTTTTGAAGGTTCACTCTGTCCCACAGGGTGATTTCAGATCAGTGTGTTAAAGGTTCACACTGTCCCACAGGGCAATTTCAGATCACTGTGTTAAAGGTTCAGACTGTCCCACAGGGCGTTTTCAGATCAGTGTGTTAAAGGTTCAATCTGTCCCAAAGGGTGATTTCAGATCATTGAGTTATAGGTTCACACTGTTCCTCAGAGTGATTTCAGATCAGTGTGTTAAAGGTTCACACTGTCCCACAGGGTGATTTCAGATCAGTATGTTAAAGGTTCAATCTGTGCCACAGGGTGATTTCAGATCAGTGTGTTAAAGGTTCAATGTTTCCAACAGGGTGATTTCAGACCAGTGTGTTAAAGTTTCACACTGCCCCACAGGGTGATTTCAGATCAGTGTGTTAAAGGTTCAAACTGTCCCACAGAGTGATTTCATATCAGTGTGTTAAGGGTTCTGACTGTCGCACAGGGTGATTTCAGATCAGTGTTTTGAAGGTTTACACTGTCCCACAGGGTGATTTCAGATCAGTGTGTTAATGGTTCAATCTGTCCCACAGGGTGATTTCAGATCAGTGTATTAAAGGTTCACACTGACCCACAGGGTGATTTCAGATCAGTGTGTTAAAGGTTCAAACTGTCCCACAGCGTGATTTCAGATAAGTGTGTTAAAGGTTCACACTGCCCCACAGGGTGATTTCAGATCAGTTTGTTTAAAGTTCACACTGTCCCACAGGGTGATTTCAGATCATTGTGTTAAAGGTTCACACTGTTCCACAGGGTGATTTCAGATAAGTGTGTTAAAGGTTCACACTGTCCCACAGGGTGATTTCAGATCTGTGTGTTAAAGAATCAATCTGTCCCACAGCGTGGTTTCAGATCAGTGTGTTAATGGTTCACACTGTCCAACAGGGTGTTTTCAGATCAGTGTGTTAAAGGTTCACACTGCCCCACAGGGTGATTTCAGATCAGTGTGTTAAAGGTTCACACTGTCCCACAGGGTGATTTCAGATCAATCATTTAAAGGTTCAAACTGTCCCACAGAGTGATTTCATATCAGTGTGTTAAACGTTCAGACTGTCGCACAGGGTGATTTCAGATCAGTGTGTTAAAGGTTCACACTGTCCCACAGGGTGATTTCAGATCAGTGTGTTAAAGGTTCACATTGTCCCACAGGTTGATTTCAGATCAGTGTGTTAAAGTTTCAATCTGTCCCACAAGGTGATTTCAGATAAGTGTGCTAAAGGTTCACACTGTCCCACAGGGTGAGTTCAGATCAGTGTGTTAAAGGTCTACACTGCCCCACAGGGTGATTTCAGATCAGTGTGTTAAAGGTTCAATCTCTCCTACAGGGTGATTTCAGATCAGTGTTTTAAAGGTTCACATTGTCCCACAGGATGATTTCAGATCAGTGTGTTAAAGTTTCACACTGTCCCACAGGGTGACTTCAGATCAGTGTGTTAAAGGTTCAATCTGTCCCAAAGGGTGATTTCTGATAAGTGTGTTAAAGGTTCACACTGTCCCACAGGGTGATTTCAGATCAGTGTGTTTAAAGTTCACACTGTCCCACAGGGTGATTTCAGATCATTGCGTTAAAGGTTCACACTGTTCCACAGGGTGATTTCAGATAAGTGTGTTAAAGGTTCACACTGTCCCACAGGGTGATTTCAGGTCTGTGTGTTAAATTATCAATCTGTCCCACAGGGTTATTTCAGATCAGTGTGTTAAAGGTTCACACTGTCCCACAGGGAGTTTTCAGATCAGTATGTTAAATGTTCACGCTGTCCCACAGGCTGATTTCAGATCAATATTTTAAAGGTTCAAACTTTTCCACAGGGTGATTTCAGATCAGTGAGTTAAAGGTTCAGATAGTCCCACAGGGTGATTTCAGATCAGTGTGTTAAAGATTCACACTGTCCCACAGAGTGATTTCAGATCAGTGTGTTAAAGGTTCAATCTGTCCCACAGGGTGATTTCAGATCAGTGTGTTAAAGGTTCAGACTGTCCCACAGGCTGATTTCAGATCAGTGTGTTAAAGGTTCAGACTGTCCCACAGGGTGATTTCAGATCAGTGTGTTAATGGTTCACACTGTCCCACAGGGTGATTTCAGATCAGTGAGAAAAAGGTTCCCACTCTCCCACAGGGTGATTTCAGATCAGTGTGTTAAAGGTTCAGACTGTCCCACAGGGCGATTTCAGATCAGTGTGTTAAAGGTTCAGGCTGTCCCACAGGGCGATTTCACATCAGTGTGTTAAATGTTCAATGTGTCCCAAAGGGTGATTTCAGATCATTGTGTTATAGGTTCACACTGTTCCTCAGAGTGATTTCAGATCAGTGTGTTAAAGGTTCACACTGTCCCACAGGGTGATTTCAGATCAGTGTGTTAAAGGTTCACACTGTCCCACAGGGTGATTTCAGATCTGTGTGTTAAAGGTTCAATCTGTCCCACAGGGTGATGTCAGATAAGTGTGTTAAAGGTTCACACTGTCCCATAGGTTGATTTCAGATCAGTGTGTTAAAGGTTTTGACTGTCCCACAGGGTGATTTCAGATCAGTGTGTTAAAGGTTCAGACTGTCCCACAGGCTGATTTCAGATCAGTGTGTTAAAGTTTCACACTGTCCCACAGGGTGGTTTCAGATCAGTGTGTTAAAGGTTCACACTGTCCCACAGGGTGATTTCAGATCAGTGTGTTAAATGTTCAGACTGTCCCACAGGGCGATTTCAGATCAGTGTGTTAAAGGTCCAGGCTGTCCCACAGGGTGATTTCAGATCAGTGTGTTAAATGTTCAATCTTTCCCACAGGTTGATTTCAGATCAGTGTGTTAAAGGTTCACACTGTCCCACAGGGTGATTTCAGATCAGTATGTTAAAGGTTCAATCTATGCCACAAGGTGATTTCAGATCAGTGGGTTAAAGGTTCAATGTGTCCGACAGGGTGATTTCAGATCAGTGTGTTAAAGGTTCACACTGTCCCACAGGGTGATTTCAGATCAGTGTGTTAAAGGTTCAAACTGTCCCACAGGGTGATTTCAGATCAATGTTTCAAAGGTTCAAACTGTCCCACAGGGTGATTTCAGATCAGTGTGTTAAAGGTTCAGACTGTGCCACAGGTTGATTTCAGATCAGTGTGTTAAAGGTTCACACTGTCCCACAGATTGATTTCAGATCAGTGTGTTAAAGATTCAATCTGTCTCACAGGGTGATTTCAGATCAGTGTGTTATACATTCAGACTGTCCCACAGGGTGATTTCAGATCAGTGTGTTAAAGGTTCACATTGTCCCACAGGGTGATTTCAGATCAGTGTGTTAAATGTTCAATCTTTCCCACAGGGTGATTTCAGATCAGTGTGTTAAAGGTTTTGACTGTCCCACAGGGTGATTTCATATCAGTGTGTTAAAGGTTCACACTGTCCCACAGGGTGATGTCAGATCAGTGTGTTAAAGGATCAGACTGTCCCACAGGGCGATTTCATATCAGTTTGTTAAAGGTCCAGGCTGTCCCTCACGGTGATTTCAGATCAGTGTGTTAAAGGTTCACACTGCCTCACACAGGGTGATTTCAGATCAGTATGTTAAAGGTTCAATCTGTGCCACAGGGTGATTTCAGATCAGTGGGTTAAAGGTTCAATGTGTCCAACAGGGTGATTTCAGATCAGTGTGTTAAAGGTTCACACTGTCCCACAGGGTGATTTCAGATCAGTGTGTTAAAGGTTCAAACTGTCCCACAGGATGATTTCAGATCAATGTGTCAAAGGTTCAAACTGCCCCACAGGGTGATTTCAGATCAGTGTGTTAAAGGTTCACACTGTCCCACAGGTTGATTTCGGATCAGTTTGTTAAATGTTCAATCTTTCCCACAGGGTGATTTCAGATCAGTGTGTTAAAGGTTTTGACTGTCCCACAGGGTGATTTTAGATCAGTGTGTTAAAGGTTCAGACTGTCCCACAGGGTGATTTCAGATCAGTGTGTTAAAGGCTCACACTGTCCCACAGGGTGATTTCAGATCAGTGTCTTAAAGGTTCAGACTGTCCCACAGGGCGATTTCATATCAGTGTGTTAAAGTTCCAGGCTGTCCCACAGGGTGATTTCAGATCAGTGTGTTAAATGTTCAATCTTTCCTACAGGGTGATTTCAGATCAGTGTGTTAAAGGTTCACACTGTCCCACAGGGTGATTTCAGATCAGTATGTTAAAGGTTCAATCTGTGCCACAGTGTGATTTCAGATCAGTGTGTTAAATGTTCAATCTTTCCCACAGGGTGATTTCAGATCAGTGTGTTTAAGGTTTTGACTGTCCCACAGGGTGATTTCAGATCAGTGTGTTAAAGGTTTACACTGTCCCACAGGATGATTTCAGATCAATGTGTCAAAGGTTCAAACTGTCCCACAGGGTGATTTCAGATGAGTGTGTTAAAGGTTCAGACTGTCCCACAGATTGATTTCAGATCAGTGTGTTAAAGATTCAATCTGTCTCACAGGGTGATTTCAGATATCAGTGTGTTAAAGATTCAGACTGTCCCACAGGGTGATTTCAGATCAGTGAGTTAAAGGTTCAGACTGTCACACATGGTGATTTCAGATCAGTGTGTTAAAGGTTCACACTTTCCCACAGGCTGATTTCAGATCAGTGTGTTAAAGGTTCACACTATCCCACAGGGTGATTTCAGATCAGTGTGTTAAAGGTTCAGACTGTCCCACAGGGCGATTTCAGATCAGTGTGTTAAAGGTTCAGACTGTCCCACAGGGTGATTTCAGATCAATGTGTGAAAGGTTCACACTGTCCCACAGGGTGATTTCAGATCCGTGCGTTAAAGGTTCACACTGTCCCACAGGGTGATTTCATATCTGTGTTTTAAAGGTTCAATCTGACACACAGGGTGATTTCAGATCAGTGTGTTTAAGGTTCAGACTGTCCCACCGGTTGATTTCAGGTCAGTGTGTTAAAGGTTCACACTGTCCCACAGATTGATTTCAGATCAGTGTGTTAAAGGTTCAATCTGTCTCACAGGGTGATTTCAGATCAGTGTGTTAAATGTTCAGACGATCCCACAGGGTGATTTCAGATCAGTGAGTTAAAGGATCAGACTGTCCCACATGGTGATTTCAGATCAGTGTGTTAAAGGTTCACACTGTCCCACAGGGTGATTTCAGATCAATGTGTTAATGGTTCACACTGTCCCACAGGGTGATTTCGGAGCAGTGTGTTATACATTCAGACTGTCCCACAGGGTGATTTCAGATCAGTGTGTTAAAGGTTCACACTGTCCCACAGGGTGATTTCAGATCAGTGTGTTAAATGTTCAATCTTTCCCACAGGGTGATTTCAGATCAGTGTGTTAAAGGTTTTGACTGTCCCACAGGGTGATTTCAGATCAGTGTGTTAAAGGTTCAGACTGTCCCACAGGGTGATTTCAGATCAGTGTGTTAAAGGTTCACACTGTCCCACAGGGTGATTTCAGATCAGTGTGTTAAAGGTTCAGACTGTCCCACAGGGCGATTTCATATCAGTTTGTTGAAGGTCCAGGCTGTCCCACAGGGTGATTTCAGATCAGTGTGTTAAATGTTCAATCTTTCCCACAGGGTGATTTCAGATCAGTGTGTTAAAGGTTCACACTGCCTCACACAGGGTGATTTCAGATCAGTATGTTAAAGGTTCAATCTGTGCCACAGGGTGATTTCAGATCAGTGGGTTAAAGGTTCACACTGTCCCACAGGGTGATTTCAGATCAGTGTGTTAAATGTTCAAACTGTCCCACAGGATGATTTCAGATCAATGTGTCAAAGGTTCAAACTGCCCCACAGGGTGATTTCAGATCAGTGCGTTAAAGGTTCAGACTGTCCCACAGGTTGATTTCAGATCAGTGTGTTAAAGATTCAATCTGTCTCACAGGGTGATTTCAGATCAGTGTGTTAAAGATTCAGACTGTCCCACAGGGTGATTTCAGATCAGTGAGTTAAAGGTTCAGACTGTCCCACATGGTGATTTCAGATCAGTGTGTTAAAGGTTCACACTGTCCCACAGGTTGATTTCAGATCAGTGTGTTAAATGTTCAATCTTTCCCACAGGGTGATTTCAGATCAGTGTGTTAAAGTTTTTGACTGTCCCACAGGGTGATTTCAGATCAGTGTGTTAAAGGTTCAGACTGTCCCACAGGGTGATTTCAGATCAGTGTGTTAAAGGTTCACACTGTCCCACAGGGTGATTTCAGATCAGTGTGTTAAAGGTTCAGACTGTCCCACAGGGCGTTTTCATATCAGTGTGTTAAAGGTCCAGGCTGTCCCACAGGGTGATTTCAGATCAGTGTGTTAAATGTTCACTCTTTCCCACAGGGTGATTTCAGATCAGTGTGTTAAAGGTTCACACTGTCCAACAGGGTGATTTCAGATCAGTATGTTAAAGGTTCAATCGGTGCCACAGTGTGATTTCAGACCAGCGGGTTAAAGGTTCAATGTGTCCAACAGGGTGATTTCATATCAGTGTGTTAAAGGTTTACACTGTCCCACAGGGTGATTTCAGATCAGTGTGTTAAAGGTTCAAACTGTCCCACAGGGTGATTTCAGAGCAATGTGTCAAAGGTTCAAACTGTCCCACAGGGTGATTTCAGATGAGTGTGTTAAAGGTTCAGACTGTCCCACAGGTTGATTTCAGATCAGTGTGTTAAAGGTTCACACTGTCCCACAGATTGATTTCAGATCAGTGTGTTAAAGATTCAATCTGTCTCACAGGATGATTTCAGATCAGTGTGTTAAAGATGCAGACTGTCCCACAGGGTGATTTCAGATGAGTGAGTTAAAGGTTCAGACTGTCACACATGGTGATTTCAGATCAGTGTGTTAAAGGTTCACACTGTCCCACAGGCTGATTTCAGATCAGTGTGTTAAAGGTTCACACTGTCCCACAGGGTGATTTCAGATCAGTGTGTTAAAGGTTCAGACTGTCCCACAGGGCGATTTCAGATCAGTGTGTTAAAGGTTCAGACTGTCCCACAGGGCGATTTCAGATCATTGTGTTAAAGTTTCACACTGCTCCACAGGGTGATTTCAGATCAGTGTGTTAAAGGTGCACACTTTCCCACAGGGTGATTTCAGATCAGTGTGTTAAAGTTATAATCTGTCCCACAGGGTGATTTCAGATCAATGTGTGAAAGGTTCACACTGTCCCACAGGGTGATTTCAGATCAGTGCGTTAAAGGTTCACACTGTCCCACAGGGTGATTTCAGATAAGTGTGTTAAAGGTTCACACTGTCCCACAGGGTGATTTCAGATCAGTGTTTTTAAAGTTCACACTGTCCCACTGTGTGATTTCAGATCATTGTGTTAAAGGTTCATACTGTTCCACAGGGTGATTTCAGATAAGTGTGTTAAAGGTTTACACTGTACCACAGGGTGATTTCAGATCTGTGTGTTAAAGGTTCAATCTGTCCCACAGCGTGATTTCAGATCAGTATTTTAAAGCTTCACACGGTCCCGCAGGGTGATTTCAGAACAGTGTGTTAAATTTTCAATCTGTCCCACAGGGTGATTTCAGATCAGTGTGTTAAAGGTTCAATCTTGGCCACAGGGTGATTTCAGATCAGTATGTTAAAGGTTCAATCTGTGCAACAGGATGATTTCAGATCAGTGTGTTAAAGGTTCAATGTTTCCAGCAGGGTGATTTCAGACCAGTATGTTAAAGGTTCACACTGTCCCACAGGGTGATTTCAGATCAGTGTGTTAAAGGTTCACACTGTCCCACAGGGTGATTTCAGATCAATGTTTTAAAGGTTCAAACTGTCCCACAGCTTGATTTCATATCAGTGTGTTAAAGGTTCAGACTGTCGCACAGGGTGATTTCAGATCAGTGTGTTAAAGGTTCACACTGTCCCACAGGGTGATTTCAGATCAGTGTGTTAAAGGTTGACATTGTCCCAAGGATTGATTTCAGATCAGTGTGTTAAAGGTTCAATCTGTACCACAGGGTGGTTTCAGATAAGTGTGCTAAAGGTTCACACTGTCCCACAGGGTGATTTCAGATCAGTGTGTTAAAGGTTCACATTGTCCCACAGCGTGAGTTCAGATAAGTGTGCTAAAAGTTCACATTGTCCCACAGGGTGATTCAGATCAGTGTGTTAAAGGTTTACACTGTCCCACAGGGTGATTTCAGATCAGTGTGTTAAAGGTTCAATCTGTCCCACAGGGTGATTTCAGATCATTGTGTTAAAAGTTCGCACTGTTCCACAGGGTGATTTCAGATCAGTGTGTCAAAGGTTCACACTGTCCCACAGGGTGATTTCAGATCAGTGTGTTAAAGGTTCACACTGTCCAACAGGGTGATTTCAGATCAGTGTGTTAAAGGTTCAATCTGTCCCACAGGGTGATTTCAGATAAGTGTGTTAAAGGTTCACACTGTCCCACAGGGTGATTTCAGATCAGTGTGTTAAAGGTTCACCCTGTCCCACAGGGTGATTTCAGATCAGTGTGTTAAAGGTTCAGACTGTGTCACAGGGCGATTTCAGATCAGTGTGTTAAAGGTTCAGACTGTGTCACAGGGCGATTTCAGATCAGTGTGTTAAAGGTTCAGACTGTCCCACAGGTGATTTCAGATCAGTGTGTTAAAGTTATAATCTGTCCCTCAGGGTGATTTCAGATCAATGTGTGAAAGGTTCACACTGTCCCACAGGGTGATTTCAGATCAGTGCGTTAAAGGTTCACACTGCCCCACAGGGTGATTTCATATCTGTGTCTTAAAGGTTCAATCTGACACACAGGGTGATTTCAGATCAGTGTTTTAAAGGTTCAGACTGTCCCACAGGTTGATTTCAGATCAGTGCGTTAAAGGTTCACACTGTCCCACAGGGTGATTTCAGATCAGTGTGTTAAAGGTTCACACTGCCCCACAGGGTGATTTGATATCTGTGTTTTAAAGGTTCAATCTGACACACAGGGTGATTTCAGATCAGTGTGTTAAAGGTTCAGACTGTCCCACCGGTTGATTTCAGGTCAGTGTGTTAAAGGTTCACACTGTCCCACAGATTGATTTCAGATCAGTGTGTTAAAGGTTCACACTGTCCCACAGGGTGATTTCAGATCAGTGTGTTAAAGGTTGACATTGTCCCAAGGATTGATTTCAGATCAGTGTGTTAAAGGTTCAATCTGTACCACAGGGTGGTTTCAGATAAGTGTGCTAAAGGTTCACACTGTCCCACAGGGTGATTTCAGATCAGTGTGTTAAAGGTTCACATTGTCCCACAGCGTGAGTTCAGATAAGTGTGCTAAAAGTTCACATTGTCCCACAGGGTGATTCAGATCAGTGTGTTAAAGGTTTACACTGTCCCACAGGGTGATTTCAGATCAGTGTGTTAAAGGTTCAATCTGTCCCACAGGGTGATTTCAGATCATTGTGTTAAAAGTTCGCACTGTTCCACAGGGTGATTTCAGATCAGTGTGTCAAAGGTTCACACTGTCCCACAGGGTGATTTCAGATCAGTGTGTTAAAGGTTCACACTGTCCAACAGGGTGATTTCAGATCAGTGTGTTAAAGGTTCAATCTGTCCCACAGGGTGATTTCAGATAAGTGTGTTAAAGGTTCACACTGTCCCACAGGGTGATTTCAGATCAGTGTGTTAAAGGTTCACCCTGTCCCACAGGGTGATTTCAGATCAGTGTGTTAAAGGTTCAGACTGTGTCACAGGGCGATTTCAGATCAGTGTGTTAAAGGTTCAGACTGTGTCACAGGGCGATTTCAGATCAGTGTGTTAAAGGTTCAGACTGTCCCACAGGTGATTTCAGATCAGTGTGTTAAAGTTATAATCTGTCCCTCAGGGTGATTTCAGATCAATGTGTGAAAGGTTCACACTGTCCCACAGGGTGATTTCAGATCAGTGCGTTAAAGGTTCACACTGCCCCACAGGGTGATTTCATATCTGTGTCTTAAAGGTTCAATCTGACACACAGGGTGATTTCAGATCAGTGTTTTAAAGGTTCAGACTGTCCCACAGGTTGATTTCAGATCAGTGCGTTAAAGGTTCACACTGTCCCACAGGGTGATTTCAGATCAGTGTGTTAAAGGTTCACACTGCCCCACAGGGTGATTTGATATCTGTGTTTTAAAGGTTCAATCTGACACACAGGGTGATTTCAGATCAGTGTGTTAAAGGTTCAGACTGTCCCACCGGTTGATTTCAGGTCAGTGTGTTAAAGGTTCACACTGTCCCACAGATTGATTTCAGATCAGTGTGTTAAAGGTTCAATCTGTCTCACAGGGTGATTTCAGATCAGTGTGTTAAATGTTCAGACGGTCCCACAGGGTGATTTCAGATCAGTGAGTTAAAGGATCAGACTGTCCCACATGGTGATTTCTGATCAGTGTGTTAAAGGTTCACACTGTCCCACAGGGTGATTTCAGATCAATGTGTTAATGGTTCACACTGTCCCACAGGGTGATTTCGGATCAGTCTGTTAAAGGTTCAGACTGTCCCACAGGGCGATTTCAGATCAGTGTGTTAAAGGTTCAGACTGTCCCAAAGGGCGATTTCAGATCAGTGAGTTAAAGGTTCAGACTGTCGCACATGGTGATTTCAGATCAGTGTGTTAAAGGTTCACACTGTCCCACAGGGTGATTTCAGATCAGTCTGTTAATGGTTCACACTGTCCCACAGGGCGATTTCAGATCAGTGTGTTAAAGGTTCAGACTGTCCCACAGGGCGATTTCAGATCAGTGTGTTAAAGGTTCAGACTGTCCCACAGGGTGATTTCAGAACAATGTTTTAAAGGTTCAAACTGTCCCACAGCTTGATTTCATATCAGTGTGTTAAAGGTTCAGACTGTCGCACAGGGTGATTTCAGATCAGTGTGTTAAAGGTTCACACTGTCCCACAGGGTGATTTCAGATCAGTGTGTTAAAGGTTGACATTGACCCAAGGATTGATTTCAGATCAGTGTGTTCAAGGTTCAATCTGTACCACAGGGTTGTTTCAGATAAGTGTGCTAAAGGTTCACACTGTCCCACAGGGTGATTTCAGATCAGTGTGTTAAAGTTTCACATTGTCCCACAGGGTGAGTTCAGATAAGTGTGCTAAAAGTTCACATTGTCCCACAGGGTGATTCAGATCAGTGTGTTAAAGGTTTACACTGTCCCACAGGGTGATTTCAGATCAGTGTGTTAAAGGTTCAATCTGTCCCACAGGGTGATTTCAGATCATTGTGTTAAAGGTTCGCACTGTTCCACAGGGTGATTTCAGATCAGTGTGTCAAAGGTTCACACTGTCCCACAGGGTGATTTCAGATCAGTGTGTTAAAGGTTCACACTGTCCCACAGGGTGATTTCAGATCAGTGTGTTAAAGGTTCAATCTGTCCCACAGGGTGATTTCAGATAAGTGTGTTAAAGGTTCACACTGTCCCACAGGGTGATTTCAGATCAGTGTGTTAAAGGTTCACCCTGTCCCACAGGGTGATTTCAGATCAGTGTGTTAAAGGTTCAGACTGTGTCACAGAGCGATTTCAGATCAGTGTGTTAAAGGTTCAGACTGTGTCACAGGGCGATTTCAGATCAGTGTGTTAAAGGTTCAGACTGTCCCACAGGGTGATTTCAGATCAGTGTGTTAAAGTTATAATCTGTCCCTCAGGGTGATTTCAGATTAATGTGTGAAAGGTTCACACTGTCCCACAGGGTGATTTCAGATCAGTGCGTTAAAGGTTCACACTGTCCCACAGGGTAATTTAATATCTGTGTTTTAAAGGTTCAATCTGACACACAGGGTGATTTCAGATCAGTGTTTTAAAGGTTCAGACTGTCCCACAGGTTGATTTCAGATCAGTGTGTTAAAGGTTCACACTGTCCCACAGGGTGATTTCAGATCAGTGTGTTAAAGGTTCACACTGCCCCACAGGGTGATTTGATATCTGTGTTTTAAAGGTTCAATCTGACACACAGGGTGATTTCAGATCAGTGTGTTAAAGGTTCAGACTGTCCCACCGGTTGATTTCAGGTCAGTGTGTTAAAGGTTCACACTGTCCCACAGATTGATTTCAGATCAGTGTGTTAAAGGTTCAATCTGTCTCACAGGGTGATTTCAGATCAGTGTGTTAAATGTTCAGACGGTCCCACAGGGTGATTTCAGATCAGTGAGTTAAAGGATCAGACTGTCCCACATGGTGATTTCAGATCAATGTGTTAATGGTTCACACTGTCCCACAGGGTGATTTCGGATCAGTGTGTTAAAGGTTCAGACTGTCCCACAGGGCGATTTCAGATCAGTGTGTTAAAGGTTCAGACTGTCCCAAAGGGCGATTTAAGATCAGTGAGTTAAAGGTTCAGACTGTCGCACATGGTGATTTCAGATCAGTGTGTTAAAGGTTCACACTGTCCCACAGGGTGATTTCAGATCAGTGTGTTAATGGTTCACACTGTCCCACAGGGCGATTTCAGATCAGTGTGTTAAAGGTTCAGACTGTCCCACAGGGCGATTTCAGATCAGTGTGTTAAAGGTTCAGACTGTCCCACAGGGCGATTTCAGATCATTGTGTTAAAGGTTCACACGGTACAAACAGGGTGATTTCAGATCAGTGTGTTAAAGGTTCACACTGTCCCTTAGGGTGATTTTAGATCAGTGTGTTAAAGGTTTAATCTCTCCCGCAGGGTGATTTCAGATCAATGTGTGAAAGGTTCACACTGACCCACAGGGTGATTTCATATCTGTGTTTTAAAGTTTCAGTCTGACACACACGGTGATTTCAGATCAGTGTTTTAAAGGTTCAGACTGACCCACAGGTTGATTTCAGATCAGTGTGTTAAAGGTTCAATCTGTCCCAGAGGGTGATTTCATAGCAGTGTGATAAATGTTCAGAATGACCCACAGTGTGATTTCTGAACTGTGTGTTAAAGGTTCACACTGTCCCACAGAGTGATTTCAGATCAGTGTGTTAAATGTTCAATCTGTCCCACAGGTTGATTTCAGATCAGTGTGTCAACGGTTCAGACTGCCCAACAGGATGATTTCAGATCAGTGTGTTAAAGATTCAAACTGTCCCACAGGGTGGTTTCAGATCAGTGTGTTAAAGGTTCACGCTGCCACACAGGGTGATTTCAGATCAGTGTGTTAAAGGTTCACACTGTCCCACAGGGTGATTTCAGATCAGTGTGTTAAAGGTTCACACTGTCCCACAGGGTGGTTTCAGATCAGTGTGTTAAAGGTTGAATCTGTCCCACAGGGTGATTTCAGATCATTGTGTTAAAGGTTCACACTGTTCCACAGGGTGATTTCAGATCAGTGTGTTAAAGGTTCACACTGTCCCACAGGGTGATTTCAGATCAATGTGTTAAAGGTTCACACTGTCCCAGAAGGTGATTTCAGATCTGTGTGATAAAAGTTCAAACTGTCCCACAGGGTGATTTCAAGTCAGTATGGTAAAGGTTCACACTGTCCCACAGGGTGATTTCAGATCAGTGTGTTAAATTTTCAATCTGTCCCACAGGGTGATTTCAGATCAGTGTGTTAAAGGTTCACACTGTCCCACAGGTTGATTTCAGATCAGTGTGCTAAAGGTTCACACTGTCCCACAGGGTGATTTCAGATCAGTGTGTTAATGGTTCAATCTGTCCCACAGGGTGATTTCAGATAAGTGTGTTAAAGGTTCACACTGTCCCACAGGGTGATTTCAGATCAGTGTTTTTAAAGTTCACACTGTCCCACTGTGTGATTTCAGATCATTGTGTTAATGGTTCATACTGTTCCACAGGATGATTTCAGATAAGTGTGTTAAAGGTTTACACTGTACCACAGGGTGATTTCAGATCTGTGTGT
Source organism: Somniosus microcephalus (assembly GCF_052327205.1). Classification (NCBI taxonomy): domain Eukaryota; kingdom Metazoa; phylum Chordata; class Chondrichthyes; order Squaliformes; family Somniosidae; genus Somniosus; species Somniosus microcephalus. The sequence continues at coordinate 102,672,162 of NW_028225179.1, read as the reverse complement.
TAAAGGTTCAATCTGTCCCACAGCGTGATTTCAGATCAGTATTTTAAAGCTTCACACGGTCCCACAGGGTCATTTCAGAACAGTGTGTTAAATTTTCAATCTGTCCCACAGGGTTATTTCAGATCAGTGTGTTAAAGGTTCAATCTTGGCCACAGGGTGATTTCAGATCAGTATGTTAAAGGTTCAATCTGTGCAACAGGATGATTTCAGATCAGTGTGTTAAAGGTTCAATGTTTCCAACAGGGTGATTTCAGACCAGTGTGTTAAAGGTTCACACGGTCCCACAGGGTGATTTCAGATCAGTGTGTTAAAGATTCACACTGTCCCACAGGGTGATTTCAGATCAATGTTTTAAAGGTTCAAACTGTCCCACAGCTTGATTTCATATCAGTGTGTTAAAGGTTCAGACTGTCGCACAGGGTGATTTCAGATCAGTGTGTTAAATGTTCACACTGCCCCACAGCGTGATTTCAGATCAGTGTGTTAAAGGTTCACACTGTCCCACAGGTTGATTCAGATCAATCATTTAAAGGTTCAAACTGTCCCACAGAGTGATTTCATGTCAGTGTGTTAAAGGTTCAGACTGTCGCACAGGGTGATTTCAGATCAGTGTGTTTAAGGTTCAGACTGTCCCACAGGGTGATTTCAGATCAGTGTGTTAAAGGTTCACATTGTCCCACAGGTTGATTTCAGATCAGTGTGTTAAAGGTTCAATCTGTCCCGCAAGGTGATTTCAGATAAGTGTGCTAAAGGATCACACTGTCCCACAGGGTGATTTCAGATCAGTGTGTTAAAAGTTCACACTGTCCCACAGGGTGATTTCAGATCAGTGTGTTAAACGTCTACACTGTCCCACAGGGTGATTTCAGATCAGTGTGTTAAAGGTTCAATCTGTCCTACAGGGTGATTTCAGATAATTGTGTTATAGGTTCGCACTGTTCCACAGGGTGATTTCAGATCAGTGTTTAAAGGTTCACACTGTCCCACAGGGTGATTTCAGATCAGTGTGTTAAAGGTTCACACTGTCCCACAGGATGATTTCAGATCAGTGTGTTAAAAGTTCACACTGTCCCACAGGGTGATTTCAGATCATTGTGTTAAAGGTTCACACTGTTCCACAGGGTGATTTCAGATAAGTGTGTGAAAGGTTCACACTGTCCCACAGGGTGATTTCAGGTCTGTGTGTTAAATTATCAATCTGTCCCACAGGGTTATCTCAGATCAGTGTGTTAAAGGTTCAATCTTTCCCACAGGGTGATTTCAGATCAGTGAGTTAAAGGATCAGACAGTCCCACAGGGTGATTTCAGATCAGTGTGTTAAAGGTTCACACTGTCCCACAGGGTGATTTCATGTCAGTGTGTTACAGAATCAATCTGTCCCACAGCGTGATTTCAGATCAGTGTGTTGAAGTCTCACACTGTCCCACAGGGTGATTTCATGTCAATGTTTTCAAGGTTCAATCTGTCCCGCAGGGTGATTTCAGATCAGTGTGTTAAAGTTTCACACTGTCCCACAGGGTGATTTCATGTCAGTGTGTTAAAGGTTCAACCTGTGCCACAGAGTGATTTCATATCAGTGTGTTAAAGGTTCAGACTGTCGCACAGGGTGATTTCAGATCAGTGTTTTGAATGTTCACACTGTCCCACAGCGTGATTTCAGATCAGTGTGTTAAAGGTTCACACTGTCCCACAGGGTGACTTCAGATCAGTGTGTTAAAGGTTCAATATGTCCAACAGGGTGATTTCAGATCAGTGTGTTAAAGGTTCACACTGTCCCACAGGGCGATTTCAGATCACTGTGTTAAAGGTTCAGACTGGCCCACAGGGCGATTTCAGATCAGTGTGTTAAAGGTTCAATCTGTCCCAAAGGGTGATTTCAGATCATTGTGTTATAGGTTCGCACTGTTCCACAGGTTGATTTCAGATCAGTGTGTTAAAGGTTCACACTGTCCCACAGGGTGATTTCAGATCAGTGTGTTAAAGGTTCACACTGTCCCACAGCGTGATTTCAGATAAGTGTGTTAAAGGTTCACACTGCCCCACAGGGTGATTTCAGATCAGTGTGTTTAAAGTTCACACTGTCCCACAGGGTGATTTCAGATCATTGTGTGAAAGCTTCACACTGTTCCACAGGGTGATTTCAGATAAGTTTGTTAAAGGTTCACACTGTCCCACAGGGTGATTTCAGATCTGTGTGTTAAAGGATCAATCTGTCCCACCGCGTGATTTCATATCAGTGTGTTAAAGGTTCAGACTGTCGCACAGGGTGATTTCAGATCAGTGTGTTAAAGGTTCACACTGTCCCACAGGGTGATTTCAGATCAGTGTGTTAAAGGTTCACATTGTCCCACAGTTTGATTTCAGATCAGTGTGTTAAATGTTCAATCTGTCCCGCAAGGTGATTTCAGATAAGTGTGCTAAAGGATCACACTGTCCCACAGGGTGATTTCAGATCAGTGTGTTAAAAGTTCACACTGTCCCACAGGGAAGATTTCAGATCAGTGTGTTAAAGGTTCAATCTGTCCTACAGGGTGATTTCAGATCATTGTGTTAAAGGTTCAATCTGTCCTACAGGGTGATTTCAGATCATTGTGTTATAGGTTCGCACTGTCCCACAGGGTGATTTCAGATCATTGTGTTAAAGGTTCACACTGTTCCACAGGGTGATTTCAGATCAGTGTGTTAAAGGTTCACACTGCCCCACAGGGTGATTTCAGATCAGTGGGTTAAAGGTTCAATGTGTCCAACAGGGTGATTTCGGATCAGTGTGTTAAAGGTTCACACTGTCCCACAGGGTGATTTCAGATCAGTGTGTTAAAGGTTCAAACTGTCCCACAGGGTGATTTCAGATCAATGTGTCAAAGGTTCAAACTGTCCCACAGGGTGATTTCAGATCAGTGTGTTAAAGGATCATGCTGTCCCACAGGTTGATTTCAGATCAGTGTGTTAAAGGTTCACACTGTCCCACAGATTGATTTCAGATCAGTGTGTTAAAGATTCAATCTGTCTCACAGGGTGATTTCAGATCAGTGTGTTAAAGATTCAGACTGTCCCACAGGGTGATTTCAGATCAGTGAGTTAAAGGTTCAGACTGTCCCACATGGTGATTTCAGTTCAGTGTGTTAAAGGTTCACACTGTCCCACAGGGTGATTTCAGATCAGTGTGTTAAAGGTTCACACTATCACACAGGGTGATTTCAGATCAGTGTGTTAATGGTTCAGACTGTCCCACAGGGCGATTTCAGATCAGTGTGTTAAAGGTTCAGACTGTCCCACAGGGCGATTTCAGATCATTGTTTTAAAGGTTCACACTGATCCACAGGGTGATTTCAGATCAGTGTTTTAAAGGTTCACACTGTCCCACAGGGTGATTTCAGATCAGTGTGTTAAATTTTCAACCTGTCCCACACAGTTATTTCAGATCAGTGTGTTAAAGGTTCAATCTTTCCCACAGGGTGATTTAAGATCAGCGTGTTAAAGGTTCACACTGTCCCACAGGGTGATTTCAGATCAGTATGTTAAATGTTCACGCTGTCCCACAGGGTGATTTCAGATCAATATTTGAAAGGTTCAAACTGTTCCACAGGGTGATTTCAGATCAGTGAGTTAAAGGTTCAGACAGTCCCACAAGGTGATTTCAGATCAGTGTGTTAAAGGTTCACACTGTCCCACAGAGTGATTTCAGATCAGTGTGTTAAAGGTTCAGACTGTCCCACAGGCTGATTTCAGATCAGTGTGTTAAAGGTTCACACTGTCCCACAGGGTGATTTCAGATCAGTGTGTTAAAGGTTCAATCTGTCCCAAAGGGTGATTTCTGATCAGTGTGTTAAAGGTTCACGCTTTCCCACAGGGTGATTTCAGATCAGTGTGTTTAAAGTTCACACTGCCCACAGAGTGATTTCAGATCATTGCGTTAAAGGTTTACACTGTTCCACAGGGTGATTTCAGATAAGTGTGTTAAATGTTCACACTGTCCCACAGGGTGATTTCAGGTCTGTGTGTTAAATTATCAATCTGTCCCACAGGGTTATTTCAGATCAGTGTGTTAAAGGTTCAATCTTTCCAACAGGGTGATTCAGATCAGTGTGTTAAATGTTTACTCTGTCCCACAGGGTGATTTCAGATCAGTATGTTAAATGTTCACGCTGTCCCACAGGGTGGTTTCAGATCAATATTTTAATAGTTCAAACTTTTCCACAGGGTGATTTCAGATAAGTGAGTTAAAGGTTCAGACAGTCCCACAAGGTGATTTCAGGACAATGTGTTAAAGGTTCACACTGTCCCACAGGGTGATTTCATGTCAGTGTGTTAAAGGATCAATCTGTCCCACAGGGTGATTTCAGATCAGTGTGTTGAAGTCTCACACTGTCCCACAGGGTGATTTCATGTCAGTGTTTTAAAGGTTCAATCTGTCCCGCAGGGTGATTTCAGATCAGTGTGTTAAAGTTTCACACTGTCCCACAGGGTGATTTCATGTCAGTGTGTTAAAGGTTCAAACTGTCCCAAAGAGTGATTTCATATCAGTGTGTTAAAGGTTCAGACTGTCGCACAGTGTGATTTCAGATCAGTGTTTTGAATGTTCACACTGTCCCACAGGGTGATTTCAGATCAGTGTGTTAAAGGTTCACACTGTCCCACAGGGTGATTTCAGATCAGTGTGTTAAAGGTTCAATATGTCCAACAGGGTGATTTCAGATCAGTGTGTTAAAGGTTCACACTGTCCCACAGGGCGATTTCAGATCACTGTGTTAAAGGTTCAGACTGGCCCACAGGGCGATTTCAGATCAGTGTGTTAAAGGTTCAATCTGTCCCAAAGGGTGATTTCAGATCAGTATGTTAAAGGTTCAATCTGTGCCACAGGGTGATTTCAGATCAGTGTGTTAAAGGTTCAATGTTTCTAACAGGGTGATTTCAGACCAGTGTGTTAATGGTTCACACTGTCCCACAGGGTGATTTCAGGTCAGTGCGTTAAAGGTTCAAACTGTCCCACAGAGTGATTTCATATCAGTGTGTTAAAGGTTCAGACTGTCGCACAGGGTGATTTCAGATCAGTGTTTTGAAGGTTCACACTGTCCCACAGGGTGATTTCAGATCAGTGTGTTAAAGGTTCACATTGTCCCACAGGTTGATTTCAGATCAGTGTGTTAAAGGTTCAATCTGTCCCACAGGGTGATTTCAGATAAGTGGGCTAAAGGTTCACACTGTCCCACAGGGTGAGTTCAGATCAGTGTGTTAAAAGTTCACACTGTCCCACAGGGTGATTTCAGATCATTGAGTTAAAGGATCGCACTGTTCCACAGGTTGATTTCAGATCAGTGTGTTAAAGGTTCACACTGTCCCACAGGGTGATTTCAGATCAGTGTGTTAAAGGTTCACACTGTCCCACAGGGTGAGTTCAGATCAGTGTGTTAAAGGCTCAATCTGTCCCCCAGCGTGATTTCAGATAAGTGTGTTAAAGGTTCACACTGTCCAACAGGGTGATTTCAGATCAGTGTGTTAAAGGTTCACACTGCCCCACAGGGTGATTTCAGATCAGTGTGTTTCAGGTTCAGACTGTCCCACAGGGCAATTTCAGATCAATCATTTATAGGTTCAAACTGTCCCACAGAGTGATTTCATATCAGTGTGTTAAAGGTTCAGACTGTCACACAGGGTGATTTCAGATCAGTGTGTTAAAGGTTCAATCTGTCACGCAAGGTGATTTCAGATAAGTGTGCTAAAGGATCACACTGTCCCACAGGGTGATTTCAGATCAGTGTGTTAAAAGTTCACACTGTCCCACAGGGTGATTTCAGATCAGTGTGTTAAACGTCTACACTGTCCCACAGGGTGATTTCAGATCAGTGTGTTAAAGGTTCAATCTGTCCTACAGGGTGATTTCAGATCATTGTGTTATAGGTTCGCACTGTTCCACAGGGTGATTTCAGATCAGTGTTTAAAGGTTCACACTGTCCCACAGGGTGATTTCAGATCAGTGTGTTAAAGGTTCACACTGTCCCACAGGGTGATTTCAGATCAGTGTGTTAAAAGTTCACTCTGTCCCACAGGGTGATTTCAGATCATTGTGTTGAAGGTTCACACTGTTCCACAGGGTGATTTCAGATAAGTGTGTTAAAGGTTCACACTGTCCCACAGGGTGATTTCAGGTCTGTGTGTTAAAGGTTCAATCTTTGCCACAGGGTGATTTCAGATCAGTGTGTTAAAGATTCACACTGTCCCACAGGGTGATTTCAGATCAGTATGTTAAATGTTCACGCTGTCCCACAGGGTGATTTCAGATCAATATTTTAAAGGTTCAAACTTTTCCACAGGGTGATTTCAGATCAGTGAGTTAAAGGTTCACACTGTCCAACAGGGTGATTTCAGATCTGTGTGTTAAAGGTTCACACTGACCCACAGGGTGATTTCAGATCAGTGTGTTAAAGGTTCACACTGTCCCACAGGTTGATTGCAGATCAATCATTTAAAGTTTCAAACTGTCCCACAGAGTGATTTCATATCAGTGTGTTAAAGGTTCAGACTGTCGCGCAGGGTGATTTCAGATCAGTGTGTTAAAGGTTCACACTGTCCCACAGGGTGATTTCAGATCAGTGTGTTAAAGGTTCACATTGTCCCACAGGTTGATTTCAGATCAGTGTGTTAAAGGTTCAATCTGTCCCGCAAGGTGATTTCAGATAAGTGTGCTAAAGGACCACACTGTCCCACAGGGTGATTTCAGATCAGTGTGTTAAAAGTTCACACTGTCCCACAGGGTGATTTCAGATCAGTGTGTTAAACGTCTACACTGTCCCACAGGGTGATTTCAGATCAGTGTGTTAAAGGTTCAATCTGTCCTACAGGGTGATTTCAGATCATTGTGTTTTTGGTTCGCACTGTTCCACAGGGTGATTTCAGATCAGTGTTTAAAGATTCACACTGTCCCACAGGGTGATTTCAGATCAGTGTGTTAAAGGTTCACACTGTCCCACAGGGTGATTTCAGATCAGTGTGTTAAAGGTTCAATCTGTCCCACAGGGTGATTTCAGATAAGTGTGTTAAAGGTTCACACTGTCCCACAGGGTTATTTCAGATCAGTGTGTTAAAGTTTCAATCTTTCCCACAGGGTGATTTCAGATCAGTGTGTTAAAGATTCACACTGTCCCACAGGGTGATTTCAGATCAGTATGTTAAATGTTCACGCTGTCCCACAGGGTGATTTCAGATCAATATTTTAAAGGTTCAAACTTTTCCACAGAGTGATTTCAGATCAGTGAGTTAAAGGCTCAGGCAGTCCCACAGGGTGATTTGAGATCAGTGTGTTAAAGGTTCACACTGTCCCACAGAGTGATTTCAGATCAGTGTGTTAAAGGTTCAGACTGTCCCACAGGCTGATTTCAGATCAGTGTGTTAAAGGTTCAGACTGTTCCACAGGGTGATTTCAGATCAGTGTGTTAAAGGTTCAGGCTGTCCCACAGGGCGATTTCAGATCAGTGTGTTAAAGGTTCAGGCTGTCCCACAGGGCGATTTCAGATCAGTGTGTTAAATGTTCAATGTGTCCCAAAGGGTGATTTCAGATCATTGTGTTATAGGTTCACACTGTTCCTCAGAGTGATTTCAGATCAGTGTGTTAAAGGTTCACACTGTCCCACAGGGTGATTTCAGCTCAGTGTTTTAAAGGTTCACACTGTCCCACAGGGTGATTTCAGATCAGTGTGTTAAAGTTTCAATCTGTCCCACAGGGTGATGTCAGATAAGTGTGTTAAGGTTCACATTGCCCCACAGGTTGATTTCAGATCAGTGTGTTAAAGGTTTTGACTGTCCCACAGGGTGATTTCAGATCAGTGTGTTAAAGGTTCAGACTGTCCCACAGGGTGATTTCAGATCAGTGTGTTAAAGGTTCACACAGTCCCACAGGGTGATTTCAAATCAGTGTGTTAAAGTTTCAGTCTGTCCCACAGGGTGATTTCAGATCAGTGTGTTAAAGGTTCACACTGCCCCACAGGGTGATTTCAGATCAGTGGGTTAAAGGTTCAATGTGTCCAACAGGGTGATTTCGGATCAGTGTGTTAAAGGTTCACACTGTCCCACAGGGTGATTTCAGATCAGTGTGTTAAAGGTTCAAACTGTCCCACAGGGTGATTTCAGATCAATGTGTCAAAGGTTCAAACTGTCCCACAGGGTGGTTTCAGATCAGTGTGTTAAAGGATCAGACTGTCCCACAGGTTGATTTCAGATCAGTGTGTTAAAGGTTCACACTGTCCCACAGATTGATTTCAGAGCAGTGTGTTAAAGATGCAATCTGTCTCACAGGGTGATTTCAGATCAGTGTGTTAAAGATTCAGACTGTCCCACAGGCTGATTTCAGATCAGTGTGTTAAAGATGCAATCTGTCCCACAGAGTGATTTCAGATCAGTGTGTTAAAGGTTCAGACTGTCCCACAGGCTGATTTCAGATCAGTGTGTTAAAGGTTCAGACTGTTCCACAGGGTGATTTCAGATCAGTGTGTTAATGGTTCGCACTGTCCCACAGGGTGATTTCAGATCAGTGTGAAAAAGGTTCACACTCTCCCACAGGGTGATTTCAGATCAGTGTGAAAAAGGTTCACACTCTCCCACAGGGTGATTTCAGATCAGTGAGTTAAAGGTTCAGACTGTCCCACAGGGTGATTTCAGATCAGTGTGTTAAAGGTTCAGGCTGTACCACAGGGCGATTTCAGATCAGTGTGTTAAATGTTCAATGTGTCCCAAAGGGTGATTTCAGATCATTGTGTTATAGGTTCACACTGTTCCTCAGAGTGATTTCAGATCAGTGTGTTAAAGGTTCAGACTGTCCCCCAGGGCGATTTCAGATCATTGTGTTAAAGGTTCACACTGCTCCACAGGGTGATTTCAGATCAGTGTTTTAAAGGTTCACACTGTCCCACAGGGTGATTTCAGATCAGTGTGTTAAATTTTCTACCTGTTCCACACAGTTATTTCAGATCAGTGTGTTAAAGGTTCAATCTTTCCCACAGGGTGATATAAGATCAGCGTGTTAAAGGTTCACACTGTCCCACAGGGTGATTTCAGATCAGTATGTTAAATGTTCACGCTGTCCCACAGGGTGATTTCAGATCAATATTTTAAAGGTTCAAACTGTTCCACAGGGTGATTTCAGATCAGTGAGTTAAAGGTTCAGACAGTCCCACAAGGTGATTTCAGATCAGTGTTTTAAAGGTTCACACTGTCCCACAGAGTGATTTCAGATCAGTGTGTTAAAGGTTCAGACTGTCCCACAGGCTGATTTCAGATCAGTGTGTTAAAGGTTCAGACTGTTAAACAGGGTGATTTCAGATCAGTGTGTTAATGGTTCGCACTGTCCCACAGGGAGCTTTCAGATCAGTGTGAAAAAGGTTCACATTCTCCCACAGGATGATTTCAGATCAGTGTGTTAAAGGTTCAGGCTGTCCCACAGGGCGATTTCAGATCAGTGTGTTAAAGGTTCAGGCTGTCCCACAGGGCGATTTCAGATCAGTGTGTTAAATGTTCAATGTGTCCCAAAGGGTGATTTCAGATCATTGTGTTATAGGTTCACACTGTTCCTCAGAGTGATTTCAGATCAGTGTGTTAAAGGTTCACACTGCCCACAGGGTGATTTCAGATCAGTGTGTTAAAGGTTCACACTGTCCCACAGGTTGATTTCAGATCAGTGTGTTAAAGTTTCAATCTGTCCCACAGGGTGATGTCAGATAAGTGTGTTAAAGGTTCACACTGCCCCACAGGTTGATTTGAGATCAGTGTGTTAAAGATTTTGACTGTCCCAAAGGGTGATTTCAGATCAGTGTGTTAAAGGTTCAGACTGTCCCAAAGGGTGATTTCAGATCAGTGTGTTAAAGGTTCACACTGTCCCACAGGGTGATTTCAGATCAGTGTGTTAAAGGTTCAGACTGTCCCACAGGGTGATTTCAGATCAGTGTGTTAAAGGTTCACACTGTCCCACAGGGTGATTTCAGATCAGTGGGTTAAAGGTTCAATGTGTCCAACAGGGTGATTTCAGATCTGTGTGTTAAAGGTTCACACTGTCCCACAGGGTGATTTCAGATCAGTGTGTTAAAGGTTCAAACTGTCCCACAGGGTGATTTCAGATCAATGTGTCAAAGGTTCAGACTGTCCCACAGGGTGATTCCAGATCAGTGTGTTAAAGGATCAGACTGTCCCACAGGTAGATTTCAGATCAGTGTGTTAAAGGTTCACACTGTCCCACAGATTGATTTCAGATCAGTGTGTTAAAGATTCAATCTGTCTCACAGGGTGATTTCAGATCAGTGTGTTTAAGATTCAGACTGTCCCACAGGGTGATGTCAGATCAGTGAGTTACATGTTCTGACTATCCCACATGGTGATTTCAGTTCAGTGTGTTAAAGGTTCACACTGTCCCACAGGGTGATTTCAGATCAGTGTGTTAAAGGTTCACACTGTCCCACAGGGTGATTCCAGATCAGTGTGTTAATGGTTCAGACTGTCCCACAGGGCGATTTCAGATCAGTGTGTTAAAGGTTCAGACTGTCCCACAGGGCGATTTCAGATCATTGTGATAAGGTTCACACTGCTCCACAGGGTGATTTCAGATCAGTGTTTTAAAGGTTCACACTGCCCCACAGGGTGATTTCAGATCAGTGTGTTAAATTTTCAACCTGTCCCACACAGTTATTTCAGATCATTGTGTTAAAGGTTCAATCTTTCCCACAGGGTGATTTAAGATCAGCGTGTTAAAGGTTCACACTGTCCCACTGTGTGATTTCAGATCAGTATGTTAAATGTTCATGCTGTCCCACAGGGTGATTTCAGATCAATATTTTAAAGGTTGAAACTGTTCCACAGGGTGATTTCAGATCAGTGAGTTAAAGGTTCAGACTGTCCCACAGGGTGATTTCAGATCAGTGTGTTAAAGGTTCACACTGTCCCACAGAGTGATTTCAGATCAGTGTGTTAAAGGTTCAGACTGTCCCACAGGGCGATTACAGGTCAGTGTGTTAAAGGTTCAATCTGTCCCAAAGGGTGATTTCTGATCATTGTGTTATAGGTTCACACTGTTCCTCAGAGTGATTTCAGATCAGTGTGTTAAAGGTTCACACTGTCCCACAGGGTGATTTCAGATCAGTGTGTTAAAGGTTCACACTGTCCCACGGGGTGATTACAGATCAGTGTGTTGACGTTTCAATCTGTCCCACAGGGTGATTTCAGATCAGTGTGTTAAAGGTTCACACTGTCCCACAGGGTGACTTCAGATCAGTGTGTTAAAGCTTCACACTCTCCCACAGAGTGATTTCGGATCAGTGTGTTAAAGGTTCAGACTGTCCCACAGGGTGATTTCAGATCAGTGTGTTAAAGGTCCAGACTGTCCCACAGGGTGTTTTCAGATTAGTGTGTTAAAGATTCACACTGTCCCGCAGGGTGATTTCAGATCAGTGTGTTAAAGGTTCACACTGTCACACAGGGTGATTTCAGATCAGTATGTTAAAGGTTCAATCTGTGCCACAGGGTGATTTCAGATCAGTGTGTTAAAGGTTCAATGTTTCCAACAGGGTGATTTCAGACCAGTGTTTTAAAGGTTCACACTGTCCCACAGGCTGATTTCAGATCAGTGTGTTAAAGGTTCAAACTGTCCCACAGAGTGATTTCAGATCAGTGTGTTAAAGGTTCAGACTGTCGCACAGGGTGATTTCAGATCAATGTTTTGAAGGTTCACTCTGTCCCACAGGGTGATTTCAGATCAGTGTGTTAAAGGTTCACACTGTCCCACAGGGCAATTTCAGATCACTGTGTTAAAGGTTCAGACTGTCCCACAGGGCGTTTTCAGATCAGTGTGTTAAAGGATCAATCTGTCCCAAAGGGTGATTTCAGATCATTGAGTTATAGGTTCACACTGTTCCTCAGAGTGATTTCAGATCAGTGTGTTAAAGGTTCACACTGTCCCACAGGGTGATTTCAGATCAGTATGTTAAAGGTTCAATCTGTGCCACAGGGTGATTTCAGATCAGTGTGTTAAAGGTTCAATGTTTCCAACAGGGTGATTTCAGACCAGTGTGTTAAAGTTTCACACTGCCCCACAGGGTGATTTCAGATCAGTGTGTTAAAGGTTCAAACTGTCCCACAGAGTGATTTCATATCAGTGTGTTAAGGGTTCTGACTGTCGCACAGGGTGATTTCAGATCAGTGTTTTGAAGGTTTACACTGTCCCACAGGGTGATTTCAGATCAGTGTGTTAATGGTTCAATCTGTCCCACAGGGTGATTTCAGATCAGTGTATTAAAGGTTCACACTGACCCACAGGGTGATTTCAGATCAGTGTGTTCAAGGTTCAAACTGTCCCACAGCGTGATTTCAGATAAGTGTGTTAAAGGTTCACACTGCCCCACAGGGTGATTTCAGATCAGTTTGTTTAAAGTTCACACTGTCCCACAGGGTGATTTCAGATCATTGTGTTAAAGGTTCACACTGTTCCACAGGGTGATTTCAGATAAGTGTGTTAAAGGTTCACACTGTCCCACAGGGTGATTTCAGATCTGTGTGTTAAAGAATCAATCTGTCCCACAGCGTGGTTTCAGATCAGTGTGTTAATGGTTCACACTGTCCAACAGGGTGATTTCAGATCAGTGTGTTAAAGGTTCACACTGCCCCACAGGGTGATTTCAGATCAGTGTGTTAAAGGTTCACACTGTCCCACAGGGTGATTTCAGATCAATCATTTAAAGGTTCAAACTGTCCCACAGAGTGATTTCATATCAGTGTGTTAAACGTTCAGACTGTCGCACAGGGTGATTTCAGATCAGTGTGTTAAAGGTTCACACTGTCCCACAGGGTGATTTCAGATCAGTGTGTTAAAGGTTCACATTGTCCCACAGGTTGATTTCAGATCAGTGTGTTAAAGTTTCAATCTGTCCCACAAGGTGATTTCAGATAAGTGTGCTAAAGGTTCACACTGTCCCACAGGGTGAGTTCAGATCAGTGTGTTAAAGGTCTACACTGCCCCACAGGGTGATTTCAGATCAGTGTGTTAAAGGTTCAATCTCTCCTACAGGGTGATTTCAGATCAGTGTTTTAAAGGTTCACATTGTCCCACAGGATGATTTCAGATCAGTGTGTTAAAGGTTCACACTGTCCCACAGGGTGACTTCAGATCAGTGTGTTAAAGGTTCAATCTGTCCCAAAGGGTGATTTCTGATAAGTGTGTTAAAGGTTCACACTGTCCCACAGGGTGATTTCAGATCAGTGTGTTTAAAGTTCACACTGTCCCACAGGGTGATTTCAGATCATTGCGTTAAAGGTTCACACTGTTCCACAGGGTGATTTCAGATAAGTGTGTTAAAGGTTCACACTGTCCCACAGGGTGATTTCAGGTCTGTGTGTTAAATTATCAATCTGTCCCACAGGGTTATTTCAGATCAGTGTGTTAAAGGTTCACACTGTCCCACAGGGAGTTTTCAGATCAGTATGTTAAATGTTCACGCTGTCCCACAGGCTGATTTCAGATCAATATTTTAAAGGTTCAAACTTTTCCACAGGGTGATTTCAGATCAGTGAGTTAAAGGTTCAGATAGTCCCACAGGGTGATTTCAGATCAGTGTGTTAAAGATTCACACTGTCCCACAGAGTGATTTCAGATCAGTGTGTTAAAGGTTCAATCTGTCCCACAGGGTGATTTCAGATCAGTGTGTTAAAGGTTCAGACTGTCCCACAGGCTGATTTCAGATCAGTGTGTTAAAGGTTCAGACTGTCCCACAGGGTGATTTCAGATCAGTGTGTTAATGGTTCACACTGTCCCACAGGGTGATTTCAGATCAGTGAGAAAAAGGTTCCCACTCTCCCACAGGGTGATTTCAGATCAGTGTGTTAAAGGTTCAGACTGTCCCACAGGGCGATTTCAGATCAGTGTGTTAAAGGTTCAGGCTGTCCCACAGGGCGATTTCACATCAGTGTGTTAAATGTTCAATGTGTCCCAAAGGGTGATTTCAGATCATTGTGTTATAGGTTCACACTGTTCCTCAGAGTGATTTCAGATCAGTGTGTTAAAGGTTCACACTGTCCCACAGGGTGATTTCAGATCAGTGTGTTAAAGGTTCACACTGTCCCACAGGGTGATTTCAGATCTGTGTGTTAAAGGTTCAATCTGTCCCACAGGGTGATGTCAGATAAGTGTGTTAAAGGTTCACACTGTCCCATAGGTTGATTTCAGATCAGTGTGTTAAAGGTTTTGACTGTCCCACAGGGTGATTTCAGATCAGTGTGTTAAAGGTTCAGACTGTCCCACAGGCTGATTTCAGATCAGTGTGTTAAAGTTTCACACTGTCCCACAGGGTGGTTTCAGATCAGTGTGTTAAAGGTTCACACTGTCCCACAGGGTGATTTCAGATCAGTGTGTTAAATGTTCAGACTATCCCACAGGGCGATTTCAGATCAGTGTGTTAAAGGTCCAGGCTGTCCCACAGGGTGATTTCAGATCAGTGTGTTAAATGTTCAATCTTTCCCACAGGTTGATTTCAGATCAGTGTGTTAAAGGTTCACACTGTCCCACAGGGTGATTTCAGATCAGTATGTTAAAGGTTCAATCTATGCCACAAGGTGATTTCAGATCAGTGGGTTAAAGGTTCAATGTGTCCGACAGGGTGATTTCAGATCAGTGTGTTAAAGGTTCACACTGTCCCACAGGGTGATTTCAGATCAGTGTGTTAAAGGTTCAAACTGTCCCACAGGGTGATTTCAGATCAATGTTTCAAAGGTTCAAACTGTCCCACAGGGTGATTTCAGATCAGTGTGTTAAAGGTTCAGACTGTGCCACAGGTTGATTTCAGATCAGTGTGTTAAAGGTTCACACTGTCCCACAGATTGATTTCAGATCAGTGTGTTAAAGATTCAATCTGTCTCACAGGGTGATTTCAGATCAGTGTGTTATACATTCAGACTGTCCCACAGGGTGATTTCAGATCAGTGTGTTAAAGGTTCACACTGTCCCACAGGGTGATTTCAGATCAGTGTGTTAAATGTTCAATCTTTCCCACAGGGTGATTTCAGATCAGTGTGTTAAAGGTTTTGACTGTCCCACAGGGTGATTTCAGATCAGTGTGTTAAAGGTTCACACTGTCCCACAGGGTGATGTCAGATCAGTGTGTTAAAGGATCAGACTGTCCCACAGGGCGATTTCATATCAGTTTGTTAAAGGTCCAGGCTGTCCCTCACGGTGATTTCAGATCAGTGTGTTAAAGGTTCACACTGCCTCACACAGGGTGATTTCAGATCAGTATGTTAAAGGTTCAATCTGTGCCACAGGGTGATTTCAGATCAGTGGGTTAAAGGTTCAATGTGTCCAACAGGGTGATTTCAGATCAGTGTGTTAAAGGTTCACACTGTCCCACAGGGTGATTTCAGATCAGTGTGTTAAAGGTTCAAACTGTCCCACAGGATGATTTCAGATCAATGTGTCAAAGGTTCAAACTGCCCCACAGGGTGATTTCAGATCAGTGTGTTAAAGGTTCACACTGTCCCACAGGTTGATTTCGGATCAGTTTGTTAAATGTTCAATCTTTCCCACAGGGTGATTTCAGATCAGTGTGTTAAAGGTTTTGACTGTCCCACAGGGTGATTTTAGATCAGTGTGTTAAAGGTTCAGACTGTCCCACAGGGTGATTTCAGATCAGTGTGTTAAAGGCTCACACTGTCCCACAGGGTGATTTCAGATCAGTGTCTTAAAGGTTCAGACTGTCCCACAGGGCGATTTCATATCAGTGTGTTAAAGTTCCAGGCTGTCCCACAGGGTGATTTCAGATCAGTGTGTTAAATGTTCAATCTTTCCTACAGGGTGATTTCAGATCAGTGTGTTAAAGGTTCACACTGTCCCACAGGGTGATTTCAGATCAGTATGTTAAAGGTTCAATCTGTGCCACAGTGTGATTTCAGATCAGTGTGTTAAATGTTCAATCTTTCCCACAGGGTGATTTCAGATCAGTGTGTTTAAGGTTTTGACTGTCCCACAGGGTGATTTCAGATCAGTGTGTTAAAGGTTTACACTGTCCCACAGGATGATTTCAGATCAATGTGTCAAAGGTTCAAACTGTCCCACAGGGTGATTTCAGATGAGTGTGTTAAAGGTTCAGACTGTCCCACAGATTGATTTCAGATCAGTGTGTTAAAGATTCAATCTGTCTCACAGGGTGATTTCAGATATCAGTGTGTTAAAGATTCAGACTGTCCCACAGGGTGATTTCAGATCAGTGAGTTAAAGGTTCAGACTGTCACACATGGTGATTTCAGATCAGTGTGTTAAAGGTTCACACTGTCCCACAGGCTGATTTCAGATCAGTGTGTTAAAGGTTCACACTATCCCACAGGGTGATTTCAGATCAGTGTGTTAAAGGTTCAGACTGTCCCACAGGGCGATTTCAGATCAGTGTGTTAAAGGTTCAGACTGTCCCACAGGGTGATTTCAGATCAATGTGTGAAAGGTTCACACTGTCCCACAGGGTGATTTCAGATCCGTGCGTTAAAGGTTCACACTGTCCCACAGGGTGATTTCATATCTGTGTTTTAAAGGTTCAATCTGACACACAGGGTGATTTCAGATCAGTGTGTTTAAGGTTCAGACTGTCCCACCGGTTGATTTCAGGTCAGTGTGTTAAAGGTTCACACTGTCCCACAGATTGATTTCAGATCAGTGTGTTAAAGGTTCAATCTGTCTCACAGGGTGATTTCAGATCAGTGTGTTAAATGTTCAGACGATCCCACAGGGTGATTTCAGATCAGTGAGTTAAAGGATCAGACTGTCCCACATGGTGATTTCAGATCAGTGTGTTAAAGGTTCACACTGTCCCACAGGGTGATTTCAGATCAATGTGTTAATGGTTCACACTGTCCCACAGGGTGATTTCGGATCAGTGTGTTATACATTCAGACTGTCCCACAGGGTGATTTCAGATCAGTGTGTTAAAGGTTCACACTGTCCCACAGGGTGATTTCAGATCAGTGTGTTAAATGTTCAATCTTTCCCACAGGGTGATTTCAGATCAGTGTGTTAAAGGTTTTGACTGTCCCACAGGGTGATTTCAGATCAGTGTGTTAAAGGTTCAGACTGTCCCACAGGGTGATTTCAGATCAGTGTGTTAAAGGTTCACACTGTCCCACAGGGTGATTTCAGATCAGTGTGTTAAAGGTTCAGACTGTCCCACAGGGCGATTTCATATCAGTTTGTTGAAGGTCCAGGCTGTCCCACAGGGTGATTTCAGATCAGTGTGTTAAATGTTCAATCTTTCCCACAGGGTGATTTCAGATCAGTGTGTTAAAGGTTCACACTGCCTCACACAGGGTGATTTCAGATCAGTATGTTAAAGGTTCAATCTGTGCCACAGGGTGATTTCAGATCAGTGGGTTAAAGGTTCACACTGTCCCACAGGGTGATTTCAGATCAGTGTGTTAAAGGTTCAAACTGTCCCACAGGATGATTTCAGATCAATGTGTCAAAGGTTCAAACTGCCCCACAGGGTGATTTCAGATCAGTGCGTTAAAGGTTCAGACTGTCCCACAGGTTGATTTCAGATCAGTGTGTTAAAGATTCAATCTGTCTCACAGGGTGATTTCAGATCAGTGTGTTAAAGATTCAGACTGTCCCACAGGGTGATTTCAGATCAGTGAGTTAAAGGTTCAGACTGTCCCACATGGTGATTTCAGATCAGTGTGTTAAAGGTTCACACTGTCCCACAGGTTGATTTCAGATCAGTGTGTTAAATGTTCAATCTTTCCCACAGGGTGATTTCAGATCAGTGTGTTAAAGTTTTTGACTGTCCCACAGGGTGATTTCAGATCAGTGTGTTAAAGGTTCAGACTGTCCCACAGGGTGATTTCAGATCAGTGTGTTAAAGGTTCACACTGTCCCACAGGGTGATTTCAGATCAGTGTGTTAAAGGTTCAGACTGTCCCACAGGGCGTTTTCATATCAGTGTGTTAAAGGTCCAGGCTGTCCCACAGGGTGATTTCAGATCAGTGTGTTAAATGTTCACTCTTTCCCACAGGGTGATTTCAGATCAGTGTGTTAAAGGTTCACACTGTCCAACAGGGTGATTTCAGATCAATAT
Source organism: Somniosus microcephalus (assembly GCF_052327205.1). Lineage (NCBI taxonomy): Eukaryota > Metazoa > Chordata > Chondrichthyes > Squaliformes > Somniosidae > Somniosus > Somniosus microcephalus. The sequence continues at coordinate 102,654,082 of NW_028225179.1, read as the reverse complement.
GTTAAAGGTTCAATCGGTGCCACAGTGTGATTTCAGACCAGCGGGTTAAAGGTTCAATGTGTCCAACAGGGTGATTTCATATCAGTGTGTTAAAGGTTTACACTGTCCCACAGGGTGATTTCAGATCAGTGTGTTAAAGGTTCAAACTGTCCCACAGGGTGATTTCAGATCAATGTGTCAAAGGTTCAAGCTGTCCCACAGGGTGATTTCAGATGAGTGTGTTAAAGGTTCAGACTGTCCCACAGGTTGATTTCAGATCAGTGTGTTAAAGGTTCACACTGTCCCACAGATTGATTTCAGATCAGTGTGTTAAAGATTCAATCTGTCTCACAGGATGATTTCAGATCAGTGTGTTAAAGATGCAGACTGTCCCACAGGGTGATTTCAGATGAGTGAGTTAAAGGTTCAGACTGTCACACATGGTGATTTCAGATCAGTGTGTTAAAGGTTCACACTGTCCCACAGGCTGATTTCAGATCACTGTGTTAAAGGTTCACACTGTCCCACAGGGTGATTTCAGATCAGTGTGTTAAAGGTTCAGACTGTCCCACAGGGCGATTTCAGATCAGTGTGTTAAAGGTTCAGACTGTCCCACAGGGCGATTTCAGATCATTGTGTTAAAGTTTCACACTGCTCCACAGGGTGATTTCAGATCAGTGTGTTAAAGGTGCACACTTTCCCAGAGGGTGATTTCAGATCAGTGTGTTAAAGTTATAATCTGTCCCACAGGGTGATTTCAGATCAATGTGTGAAAGGTTCACACTGTCCCACAGGGTGATTTCAGATCAGTGCGTTAAAGGTTCACACTGTCCCACAGGGTGATTTCAGATAAGTGTGTTAAAGGTTCACACTGTCCCACAGGGTGATTTCAGATCAGTGTTTTTAAAGTTCACACTGTCCCACTGTGTGATTTCAGATCATTGTGTTAAAGGTTCATACTGTTCCACAGGGTGATTTCAGATAAGTGTGTTAAAGGTTTACACTGTACCACAGGGTGATTTCAGATCTGTGTGTTAAAGGTTCAATCTGTCCCACAGCGTGATTTCAGATCAGTATTTTAGAGCTTCACACGGTCCCGCAGGGTGATTTCAGAACAGTGTGTTAAATTTTCAATCTGTCCCACAGGGTTATTTCAGATCAGTGTGTTAAAGGTTCAATCTTGGCCACAGGGTGATTTCAGATCAGTATGTTAAAGGTTCAATCTGTGCAACAGGATGATTTCAGATCAGTGTGTTAAAGGTTCAATGTTTCCAGCAGGGTGATTTCAGACCAGTATGTTAAAGGTTCACACTGTCCCACAGGGTGATTTCAGATCAGTGTGTTAAAGGTTCACACTGTCCCACAGGGTGATTTCAGATCAATGTTTTAAAGGTTCAAACTGTCCCACAGCTTGATTTCATATCAGTGTGTTAAAGGTTCAGACTGTCGCACAGGGTGATTTCAGATCAGTGTGTTAAAGGTTCACACTGTCCCACAGGGTGATTTCAGATCAGTGTGTTAAAGGTTGACATTGTCCCAAGGATTGATTTCAGATCAGTGTGTTAAAGGTTCAATCTGTACCACAGGGTGGTTTCAGATAAGTGTGCTAAAGGTTCACACTGTCCCACAGGGTGATTTCAGATCAGTGTGTTAAAGGTTCACATTGTCCCACAGCGTGAGTTCAGATAAGTGTGCTAAAAGTTCACATTGTCCCACAGGGTGATTCAGATCAGTGTGTTAAAGGTTTACACTGTCCCACAGGGTGATTTCAGATCAGTGTGTTAAAGGTTCAATCTGTCCCACAGGGTGATTTCAGATCATTGTGTTAAAAGTTCGCACTGTTCCACAGGGTGATTTCAGATCAGTGTGTCAAAGGTTCACACTGTCCCACAGGGTGATTTCAGATCAGTGTGTTAAAGGTTCACACTGTCCAACAGGGTGATTTCAGATCAGTGTGTTAAAGGTTCAATCTGTCCCACAGGGTGATTTCAGATAAGTGTGTTAAAGGTTCACACTGTCCCACAGGGTGATTTCAGATCAGTGTGTTAAAGGTTCACCCTGTCCCACAGGGTGATTTCAGATCAGTGTGTTAAAGGTACAGACTGTGTCACAGGGCGATTTCAGATCAGTGTGTTAAAGGTTCAGACTGTGTCACAGGGCGATTTCAGATCAGTGTGTTAAAGGTTCAGACTGTCCCACAGGTGATTTCAGATCAGTGTGTTAAAGTTATAATCTGTCCCTCAGGGTGATTTCAGATCAATGTGTGAAAGGTTCACACTGTCCCACAGGGTGATTTCAGATCAGTGCGTTAAAGGTTCACACTGCCCCACAGGGTGATTTCATATCTGTGTCTTAAAGGTTCAATCTGACACACAGGGTGATTTCAGATCAGTGTTTTAAAGGTTCAGACTGTCCCACAGGTTGATTTCAGATCAGTGCGTTAAAGGTTCACACTGTCCCACAGGGTGATTTCAGATCAGTGTGTTAAAGGTTCACACTGCCCCACAGGGTGATTTGATATCTGTGTTTTAAAGGTTCAATCTGACACACAGGGTGATTTCAGATCAGTGTGTTAAAGGTTCAGACTGTCCCACCGGTTGATTTCAGGTCAGTGTGTTAAAGGTTCACACTGTCCCACAGATTGATTTCAGATCAGTGTGTTAAAGGTTCAATCTGTCTCACAGGGTGATTTCAGATCAGTGTGTTAAATGTTCAGACGGTCCCACAGGGTGATTTCAGATCAGTGAGTTAAAGGATCAGACTGTCCCACATGGTGATTTCTGATCAGTGTGTTAAAGGTTCACACTGTCCCACAGGGTGATTTCAGATCAATGTGTTAATGGTTCACACTGTCCCACAGGGTGATTTCGGATCAGTCTGTTAAAGGTTCAGACTGTCCCACAGGGCGATTTCAGATCAGTGTGTTAAAGGTTCAGACTGTCCCAAAGGGCGATTTCAGATCAGTGAGTTAAAGGTTCAGACTGTCGCACATGGTGATTTCAGATCAGTGTGTTAAAGGTTCACACTGTCCCACAGGGTGATTTCAGATCAGTCTGTTAATGGTTCACACTGTCCCACAGGGCGATTTCAGATCAGTGTGTTAAAGGTTCAGACTGTCCCACAGGGCGATTTCAGATCAGTGTGTTAAAGGTTCAGACTGTCCCACAGGGTGATTTCAGAACAATGTTTTAAAGGTTCAAACTGTCCCACAGCTTGATTTCATATCAGTGTTTTAAAGGTTCAGACTGTCGCACAGGGTGATTTCAGATCAGTGTGTTAAAGGTTCACACTGTCCCACAGGGTGATTTCAGATCAGTGTGTTAAAGGTTGACATTGACCCAAGGATTGATTTCAGATCAGTGTGTTCAAGGTTCAATCTGTACCACAGGGTTGTTTCAGATAAGTGTGCTAAAGGTTCACACTGTCCCACAGGGTGATTTCAGATCAGTGTGTTAAAGTTTCACATTGTCCCACAGGGTGAGTTCAGATAAGTGTGCTAAAAGTTCACATTGTCCCACAGGGTGATTCAGATCAGTGTGTTAAAGGTTTACACTGTCCCACAGGGTGATTTCAGATCAGTGTGTTAAAGGTTCAATCTGTCCCACAGGGTGATTTCAGATCATTGTGTTAAAGGTTCGCACTGTTCCACAGGGTGATTTCAGATCAGTGTGTCAAAGGTTCACACTGTCCCACAGGGTGATTTCAGATCAGTGTGTTAAAGGTTCACACTGTCCCACAGGGTGATTTCAGATCAGTGTGTTAAAGGTTCAATCTGTCCCACAGGGTGATTTCAGATAAGTGTGTTAAAGGTTCACACTGTCCCACAGGGTGATTTCAGATCAGTGTGTTAAAGGTTCACCCTGTCCCACAGGGTGATTTCAGATCAGTGTGTTAAAGGTTCAGACTGTGTCACAGAGCGATTTCAGATCAGTGTGTTAAAGGTTCAGACTGTGTCACAGGGCGATTTCAGATCAGTGTGTTAAAGGTTCAGACTGTCCCACAGGGTGATTTCAGATCAGTGTGTTAAAGTTATAATCTGTCCCTCAGGGTGATTTCAGATCAATGTGTGAAAGGTTCACACTGTCCCACAGGGTGATTTCAGATCAGTGCGTTAAAGGTTCACACTGTCCCACAGGGTAATTTAATATCTGTGTTTTAAAGGTTCAATCTGACACACAGGGTGATTTCAGATCAGTGTTTTAAAGGTTCAGACTGTCCCACAGGTTGATTTCAGATCAGTGTGTTAAAGGTTCACACTGTCCCACAGGGTGATTTCAGATCAGTGTGTTAAAGGTTCACACTGCCCCACAGGGTGATTTGATATCTGTGTTTTAAAGGTTCAATCTGACACACAGGGTGATTTCAGATCAGTGTGTTAAAGGTTCAGACTGTCCCACCGGTTGATTTCAGGTCAGTGTGTTAAAGGTTCACACTGTCCCACAGATTGATTTCAGATCAGTGTGTTAAAGGTTCAATCTGTCTCACAGGGTGATTTCAGATCAGTGTGTTAAATGTTCAGACGGTCCCACAGGGTGATTTCAGATCAGTGAGTTAAAGGATCAGACTGTCCCACATGGTGATTTCAGATCAATGTGTTAATGGTTCACACTGTCCCACAGGGTGATTTCGGATCAGTGTGTTAAAGGTTCAGACTGTCCCACAGGGCGATTTCAGATCAGTGTGTTAAAGGTTCAGACTGTCCCAAAGGGCGATTTAAGATCAGTGAGTTAAAGGTTCAGACTGTCGCACATGGTGATTTCAGATCAGTGTGTTAAAGGTTCACACTGTCCCACAGGGTGATTTCAGATCAGTGTGTTAATGGTTCACACTGTCCCACAGGGCGATTTCAGATCAGTGTGTTAAAGGTTCAGACTGTCCCACAGGGCGATTTCAGATCAGTGTGTTAAAGGTTCAGACTGTCCCACAGGGCGATTTCAGATCATTGTGTTAAAGGTTCACACGGTACAAACAGGGTGATTTCAGATCAGTGTGTTAAAGGTTCACACTGTCCCTTAGGGTGATTTTAGATCAGTGTGTTAAAGGTTTAATCTCTCCCGCAGGGTGATTTCAGATCAATGTGTGAAAGGTTCACACTGACCCACAGGGTGATTTCATATCTGTGTTTTAAAGTTTCAGTCTGACACACACGGTGATTTCAGATCAGTGTTTTAAAGGTTCAGACTGACCCACAGGTTGATTTCAGATCAGTGTGTTAAAGGTTCAATCTGTCCCAGAGGGTGATTTCATAGCAGTGTGATAAATGTTCAGAATGACCCACAGTGTGATTTCTGAACTGTGTGTTAAAGGTTCACACTGTCCCACAGAGTGATTTCAGATCAGTGTGTTAAATGTTCAATCTGTCCCACAGGTTGATTTCAGATCAGTGTGTCAACGGTTCAGACTGCCCAACAGGATGATTTCAGATCAGTGTGTTAAAGATTCAAACTGTCCCACAGGGTGGTTTCAGATCAGTGTGTTAAAGGTTCACGCTGCCACACAGGGTGATTTCAGATCAGTGTGTTAAAGGTTCACACTGTCCCACAGGGTGATTTCAGATCAGTGTGTTAAAGGTTCACACTGTCCCACAGGGTGGTTTCAGATCAGTGTGTTAAAGGTTGAATCTGTCCCACAGGGTGATTTCAGATCATTGTGTTAAAGGTTCACACTGTTCCACAGGGTGATTTCAGATCAGTGTGTTAAAGGTTCACACTGTCCCACAGGGTGATTTCAGATCAATGTGTTAAAGGTTCACACTGTCCCAGAAGGTGATTTCAGATCTGTGTGATAAAAGTTCAAACTGTCCCACAGGGTGATTTCAAGTCAGTATGGTAAAGGTTCACACTGTCCCACAGGGTGATTTCAGATCAGTGTGTTAAATTTTCAATCTGTCCCACAGGGTGATTTCAGATCAGTGTGTTAAAGGTTCACACTGTCCCACAGGTTGATTTCAGATCAGTGTGCTAAAGGTTCACACTGTCCCACAGGGTGATTTCAGATCAGTGTGTTAATGGTTCAATCTGTCCCACAGGGTGATTTCAGATAAGTGTGTTAAAGGTTCACACTGTCCCACAGGGTGATTTCAGATCAGTGTTTTTAAAGTTCACACTGTCCCACTGTGTGATTTCAGATCATTGTGTTAAAGGTTCATACTGTTCCACAGGATGATTTCAGATAAGTGTGTTAAAGGTTTACACTGTACCACAGGGTGATTTCAGATCTGTGTGTTAAAGGTTCAATCTGTCCCACAGCGTGATTTCAGATCAGTATTTTAAAGCTTCACACGGTCCCACAGGGTCATTTCAGAACAGTGTGTTAAATTTTCAATCTGTCCCACAGGGTTATTTCAGATCAGTGTGTTAAAGGTTCAATCTTGGCCACAGGGTGATTTCAGATCAGTATGTTAAAGGTTCAATCTGTGCAACAGGATGATTTCAGATCAGTGTGTTAAAGGTTCAATGTTTCCAACAGGGTGATTTCAGACCAGTGTGTTAAAGGTTCACACGGTCCCACAGGGTGATTTCAGATCAGTGTGTTAAAGATTCACACTGTCCCAAAGGGTGATTTCAGATCAATGTTTTAAAGGTTCAAACTGTCCCACAGCTTGATTTCATATCAGTGTGTTAAAGGTTCAGACTGTCGCACAGGGTGATTTCAGATCAGTGTGTTAAATGTTCACAATGTCCCACAGGGTGATTTCAGATCAGTGTGTTAAAGGTTGACATTGTCCCAAGGGTTGATTTCAGATCAGTGTGTTAAAGGTTCAATCTGTACCACAGGGTGATTTCAGATAAGTGTGCTAAAGGTTCACACTGTCCCACAGGGTGATTTCAGATCAGTGTGTTAAAGGTTCACATTGTCCCACATGGTGAGTTCAAATAAGTGTGCTAAAAGTTCACATTGTCCCACAGGGTGATTCAGATCAGTGTGTTAAAGGTTTACACTGTCCCACAGGGTGATTTCAGATCAGTGTGTTAAAGGTTCAATCTGTCCCACAGGGTGATTTCAGATCATTGTGTTAAAGGTTCGCACTGTTCCACAGGGTGATTTCAGATCAGTGTGTCAAAGGTTCACACTGTCCCACAGGGTGATTTCAGATCAGTGTGTTAAAGGTTCACACTGTCCCACAGGGTGATTTCAGATCAGTGTGTTAAAGGTTCAATCTGTCCCACAGGGTGATTTCAGATAAGTGTGTTAAAGGTTCACACTGTCCCACAGGGTGATTTCAGATCAGTGTGTTAAAGGTTCACCCTGTCCCACAGGGTGATTTCAGATCAGTGTGTTAAAGGTTCAGACTGTGTCACAGGGCGATTTCAGATCAGTGTGTTAAAGGTTCAGACTGTTTCACAGGGCGATTTCAGATCAGTGTGTTAAAGGTTCAGACTGTCCCACAGGGTGATTTCAGATCAGTGTGTTAAAGTTATAATCTGTCCCACAGGGTGATTTCAGATCAATGTGTGAAAGGTTCACACTGTCCCACAGGGTGATTTCAGATCAGTGCGTTAAAGGTTCACACTGTCCCACAGGGTGATTTCATATCTGTGTTTTAAAGGTTCAATCTGACACACAGGGTGATTTCAGATCAGTGCTTTAAAGGTTCAGACTGTCCCACAGGTTGATTTCAGATCAGTGTGTTAAAGGTTCACACTGTCCCACAGGGTGATTTCAGATCAGTGTGTTAAAGGTTCACACTGCCCCACAGGGTGATTTGATATCTGTGTTTTAAAGGTTCAATCTGACACACAGGGTGATTTCAGATCAGTGTGTTAAAGGTTCAGACTGTCCCACCGGTTGATTTCAGTTCAGTGTGTTAAAGGTTCACACTGTCCCACAGATTGATTTCAGATCAGTGTGTTAAAGGTTCAATCTGTCTCACAGGGTGATTTCAGATCAGTGTGTTAAATGTTCAGACGGTCCCACAGGGTGATTTCAGATCAGTGAGTTAAAGGATCAGACTGTACCACATGGTGATTTCAGATCAGTGTGTTAAAGGTTCACACTGTCCCACAGGGTGATTTCAGATCAGTGTGTTAATGGTTCACACTGTCCCACAGGGTGATTTCGGATCAGTGTGTTAAAGGTTCAGACTGTCCCACAGGGCGATTTCAGATCAGTGTGTTAAAGGTTCAGACTGTCCCAAAGGGCGATTTAAGATCAGTGAGTTAAAGGTTCAGACTGTCGCACATGGTGATTTCAGATCAGTGTGTTAAAGGTTCACACTGTCCCACAGGGTGATTTCAGATCAGTGTGTTAATGGTTCACACTGTCCCACAGGGCGATTTCAGATCAGTGTGTTAAAGGTTCAGACTGTCCCACAGGGCGATTTCAGATCAGTGTGTTAAAGGTTCAGACTGTCCCACAGGGCGATTTCAGATCATTGTGTTAAAGGTTCACACGGTACAAACAGGGTGATTTCAGATCAGTGTGTTAAAGGTTCACACTGTCCCTTAGGGTGATTTTAGATCAGTGTGTTAAAGGTTTAATCTCTCCCGCAGGGTGATTTCAGATCAATGTGTGAAAGGTTCACACTGACCCACAGGGTGATTTCATATCTGTGTTTTAAAGTTTCAGTCTGACACACACGGTGATTTCAGATCAGTGTTTTAAAGGTTCAGACTGACCCACAGGTTGATTTCAGATCAGTGTGTTAAAGGTTCAATCTGTCCCAGAGGGTGATTTCATAGCAGTGTGATAAATGTTCAGAATGACCCACAGTGTGATTTCTGAACTGTGTGTTAAAGGTTCACACTGTCCCACAGAGTGATTTCAGATCAGTGTGTTAAATGTTCAATCTGTCCCACAGGTTGATTTCAGATCAGTGTGTCAACGGTTCAGACTGCCCAACAGGATGATTTCAGATCAGTGTGTTAAAGATTCAAACTGTCCCACAGGGTGGTTTCAGATCAGTGTGTTAAAGGTTCACGCTGCCACACAGGGTGATTTCAGATCAGTGTGTTAAAGGTTCACACTGTCCCACAGGGTGATTTCAGATCAGTGTGTTAAAGGTTCACACTGTCCCACAGGGTGGTTTCAGATCAGTGTGTTAAAGGTTGAATCTGTCCCACAGGGTGATTTCAGATCATTGTGTTAAAGGTTCACACTGTTCCACAGGGTGATTTCAGATCAGTGTGTTAAAGGTTCACACTGTCCCACAGGGTGATTTCAGATCAATGTGTTAAAGGTTCACACTGTCCCAGAAGGTGATTTCAGATCTGTGTGATAAAAGTTCAAACTGTCCCACAGGGTGATTTCAAGTCAGTATGGTAAAGGTTCACACTGTCCCACAGGGTGATTTCAGATCAGTGTGTTAAATTTTCAATCTGTCCCACAGGGTGATTTCAGATCAGTGTGTTAAAGGTTCACACTGTCCCACAGGTTGATTTCAGATCAGTGTGCTAAAGGTTCACACTGTCCCACAGGGTGATTTCAGATCAGTGTGTTAATGGTTCAATCTGTCCCACAGGGTGATTTCAGATAAGTGTGTTAAAGGTTCACACTGTCCCACAGGGTGATTTCAGATCAGTGTTTTTAAAGTTCACACTGTCCCACTGTGTGATTTCAGATCATTGTGTTAAAGGTTCATACTGTTCCACAGGATGATTTCAGATAAGTGTGTTAAAGGTTTACACTGTACCACAGGGTGATTTCAGATCTGTGTGTTAAAGGTTCAATCTGTCCCACAGCGTGATTTCAGATCAGTATTTTAAAGCTTCACACGGTCCCACAGGGTCATTTCAGAACAGTGTGTTAAATTTTCAATCTGTCCCACAGGGTTATTTCAGATCAGTGTGTTAAAGGTTCAATCTTGGCCACAGGGTGATTTCAGATCAGTATGTTAAAGGTTCAATCTGTGCAACAGGATGATTTCAGATCAGTGTGTTAAAGGTTCAATGTTTCCAACAGGGTGATTTCAGACCAGTGTGTTAAAGGTTCACACGGTCCCACAGGGTGATTTCAGATCAGTGTGTTAAAGATTCACACTGTCCCAAAGGGTGATTTCAGATCAATGTTTTAAAGGTTCAAACTGTCCCACAGCTTGATTTCATATCAGTGTGTTAAAGGTTCAGACTGTCGCACAGGGTGATTTCAGATCAGTGTGTTAAATGTTCACAATGTCCCACAGGGTGATTTCAGATCAGTGTGTTAAAGGTTGACATTGTCCCAAGGGTTGATTTCAGATCAGTGTGTTAAAGGTTCAATCTGTACCACAGGGTGATTTCAGATAAGTGTGCTAAAGGTTCACACTGTCCCACAGGGTGATTTCAGATCAGTGTGTTAAAGGTTCACATTGTCCCACATGGTGAGTTCAAATAAGTGTGCTAAAAGTTCACATTGTCCCACAGGGTGATTCAGATCAGTGTGTTAAAGGTTTACACTGTCCCACAGGGTGATTTCAGATCAGTGTGTTAAAGGTTCAATCTGTCCCACAGGGTGATTTCAGATCATTGTGTTAAAGGTTCGCACTGTTCCACAGGGTGATTTCAGATCAGTGTGTCAAAGGTTCACACTGTCCCACAGGGTGATTTCAGATCAGTGTGTTAAAGGTTCACACTGTCCCACAGGGTGATTTCAGATCAGTGTGTTAAAGGTTCAATCTGTCCCACAGGGTGATTTCAGATAAGTGTGTTAAAGGTTCACACTGTCCCACAGGGTGATTTCAGATCAGTGTGTTAAAGGTTCACCCTGTCCCACAGGGTGATTTCAGATCAGTGTGTTAAAGGTTCAGACTGTGTCACAGGGCGATTTCAGATCAGTGTGTTAAAGGTTCAGACTGTTTCACAGGGCGATTTCAGATCAGTGTGTTAAAGGTTCAGACTGTCCCACAGGGTGATTTCAGATCAGTGTGTTAAAGTTATAATCTGTCCCACAGGGTGATTTCAGATCAATGTGTGAAAGGTTCACACTGTCCCACAGGGTGATTTCAGATCAGTGCGTTAAAGGTTCACACTGTCCCACAGGGTGATTTCATATCTGTGTTTTAAAGGTTCAATCTGACACACAGGGTGATTTCAGATCAGTGCTTTAAAGGTTCAGACTGTCCCACAGGTTGATTTCAGATCAGTGTGTTAAAGGTTCACACTGTCCCACAGGGTGATTTCAGATCAGTGTGTTAAAGGTTCACACTGCCCCACAGGGTGATTTGATATCTGTGTTTTAAAGGTTCAATCTGACACACAGGGTGATTTCAGATCAGTGTGTTAAAGGTTCAGACTGTCCCACCGGTTGATTTCAGTTCAGTGTGTTAAAGGTTCACACTGTCCCACAGATTGATTTCAGATCAGTGTGTTAAAGGTTCAATCTGTCTCACAGGGTGATTTCAGATCAGTGTGTTAAATGTTCAGACGGTCCCACAGGGTGATTTCAGATCAGTGAGTTAAAGGATCAGACTGTACCACATGGTGATTTCAGATCAGTGTGTTAAAGGTTCACACTGTCCCACAGGGTGATTTCAGATCAGTGTGTTAATGGTTCACACTGTCCCACAGGGTGATTTCGGATCAGTGTGTTAAAGGTTCAGACTGTCCCACAGGGCGATTTCAGATCAGTGTGTTAAAGGTTCAGACTGTCCCAAAGGGCGATTTCAGATCAGTGAGTTAAAGGTTCAGACTGTCCCACATGGTGATTTCAGATCAGTGTGTTAAAGGTTCACACTGTCCCACAGGGTGATTTCAGATCAGTGTGTTAATGGTTCACACTGTCCCACAGGGCGATTTCAGATCAGTGTGTTAAAGGTTCAGACTGTCCCACAGGGCGATTTCAGATCAGTGTGTTAAAGTTTCAGACTATCCCACAGGGCGATTTCATATCATTGTGTTAAAGGTTCACACTGTACAAACAGGGTGATTTCAGATCAGTGTGTTAAAGGATCACACTGTCCCACAGGGTGATTTTAGATCAGTGTGTTAAAGGTTTAATCTGTCCCAAAGGGTGATTTCAGATCAATGTGTGAAAGGTTCACACTGACCCACAGGGTGATTTCATATCTGTGTTTTAAAGTTTCAGTCTGACACACACGGTGATTTCAGATCAGTGTTTTAAAGGTTCAGACTGACCCACTGGTTGATTTCAGATCAGTGTGTTAAAGGTTCAATCTGTCCCAGAGGGTGATTTCATAGCAGTGTGATAAATGTTCAGAATGACCCACAGTGTGATTTCTGAACTGTGTGTTAAAGGTTCACACTGTCCCACAGAGTGATTTCAGATCAGTGTGTTAAATGTTCAATCTGTCCCATAGGGTGATTTCAGATCAGTGTGTCAACGGTTCAGACTGCCCCACAGGGTGATTTCAGATCAGTGTGTTAAAGATTCAAACTGTCCCACAGGGTGATTTCAGATCAGTGTGTTAAAGGTTCACGCTGCCACACAGGGTGATTTCAGATCAGTGTGTTAAAGGTTCACTCTGCCACACAGGGTGATTTCAGATCAGTGTGTTAAAGGTTCACACTGTCCCACAGGGTGATTTCAGATCAGTGTGTTAAATGTTCACACTGTCCCACAGGGTGGTTTCAGATCAGTGTGTTAAAGGTTGAATCTGTCCCACAGGGTGATTTCAGATCATTGTGTTAAAGGTTCACACTGTTCCACAGGGTGATTTCAGATCAGTGTGTTAAAGGTTCACACTGTCCCACAGGGTGATTTCAGATCAATGTGTTAAAGGTTCTCCCTGTCCCAGAAGGTGATTTCAGATCTGTGTGATAAAAGTTCAATCTGTCCCACAGGGTGATTTCAGGTCAATATGGTAAAGGTTCACACTGTCCCACAGGGTGATTTCAGATCAGTGTGTTAAATTTTCAATCTGTCCCACAGGGTGATTTCAGATCAGTGTGTTAAAGGGTCACATTGTCCCACAGGTTGATTTCAGATCAGTGTGCTAAAGGTTCACACTGTCCCACAGGGTGATTTCAGATCAGTGTGTTAATGGTTCAATCTGTCCCACAGGGTGATTTCAGATAAGTGTGTTAAAGGTTCACACTGTCCCACAGGGTGATTTCAGATCAGTGTTTTTAAAGTTCACACTGTCCCACTGTGTGATTTCAGATCATTGTGTTAAAGGTTCATACTGTTCCACAGGGTGATTTCAGATCTGTGTGTTAAAGTTTCAATCTGTCCCACAGCGTGATTTCAGATCAGTATTTTAAAGCTTCACACGGTCCCACAGGGTGATTTCAGAACAGTGTGTTAAATTTTCAATCTGTCCCACAGGGTTATTTCAGATCAGTGTGTTAAAGGTTCAATCTTGGCCACAGGGTGATTTCAGATCAGTATGTTAAAGGTTCAATCTGTGCAACAGGATGATTTCAGATCAGTGTGTTAAAGGTTCAATGTTTCCAACAGGGTGATTTCAGACCAGTGTGTTAAAGGTTCACACTGTCCCACAGGGTGATTTCAGATCAGTGTGTTAAAGGTTCACACTGTCCCACAGGGTGATTTCAGATCAATGTTTTAAAGGTTCAAACTGTCCCACAGCTTGATTTCATATCAGTGTGTTAAAGGTTCAGACTGTCGCACAGGGTGATTTCAGATCAGTGTGTTAAATGTTCACACTGTCCCACAGGGTGATTTCAGATCAGTGTGTTAAAGGTTGACATTGTCCCAAGGGTTGATTTCAGATCAGTGTGTTAAAGGTTCAATCTGTACCACAGGGTGATTTCAGATATGTGTGCTAAAGGTTCACACTGTCCCACAGGGTGATTTCAGATCAGTGTGTTAAAGGTTCACATTGTCCCACAGGGTGAGTTCAGATAAGTGTGCTAAAAGTTCACATTGTCCCACAGGGTGATTCAGATTAGTGTGTTAAAGGTTTACACTGTCCCACAGGGTGATTTCAGATCAGTGTGTTAAAGGTTCAATCTGTCCCACAGGGTGATTTCAGATCATTGTGTTAAAGGTTCGCACTGTTCCACAGGGTGATTTCAGATCATTGTGTTAAAGGTTCACACTGTTCCACAGGGTGATTTCAGATCAATGTGTCAATGGTTCACACTGTCCCAGAAGCTGATTTCAGATCTGTGTGATAAAAGTTCAATCTGTCCCAGAGGGTGATTTCAGGTCAGTATGGTAAAGGTTCACACTGTCCCACAGGGTGATTTCAGATCAGTGTGTTAAAGGTTCACACTGTCCCACAGGGTGATTTCAGATCAGTGTGTTAAAGGTTCAATCTGTCCCACATGGTGATTTCAGATAAGTGTGTTAAAGGTTCACACTGTCCCACAGGGTGATTTCAGATCAGTGTGTTAAAGGTTCACCCTGTCCCACAGGGTGATTTCAGATCAGTGTGTTAAAGGTTCAGACTGTGTCACAGGGCCATTTCAGATCAGTGTCTTAAAGGTTCAGACTGTGTCACAGGGCGATTTCAGATCAGTGTGTTAAAGGTTCAGACTGTCCCACAGGGTGATTTCAGATCAGTGTGTTAAAGTTATAATCTGTCCCACAGGGTGATTTCAGATCAATGTGTGAAAGGTTCACACTGTCCCACAGGGTGATTTCAGATCAGTGCGTTAAAGGTTCACACTGTCCCACAGGGTGATTTCATATCTGTGTTTTAAAGGTTCAATCTGACACGCAGGGTGATTTCAGATCAGTGTTTTAAAGGTTCAGACTGTCCCACAGGTTGATTTCAGATCAGTGTGTTAAAGGTTCACACTGTCCCACAGGGTGAATTCAGAGCAGTGTGTTAAAGGTTCACACTGCCCCACAGGGTGATTTGATATCTGTGTTTTAAAGGTTCAATCTGACACACAGGGTGATTTCAGATCAGTGTGTTAAAGGTTCAGCCTGTCCCACCGGTTGATTTCAGGTCAGTGTGTTAAAGGTTCAATCTGTCTCACAGGTTGATTTCAGATCAGTGTGTTAAATGTTCAGACAGTCCCACAGGGTGATTTCAGATCAGTGAGTTAAAGGATCAGACTGTCCCACATGGTGATTTCAGATCAGTGTGTTGAAGGTTCACACTGTCCCTCAGGGTGATTTCAGATCAATGTGTTAATGGTTCACACTGTCCCACAGGGTGATTTCGGATCAGTGTGTTAAAGGTTCAGACTGTCCCACAGGGCGATTTCAGATCAGTGTGTTAAAGGTTCAGACTGTCCCAAAGGGCGATTTCAGATCAGTGAGTTAAAGGTTCAGACTGTCCCACATGGTGATTTCAGATCAGTGTGTTAAAGGTTCACACTGTCCCACAGGGTGATTTCAGATCAGTGTGTTAAAGGTTCAGACTGTCCCACAAGGCGATTTCAGATCAGTGTGTTAAAGGTTCAGACTGTCCCACAGGGCGATTTCAAATCATTGTGTTAAAGGTTCACACTGCCCACAGGGTGATTTTAGATCAGTGTGTTAAAGGTTTAATCTGTCCCACAGGGTGATTTCAGATCAATGTGTGAAAGGTTCACACTGACCCACAGGGTGATTTCATATCTGTGTTTTAAAGTTTCAGTCTGACACACACGGTGATTTCAGATCAGTGTTTTAAAGGTTCAGACTGACCCACAGGTTGATTTCAGATCAGTGTGTTGAAGGTTCAATCTGTCCCAGAGGGTGATTTCATAGCAGTGTGATAAATGTTCAGAATGACCCAGATTGTGATTTCTGAACTGTGTGTTAAAGGTTCACACTGTCCCACAGAGTGCTTTCAGATCAGTGTGTTAAATGTTCAATCTGTCCCATAGGGTGATTTCAGATCAGTGTGTCAACGGTTCAGACTGCCCCACAGGGTGATTTCAGATCAGTGTGTTAAAGATTCAAACTGTCCCACAGGGTGGTTTCAGATCAGTGTGTTAAAGGTTCACGCTGCCACACAGGGTGATTTCAGATCAGTGTGTTAAAGGTTCACACTGTCCCACAGGGTGATTTCAGATCAGTGTGTTAAAGGTTCACACTGTCCCACAGGGTGGTTTCAGATCAGTGTGTTAAAGGTTGAATCTGTCCCACAGGGTGATTTCAGATCATTGTGTTAAAGGTTCACACTGTTCCACAGGGTGATTTCAGATCAGTGTGTTAAAGGTTAACACTGTCCCACAGGGTGAATTCAGATCAGTGTGTTAATGGTTCAATCTGTCCCACAGGGTGATTTCAGATATGTATGTTAAAGGTTCACACTGTCCCACAGGGTGATTTCAGATCAGTGTTTTTAAAGTTCACACTGTCCCACTGTGTGATTTCAGATCATTGTGTTAAATGTTCATACTGTTCCACAGGGTGATTTCAGATAAGTGTGTTGAAGGTTTACACTGTACCACAGGGTGATTTCAGATCTATGTGTTAAAGGTTCAATCTGTCCCACAGCGTGATTTCAGATCAGTATTTTAAAGCTTCACACGGTCCCACAGGGTGATTTCAGAACAGTGTGTTAAATTTTCAATCTGTCCCACAGGGTTATTTCAGATCAGTGTGTTAAAGGTTCAATCTGTGCCACAGGGTGATTTCAGATCAGTGTGTTAAAGGTTCAATGTTTCCAACAGGGTGATTTCAGACCAGTCTGTTAAAGGTTCACACTGTCCCACAGGGTGATTTCAGATCAGGGTGTTAAAGGGTCACACTGTCCCACATGTTGATTTCAGATCAATGTTTTAAAGGTTCAAACTGTCCCACAGAGTGATTTCATATCAGTGTGTTAAAGGTTCAGACTGTCGCACAGGGTGATTTCAGATCAGTGTTTTAAAAGTTCACACTGTCCCACAATCTTATTTCAGATCAGTGTGTTAAAGGTTCAATCTGTCCCACAGGGTGATTTCAGATAAGTGTGCTAAAGATTCACACTGTCCCACAGGGTGATTTCAGATCAATATGTTAAAGGTTCACACTGTCCCACAGGGTGAGTTCAGATCAGTGTTTTAAAAGTTCACACTGTTCCACAGGGTGATTTCAGATCAATGTGTTAAAGGTTTACATTGTCCCACAGGGTGATTTGAGATCAGTGTGTTAAAGGTTCAATCTGTCCCACAGGGTGATTTCAGATCATTGTGTTAAAGGTTCGCACTGTTCCACAGGGTGATTTCAGATCAGTGTGTTAAAGGTTCACACTGCCCACAGGGTGATTTCAGATCATTGTGTTAAAGGTTCACACTGTCCCACAGCGTGATTTCAGATCAGTGTGTTAAAGGTTCAATCTGTCCCACAGGGTGATTTCAGATAAGTGTGTTAAATTTCACACTGTCCCACAGGGTGATTTCAGATCAGTGTGTTTATAGTTCACACTGTCCCACAGGGTGAATTCAGATGATTGTGTTAAAGGTTCACACTGTTTCACAGGGTGATTTCAGCTAAGTGTGTTAAAGTTTCACACTGTCCCACAGGGTTGTTTCAGATCTGTGTGTTAAAGGTTCAATCTGTCCCAAAGCGTGAGTTCAGATCAGTATGTTAAAGGTTCACACTGTCCCACAGGGTGATTTCAGATCAGTGTGTTAAATTTTCAATCTGTCCCACAGGGTTATTTCAGATCAGTGTGTTAAAGGTTCAATCATTCCCACAGGGTGATTTCAGATCAGTATGTTAAAGGTTCAATCTGTGCCACAGGGTGATTTCAGATCAGTGTGTTAAAGGTTCAATGTTTCCAACAGGGTGATTTCAGACCAGTGTGTTAAAGGTTCACAATGTCCCACAGGGTGATTTCAGATCAATGTTTTAAAGGATCAAACTGTCCCACAGAGTGATTTCATATCAGTGTGTTAAAGGTTCAGACTGTCGCACAGGGTGAATTCAGATCAGTGTGTTAAAGGTTCACACTGTCCCACAGGGTGATTTCACATCAATGTGTTAAAGGTTCACATTGTCCCACAGGTTGATTTCAGATCAGAGTGTTTAAGGTTCAATCTGTCCCACAGGGTGATTTCAGATAAGTGTGCTAAAGGTTCACACTGTCCCACAGGGTGAGTTCAGATCAGTGTGTTAAAAGTTCACACTGTCCCACAGGGTGATTTCAGCTCAGTGTGTTAAAGGTTTACACTGTCCCACAGGGTGATTTCAGATCAGTGTGTTAAAGGTTCACACTGTCCCACAGGGTGATTTCAGATCAGTGTGTTAAAGGTTCACACTGTCCCACAGGGTGATTTCAGATCTGTGTGTTAAAGGTTCAATCTGTCCCACAGGGTAATTTCAGATCAGTGTGTTAAAGGTTCACCCTGTCCCACAGGGTGATTTCAGATCTGTGTGTTAAAGGTTCAATCTGTCCCACAGGGTAATTTCAGATCAGTGTGTTAAAGGTTCACCCTGTCCCACAGGATGATTTCAGATCAATATATTAAAGGTTCAAACTGTTCCACAGGGTGTTTTCAGATCAGTGTGTTAAAGGTTCAGACTGTCCCACAGGGTGATATCAGATCAGTGTGTTAAAGGTTCACACTGTCCCACAGATTGATTTCTGATCAGTGTGTTAAAGGTTCAATCTCTCCCACAGGGTGATTTCAGATCAGTGTGTTAAAGGTTCAGACTGTCCCACAGGGTGATTTCAGATCAGTGTTTTAAAGGTTCAATGTTTCCAACAGGGTGATTTCAGACCAGTCTGTTAAAGGTTCACACTGTCCCACAGGGTGATTTCAGATCAGGGTGTTAAAGGGTCACACTGTCCCACATGTTGATTTCAGATCAATGTTTTAAAGGTTCAAACTGTCCCACAGAGTGATTTCATATCAGTGTGTTAAAGGTTCAGACTGTCGCACAGGGTGATTTCAGATCAGTGTTTTAAAAGTTCACACTGTCCCACAATCTTATTTCAGATCAGTGTGTTAAAGGTTCAATCTGTCCCACAGGGTGATTTCAGATAAGTGTGCTAAAGATTCACACTGTCCCACAGGGTGATTTCAGATCAATATGTTAAAGGTTCACACTGTCCCACAGGGTGAGTTCAGATCAGTGTTTTAAAAGTTCACACTGTTCCACAGGGTGATTTCAGATCAATGTGTTAAAGGTTTACATTGTCCCACAGGGTGATTTGAGATCAGTGTGTTAAAGGTTCAATCTGTCCCACAGGGTGATTTCAGATCATTGTGTTAAAGGTTCACACTGTTCCACAGGGTGATTTCAGATCAGTGTGTTAAAGGTTAACACTGTCCCACAGGGTGAATTCAGATCAGTGTGTTAATGGTTCAATCTGTCCCACAGGGTGATTTCAGATATGTATGTTAAAGGTTCACACTGTCCCACAGGGTGATTTCAGATCAGTGTTTTTAAAGTTCACACTGTCCCACTGTGTGATTTCAGATCATTGTGTTAAATGTTCATACTGTTCCACAGGGTGATTTCAGATAAGTGTGTTGAAGGTTTACACTGTACCACAGGGTGATTTCAGATCTATGTGTTAAAGGTTCAATCTGTCCCACAGCGTGATTTCAGATCAGTATTTTAAAGCTTCACACGGTCCCACAGGGTGATTTCAGAACAGTGTGTTAAATTTTCAATCTGTCCCACAGGGTTATTTCAGATCAGTGTGTTAAAGGTTCAATCTGTGCCACAGGGTGATTTCAGATCAGTGTGTTAAAGGTTCAATGTTTCCAACAGGGTGATTTCAGACCAGTCTGTTAAAGGTTCACACTGTCCCACAGGGTGATTTCAGATCAGGGTGTTAAAGGGTCACACTGTCCCACATGTTGATTTCAGATCAATGTTTTAAAGGTTCAAACTGTCCCACAGAGTGATTTCATATCAGTGTGTTAAAGGTTCAGACTGTCGCACAGGGTGATTTCAGATCAGTGTTTTAAAAGTTCACACTGTCCCACAATCTTATTTCAGATCAGTGTGTTAAAGGTTCAATCTGTCCCACAGGGTGATTTCAGATAAGTGTGCTAAAGATTCACACTGTCCCACAGGGTGATTTCAGATCAATATGTTAAAGGTTCACACTGTCCCACAGGGTGAGTTCAGATCAGTGTTTTAAAAGTTCACACTGTTCCACAGGGTGATTTCAGATCAATGTGTTAAAGGTTTACATTGTCCCACAGGGTGATTTGAGATCAGTGTGTTAAAGGTTCAATCTGTCCCACAGGGTGATTTCAGATCATTGTGTTAAAGGTTCGCACTGTTCCACAGGGTGATTTCAGATCAGTGTGTTAAAGGTTCACACTGCCCACAGGGTGATTTCAGATCATTGTGTTAAAGGTTCACACTGTCCCACAGCGTGATTTCAGATCAGTGTGTTAAAGGTTCAATCTGTCCCACAGGGTGATTTCAGATAAGTGTGTTAAATTTCACACTGTCCCACAGGGTGATTTCAGATCAGTGTGTTTATAGTTCACACTGTCCCACAGGGTGAATTCAGATGATTGTGTTAAAGGTTCACACTGTTTCACAGGGTGATTTCAGCTAAGTGTGTTAAAGTTTCACACTGTCCCACAGGGTTGTTTCAGATCTGTGTGTTAAAGGTTCAATCTGTCCCAAAGCGTGAGTTCAGATCAGTATGTTAAAGGTTCACACTGTCCCACAGGGTGATTTCAGATCAGTGTGTTAAATTTTCAATCTGTCCCACAGGGTTATTTCAGATCAGTGTGTTAAAGGTTCAATCATTCCCACAGGGTGATTTCAGATCAGTATGTTAAAGGTTCAATCTGTGCCACAGGGTGATTTCAGATCAGTGTGTTAAAGGTTCAATGTTTCCAACAGGGTGATTTCAGACCAGTGTGTTAAAGGTTCACAATGTCCCACAGGGTGATTTCAGATCAATGTTTTAAAGGATCAAACTGTCCCACAGAGTGATTTCATATCAGTGTGTTAAAGGTTCAGACTGTCGCACAGGGTGAATTCAGATCAGTGTGTTAAAGGTTCACACTGTCCCACAGGGTGATTTCACATCAATGTGTTAAAGGTTCACATTGTCCCACAGGTTGATTTCAGATCAGAGTGTTTAAGGTTCAATCTGTCCCACAGGGTGATTTCAGATAAGTGTGCTAAAGGTTCACACTGTCCCACAGGGTGAGTTCAGATCAGTGTGTTAAAAGTTCACACTGTCCCACAGGGTGATTTCAGCTCAGTGTGTTAAAGGTTTACACTGTCCCACAGGGTGATTTCAGATCAGTGTGTTAAAGGTTCACACTGTCCCACAGGGTGATTTCAGATCAGTGTGTTAAAGGTTCACACTGTCCCACAGGGTGATTTCAGATCTGTGTGTTAAAGGTTCAATCTGTCCCACAGGGTAATTTCAGATCAGTGTGTTAAAGGTTCACCCTGTCCCACAGGGTGATTTCAGATCTGTGTGTTAAAGGTTCAATCTGTCCCACAGGGTAATTTCAGATCAGTGTGTTAAAGGTTCACCCTGTCCCACAGGATGATTTCAGATCAATATATTAAAGGTTCAAACTGTTCCACAGGGTGTTTTCAGATCAGTGTGTTAAAGGTTCAGACTGTCCCACAGGGTGATATCAGATCAGTGTGTTAAAGGTTCACACTGTCCCACAGATTGATTTCTGATCAGTGTGTTAAAGGTTCAATCTCTCCCACAGGGTGATTTCAGATCAGTGTGTTAAAGGTTCAGACTGTCCCACAGGGTGATTTCAGATCAGTGTTTTAAAGGTTCAATGTTTCCAACAGGGTGATTTCAGACCAGTCTGTTAAAGGTTCACACTGTCCCACAGGGTGATTTCAGATCAGGGTGTTAAAGGGTCACACTGTCCCACATGTTGATTTCAGATCAATGTTTTAAAGGTTCAAACTGTCCCACAGAGTGATTTCATATCAGTGTGTTAAAGGTTCAGACTGTCGCACAGGGTGATTTCAGATCAGTGTTTTAAAAGTTCACACTGTCCCACAATCTTATTTCAGATCAGTGTGTTAAAGGTTCAATCTGTCCCACAGGGTGATTTCAGATAAGTGTGCTAAAGATTCACACTGTCCCACAGGGTGATTTCAGATCAATATGTTAAAGGTTCACACTGTCCCACAGGGTGAGTTCAGATCAGTGTTTTAAAAGTTCACACTGTTCCACAGGGTGATTTCAGATCAATGTGTTAAAGGTTTACATTGTCCCACAGGGTGATTTGAGATCAGTGTGTTAAAGGTTCAATCTGTCCCACAGGGTGATTTCAGATCATTGTGTTAAAGGTTCGCACTGTTCCACAGGGTGATTTCAGATCAGTGTGTTAAAGGTTCACACTGCCCACAGGGTGATTTCAGATCATTGTGTTAAAGGTTCACACTGTCCCACAGCGTGATTTCAGATCAGTGTGTTAAAGGTTCAATCTGTCCCACAGGGTGATTTCAGATAAGTGTGTTAAATTTCACACTGTCCCACAGGGTGATTTCAGATCAGTGTGTTTATAGTTCACACTGTCCCACAGGGTGAATTCAGATGATTGTGTTAAAGGTTCACACTGTTTCACAGGGTGATTTCAGCTAAGTGTGTTAAAGTTTCACACTGTCCCACAGGGTTGTTTCAGATCTGTGTGTTAAAGGTTCAATCTGTCCCAAAGCGTGATTTCAGATCAGTATGTTAAAGGTTCACACTGTCCCACAGGGTGATTTCAGATCAGTGTGTTAAATTTTCAATCTGTCCCACAGGGTTATTTCAGATCAGTGTGTTAAAGGTTCAATCATTCCCACAGGGTGATTTCAGATCAGTATGTTAAAGGTTCAATCTGTGCCACAGGGTGATTTCAGATCAGTGTGTTAAAGGTTCAATGTTTCCAACAGGGTGATTTCAGACCAGTGTGTTAAAGGTTCACAATGTCCCACAGGGTGATTTCAGATCAATGTTTTAAAGGATCAAACTGTCCCACAGAGTGATTTCATATCAGTGTGTTAAAGGTTCAGACTGTCGCACAGGGTGAATTCAGATCAGTGTGTTAAAGGTTCACACTGTCCCACAGGGTGATTTCACATCAATGTGTTAGAGGTTCACATTGTCCCACAGGTTGATTTCAGATCAGAGTGTTTAAGGTTCAATCTGTCCCACAGGGTGATTTCAGATAAGTGTGCTAAAGGTTCACACTGTCCCACAGGGTGAGTTCAGATCAGTGTGTTAAAAGTTCACACTGTCCCACAGGGTGATTTCAGCTCAGTGTGTTAAAGGTTTACACTGTCCCACAGGGTGATTTCAGATCAGTGTGTTAAAGGTTCACACTGTCCCACAGGGTGATTTCAGATCAGTGTGTTAAAGGTTCACACTGTCCCACAGGGTGATTTCAGATCTGTGTGTTAAAGGTTCAATCTGTCCCACAGGGTAATTTCAGATCTGTGTGTTAAAGGTTCAATCTGTCCCACAGGGTAATTTCAGATCAGTGTGTTAAAGGTTCACCCTGTCCCACAGGATGATTTCAGATCAATATATTAAAGGTTCAAACTGTTCCACAGGGTGTTTTCAGATCAGTGTGTTAAAGGTTCAGACTGTCCCACAGGGTGATATCAGATCAGTGTGTTAAAGGTTCACACTGTCCCACAGATTGATTTCTGATCAGTGTGTTAAAGGTTCAATCTCTCCCACAGGGTGATTTCAGATCATTGTTTTAAATGTTCACACTTTTCCACAGGGTAATTTCAGATCAGTGTGTTATAGATTCACACTGCCCCACAGGGTGATTTCAGATCTGTGTGTTAAAGGTTCAGTCTGTCCCACAGGGTGATTTCAGGTCAGTATGTTAAAGGTTCACACTGTCCCACAAGCTGATTTCAGATCAGTTTTGTTAAATTTTCAATCTGTCCCACAGGGTGATTTCAGATCGGTGTGTTAAAGTTTCAATCTTTCCCACAGAGTGATTTCAGATCAGTATGTTAAAGGTTCAATCTGTGCCACAGGGTGATTTCAGATCAGTGTGTTAAAGGTTCACACTGTCCCACCGGGTGATTTCAGATCAGTGTGTTAAAGGTTCACACTGTCCCACAGGGTGATTTCAGATCAATGTGTTAAAGGTTCACACTGTCCCACAGTGTGATTTCAGATCAGTGTGTTAAAGGGTCACACTGTCACAGAATCACAGAATCACAGAAACCTCACAGTGCAGATAGAGGCCATTTCGGCCCATCGAGCCTGCAACGACACATATCCCACCCGACCCCCGTAACCCATACACCAACACATATCCCACCCTATCCCCGTAACCCCACGTATTTAATCCCCCTAACACTAAGGATCAATTTATCATAGTCAATCAACCTAACCCACACATTTTTTTGGAATGTGGGAGGAAACCGGTGCACCCTGAGGAAACCCACGCAAACACGGGGAGAATGTGCAACTCCACACAGAGAGTCACCCGAGGCCGGATTCGAACCTGGGTCCCTGGCGCTGTGAGGCAACAGTGCTAACCACTGCTAACCCACAGAGCGATTTCAGATCAATGTGTTAAATGTTCAATCTGTCCCTCAGGGTGATTTCAGATCGGTGTGTTAAAGGTTCAGACTGTCCAACAGGGTGATTTCAGATCAGTGAGTTAAAGTTTCAGACTGTCCCACAGGGTGATTTCAGATCAGTGTGTTAATGGTTCACACTGTCCCAAAGGGTGATTTCAGATCAGTGTGTTAAAGGTTCACACTGTCCCACAGGGTGATTTCAGATCAGTGTGTTAAAGGTTCAGACTGTCCGACAGGGCGATTTCAGATCAGTGTGTTAAAGGTTCAGCCTGTCACACAGGGCGATTTCAGATGAGTGTGTTAAAGGTTCAGACTGTCCCATAGGGTGTTTTCAGATCAGTGTGTTAAAGATTCACACTGTCGCACAGGGTGATTTCAGATCAGTGTGTTAAAGGTTCACACTGTCCCACAGGGTGATTTCAGATCAGTGTGTTAAAGGTTCACACTGTCCCACAGGGTGATTTCAGATCAGTGTGTTAAAGGTTCAATCTGTCACACAGCGTGATTTCAGATAAGTGTGCTAAAGGTTCACACGGTCCCACAGGGTGAATTCAGATCAGTGTGTTAAAAGTTCACACTGTCCCACAGGGTGATTTCAGATCAGTGTGTTAAAAGTTCACACTGTCACACAGGGTGATTTCAGATCAGTGTGTTAAAGGTTTACACTGTCCCACAGGGTGATTTCAGATCAGTGTGTTAAAGCTTCAATCTGTCCAACAGGGTGATTTCAGATAAGTGTGTTAAAGGTTCACACTGTCCCACAGGGTGATTTCAGATCAGTGTGTTAAAGGTTCAGACTGTTCCTCAGAGTGATTTCAGATCTGTGTGTTAAATGTTCACACTGTCCCACAGGGTGATTTCAGATCAGTGTGTTAAAGGTTCACACTGTCCCACAGGGTGATTTCTGATCAGTGTGTTAAAGCTTCAATCTGTCCAACAGGGTGATTTCAGATAAGTGTGTTAAAGGTTCACACTGTCCCACAGGGTGATTTCAGATCAGTGTGTTAAAGGTTCAGACTGTCCGACAGGGCGATTTCAGATCAGTGTGTTAAAGGTTCAGCCTGTCACATAGGGCGATTTCAGATGAGTGTGTTAAAGGTTCAGACTGTCCCATAGTGTGTTTTCAGATCAGTGTGTTAAAGATTCACACTGTCGCACAGGGTGATTTCTGATCAGTATGTTAAAGATTTAGACTGTCCCACAGGGTGATTTCAGATCAGTGTGTTAAAGGTTCACACTGTCCCACAGGGTGATTTCAGATCAGTGTGTTAAAGGTTCACACTGTCCCACAGGGTGATTTCAGATCTGTGTGTTAAAGGTTCAATCTGTCCCACAGGGTAATTTCAGATCTGTGTGTTAAAGGTTCAATCTGTCCCACAGGGTAATTTCAGATCAGTGTGTTAAAGGTTCACCCTGTCCCACAGGATGATTTCAGATCAATATATTAAAGGTTCAAACTGTTCCACAGGGTGTTTTCAGATCAGTGTGTTAAAGGTTCAGACTGTCCCACAGGGTGATATCAGATCAGTGTGTTAAAGGTTCACACTGTCCCACAGATTGATTTCTGATCAGTGTGTTAAAGGTTCAATCTCTCCCACAGGGTGATTTCAGATCATTGTTTTAAATGT
The DNA here is from genome assembly GCF_052327205.1 of Somniosus microcephalus. Lineage (NCBI taxonomy): Eukaryota > Metazoa > Chordata > Chondrichthyes > Squaliformes > Somniosidae > Somniosus > Somniosus microcephalus. The sequence goes on along the minus strand of NW_028225179.1, from coordinate 102,628,211 downwards.
TCACACTTTTCCACAGGGTAATTTCAGATCAGTGTGTTATAGATTCACACTGCCCCACAGGGTGATTTCAGATCTGTGTGTTAAAGGTTCAGTCTGTCCCACAGGGTGATTTCAGGTCAGTATGTTAAAGGTTCACACTGTCCCACAAGCTGATTTCAGATCAGTTTTGTTAAATTTTCAATCTGTCCCACAGGGTGATTTCAGATCGGTGTGTTAAAGTTTCAATCTTTCCCACAGAGTGATTTCAGATCAGTATGTTAAAGGTTCAATCTGTGCCACAGGGTGATTTCAGATCAGTGTGTTAAAGGTTCACACTGTCCCACCGGGTGATTTCAGATCAGTGTGTTAAAGGTTCACACTGTCCCACAGGGTGATTTCAGATCAATGTGTTAAAGGTTCACACTGTCCCACAGTGTGATTTCAGATCAGTGTGTTAAAGGGTCACACTGTCACAGAATCACAGAATCACAGAAACCTCACAGTGCAGATAGAGGCCATTTCGGCCCATCGAGCCTGCAACGACACATATCCCACCCGACCCCCGTAACCCATACACCAACACATATCCCACCCTATCCCCGTAACCCCACGTATTTAATCCCCCTAACACTAAGGATCAATTTATCATAGTCAATCAACCTAACCCACACATTTTTTTGGAATGTGGGAGGAAACCGGTGCACCCTGAGGAAACCCACGCAAACACGGGGAGAATGTGCAACTCCACACAGAGAGTCACCCGAGGCCGGATTCGAACCTGGGTCCCTGGCGCTGTGAGGCAACAGTGCTAACCACTGCTAACCCACAGAGCGATTTCAGATCAATGTGTTAAATGTTCAATCTGTCCCTCAGGGTGATTTCAGATCGGTGTGTTAAAGGTTCAGACTGTCCAACAGGGTGATTTCAGATCAGTGAGTTAAAGTTTCAGACTGTCCCACAGGGTGATTTCAGATCAGTGTGTTAATGGTTCACACTGTCCCAAAGGGTGATTTCAGATCAGTGTGTTAAAGGTTCACACTGTCCCACAGGGTGATTTCAGATCAGTGTGTTAAAGGTTCAGACTGTCCGACAGGGCGATTTCAGATCAGTGTGTTAAAGGTTCAGCCTGTCACACAGGGCGATTTCAGATGAGTGTGTTAAAGGTTCAGACTGTCCCATAGGGTGTTTTCAGATCAGTGTGTTAAAGATTCACACTGTCGCACAGGGTGATTTCAGATCAGTGTGTTAAAGGTTCACACTGTCCCACAGGGTGATTTCAGATCAGTGTGTTAAAGGTTCACACTGTCCCACAGGGTGATTTCAGATCAGTGTGTTAAAGGTTCAATCTGTCACACAGCGTGATTTCAGATAAGTGTGCTAAAGGTTCACACGGTCCCACAGGGTGAATTCAGATCAGTGTGTTAAAAGTTCACACTGTCCCACAGGGTGATTTCAGATCAGTGTGTTAAAAGTTCACACTGTCACACAGGGTGATTTCAGATCAGTGTGTTAAAGGTTTACACTGTCCCACAGGGTGATTTCAGATCAGTGTGTTAAAGCTTCAATCTGTCCAACAGGGTGATTTCAGATAAGTGTGTTAAAGGTTCACACTGTCCCACAGGGTGATTTCAGATCAGTGTGTTAAAGGTTCAGACTGTTCCTCAGAGTGATTTCAGATCAGTGTGTTAAATGTTCACACTGTCCCACAGGGTGATTTCAGATCAGTGTGTTAAAGGTTCACACTGTCCCACAGGGTGATTTCTGATCAGTGTGTTAAAGCTTCAATCTGTCCAACAGGGTGATTTCAGATAAGTGTGTTAAAGGTTCACACTGTCCCACAGGGTGATTTCAGATCAGTGTGTTAAAGGTTCAGACTGTCCGACAGGGCGATTTCAGATCAGTGTGTTAAAGGTTCAGCCTGTCACATAGGGCGATTTCAGATGAGTGTGTTAAAGGTTCAGACTGTCCCATAGTGTGTTTTCAGATCAGTGTGTTAAAGATTCACACTGTCGCACAGGGTGATTTCTGATCAGTATGTTAAAGATTTAGACTGTCCCACAGGGTGATTTCAGATCAGTGTGTTAAAGGTTCAGACAGTCCCACAGGATGATTTCAGATCAGTGTGTTTAAGGTTCACACTGTCCCACAGGGTGATTTCAGATCAGTGTGTTAAAGGTTCACACTGTCCCACCGGGTGATTTCAGATCAGTGTGTTAAAGGTTCAGACTGTCCCACAGGGCGATTTCAGATCAGCGTGTTAAAGGTTCAGACTGTCCCACAGGGTGTTTTCAGATCAGTGTGCTAAAGATTTACACTGTCCCACAGGGTGATTTCAGATCAGTGTGTTAAAGTTTCACACTGTCTCACAGGGTGATTTCAGATCTGTGTGTTAAAGGTTCAATCTGTCCCACAGGGTGATTTCAGATCATTGTTTTAAAGGTTCACAGTCTTCCACAGGGTGATTTCAGATCAGTGTGTTAAAGGTTCACACTGTCCCACAGTGTGATTTCAGATCTGTGTGTTAAACGTTCAATCTGTCCCACAGGGTGATTTCAGATCAGTATGTTAAAGGTTCACACTGCCCCACAGGGTGATTTCAGAACAGTGTGTTCAATTTTCAATCTGTCCCACATGGTTTTTTCAGATCAGTGTGTTAAAGGTTCAATCTTTCCCACAGGGTGATTTCTGATCAGTGTGTTAAAGGTTCACACTGTCCCACAGGGTGATTTCAGATCAGTATGTTAAAGGTTCAATGTGTCCAACAGGGTGATTTCAGATCAGTGTGTTAAAGGTTCAGACTGTCCCACAGGGTGATTTCAGATCAGTGTGTTAAAGGTTCACACTGTCACAGAATCACAGAATCACAGAAACCTCACAGTGCAGATAGAGGCCATTTCGGCCCATCGAGCCTGCACCGACACATATCCCACCCGACCCCTGTAACCCCTACACCAACGCATATCTCACCCTATCCCCGTAACCCCACGTATTTAATCCCCCTAACACTAAGGGTCAATTTATCATCGTCAATCAACCTAACCCGCACATTTTTTTGGCCTGTGGGAGGAAACCAGTGCAACCGGAGGAAACCCACGCAAACACGGGGAGAATGTGCAAACTCCACACAGAGTGTCACCCGAGGCCGGATTCGAACCTGGGTCCCTGGCGCTGTGACGCAATAGTGCTAACCACTGCTAACCCACAGAGCGATTTCAGATCAGTGTGTTAAATTTTCAATCTGTCCCTCAGGGTGATTGCAGATCAGTGTGTTAAAGGTTCAGACTGTCCAACAGGGTGATTTCAGATGAGTGAGTTAAAGTTTCAGACTGTCCCACAGGGTGATTTCGGATCAGTGTGTTAATGGTTCACACTGTCCCACAGGGTGATTTCAGATCAGTGTGTTAAAGGTTCACACTGTCCCACAGGGTGATTTCAGATCAGTGTGTTAAAGGTTCAGACTGTCCCACAGGGCGATTTCAGATCAGTGTGTTAAAGGTTCAGCCTGTCACACAGGGCGATTTCAGATGAGTGTGTTAAAGGTTCAGACTGTCCCACAGGGTGTTTTCAGATCAGTGTGTTAAAGATTCACACTGTCGCACAGGGTGATTTCAGATAAGTGTGCTAAAGGTTCACACGGTCCCACAGGGTGAATTCAGATCAGTGTGTTAAAAGTCCACACTGTCCCACAGGGTGATTGCAGATCAGTGTGTTAAAAGTTCACACTGTCCCACAGGGTGATTTCAGATCAGTGTGTTAAAGGTTCACACTGTCCCACAGGGTGATTTCAGATCAGTGTATTAAAGGTTCAGACTGTCCCACAGGGTGTTTTCAGATCAGTGTGCTAAAGATTCACACTATCCCACAGGGTGATTTCAGATCAGTGTGGTAAAGGTTCACACTGTCTCACAGGGTGATTTCGGATCTGTGTGTTAAAGGTTCAATCTGTCCCACAGGGTGATTTCAGATCATTGTTTTAAAGGTTCACACTCTTCCACAGGGAGATTTCAGATCAGTGTGTTAAAGGTTCACACTGTCCCACAGGATGATTTCAGATAAGTGTGTTAAACGTTCAAACTGTCCCACAGGGTGATTTCAGATCAGTATTTTAAAGGTTCACACTGCCCCACAGGGCGATTTCAGAACAGTGTGTTAAATTTTCAATCTGTCCCACAGGGTTTTATCAGATCAGTGTGTTAAAGGTTCAAACTGTCCCACAGGGTGATTTCAGATCAATGTGTTAAAGTTTCAAACTGTCCCACAGGGTGATTTCAGATCAGTGTGTTAAAGGTCCAGACTGTCCCACAGGGTGATTTCAGATCAGTGTGTTAAAGCTTCACACTGTCCCACAGATTGATTTCAGATCACTGTGATAAAGGTTCAATCTGTCCCACAGGGTGATTTTAGGTCAGTGTGTTAAGGGTTCAGACTGTCCCACAGGGTGATTTAAGATCAGTGAGTTAAAGGTTCAGACTGTCCCACATGGTGATTTCAGATCAGTGTGTTAAAGGTTTACACTGTCCCACAGGGTGATTTCAGATCAGTGTGTTAAAGGTTCAGACTGTCCCACAGGGCGATTCCAGATCAGTGTGTTAAAGGTTCAGACTGTCCCACAGGGTGTTTTCAGATCAGTGTGCTAAAGATTCACACTGTCCCACAGGGTGATTTCAGATCAGTGTGTTAAAGGTTCACACTGTCTCACAGGGTGATTTCAGATCTGTGTGTTAAAGGTTCAATCTGTCCCACAGGGTGATTTCAGATCATTGTTTTAAGGTTCACACTCTTCCACAGGGTGATTTCAGATCAGTGTGTTAAAGGTTCAATCTTTCCCACAGGACGATTTCTGATCAGTGTGTTAAAGGTTCACACTGTCCCACAGGGTGATTTCAGATCAGTATGTTAAAGGTTCAATCTGTGCCACAGGTTGATTTCAGATCAGTGTGCTAAAGATTCACACTGTCCCACAGGGTGATTTCAGATCAGTGTGTTAAAGGTTGACACTGTCTCACAGGGTGATTTCAGATCTGTGTGTTAAAGGTTCAATCTGTCCCACAGGGTGATTTCAGATCATTGTTTTAAGGTTCACACTCTTCCACAGGGTGATTTCAGATCAGTGTGTTCAAGGTTCAATCTTTCCCACATGATGATTTCTGATCAGTGTGTTAAAGGTTCACACTGTCCCACAGGGTGATTTCAGATCAGTATGTTAAATGTTCAATCTGTGACACAGGGTGATTTCAGATCAGTGTGTTAAAGGTTCAATATGTCCAACAGGGTGATTTCAGATCAGTGTGTTTAAGGTTCACACTGTCCCACAGGGTGATTTCTGATCAGTGTGTTAAAGGTTCAAACTGTCCCACAGGGTGATTTCAGATCAATGTGTTAAAGATTCAAACTGTCCCACAGGGTGCTTTCAGATCAGTGTGTTAAAGCTTCACACTGTCCCACAGATTGATTTCAGATCAGTGTGTTAAAGGTTCAATCTGTCCCACAGGGTGATTTCAGATCAGTGTGTTAAAGGTTCACACTGTCCCACAGATTAATTTCAGATCAGTTTGTTCGAGGTTCACACTGTCCCACAGGGTGATTTCAGATCAGTGTGATAAAGGTTCACACTGTCCCACAGAGTGATTTCAGATCAGTGTGTTAAAGATTCAGACTTTCCCACAGGGCGATTTCAGATCAGTGTGTTGAAGGTTCAGCCTGTCACACAGGGCGATTTCAGATGAGTGTGTTAAACGTTCAGACTGTCCCACAGGGTGTTTTCAGATCAGTGTGTTAAAGGTTCACACTGTCCCACAGGGTGATTTCGGATCAGTCTGTTAAAAGTTCACACTGTCCCACAGGGTGATTTCAGATCAGTGTGTTAAAGCTTCAATCTGTCCCACAGGGTGATTTCAGATAAGTGTGCTAAAGGTTCACATGGTCCCACAGGGTGAATTCAGATCAGTGTGTTAAAAGTTCACACTGTCCCACAGGGTGATTTCAGATCAGTGTGTTAAACGTTCACACTGTCACACAGGGTGATTTCAGATCAGTGTGGTAAAGGTTTACACTGTCCCACAGGGTGATTTCAGATCAGTGTGTTAAAGGTTCAATCTTTCCCACAGGGTGATTTCAGATCATTGTGTTAAAGGTTCACACTGTTCCTCAGAGTGATTTCAGATCAGTGTGTTAACGTTTCAATCTGTCCCACAGGGTGATTTCAGATAAGTGTGTTAAAGGTTCACACTGTCCCACAGGGTGATTTCAGGTCAGTGTGTTAAAGATTTATACTGTCCCACAGGATGATTTCAGATCAGTGTGTTAAAGGTTCAGACTGTCCCACAGGGTGATTTCAGATCAGTGTGTTTAAGGTTCACACTGTCCCACAGGGTGATTTCAGATCAGTGTGTGAAAGGTTCACACTGTCCCACTGGGTGATTTCAGATCAGTGTGTTAAAGGTTCAGACTGTGCCACAGGTCGATTTCAGATCAGTGTGTTAAAGGTTCAGACTGTCCCACAGGGTGTTTTCAGATCAGTGTGCTAAAGATTCACACTGTCCCACAGGGTGATTTCAGATCAGTGTGTTAAAGGTTCACACTGTCTCACAGCGTGATTTCAGATCTGTGTGTTAAAGGTTCAATCTGTCCCACAGGGTGATTTCAGATCATTGTTTTAAAGGTTCACACTCTTCCACAGGGTGATTTCAGATCAGTGTATTAAAGGTTCAAACTGTCCCACAGGGTGATTTCAGATCAGTGTGTTAAAGGTTCAGACTGTCCCACTGGGAGATTTCAGACCAGTGTGTTAAAGCTTCACACTGTCCCACAGATTGATTTCAGATCAGTGTGTTAAAGGTTCAATCTGTACCACAGGGTGATTTCAGAACAGTGTGTTAAGGGTTCAGACTGTCCCACAGGGTGATTTCAGATCAGTGAGTTAAAGGTTCAGACTGTCCCACATGGTGATTTCAGATCAGTGTGTTAAAGGTTCACACTGTCCCAAAGGGTTATTTCAGATCAGTTTGTTCAAGGTTCACACTGTCCCACAGGGTGATTTCAGATCAGTGTGTTAAATGTTCAGACTGTCCCACAGGGCGATTTCAGATCAGTGTGTTAAAGGTTCACACTGTTCCACAGGGTGATTTCAGATCTGTGTGTTAAAGGGTCACACTGTCCCACAGGGTGATTTCATATCTGTGTGTTGAAGGTTCAATCTGTCCCACAGGGTGATTTCAGATCAGTGTTTTAATGGTTCAGACTGTCCCACAGGATGATTTCAGATCAGTGTGTTAAAGGTTCACACTGTCCCACAGTGTGATTTCAGATCAGTGTGTTAAAGGTTCAATCTGTCCCACAGGGTGATTTCATATCAGTGTGTTAAAAGATCAGAATGACCCACAGCGTGATTTCTGATCTGTGCGTTAAAGGTTCAATCTGTCCCACAGAGTGATTTCAGATCAGTGTGTTAAAGGTTCAATTTGTCCCACAGGGTGATTTCAGATCAGTGTGTTAAAGGTTCATAATGTCCCACAGGGTGATTTCAGATCAGTGTCTTAAAGGTTCAAACTATCCCACAGGGTGATTTCAGATCAATGTGTTAAATTTTGAAACTGTCCCACAGGGTGATTTTAGATCATTGTGTTAAAGGTTCACACTGTCCCACAGGGTGATTTCAGATCTGTGTGTTAAAGGTTCACACTGTCCCACAGGGTGATTTCAGATCAGTGTGTTAATGGTTCACTCTGTCCCACAGGGTGATTACAGATCATTCTGTTAAGGTTCAATCTGTCCCACAGGATGATTTCAGATCTGTGTGTTAAAGGTTCACACTGTCCCACAGTGTGATTTCAGATCAGTGTGTTAAAGGTTTAATCTGTCCCACACGGTGATTTCAGATCAATGTGTGAAAGGTTCACACTGTCCCACAGGGTGATTTCCGATCAGTGTGTTAAAGGTTCGCACTGTCCCACAGGGTGATTTCAGATCAGTGTTTTAATGGGTTAAACTGTCCCACAGGTTGATTTCAGATCAGTGTGTTAAAGGTTCACACTGTCCCACAGTGTGATTTCAGATCAGTGTGTTAAAGGTTCAATCTGCCCCACAGGGTGATTTCATATCAGTGTGTTAAAAGATCAGAATGACCCACAGCATGATTTCTGATCTGTGCGTTAATGGTTCAGTCTATCCCACAGAGTGATTTCAGATCAGTGTGTTAAAGGTTCAATCTGTCCCACAGGGTGATTTCAGATCAGTGTGTTAAAGGTTCGGACTGTCCCACAGGGTGATTTCAGATCATTGTTTTAAAGATTCAGACTGTCCCACAGGGTGATTTCAGATCAGTGTGTTAAAGGTTCACGCAGTCAAACAGGGGGATTTCAGATCAGTGTGTTAAAGGTTCATAATGTCCCACAGGGTGATTTCAGATCAGTGTCTTAAAGGTTCACACTGTCCCACAGGGTGATTTCAGATCAGTGTGTTAAATTTTGAAACTGTGCCACAGGGTGATTTTAGATCATTGTGTTAAAGGTTCACACTGTCCCACAGGGTGATTTCAGATCCGTGTGTTAAAGGTTCACACTGTCCCACAGGGTGATTTCAGATCAGTGTGTTAAAGTTTCACACTGTACCACAGGTTGATTACAGATCAGTCTGTTAAGGTTCAATCTGTCCCACAGGGTGATTTCAGATCGGTGTGTTAAAGGTTCAGACTGTCCAACAGGGTGATTTCAGATCAGTGAGTTAATGGTTCACACTGTCCCAAAGGGTGATTTCAGATCAGTGTGTTAAAGGTTCACACTGTCCCACAGGGTGATTTCAGATCAGTGTGTTAAAGGTTCAGACTGTCCGACAGGGCGATTTCAGATCAGTGTGTTAAAGGTTCAGCCTGTCACACAGGGCGATTTCAGATGAGTGTGTTAAAGGTTCAGACTGTCCCAGAGGGTGTTTTCAGATCAGTGTGTTAAAGATTCACACTGTCGCACAGGGTGATTTCAGATCAGTGTGTTAAAGGTTCACACTGTCCCACAGGGTGATTTCAGACCAGTGTGTTAAAGGTTCACACTGTCCCACAGGGTGATTTCAGATCAGTGTGTTAAAGGTTCAATCTGTCACACAGCGTGATTTCAGATAAGTGTGCTAAAGGTTCACACGGTCCCACAGGGTGAATTCAGATCAGTGTGTTAAAAGTTCACACTGTCCCACAGGGTGATTTCAGATCAGTGTGTTAAAAGTTCACACTGTCACACAGGGTGATTTCAGATCAGTGTGTTAAAGGTTTACACTGTCCCACAGGGTGATTTCAGATCAGTGTGTTAAAGCTTCAATCTGTCCAACAGGGTGATTTCAGATAAGTGTGTTAAAGGTTCACACTGTCCCACAGGGTGATTTCAGATCAGTGTGTTAAAGGTTCAGACTGTTCCTCAGAGTGATTTCAGATCAGTGTGTTAAATGTTCACACTGTCCCACAGGGTGATTTCAGATCAGAGTGTTAAAGGTTCACACTGTCCCACAGGGTGATTTCTGATCAGTGTGTTAAAGCTTCAATCTGTCCAACAGGGTGATTTCAGATAAGTGTGTTAAAGGTTCACACTGTCCCACAGGGTGATTTTAGATCAGTGTGTTAAAGGTTCAGACTGTCCGACAGGGCGATTTCAGATCAGTGTGTTAAAGGTTCAGCCTGTCACACAGGGCGATTTCAGATGAGTGTGTTAAAGGTTCAGACTGTCCCATAGTGTGTTTTCAGATCAGTGTGTTAAAGATTCACACTGTCGCACAGGGTGATTTCTGATCAGTATGTTAAAGATTTAGACTGTCCCACAGGGTGATTTCAGATCAGTGTGTTAAAGGTTCAGACAGTCCCACAGGGTGATTTCAGATCAGTGTGTTTAAGGTTCACACTGTCCCACAGGGTGATTTCAGATCAGTGTGTTAAAGGTTCACACTGTCCCACCGGGTGATTTCAGATCAGTGTGTTAAAGGTTCAGACTGTCCCACAGGGCGATTTCAGATCAGCGTGTTAAAGGTTCAGACTGTCCCACAGGGTGTTTTCAGATCAGTGTGCTAAAGATTCACACTGTCCCACAGGGTGATTTCAGATCAGTGTGTTAAAGTTTCACACTGTCTCACAGGGTGATTTCAGATCTGTGTGTTAAAGGTTCAATCTGTCCCACAGGGTGATTTCAGATCATTGTTTTAAAGGTTCACAGTCTTCCACAGGGTGATTTCAGATCAGTGTGTTAAAGGTTCACACTGTCCCACAGTGTGATTTCAGATCTGTGTGTTAAACGTTCAATCTGTCCCACAGGGTGATTTCAGATCAGTATGTTAAAGGTTCACACTGCCCCACAGGGTGATTTCAGAACAGTGTGTTCAATTTTCAATCTGTCCCACATGGTGTTTTCAGATCAGTGTGCTAAAGGTTCAATCTTTCCCACAGGGTGATTTCTGATCAGTGTGTTAAAGGTTCACACTGTCCCACAGGGTGATTTCAGATCAGTATGTTAAAGGTTCAATCTGTGCCACAGGGTGATTTCAGATCAGTGTGTTAAAGGTTCAATGTGTCCAACAGGGTGATTTCAGATCAGTGTGTTAAAGGTTCAGACTGTCCCACAGGGTGATTTCAGATCAGTGTGTTAAAGGTTCACACTGTCACAGAATCACAGAATCACAGAAACCTCACAGTGCAGATAGAGGCCATTTCGGCCCATCGAGCCTGCACCGACACATATCCCACCCGACCCCTGTAACCCCTACACCAACGCATATCCCACCCTATCCCCGTAACCCCACGTATTTAATCCCCCTAACACTAAGGGTCAATTTATCATAGTCAATCAACATAACCCGCACATTTTTTTGGCCTGTGGGAGGAAACCAGTGCAACCGGAGGAAACCCACGCAAACACGGGGAGAATGTGCAAACTCCACACAGAGTGTCACACGAGGCCGGATTCGAACCTGGGTCCCTGGCGCTGTGAGGCAATAGTGCTAACCACTGCTAACCCACAGAGCGATTTCATATCAGTGTGTTAAATTTTCAATCTGTCCCTCAGGGTGATTTCAGATCAGTGTGTTAAAGGTTCAGACTGTCCAAAAGGGTGATTTCAGATGAGTGAGTTAAAGTTTCAGACTGTCCCACAGGGTGATTTCGGATCAGTGTGTTAATGGTTCACACTGTCCCACAGGGTGATTTCAGATCAGTGTGTTAAAGGTTCACACTGTCCCACAGGGTGATTTCAGATCAGTGTGTTAAAGGTTCAGACTGTCCCACAGGGCGATTTCAGATCAGTGTGTTAAAGGTTCAGCCTGTCACACAGGGCGATTTCAGATGAGTGTGTTAAAGGTTCAGACTGTCCCACAGGGTGTTTTCAGATCAGTGTGTTAAAGATTCACACTGTCGCACAGGGTGATTTCAGATAAGTGTGCTAAAGGTTCACACAGTCCCACAGGGTGAATTCAGATCAGTGTGTTAAAAGTCCACACTGTCCACAGGGTGATTGCAGATCAGTGTGTTAAAAGTTCACACTGTCCCACAGGGTGATTTCAGATCAGTGTGTTAAAGGTTCACACTGTCCCACAGGGTGATTTCAGATCAGTGTGTTAAAGGTTCAGACTGTCCCACAGGGTGTTTTCAGATCAGTGTGCTAAAGATTCACACTGTCCCACAGGGTGATTTCAGATCAGTGTGGTAAAGGTTCACACTGTCTCACAGGGTGATTTCGGATCTGTGTGTTAAAGGTTCAATCTGTCCCACAGGGTGATTTCAGATCATTGTTTCAAAGGTTCACACTCTTCCACAGGGTGATTTCAGATCAGTGTGTTAAAGGTTCACACTGTCCCACAGGATCATTTCAGATAAGTGTGTTAAACGTTCAAACTGTCCCACAGGGTGATTTCAGATCAGTATTTTAAAGGTTCACACTGCCCCACAGGGCGATTTCAGAACAGTGTGTTAAATTTTCAATCTGTCCCACAGGGTTTTATCGGATCAGTGTGTTAAAGGTTCAAACTGTCCCACAGGGTGATTTCAGATCAATGTGTTAAAGGTTCAAACTGTCCCACAGGGTGATTTCAGATCAGTGTGTTAAAGGTCCAGACTGTCCCACAGGGTGATTTCAGATCAGTGTGTTAAAGCTTCACACTGTCCCACAGATTGATTTCAGATCACTGTGATAAAGGTTCAATCTGTCCCACAGGGTGATTTTAGGTCAGTGTGTTAAGGGTTCAGACTGTCCCACAGGCTGATTTAAGATCAGTTAGTTAAAGGTTCAGACTGTCCCACATGGTGATTTCAGATCAGTGTGTTAAAGGTTCACACTGTCCCACAGGGTGATTTCAGATCAGTGTGTTAAAGGTTCAGACTGTCCCACAGGGCGATTCCAGATCAGTGTGTTAAAGGTTCAGACTGTCCCACAGGGTGTTTTCAGATCAGTGTGCTAAAGATTCACACTGTTCCACAGGGTGATTTCAGATCAGTGTGTGAAAGGTTCACACTGTCTCACAGGGTGATTTCAGATCTGTGTGTTAAAGATTCAATCTGTCCCACAGGGTGATTTCAGATCATTGTTTTAAGGTTCACACTCTTCCACAGGGTGATTTCAGATCAGTGTGTTAAAGGTTCAATCTTTCCCACAGGATGATTTCTGATCAGTGTGTTAAAGGTTCACACTGTCCCACATGGTGATTTCAGATCAGTATGTTAAAGGTTCAATCTGTGCCACAGGGTGATTTCAGATCAGTGTGTTAAAGGTTCAATATGTCCAACAGGGTGATTTCAGATCAGTGTGTTTAAGGTTCACACTGTCCCACAGGGTGATTTCTGATCAGTGTGTTAAAGGTTCAAACTGTCCCACAGGGTGATTTCAGATCAATGTGTTAAAGGTTCAAACTGTCCCACAGGGTGCTTTCAGATCAGTGTGTTAAAGCTTCACACTGTCCCACAGATTGATTTCAGATCAGTGTTTTAAAGGTTCAATCTGTCCCACAGGGTGATTTCAGGTCAGTGTGTTAAGGGTTCAGACTGTCCCACAGGGTGATTTAAGATCAGTGAGTTAAAGCTTCAGACTGTCCCACATGGTGATTTCAGATCAGTGTGTTAAAGGTTCACACTGTCCCACAGGTTAATTTCAGATCAGTTTGTTCGAGGTTCACACTGTCCCACAGGGTGATTTCAGATCAGTGTGTGAAAGGTTCACACTGTCCCACAGAGTGATTTCAGAGCAGTGTGTTAAAGGTTCAGACTGTCCCACAGGGCGATTTCAGATCAGTGTGTTAAAGGTTCAGCCTGTCACACAGGGCGATTTCAGATGAGTGTGTTAAACGTTCAGACTGTCCCACAGGGTGTTTTCAGATCAGTGTGTTAAAGGTTCACACTGTCCCACAGGGTGATTTCGGATCAGTCTGTTAAAAGTTCACACTGTCCCACAGGGTGATTTCAGATCAGTGTGTTAAAGCTTCAATCTGTCCCACAGGGTGATTTCAGATAAGTGTGCTAAAGGTTCACATGGTCCCACAGGGTGAATTCAGATCAGTGTGTTAAAAGTTAACACTTCCCACAGGGTGATTTCAGATCAGTGTGTTAACGTTCACACTGTCACACAGGGTGATTTCAGATCAGTGTGGTAAAGGTTTACACTGTCCCACAGGGTGATTTCAGATCAGTGTGTTAAAGGTTCAATCTTTCCCACAGGGTGATTTCAGATCATTGTGTTAAAGGTTCACACTGTTCCTCAGAGTGATTTCAGATCAGTGTGTTAACGTTTCAATCTGTCCCACAGGGTGATTTCAGATAAGTGTGTTAAAGGTTCACACTGTCCCACAGGGTGATTTCAGGTCAGTGTGTTAAAGATTTATATTGTCCCACAGGATGATTTCAGATCAGTGTGTTAAAGGTTCAGACTGTCCCACAGGGTGATTTCAGATCAGTGTGTTTAAGGTTCACACTGTCCCACAGGGTGATTTCAGATCAGTGTGTGAAAGGTTCACACTGTCCCACTGGGTGATTTCAGATCAGTGTGTTAAAGGTTCAGACTGTCCCACAGGTCGATTTCAGATCAGTGTGTTAAAGGTTCAGACTGTCTCACAGCGTTATTTCAGATCTGTGTGTTAAAGGTTCAATCTGTCCCACAGGGTGATTTCAGATCATTGTTTTAAAGGTTCACACTCTTCCACAGGGTGATTTCAGATCAGTGTATTAAAGGTTCAAACTGTCCCACAGGGTGATTTCAGATCAGTGTGTTAAAGGTTCAGACTGTCCCACTGGGAGACTTCAGACCAGTGTGTTAAAGCTTCACACTGTCCCACAGATTGATTTCAGATCAGTGTGTTAAAGGTTCAATCTGTCCCACAGGGTGATTTCAGAACAGTGTGTTAAGGGTTCAGACTGTCCCACAGGGTGATTTCAGATCAGTGAGTTAAAGGTTCAGACTGTCCCACATGGTGATTTCAGATCAGTGTGTTAAAGGTTCACACTGTCCCAAAGGGTTATTTCAGATCAGTGTGTTCGAGGTTCACACTGTCCCACAGGGTGATTTCAGATCAGTGTGTTAAATGTTCAGACTGTCCCACAGGGCGATTTCAGATCAGTGTGTTAAAGGTTCACACTGTTCCACAGGGTGATTTCAGATCTGTGTGTTAAAGGGTCACACTGTCCCACAGGGTGATTTCATATCTGTGTGTTGAAGGTTCAATCTGTCCCACAGGGTGATTTCAGATCAGTGTTTTAATGGTTCAGACTGTCCCACAGGATGATTTCAGATCAGTGTGTTAAAGGTTCACACTGTCCCACAGTGTGATTTCAGATCAGTGTGTTAAAGGTTCAATCTGTCCCACAGGGTGATTTCATATCAGTGTGTTAAAAGATCAGAATGACCCACAGCGTGATTTCTGATCTGTGCGTTAAAGGTTCAATCTGTCCCACAGAGTGATTTCAGATCAGTGTGTTAAAGGTTCAATTTGTCCCACAGGGTGATTTCAGATCAGTGTGTTAAAAGTTCATAATGTCCCACAGGGTGATTTCAGATCAGTGTCTTAAAGGTTCAAACTATCCCACAGAGTGATTTCAGATCAATGTGTTAAATTTTGAAACTGTCCCACAGGGTGATTTTAGATCATTGTGTTAAAGGTTCACACTGTCCCACAGGGTGATTTCAGATCTGTGTGTTAAAGGTTCACACTGTCCCACAGGGTGATTTCAGATCAGTGTGTTAATGGTTCACTCTGTCCCACAGGGTGATTACAGATCAGTCTGTTAAGGTTCAATCTGTCCCACAGGATGATTTCAGATCTGTGTGTTAAAGGTTCACACTGTCCCACAGTGTGATTTCAGATCAGTGTGTTAAAGGTTTAATCTGTCCCACAGGGTGATTTCAGATCAATGTGTGAAAGGTTCACACTGTCCCACAGGGTGATTTCCGATCAGTGTGTTAAAGGGTCGCACTGTCCCACAGGGTGATTTCAGATCAGTGTTTTAATGGGTCAGACTGTCCCACAGGTTGATTTCAGATCAGTGTGTTAAAGGTTCACACTCTCCCACAGTGTGATTTCATATCAGTGTGTTACAGGTTCAATCTGTCCCACAGGGTGATTTCATATCAGTGTGTTAAAAGATCAGAATGACCCACAGCATGATTTCTGATCTGTGCGTTAATGGTTCAATCTGTCCCACAGAGTGATTTCAGATCAGTGTGTTAAAGGTTCAATCTGTCCCACAGGGTGATTTCAGATCAGTGTGTTAAAGGTTCGGACTGTCCCACAGGGTGATTTCAGATCATTGTTTTAAAGATTCAGACTGTCCCACAGGGTGATTTCAGATCAGTGTGTTAAAGGTTCACGCAGTCAAACAGGGGGATTTCAGATCAGTGTGTTAAAGGTTCATAATGTCCCACAGGTTATTTCAGATCAGTGTCTTAAAGGTTCACACTGTCCCACAGGGTGATTTCAGATCAGTGTGTTAAATTTTGAAACTGTGCCACAGGGTGATTTTAGATCATTGTGTTAAAGGTTCACACTGTCCCACAGGGTGATTTCAGATCCGTGTGTTAAAGGTTCACACTGTCCCACAGGGTGATTTCAGATCAGTCTGTTAAAGTTTCACACTCTCCCACAGGGTGATTACAGATCAGTCTGTTAAGGTTCAATCTGTCCCACAGGGTGATTTCAGATAAGCGTGCTAAAGGTTCACACTGTCCCACAGGGTGAATTCAGATCAGTGTGTTAAAAGTTCACACTGTCCCACAGGGTGATTTCAGATCAGTGTGTTAAAAGTTCACACTGTCACACAAAGTGATTTCAGTTCAGTGTGTTAAAGGTTTACACTGTCCCACAGGGTGATTTCAGATCAGTGTGTTAAAGGTTCACACTGTCCCAGAGGGTTATTTCAGATCAGTGTGTTCGAGGTTCACACTGTCCCACAGGGCGATTTCAGATCAGTGTGTTAAAGGTTCACACTGTTCCACAGGGTGATTTCAGATCTGTGTGTTAAAGGTTCACACTGTCCCACAGGGTGATTTCAGATCAGTGTGTTAAAGGATTAATCTGTCCCACAGGGTGATTTCAGATCAATGTGTGAAAGGTTCCCACTGTCCCACAGGGTGATTTCATATCTGTGTGTTAAAGGTTCAATCTGTCCCACAGGGTGATTTCAGATCAGAGTTTTAATGGTACAGACTGTCCCACAGGTTGATTTCAGATCAGTGTGTTAAAGGTTCAAACTGTCCCACAGGGTGATTTCATATCAGTGTGTTAAAAGATCAGAATGACACACAGCGTGATTTCTGGTCTGTGCGTTAAAGGTTCAATCTGTCCCACAGAGTGATTTCAGATCAGTGTGTTAAAGGTTCGGACTGTCCCACAGGGTGATTTCAGATCAGTGTTTTAAAGATTCAGACTGTCCCACAGGGTGATTTCAGATCAGTGTGTTAATGGTTCACGCTGTCAAACAGGGTGATTTCAGATCAGTGTGTTAAAGGTTCACACTGTCCCACAGGGTGATTTCAGATCAGTGACTTAAAGGTTCACACTGTCCCACAGGGTGATTTCAGATCAGTGTGTTAAATGTTGAAACTCTCCCACAGGGTGATTTTAGATCATTGTGTTAAAGGTTCACACTGTTCCAGAGGGTGATTTCTGATCAGTGTCTTAAAGGTTCACACTGTCCCACAGGGTAATTTAAGATCAGTGTGTTAAAGGTTCACACTGTCCCACTGGGTGATTTCAGATCAGTGTGTTAAAGGTTCAATCTGTCCCACAGGGTGAATTCAGATCAGTGTGTTAAAGGTTTACACTGTCCCACAGGGTGATTTCAGATCAGTGTGTTAAAGGTTCAATCTGTCCCACAGGGTGATTTCAGATCAGTGTGTTAAAGGTTCACGCTGTCGCACAGCGTGATTTCAGATCAGTGTGTTAAAGGTTCACACTGTCCCACAGGGTGATTTCAGATCTGTGCGTTAAAGGTTCACACTGTCCCACAGGGTGATTTCAGATCAATGTGTTAAAGGTTCACACTGTCACACAGGGTGATTTCAGATCAGTGTGTTAAAGGTTCAATCTGTCCCACAGGGTGATGTCAGATAAGAGTGCTAAAGGTTCACACTGTCCCACAGGGTGATTTCAGATCAGTGTGTTAAAAGTTCACACTGTCACACAATGTGATTTCAGTTCAGTGTGTTAAAGGTTCAATCTGTCCCACAGGGTGATTTCAGATCATTTTGTTAAAGATTCACACTGTTCCTCAGAGTGATTTCTGATCAGTGTGTTAAAGGTTCACACTGTCCCACAGGGTGATTTCAGATCAGTGTGTTAAAGGTTCACACTGTCCCACAGGGTGATTTCAGATCAGTGTGTTAAAGTTTCAATCTGTCCCACAGGGTGATTTCAGATAACTGATTTAAAGGTTCACACTGTCCCACAGGGTGATTTCAGATCAGTGTGTGAAAGGTTTAGACTGTCCCACACGGTGATTTCAGATCAGTGTGTTAAAGGTTCAGACGTTCCCACAGGACGATTTCAGATCAGAGAGTTAAAGGTTCACACTGTCCCACAGGGTGACTTCAGATCAGTGTGTTAAAGGTTCACACTGTCCCACAGGGTGATTTCAGATCAGTGTGTTAAAGGTTCAGACTGTCCCACAGGGCAATTTCAGATCAGTGTGTTAAATGTTCAGACTGTCCCACAGGGTGTTTTCAGATCAGTGTGCTAAAGATTCACACTGTCCCACAGGGTGATTTCAGATCAGTGTGATAAAGGTTCACACTGTCCCACAGGGTGATTTCAGATCAGTGTTTTAAAGGTTCAATCTGTCCCACAGGGTGATTTCAGGTAAGTATGTTAAAGGTTCACACTTTCGCACAGGGTGATTTCAGATCAGTGTGTTAAAGGTTGACACTGTCAGACAGGGTGATTTCAGATCAGTGTGTTAAAATTCACACTGTTCCACAGGGTGATTTCAGATCAGTGAGTTAAAGGTTTACACTGTCCCTCAGGGTGATTTCAGATCAGTGTGTTAAAGGTTTAATCTGTCCCACAGGGTCATTTCAAATCAATGTGTTAAAGGTTCACACTGTCCCACAGGGTGATTTCAGATCAATGTGTTAAAGGTTCACACTGTCCCACAGGGTGATTTCATATTTGTGTGTTAAAGGTTCAATCTGTCCGACAGGGTGATTTCAGATCAGTGTGCTAAATGTTCAGACTGTCCCACAGGTTGATTTCAGATCAGTGTGTTAAAGGTTCACACTGTCCCACAGTGTGATTTCATATCAGTGTGTTAAAGGTTCAGAATGACCCACAGCGTGATTTCAGATCTGTGTGTTAAAGGTTCAATCTGTCCCACAGGGTGACTTCAGATCAGTGTGTTAAAGGTTCAGACTGTCCCACAGGGTGATTTCAGATCAGTGTGTTAAAGATTCAACCTGTCCCACAGGGTGATTTCATATCAGTGTGTTAAATGTTCAGAATGACCCACAGCGTGATTTCAGATCTGTGTGTTAAAGGTTCAATCTGTCCCACAGTGTGACTTCAGATCAGTGTGTTAAAGGTTCAGACTGTCCCACAGGGTGATTTCAGATCAGTGTGTTAATGGTTCAGACTGTCCCACAGGGTGATTTCAGATCAGTGTGTTAAAGGTTCACGCTGTCCCACAGGGTGATTTCAGTTCAGTGTGTTAAAGGTTCACACTGTCCCACAGGTTGACTTCAGATCAGTGTGTTAAAGTTTCAGACTGTCCCACAGGGTGATTTCAGATCAGTGTGTTAAAGGTTCAATCTGTCCCACAGGGTGATTTCAGATCAGTGTGTTAATTCCAATCTATCCCACAGGGTGATTTCAGATCCTTGTGTTAAAGTTTCACACTGTCCCACAGGGTGATTTCAGATCAGTGTGTTAAAGGTTCAATCTGTCCCACGGAGGGATTTCAGATCAGTATGTTAAAGGTTCAGACTGTCCCACAGGGTAATTTCAGATCAGTGTGTTAAAGATTCACACTGTCCCACAGGGTGATTTCAGATCAGTGTGTTAAAGGTTCACTCTGTCCCACAGAGTGATTTCAGAGCAGTGTGTTAAAGGTTCACACTGTCCCACAGGGTGATTTCAGA
The DNA here is from genome assembly GCF_052327205.1 of Somniosus microcephalus. Classification (NCBI taxonomy): domain Eukaryota; kingdom Metazoa; phylum Chordata; class Chondrichthyes; order Squaliformes; family Somniosidae; genus Somniosus; species Somniosus microcephalus. The sequence continues at coordinate 102,608,661 of NW_028225179.1, read as the reverse complement.
TCAGTGTGTTAAAGGTTCACACTGTCCCACAGAGTGTTTTCAGATCAGTGTGTTAAAGGTTCACACTGTCCCACAGGGTGATTTCAGATCAGTGTGTTAAACGTTCAAACTGTCCCACAGGGTGATTTCAGATCAATGTGTTAAAGGTTCACACTGTCCCACAGTGTGATTTCAGATCAGTGTGTTAAAGTTTCAGACTGTCCCACAGGGTGATTTCAGATCAGTGTGTTAAAGTTTCAATATGTCCCAGAGGATGATTTCAGTTCAGTGTGTTAAAGGTTCACACTGTCCCACAGTGTGATTTCAGATCAGTGTGTTAAAGGTTCACACTGTCCCACAGGGTGATTTCAGATCAGTGTCTTCAGGCCACTTTCAAGATTGCAGAATAACTGTTTAAAGAATGTCAGAAGGCACAGATTTAGGTTAGTGGCTTGCGAGTTGAAAACTAATATTAGGAGCAACTTTTCTCACGGATGATGAAAGCTACGCTAAATTCTTAAGTAGAATAGCACGAATGGCAATCATGGGCGGTGTTTCCAATGCAGTTCGAATCTACTCGGACAGTCCTGTCACTGAAGGGATGTGTTGCAATATGCCCAACGGCATTTTTTTGTACAGTAAATTGTCACCCAATATTTTACCACAATAAAGATTTGGCACTGGTCCTCCAGGTTTCTTCAATATTAGTTTAGGAAACATCATTGAGGAAAAACCTGGTAAAATTTAAAGAAAAACATTCCCCGCTTACTGAATGCTACAGGTGTATGCTGGAAAATTAGTCCTAGGTAATAATATCAGATTGAACCGTCACCATCCAACTCAAAGACCAAGCTCCTGAAAGAGAATGAGGCCTTCAGGTAGACAGGTTGAGGAAGGCGTTAAAAGATGCAAAATACTATTTATTGGATAGAATTAATGATTTTATTGTAAAATATAATAGTTGACGTTTTAAAATGTAATCTCTTATTGTGGACAATAGAACGTTCAAACAACTGCGATTGAAAAAAAAACACAAAAAGATGTTTGAGTGATTTGTGGGATGTGGTTTAAAATGATCTATCCTGGATGAATGGATGGAGGGGCAGGCGAGCGGACTTCCATATTTTAGGTGTCATTTTATCTTCTCAGGAAACAATTATTAACTTTAACTAAATCAATATTTCTGCTGTCAGAATATAAGTTTAGACTATTGTATAAAGTGCTCAGTGAACTGATGTTTGTCACACCTGATGTTATTTCAATATGTTATGTTGCTCAAGATTCTCACTATTTGATGTATCACTACAAACCGAACCATTGGATTGCTGATCTTCCAGGCTACAGTATAATGGAGGTTGTGGATGACTGTGAGATAGACTATTGTGACAGCAATATGTACATAACTGTTCCAAGGACGCAGTGGATGGTGAATTCCTATGACACCAGTTACTGTGAGGAACTCAGAATTACTGTAGCCAGTTTCCACGGAATCAGAAAGGGCAAGTTTCCAGAAGGTTACAGCAGACGAACCCCAGTTCAAGTAAGTTGATTTGTAAAAAAAATCCCCCTGGATCCATCTGGTGAAGCACAGAGCATGCAATCCCAGTTGAATTCTATTATTTGCTGTTGCCTATTCATTCAGCTGTACCAGAGAACTATGAAAGCAGTATTCTGTAAATACATTAGCAATGCTCCAGAGTGAGTGACCTAGTGACGATAGTACTGGACGAGCATCCCGAAGGTGTTGCGGCCTAATTCCAATATGGGAAGTTGAAAAATTAAAATCAATAAATCTGACAATTTGTGGGCTATCAACAAGAAACATGACCCTGTAAGCTGGTGGATTATCATAAAACCAAACTGTTTCACTAATGTCTTACAGAGATGGAAACCTGACACTCCCTATCTGGTCTGGCCTACAAATGATTCTATCGCACCCAACATAGCTGCACTTAATGCAGGCAAGGCAAGAAGGGATGGGCAATAAATGCTGGCTTGCCAGAGTCGCTCAACAATGCCACTTAAATTAAATGTTTTCCAGTCACTACACCATCAACTGTATAGCGCTGGGCCCGACACCAGTTTCTCCCTGGAGCATATAATATAAAATATTCAGCATGAATTTGTAAAAGGAAAGCCATATTTAACCAAACTTATTGACAAAGTTGAAGAATTAATGGAAATAATACACAAGGGCAATGCTGTAGGTGTGATCTACATGGACATTCAAAAGGACTTCCATAAGGTCCACGGTAAGAAGCTCATGGCAAGGGTCAGTACCTGTGGAGTCAGAGGTCAGGTACCAGAATGAATTGAAAGATGGTTAGAATACAGAAAATGGGGGTCGGTGATAAGGGACGTTTCCCAGACTGATAGCAAGTGGGAAGTGCTGTCCCGCAGGGATCTGAGCTGGGACCACTGTTGTCCACCATAAACATCAATGCTTTAGACTCAGAGTGCCGATGTATGGGGGATGAATTTGAATTTGGTGGTCAGCCATCCATTATACATTTCCTGGGAAGTGTATTCCCCCCTGGTGTCGAAATTTGCACATGATACCATCTGGGGTGGCCAGACAATAATGTGGAGGACTGCAATAAAATACAAGAAGACACAAACAGACTTGCAGAGTGGGCAAATAAACGACAAATGAAATGCAATATAGCGAAGTGTGAGGTGGATCATTTTGGTAGGAGGAATAAGGAGGTTAATTATTCCTAGGAATGTAAGAAATTAAATGTGGTAGAGGAGCAAACAGATCTGGAAACACAGATGCACAAATCCTTAGAAGTAGCAAGGGAAGCTGATAAGACCATAAAAAGTGCAAAGAAAGTACTGGGGTCCATTTCTAGCAGAACAGAACATAAAACTGGGAGGTGATGTTACATTTATACAGAGTTTTGTTTAGACCAGACTTGGAGTACTGTCGGCTGTTCTGGTCTCCATGATACAAAATGGATATTGAAGCACTGGGGAACGTACAGAAAATATTTGCAAGGATGTTATCAGAATTAAGAAGACACAACTATCAGGAAAGATTGGACTGGGCTGGAGTTGGTTTCTTGTAGACACTTAGAGATTAATTAAATTATTTCGGAGGCATTTCCTTATACACAGTGCTGAGAATGTGGAACTCGCTGCCAGGTGGAATTGTTGAACCAGAGAGCATTACTATATTTATGAATGGGGTTGATGCATACCTGAGGGAAGAGGGAATATAGGGATATACAGGGGCAGGCTGCGAAGCAGTAATTAGATTAGGATAACACCCCCTGTGGAGTATAAACACCAGATAGACCAGTTAAGCGAATGGCCTGTTCCTGTGTTGAAGATTCTAACATGTAATTCGATAACCTCGGCCCCTATCATATTTTTATAGATTTTTTATCCAAACATTTGGTTTGTGCCTTTTCCTTTCTTTTCTCTCCCACATGGCAGCTGTCTTTCATTGTGCCAGCGCATTTCACACTTCATCTAGAGCCATCCTTTGTTTCTTTATCTGTCCTATTACCATCTTGTCGCGCCTTGAATATCTCTTAATGTCTCTTCACCTCTCACATACCTTCCCTTTTGTTCTTTTATCCCTTCTCCCATTTCCCAGCCCCTAAACTTGCTTTTTAATCTGTTTCATTTCCTGTTTTTTTCTCAGTTCTGATGAAGGGTCTTCGACTTAAAATGTTAACTCTGTTTCTCTCTCCATGGATGTTGCCTGGGCTGTTGAGTTTTTCCAGCGTTTTATGTTGTTATTATGTAATTCCATGTAATCGGTTGAGAAAACATGGATGCAGAAGCTTGGTGGAGTCACGGCAGAGCACCAGATATCGGAGGAGTACTTGGATTCACTTTGATCTCAAATTTGGTTCTGTACGAATATACAATAACAGAAAAATAAATAAATAATTTCACAGATTAAAGTGATCATGAAACAATTGCTGTGCATCTCAGGGCTCTGGGACGTTCCACAGAATCTTGAATTGAGGAAGTTCTACAAATGCAATGCTAATTCTTTCAGTGTTACTGAAGCAAAAGAGGAAGAGCCTTCAGGTGTGAATCATTCCAGGAGCCCACAGTAATATATGTGTCACAAAACCTGGGGCTCGGTGTTGCAAAATGATATTGCAAAATGCTGATGTTTTAATGTACATGAGAGTTTTTGGGAAAGTGGAAACATGGGGAATTTAGACAAGTTAGTGGGATAGTCTAGTTTAAAAAGACTTAAACAGTTGCTGGGGGAAATTAAATCAGACGTCTTTCCTTGGCTTGGTTTCTATGCTTTCACTTTGAATTTCCCTCTCATTCTGTGACCTCGCCCTCCTCTAGGGGAGGTGGTACCTGATGCTGAGACAAAGTTCTGCGGGTGCCTGCGACTTCTCCCATTTCTCTGATGAGATCACTTTTCAAGTGCGAGCCCATAGAATGAGAGTAAGCAGGATATTCCACTGTGAGGGTCAGTGCATTGCAGCACAGACCGATGCAACATACGTGCACAAGGATCTTCTAGCGGGAGGTCACGCAATATCGAACAACAATGTGTTCCTGGGATCTGTAAGCCCATAACACAGAGGCTAATTCTAATCCCACATCCCACCAGGTCGCAGCCTTGGATGAAATAACAACCTCAACAAAGATCAGAGAGAGACAACCAATCTTTGTTGGAGATGAAAAATACCAACAAAGCAACATTTTTTAAATGCCCACATTGTAGGAATACGGTGTGTATTCACAACAATATAGAAACATAGAAACATAGAAGACAGGAGCCGGAGTAGGCAATTCGGCCCCTCGAGCGTGTTCTGCCATTTAATGAGATCATGGCTGATCATCCGAATTCAGTACCCTGTCCCTGCTTTCTCCACATATCCCTTGATCCCTTTAGCCTTAAGAAATATATCTAACCCCTTCTTGAATATATTTAATGAATTGACCTCAACTGCCTTCTGTGTTAGAGAATTCCACAGGTTCAGCACTCTGTGGGTGTAGAAATTCCTCATCATCTCAGTTCTAAATGGCTTAGCCCTTATCCTTGGACTGTGACCCATGGTTGTGTACTGCCCCGCCATCGGGAACATCCTCCATGCATCTAGTCTGTCTAGTCCTGTTTGAATTTTATAAGTTTAAATGAGATCCCCTCTCATTCTTCTAAACTCTAGCGAATATAAGCCTAATCGACCAAATCTCTCTTCGTACTTTATTCCTGACATCCCAGACATCATTCTGGTGAATCTTCGCTGCACTCCCTCCATGGCAAAAACATCCTTCCTCGGATAAGGCGACCAAAACTGCACACAATAGTCAAGGTGTGGTCTCACCAAGGCCCTGTACAACGGCAGCAGGATATACTTTCTCCTGTACTCGAATCCTCTCGCTATGCAGCCCAACTTACCATTTGCCTTCTTTATCGCCTGCTGCACATGCATGCTTAACTTCAGCGAGTGGTGCACAAGGACACCCAGGTCTCGTTGCACTGCCCCTTTTCCCAAACTATTGCCATTAAGATCATAATCTGTCTTCCTATTATTGCCACCGAAGTGGATAACCTCGCATTTATCCACATTATACTGCAACTGCCATGCATCTGCCCAATCACCCAACCTGTCCAAATCATACTGGATTTTCTCAGCATCCCCCTCACAGCACACACGTCCACCCAGCTTTGTATCTTCTGCAAACCTGGAGATATTACATCTAGTTCCCTCGTCTAGGTCATTTCTATACATTGTGAATAACTGGGGTCCTAGCACCGATCCCTGCGGCACCCCGCTAGTCACTGCCTGCCACTCAGAAAAAGTCCAGTTTATTTCAACTCTTTGCTTCCTGTCTGCCAACCAGTTCTCTATCCAAGTCAGTACCTTATCTCCAATCCAATGTGCATTAATTTTGCACGCTAATCTCTTATGCAGGACCTTATCGAAAGACTTCTGAAAGTCGAAATACACCACAGATACTTGTTCTCCCTTAACTAATCTACCAGTTACATCCTCAAAAAATTCCAGTAGATTAGTCAAGCATTATTTAGCTTTTGTAAATCCATGTTGATTTTATCCGATCCTGTCACTGTTATGCAAATGCTCTGCTATTACATTTTTTATAATGGACTCTAGCAGTTTCCCCACTACCGATGTCAGGCTTAATTCCCCGTTGTCTCACTACCACATTTTTAAATAGTGGGTTTAAATTAGCTACCATCCAATCCATGGGAACTTTTCCATAATCTATATATTTTTGGAAGATGACCAGCATTGCATCTACTATTTCTAGGGCCACTTCCTTAAATACCCTAGGATGTAGATTATCAGGCCATGGGAATTTATCAGCCTTCAATCCCGTCAATTTCCCTAACACCATTTCCCTACAAATACTGATTTCATTCAGTTCCTCACTCTCATTAGACACTATGTTCCCTGACATCTCTGAGAAGTTATTTGTGTCCTCCTTTGTGAAGACAGAACAAAAGTATGTATTTAATTGGTCTGCCATTTCTTTGTTCCCCATTATAGATTCCCCTGATTCTAACTGCAAGGGACCTACACTTGACTTCACCAATCTTTTTCTCTTCTCATATCTATAGAAGCTTTTACTGTTAGTTTTTATGTTGCCTGAAAGCTTACTCTCATACTCTATTTTCCCCCTCTTAATTAATCCCTTTTTCCACCTTTACTGAATCCTAAACTGCTCCCAATCCTCAGGTTTACTGCTTTTTCTGGACAATTTTTATGTTCTCTCCTTGGATCTTATGCTATCACTAATATCCCTTCTTCGCCATGGTTGAGTCAACTTTAAAAAAAAAAAATTTATGCCAACAATTGTTGATCAAATTCTGCAGTTCATCCATGCGATGTTTAAATGTTTGCCATTGCCTATACACCATCAACCCTTTAAGTAACATTCCCTGATCCATCCTAGCCAACTCGCACCTCATACCATCGTAGTTTCCTTTATTTAAATTTAGGAACCTAGTCTCTGATTCAACTACCTCACTCTCCAACTTAATGAAGAATTCTATCAAAATATGATCGCTCCTCCCCAAGGGGACTCGCTCAACAAGATTGCTAATTAATCCTTTCTCATTACATAATACCCAGTGTAAGATGACTTGATCTCTAGTTGGTTCCTCGACATATTGGTTCTGGAGACTGTCCTGTATATACTCTAGGAATTCCTCCTCCACAGTATTGTTACTAATTTAGTTAGCCCATTCTATATTTTGGTCAAAGTCATCCATGTTAACTGCTGTGCCCTTATTGCACGCATCTCTAATTTCCCATTTAATGCAGTGCCCAACCTCAGCATTACTGTTTGGAGGTCTGTATGCAACTCCCACTAACGTTTTCTGCCCCATGATATTTCTCAGCTATACCCATACAGATTCCAAATTATCAGAACTAATATCCTCCCTCACTATTGTGTTAATCTCCTCTTTAACCAGCAATGCTACCTCACCTCCTTTTCCTTTTTGCCTGTCCTTCCTGAAAATTGAATACCCCTGGATGTTGAACTCCCAGCTTTGGTCACCCGGAGCCACATCTCCATAATCCCAATTGTATCATATCCGTTTGCACTGCTAATTCATCCACCTTATTACGAATGCTCCTCACATTAAGGAACAAAGCCTTCAGGCTAGTTTTTTTTTTAATTATTAGTCCTTTTAGAATTATTATTTACTGTAGCCCTGTTTGATTTACACTCTTGATTTCTCTGCCTTCCACTTCTGCTTTTCTCCTTCCTGTCTTTTGTTTCTATCCTTGCTTCCCATGCACAAGTTTCCAACCCCCTGCCATTTTAGTTTAAACCCTCCCCAACAGCACTAGCAAACACTCCCGCTAGTACATCGGTCCCGGTCCTGCGCAGGTGCAAACCATCCAGTTTGTACTGGTCCCACCTCCCCCAGAACTGGTTCCAATGTCCCAGGAATTTGAATCCCCCCCTTGCACCATTCCTCTAGCCACATATTCATCTGTTATATCCTTCTATTTCTACTCTAAGTAGCACGTGGCACTGGTAGCAATCCTGAGATTGCTACCTTTGGGGTTCTATTTTGTAATTTAACTCCTAACTCCCTATATTCAGCTTTTAGGACCAGGTCCCGTTTTATACCTATATCGTTGGTACTATATGCAACATGACATCTGTCTGTGCACCTTCCCCCTCCAGAATGCCCTGCAGCCACCCGTGACATCCTTGACCCTTGCACGAGGGAGGTTACATACCATCCTGGAGTCTCATTTGCGGCCGCAGAAACGCCTATTATTCCCCTTACAATAGAATCCCCTATCACTATAGCTCTCCCGCTCTTGTTCCTCTCGTCCAGTGCAGCAGTACCACTCATGGTGCCAGGAAGTCGGCTGCTGCTGCTGTCCCCGATACGCCATCTCCCCCAACAGTATCCAAAGCTTTATATCAGTTTGAGAGGGGGATGGCCAAAGGGGTCCCCTACACTACCTGCCTGCACCTACTATTCTGCTTGGTGGTCACCCATTGCCTTCTTGCCTGTGCAACCTTTACCTACGGTGAGACCAACTCATCAAACGTGCTATCCAGGACGTCATCAACATTGTGAGTGCTCCAGTATGTATCCATTCGCAGCTCCAGCGCCGCAATGTGGTCTGCCATTAGCTACAGCTGGATACACTCCCCGCACACATATTCATCAGGGACACAGGAAATGTCTCTGATTTCCCACATAGTGCAAGAAGAGCATGCCACGGGACCGAGCAGTGCTTCCATGACTTACATTTAATTAATATATATTAAATTAAATCAAATCAATACCACTAATTACACTATAATTAAATGATCTACTCAAGGGCCCTTGTCTACTAGCACTCCCTGCTACACAACAGAGACCGTAGAAGCTATAACCACAAAAATTAAGACCTTCTAATCTTTATAAAGAATTAACCTTAGCAGTCAAACTATAGAGTCGTATAAGTAATCTCCAATGAGCTGCTTCCACTTGCCCACGTCACTTTTTGAATCATAACGTGGCTCTGGAATGCCGCCGTCAGCCTGCGAGATTGGTAAGCCTCTGAGGAAAGAAAGCTCGTGAAAGTGATTTTAAATACTCACTGTACTGCCGCTCTCCTGCTGCTCTCAACACCTGCCTCTGAGGAAAAAAGCCCGTGAAAGTGAGTTTAAATACTCATTGTACTGCTGCTCTCATTCTGCTCCCAACACCTGCCTCTGAGGAAAAAAGGCCGTGAAAGTGAGTTTAAATACACACTGCACTGCCGCTTGTTTCACTAACCACCCATCAAGGGTAGAGTTCTGTTCCAAAACCGTGAAAATGCAACCAAGAAAACAATGCTTCTAATATCACTGTTGACCTTGCCTGGCATTGTACACAAGGTCATAACCAAGGGGCAGATTTCCATCTTTACCGCTCTAATGTTAAGCCTCACCTGGGCGGAGCACAGAGTAAAACCAGATGGTGAGGCTCCCACACCATTTTCAGAAATCGCCTGATTTCCCTTCTATTGAACGTTTAGCACCGAGTGTATTATTCCAGTGAGGTGGGTTCGAGGCTTGGGGAAAATTGGACCAAGGCGCTCAGACATCATTCATCTTCATCTATCTATAATTCATGCCTTCTCTCCTTACTGATATAAAGCACTGGTTTTATATAATTCATAGATATATAAAAAGATTTAAGGTAATTTACGAATCAAGTGTAAAGTAAGCTGGAATTGTTTAAATAAAACAAAAGCCCACACACCCCTGCTGTAACAACAGCCGCAGTTTGGGGCAATTTTACTTTAAGTGGCGGGAACCTACGGGGTGGGTGGAATGCTGCTTTTTCTGCTCCCGCACAATATTACTCACCACTGACTTCAGTGTAGAGTACAATTGGGTGCGGTGTAAAACCAGCGTTTCCCCATTCCCGTTAGTTGTTCGGCCAGGCGGGTTAGGTTAAAATTGGCCCATGGGGCCAGAAAGGATTTAATTGCCATGAGATGAACTGCAGTAGTTCATTGTATTGAGGTTCAACAAGCTGAATAGTTTATGGCTCGACTCTCTGCGGTAACGAGGGCATTTCCCGCTCGATTCAGGCAATATATTCATTGTTATCAATTATACAACATAACCCCTGGAGCGCTGTTTTAACCATATGTATAACCGCCCGCCGTGTGTTGTCCATGGCCACATGGCGCAGGCCTTGGACTGTGAGTCAGTTTCGGTGCTGCTCACAGTTCAGGGACAGCCCTTGACGATCAGTGACGGATCTTTACTGCGATTGGACAGTGAGCTCCTGCACTGCCCACTTGTGAGTGAAGCTGGGCTCGGTTCCATTCAAGGTGCTCAGTCTTGCTCTGTCACTGGGAGAGAAGGCGGGCGGACGGACGGATGGGGCGGCATGCTTCTGTCACTTGAACTGAGCTTCTCCTGCTTACAAGCGGCACTGTCTGGTGAGTAGCCGGTTACCGCTGCATTGTTGAATGTCTCCAGGCTCACCCTCTGATCTTAGACTGTAACCGGCAGGCCTGTCGGTAACATTAGGTGTTTCACACAGGGAAACTGGACAGTGAGTGCGGAAGTGAAGCGATGAAGCGGGATTGGAATCTCCATCCTGCTTTTTAGGCTCGCTTCTCCCTTTGCTTGGATTAGATGATGTCCATTACTGTCCAGACAGCCTGACATTACCGCTCAGTTACTGTCACAGCTTCTATGTTCGCTCTGATAAGCAGGAGGGGGACGGACAGTGTGTTCCCGCTAAGCGGCTTGCAGGTACAGAAATGTCAGTATAACTGCGAGCCCAGTCGCAACCTTACCCCCGAGTGACCCAGAGCCCAGCAGCGAGGCTCCTGCAGGAAAGCGGCTCAGTCGGTTCGGGTTTACACCTGTTTCAGTGTAACTCCAGCTGGCGGGAAACTGCATTTTAAAAGCTTCATTCTACCTCCTGGGAACTTGGAAAACATTTTAAACTTTCCAATAAATAGGACAAATCATTAAAAATATAGGGGGAATGCTCACTTTTATCACGGGGGAAACTGGTGCCAGCGACCTGGAACCTCTTTTACACAATTCAATTCGCTTTAGAATGAAGCTTGAAGGTGATCCGTCCAGGTTCGGGTGAAGATTGAGCTCCCAGAGTTAACCTCTCTGTCTCTTTCTCACTGACCTGCTGCATATTTGCAACATTTGCTGTTTGTAGCGGATTCCCACCATGTGCAGTTCCATTCGGGCTCATGTTGACTCTGTGCGATGGTGTAAAGAGGGCGAGAGCGAGTCAGCCGCCCGTTTTCCATCTTTCTCCCCGTTTCCCCCTTCTATTGAGTTCAAAAGCAATAAAAATCCGGAGAGCTGTAAAAGGGGCGGCCGACTGGTTATCGCCCGTTTTACTATCGCACAAAGTCAAGATCGAGCCCACTGACTGTTGGAATTGATCGGCGCCTGCTGCTCACAGCCTGGAGCTGTTCGGGGTGAACACCAGAGGCAGCTTTCAGCACCTGTTACAGCTGCTGTGGAAGATAGAGAGAAAGAAAGACTTGCATTTCTACCGCACCTTTCACCACCTCAGGACATCAGGGGGATGCCGATTTAACAGTAACTTTGAAAATGGAATTGGACACATAGTTATAGAGACAACAAAAATACAGGACTATGGAGAAAGAGCAGGTGAGTGGGACTAATTGGCTCATTGGGCCGAATGGCCTACGTCAGTGCTGTATCATTCCATGATTGGATGGTGTTAAAAAAAAGATCAGTCATGATCAAAATGAATGGCGGAAAAAGGCTAGAGGGGCAGAATGGTCTCCTCCTGTTCCTAATTTAATATTGGTGATATTGGAGGTGAAATGCTGAACATGCTGGTATAGCATTCCATTGCCTGTTATTTTAATGGTGCAGCCTGATTGAAACCAATGGGATATCTGCTGTGTGACAGCAGTGGACAATAACATGTCTGACTAATATTGCCAACAGTAATTTTAGGCAGAAAATGTACAGCGGTACAGCGAGTGATAAGTATCAATGAACAAGTATATTTGTAGCTTTGTCTGAAATTCCTCTTTTCACTATATTAGCAGAGCCTCAATATGTTCACAGCAGATAGACTTACACCGCCACTGAGAGGGAGGTGGGTTGAATTTTCAGATTGCGTAGCTTGTAAACTTTCTATCATCCAGCAGAAACACTGAAAGTGACCAGGCTATGATTGGCCTTTCATTGACGTTAACAAGGCGAGGCTGTATTTGCCATTGAGGTTTGCAGCTGTTCTGAGAAGGTGCAAACACAGGATTGGAGATTGCTGCTGCTTTTAACAGGCAGCTCTTTAATTGCTACTCTTCAGATTCAGTGGGAAAGTTTCTCCCCGGTGCTTTCAATTTGTGTCCCAGTCTTCCTCCAGTTGCAAGTCTTTGCCATTGTCCAGTGTGTTCTTTTCTAATCCAGTTCTGCCCGCAGTTTCTAATGCTGGGAATTAGAGCCTGAGATTCCCTCCCCAGTGTTGGGAGGTGAATTATTTCTCATTGGATAGAATGAGTTTCACTGAACGAGATAAACAGAATAATATGGGAAGGGTTTGGATATCTGGAAAACCTTCCCGTCTCGCTGTGCAGGGTTTTCACTGAGTGACTCCCTGAAACATGTTCCACTTTGCTTTACTGAGACTTTACTTTTTTCAAAGGGTGGTTCTTGGTAAGTCCAATGCCTGGACTTGTGCGGCTATATTTATTATTGGACGAAATGACCACCATCGTGAACAACGTATTTGACCCATGTTTAGTCCGGGTTACACTGACTGTTCCATGCTTAGTCCGGGTTACACTGACAGCCCCTTGTTTAGTCCGGGATACAATGACTGCCCCGCTGTTTAGTCCGGGTTACATCGACTGCCCTCTTGCTTAGTCCGGGTTACACTGACTGACCTCGTGTTTAGTCTGGGTTGCACTGCCTCGGACCTTGCAGATGCGCTGGGTGAGCTCCTGTGTCGGTTAAAATGGTGAGGTGACGGTAGGGGCTCGTGTGGCACTGGACACTTAAGAATCATGCCAGAGAGTTACTGCAGGACTGAAGTAATGTCCCTCAATCATAGATGGGGATCTGTGTGGTCAATCAGGCCGATGTGTTGCCAACGTCTGTTGGACTCATTCCAGGAACTTTCATTACATGACCTCCAGCCCAGTCAACCCGCCTTTTGTCCCCAGCTTCAAAATTGTTATAATTGTGCTTGTTTTGTTGTTATTCTTCTCCCGAGTTTCTTGCAGCGGTGTCCAAGCGATGAATCTTTAATTCCTAGAGAGTCCGGGATAGTTCTGGAGGTCTGGTAAACCTATGCTCCGCCCGTCCAATAGATAAAGTGGTGGAGACAGTATCATTTTTGTGATCCGGCTTCAGTTACATGAAATGAGCGCCACGGCCTTTTGATTTAAAGGCAGTCTGCAGTCCCTTAAAGGGATGGTGCACTTTTCACGAGTGGTTAATGGAGAGCAACTTACTGGAACAGCAGGTTGCATGACATGGTCTGTTGTCCTCCGATTCTCTGGCGCAGTGGTGGAAGCGCTTGTGGAGCAAGTTAGCTCCGGTATTGAGGACCTCGATTCCTCTAATAGGTAATGATAGGCCCGCCAAATTAGTCAGCTGTAATGGCGAGAGGTGGATGAGCAAGCCAATGGCAGCAACATTGGGTATAAAGTGCACGGTACCCAAATCTCTCTTACAGTCTGCACAGCCTTGTACCACTGGAAGTTAGCCGCTACGCTATTAATCCTTTCCTCCCCACTTCCCATGGCTCTCCTCCAATCACACTAGACCCTTCACTACATTCCAGAGTGGAATCTCAGAAGCCCATTAACAGTTCAAAATATTCAGCATTTTAAAAGGTTTAAGTAGTGGAATCCCACAAAATAATAGAAGAAAAATGTCTCCCAAATATTCCAGCATTTTATTTAAGACCAACTGAGGATGCCTTTAATATTTGCTTCCCGATTGGTTCCAGTTTGAGGGCAGGATCAAGAACTAGCGGTAACAATGTGGGCAGAGAGGGAAATGTTGTTGAGGGCCTTGATAACGTTCTTGAACCCCAATTTGCATATATTCAAACTGCTTTTTCCCCTCTTTCACTCAATAAATCTGAGGTCAATTTTAAAGTCGCTACAAGCAGCAGGCTGGGAGCTGATCACTGCGCACACACCAGGGGTGGATTCTGCATTGCTTTGTATCATAATCTGGGTGCATTTCCTCACTGATTCACCAAAGAATCCCCAGGTCAGACGTGGGACTAAAATCTTAAAGTTGCGATTTAGAAATGAGATGAGCTGATGTAATTTATTTCAGCCATCACATTTTTCATTTATTTCGAAAATGGGAATATTCTTGTAATGGATAAGATTTAATATTAAGGCTCATTTTGCCTTCTCTGCAATGGTTTAACACGGGAGTGATGGCAAAATATCCAGTGAACTCTCACTTTTCTGAATAAATTGTTTTTCCCAAGCTGTTTAGCAAACTGACATTTCTAATATTTGATAGGCCAATGATTTTTTTTATTATGTCCCAGAGTCTCACTCTCTGCTATATTACTACACCCTGAACCATGGGAATGCGGATCTGCCGGAGTATAGTATACTGGGACAATTGGATGGCTGTGAAATAGACTATTGTGACAAAAATATGGTAATAACAGTTCCAAGACAGCAATGGATGGCATAAACACTTGAGAAGAGTTACTGGGACGAATACACAATCACTCAAGCTGGTTTTCACGGACTCATCAAGGGACAGGTTGATAGACAGTTGCAGCAGAACAACCAAGCATCAAGTGAGTGTATTCGTTTGGATGAATGCAGCGAACAACAGGGGTCATTTAAACTTGGGGGCTACTGTAACATGAGTGATAGCGAACCACCTGATATATACCCTGCCTGATTTTCCCTTCCACTGATTTCAATACAAATGAACATAAGGCAAGGTGTATAATGTAGAATTAATTGGATATCAACCATTTTACACCGTCTCTGGAAGGTAACATTTACCCCAATGAATGATATTGATCATACTGGGGGTGAAATTCAGTGTTGGTGGGTGTAAAATGGACAGTAGCAGCGAGACCACCCTTCATACATGCTGCATGATTTTCCTTTCCAGTCACTTCACAGTAAAATGGACGGGTTGTATAAAAGGCGGTTTTTCCGCTGCCAGCCGTTCAGCAGCCCTGCTTAAGTTGATTTCACATTCATCACCAGATACTACCCAGGCGCCTGTGAATCAGCTATTGTTTTACACCTCGATCGATAAAGAAAATGAGATCAGGTTGAAAACGAGCGAAATATGGGCGCCTGTGAATCAGCTGTCGTTTTAAACCTAATCGATTTTCTGAAAATCGGACAAGGTGTTCTTTTTTGGTGCAAACTATAAACCAATAAACCGTAACTAAAGCAGAGCATTAAAGGAAACTTAACAACTTAAATTAAAATTTGGATACCGAGGGGTGAAGATGCACTCCAGTCCCTGTGGCGCCCATCGGTCGCGGAAGGTCACAAGCATGCCGATATATTCGATATATACATGGAACACAGACTCCTCCAGGCTCGGACATAGTATAAAGTGGGCGGCAGATTCAGCATTGGTCAAAATCCACCTGGTGATAACAGTTAAAAATCCGCCTCTTCCCACCACCACCAGTGTTTATTGAATGATTTTTTTTTGTTACATTTAATTAATGATATTTGTAATATTATATTTCTTTAATTATTTTGCTTGTATTTTACATGTAACTAATCATATTATGTTTACTAAGGTAATTTTTAACTCCAGCAAAAAAGTAAACTGGCAAATGTTGGACAGACTTCCCATTCTACACCTTGCTCAGATTCCCTTTCAAATGGGTGGGGTTTATAACAGGCCACTGGCCCGATATTGACCGCTTTACCCTATGACTGCAATTTAAAATTAACCCCCCCATGCATGGTAATATTACTTTTAATAAATTATATTAGTAACACATTTATTGAATGACATTGGAACGGACACATTTATTGAATCATGTTGGCAATATTGTGTTTATTCAATTATGTTGCCAATATTAAATTGAAGGATAATTATTCATATCATTGCATTTGTTCTGTGATATTGGAGAGCACATATTTTATATGTAATGTAGATGTGTAAGTTTAAGGCTCCAATGCCCTCTTATATCCTGCAGGTGTCTTATCAGAAAAGCATCATGCACTGCTCGCAGTTTTCTATTCATTAGGACTAAATTTTATATTTGGGCAAAAGTGTAAGATGAGCGATATCGAACTGACTACCCAAGATACTCCCTATCTGATTTTCACTTCCGTTGACCTCAATGGATATGGAAATTATGTGGGGTGCAAATTGGGCGGCCGATCCACTATCGCCCATTTTACACTCTCACCCAAAGTCAAAATTACCTCCATGGAGACAAGTCCGTTGTAACAAGGTTGGAGGAAAGGGAATGTTAGCCTCTGCTGTGCAAACATAATTCAGTCCCCAATTTAATGTCATGCATTCTGGCATGTATTCTGGCAGCATTGGCTAATATTCTGGCATTTTATTTATAGTTAAGTAACAACATTGCTAGAAAATAGTGAATGTGAGAAGTAGATTTGGTTTATACTCGGGAGTTTTCCAGGCTGAAGAGTTGGGCAACAAAAAACTGTGGCATTACAGCGCCACCCGGAGTGAGGGTGCAAATGCAAAATGCTGACTTTACATCGGCAACTCCCATTTCAAATATTGACATATAGAATCATAGAATAATACAACACAGAAAGAGGCCATTCGCCCATCGTGGCTGTGCCGAGTCATTGAAAGCTAACCAATTAGACCCACTCTCCTGCCATTTCCCCATAGCACTGCAACGTTTCTCCTTCAAGTATTTATTCAATTCCCTTTTGAAAGTCACTATTGAATCTGCTTCCAGCGCCCTCTCAGGTAATTCATTCCAGATCACAACAACCCACCACGTCAAAAAAATCCTCATATCGCCTCTGGTACTTTTTCCAATTACCTTAAATCTGTGTCATCTGGTTACCGACCTCCTTATTCACTCTATCCAAGTCCTTCATCATATGGAACATGATTTCAGAGGAATTAATAATGGGAAAAAGTTGGTTAAAATGTGACACCAGGAAGTAAGAACATAAGAAATAGAACCAGGAACAGGCCGTTCAGCCTCACGAGCCTGCTCTGCCATTTAATGAGATCATGGCTGATCCGATTTTGGCCTCAACTCCACCTTCCTGCTCGCTCCCCATAACCCTTGACTCACCTGTTGCTCAAAAACCTGTCTATCTCCGCCTTGAATATATTCAATGACTCCGCTTCCACAGCTCTCTGGAGTAAAAAATTCCAAAGATTCACAACCTCTGAGAGAAGAAATTCCTCCTCATCTCCGTCTTAAATGGGCGACCCGTAATTCTGAGACTGTGCCCCCTCCATCTAGATTCCCCCACGAGGGAAACATCCTCTCAGCATCAACCCGTTCCAAACCCTTCAGAACCTTATATGTTTCAATAAGATTACCTCTCATTCTTCAAAACTCCAATGAGTATAGGCCCAACCTGCTCAACCTTTCCTCATAAGACAACACTTCCATTCCAGGAATCACCTAGTGAACCTTCTCTAAACTGCCTCTAATAGTTAAATACCAACATTTATTCAATTTGGGAAGCAGAGAAGTAGATTTGCTTGTAGCACGGCAGTCTCTTTGGGAAATGCAAAGCTAAGTCCGACAGTGCCAACACTGGTGGGAGGGTGTAATTACAGCATGACCAGCTTACGGTGACAGCTTCCTTATAAAGGTGGACGTAGGAATTTCTAAAGGGAATTTTTAACACAATTGTAATAGAAATACGACAACAGGAATTATGCTTTTGTGGGTTGGAATTGCACACAGATGTAAGATTTTTAAATATTCTACTCAATTTCCTGTGGTGTTGCATACATGAGGGGTAATTTTAACTTTTGGTGACAGTGTAAAATGCGCGATATTGGATCGGTCATGGTGAATTGACAGCCCATTTTACATCATTGAAGTTAATAGAAACACAATGGGTGGAGTGTAAAACGGGCTGCTGATTCGCTATGAGTCCATTTCGCACTACTGGCAAAGACCAATTTCACCTCGTCTGTATTTTGCTCAATGGGCCATTCAGTATAACATCAGGGACATTGATGTTGACTTACAGAAGACATTGGTTAGGACACTGTTGGGGTTGTTCATGCAGTTCTGAGCACCTAATATAGCAAGAATATTATAGAAGGCAACTGCTGCTTAATTTTCGTGCCAATTGTTCTCTTTCTGTGCTGGGAATTCTATGTCCCTGTGTGATGAACCTTGTTTTAGGCACTAAACTCCATTTTTACCGTTAGTAATGGAAAGATTAACTAAACAATAACTGAAATTCTCAGATTGGTGTGAAAAGTTGCGTAATTATGTAGCTATTGAACAATTCAATTACTGTTCTAGGTACTCACTACATTCAAGGACTGTTTGGCTGTGAGCTGAATGATGGCAATCCTAGTGTAGGGGTTTTGAAGTTGGCTTATGATGAAAGATAAACATTTAGTTTTGATATAGACAAATTTGTTTGGACTGTACATGATCCAGTAGCTCAGACCTTCAAAGTGAAATGGGATAAGGATACAAAGGTGAAACTTTATTTCAAGAGCTTGTTAGAGAAGGACTGTGTGGATTTATGGAGGACATACTATTCAATTGGAAACGCATCAGTAACCAGACAAGGTAAGTTCAGAACAACCTGGGGGTAATTTTAAAGTGTGGCGGCAGTGTAGAACTGGCGATATTGGATAAGCTTCCGTTATACACTCTCCCCATTCGCCTTTAACAGGCGACTGATCTGATATCACCTGTTTTACACGAGTGGCAAAAGTTAAAATGACTTCATTCATGCTATTGTGATATGTGCGACTTTTAGTGAAGTTGAAAATAACTGTCGTTCTATCATGTAGTTTCCCCTGAGGTCTCAGTTATTGCCAGGGCTGCTGATCGTTGGTTTCTCCATTGCATTGTGACTGGATTTCACCCGCAGTCCATCAGCGTGACCTGGTTGAAGAATGGAGAACATGCCCCGCAGACCAAATCTACTGGGTTATTACCCAATGAAGATGGGATCTATCAACTGACGACAACCCTTGAATTTGATCCGTATAATGGGAAACAATACTCCTGTCATATTGAGTGCAGCAGCTTGCCGGGTGAGAAGACAGTCTCCTGGGGTAAGGACATGAGCAGCGATACTGAACAATCCAACACTGACCCATACAGAGAAAGAGAGCAGAAAGCGATCAATGAAATGAATGACTGAACCAAATTGCACATTACCACCCTGCTTTTCTATTCTATTCCTCTAGAAATGAACTGGAAATTCTCTGTCCTGGTGATTTTTATTTGTAATTATTGTTCTTCTGTGCTGTTGCTGATGGACAAGAACAGGAAAATTGAAATCTTCCACTCACAGTAACTGTCATTTCTTGGCCGTCACTTTTCTCTGTCTTGATCTTTCTCTCTGTTACTTTATAGATCAGACAACACTTTTGTTATCTCTGTACATCAGACTGTCTGTGACTATTCCTCATTCTTTCTCTCCCTTTTAGTCCATTTCTGTTATCTTCTGACTTCCATAATTTGCACCCACCCACCTTGTGTGCTTCTCACACACTCGCTTTCTCTATATATCTTTCCCATTGTTTCTTACTGTCTATCTCCATTCTGCACCCACACCCCACAAACACCGCACAGTCTCAGAGTTAGATAGCAAATGAATCCCTGTTCACAGACTATCTGGGTTAGAGAATGGATTCATCTACATTCACCATCCACTTTCAGACATCAGACTCTTTATTTGCCCGACTTGCTGTTACTTCATTGTTGTTCCTTTTCAATGTGGTGATGGGGCTGCTCGGTTTCTGAGCTGGAACTTTTGCTCTGTGCTGAGCTATTTCCCCCTTAGCCTCAGTGTGCATTTGTTTCTCTTGTCTCTTTGTTCTGGTGGGGAATGAGTGGACGGGTCACTTTGGGATATTAGAGGAGGTGAGGGGAAGTGTTGTGAGGAATGTCATTAAAATGTAATGCAGTGGGGGAGGGATGATAAAATAATGTGGCCTGGCGGCAAGGGTGAGTCTGAGACTGGGCTACGGAGGCGTGGTTGTGCTGAGCTTCACTGGGGGCTGCAGGCAGGGAAGGTGGGCACGGTGGGCTTGGCCCAGAAAGCAAGATTCTGCAGCAAAATTGGAGGTTGGGATAGCTGGGTGGGATCTCCAGGAAATCAGCCTAGGCATTGCTGTTGGTGAATAATAGGGTCACCAAATGTCTCCAGGGGACCCTCCTGCTATTGGTTTAGTCACAGCGGGGTAGATTTCCAACCTGCTGCCCAGGTGTAAAACAGGAGTTGCCTCCAGTGGGAATGAAAAGCGGGCAGTTTCTATGACAGGTGACTGATCCACAGCAGCAGGTTCACACCTGAGTGGCACGGTGTCAATCTACCACAAATTGTTCAAAAAATAACGGTGCTGCTCATTCAGGTCTCTCCATGGAATGGTGCCTCCTTCAGGGGTAGAGGTAGGATTATGTTTATTATCTGGAAATATATTTCTGACTGGATACTGCGCTGATCCTTTGCTGAGGGCAATTTCCAGATGTTGTGGCCCAACCTGTGCAGGACCCAGTTGTTTAACACAATCCCTTTAATTAGTCAATTGGTTCAATAATGTCAGTTTGATAAGCTGAATATTCATCATTTCATATTATCATATCTGTCTCTCTCTCTGTGTCTCTCTGTCTGTCTCTCTGTTTGTCTCTTTGTCTGTCTCTCTGTCTGTCTCTCTTTCTGCTTTACTCTCTCTCTCTGACTCTCTCTCTTTCTCAGTCTGTCTCTCTGTCTGTCTGTCTCGCTGTCTGTTTCTCTCGCTGTCTGTCTGACTGTTTGTCTGTCTCTCTGTCTCTCTCTGTCTCTTTGTCTGTCTGTCTGTCCATCTCTCTGTCTGTCTCTCCCTTCCTCCCTCCCTCTCTCTTTCTCTCTATCTGGGTTTCTATCTCTATATCTATCTATCTCGCGATTTCTATCTGAATATTTTGAAAATGATGAGTGTGGTCAAGGTTCCAAAGCTGCTGCCCCAATCTAACATTACATTAGGTGACAGATTGAAAATGATAGGGTGCCACCTATTGTTGAACGATACCACAAAGCTGCCCTTGCAGTATATTGCGAGTTCGCAATAAAGGAACGGAGTCTGTATGCAGTTATAGACTCTGGCCATTGAGAGTCACTGCGGAGCAGTCAGGGTTTTGGAGAAAGCAGCTATGTTGCTATCGTTAAGTAAAAGAAGGTAAACATTTAACTATCTGAATTAAATGTAAACTTTTATGTAGATAGCTTGCTTACTTACAAGTCACATGAGCGGCAGCCTTGCAGCTTGACCCTGCTCCCATCACACGGAGCTGTGGGGACGGTCAGAAGCTCGATTCCCCAGCCCTGGGAGCTCGCAAAACGACATCATCTATTTAACTGCCATTACTTACCCCTCATATTGCCCCATTCACCAGGCCCGCAGACACAGGCCTCTGCCACATTCTTACCTGGCTCCGTCACCCAGCGATCCATGGGGGGTTGTGGCAGAAGCATAAAGTTAGCTTCCCCCTGCCTCGCTGGGCACCACGACCACAAACCTTTTCCATTGGCCTCCCAGCAGCACATCCATATTGCTGGCCCAGCCCCGATCAGTCTAGAAACCATGCTTCACTCTTCACAGCTATTGCTACTTCCCGCATCAGCCCCAAGTCACCTTTACAGCCAGCACACCTCTCGTTGCCTACAACATGTGTTTTTTCACAAAAAGTGAACTTTGTGGTTTTAAGGAAACCTGGCTCCACCTGAATGAATTAATATATTGTGCACTATACGGTGTGGGGATACTGTCCATAGAAAACAGTGCATCATCCTACTTACCTTGAGCAGGCCCATAGGTTTCCACAGATTATATATAAAACTCTCAATCTGCACATATAATTATACAAAAAGAAAATACTGCAGATGCTGGAAATCTGAAATAATAATAGAAAATGCTGGAGACACTCAGCAGGTCAGGCAGCATCTGTGAAGAGAGAAACAGATTTAACGTTTCTGGTCGATGACCTTTCGTCAGAACTGGAAAAAAGCATGAAATGACAACACATTTTAAAGCAAGATTAGGGGCTGGGAAATGGGGAGGGGATGAAAGAACAAAAGGGAAGATCTGTGATAGGGAAAAAGGCAGGAGAATTAAAGAGACATTCAGAGATATTCAAGGCAGAAGGAGATGGTAATGGGACAGGTTAGGAAACAAAGGATGGCTCTAGATGAAGTGTGAATTTCGCTGGCAGAATGAAAGACAGCTGCCATGTGGGAGAGAAGAACATAAGGCACAAACAAAAAGTGCGGATAACAAATTTATGTATATATGATAGGGGCCGAGGTTATGATCTGAAATTGTTGAACTTTATGTTGAGTCCAGAGGGCTGTAAATTGCCTAATCGAAAGATGAGTTGCTGTTCCTCATGCTTACACTGAGCTTCCATGTAGAATGCAAGAGGCCGAGGATGGTGAGGTCTGAGTGGGAGTGTAGTGGTGAATTAAAGTGACAAGCGACTGGAAGCTCAGGGATCCACTTACGCACTGAACAGAGGAGTTCCGCAAAGCGGTCACCCAATCTGCATTTGGTCTCCCCAATGTAGAGGAGACCACATCGTGAGCAATGAATACAGTATAGTAAATTGTAAGAAGAACATGTAACTCGCTGTATCACCTGGAAGGGGTGTTTGGGGCCCTGGACAGTGGGAAGGGGGGAGGTAAAAGCGCAGGTGTTGCTTCTCCTGTGCTTGCACGGGAAGGTGCCGGGTGAAGGGGAAGGTGTGCTAGGGGTGATAGAGGACTGGGCTAGAGTGTAGCAGAGGCAGCGGTCCCTACGGAATGCTGAAAGGGGAAGTGAGAGGAAGATGTGTTTGGTGGTGGGATCAAGCTGGACATGGCGGAAATGGCGGAGGATGATCCGTTGAATGTGGAGGCTGGTGTGGTGAAAGGTGAGGACAAGGGGAACCCTATCATGGTACCGGGAGGAAGGAGCAGGGTTGAGGGCAGAAGTGCAGGAGATAGAATGGATACGGTAGAGGGCCGTGTGAATCACTGTAAAGGGGAATCCTTGGTTGAGGAAAAAGGACAACATTTCGGAAGCACTGGTATGGAAGGTGACTTCGTTGGAGCAGATGCGGCGGAGAGGAAGAAACTGGGAGAATGGAATAGAGTCCTTACAGGAGGCGGGTGGGAGGAAGTGTAGTCCAGGTAGCTGTGGGAGTCAGTGGGCTTGTAGTGAATATTTTTCAATAACCTATCCCCAGAAATGGAGATGGAGAAGTCGAGGAAAGGAAGGGACGTGTCAGAGATGGACCATGGTAAGGTGAGGGAAGGGTGGAAATTGGAAGCAAAGTGAATGAAATTATCTAGTTCAGGGCGAGAGCAGGAAACGGCACCAATACAGTCATCAATCTACCAGAACAACAGGTGAGGGAGGGGACCTGAGTAGGACTGGAACAAAGAGTGGTCCACATATCCCACGAACAGGCAGGCATAGCTAGGACCCATGCGTGTTCCCATAGCAACACCTTTGATTTAGAGGAAATGAGTGGAGTCAAAGGAGAAGTTGTTCAATGTGAGAACAAGTTCAGCCAGGTGGAGGAGGATTGTGGTGGATGGGGACTGGTTGGGCCTCTGTTCAAGGAAGAGACAGAGCGTCCTCAGGCCATCCTGGTGGGGGATGGAGGTGTAGAGGCATTGTACATCCATAGTGAAAAGGAGGCGGTTGGGGTCATGTTACTGGAAAATGTTAAAGTGGCGGAGGGCATTGGAAGAGTCGCGGATGTAGCTTGGAAGAGACTGGACAAGGGGAGGAAATTATACAACCCTTGCTAATAATTTTCAGATGGAACAGTAGAGAAAGACAAGCATGTGGGCTGATTGTCGTGTGTGTACTGGTATCGTTGGCTTCTGTTATAGTTGTAACCTATATGTGGAGGAGAAAACCATGAGGTAAGGCGAGGGAATAAGGTTACACACTTGTTTGTAAAAGTATGACACAGCGGCTTTGCAGAAATTCTTTTGTTATGAAGAAAGAAAAAGAAAAACTTGCATTTATATCGCGTGCATTTCACGACCTCAGGACGTCCCATAGCGCTTTACAGCCAATGAAGTGCTATCTTTATAAGTGTAGTCACTGTTGCAATGTAGGAAACGAGGCAGCCAAGTTGCGCACAGGGATTTTTACATCCACCTGAGAGGGCAGATTGGCCCTCGGTTTAATGTCACATCCAAAGACAGCACCTCCGACAGTGCAGCTCTTCCTCAGCACTGCACTGATGTGTCAGTCTAGATTATAGTGCTCAAGTCTCTGGAGTAGGATTAAATTGGTTCAATTATTGACTTGAGTGAGAACAACTGGAATTTTACTGAGGGAAAGTTACTAATGGAACTCTAGGTTTAAGCACAGGAGGTACAGGACATAATAGCCAAGAAGTAACTATGCGCCTCTAGTACACGTTGGCCCAGTAATTCGGGTCTCCACGGGTGGGTACTCACCCGTAGGCCCAACAGAAGTGCCGGTTTCATGCATGCACTGCGCATGCGCCGGATACCGGAACTTCCGCTCCCTTAAACGAAGGGGTTCAGAGGTCGAACACATATGCCGGAGAGCAGCGCATGCGCATGGAACTTAAGATTTTTTTGAAGGGTTCTCCAGGAGGGTAAGTCTCCAAAAGTTATGCATGTAAAAAGCAGATGCAAGGCCTGCTTTTAACAAGGTAAGTGGTGTATTAATTAAAATTAAAACATTTTTTCCACAGGTTTATTATTTTTAAGTACTTTAAAGAAAGGTAAGTTTACTTTTAGCTCCGTTAGAAAATGTAATTAATTTTTCAAAAAAATAAATTATTGTTTAAATTAGTTATTTTATGTAATTTATAGTTATTTTACAAATGTTATTTAAAAAAAATGTATTTGAAGTTTTAGTGATGTTTTGGGGCTTATAGTAATTATAGTTTTGACAGCGCTTCCTGTCAATTTTATGAATGGGCATTTCCCTGCTAGCATTGGCTTTCCATGGCCCACGTGATTCCAGGGGATGCATCAAAATAACTGTGCCCCTGGGATAAGCAAGCACTGCACGCCGGCAGTTGGTGGAGGCCCAGGATCGGAATCCCACGCGGGCCCACAGCTCAATGGCCAGCGCGCTAGGTAAGTGCAGGTCGGGGACTTGCACCCGCGGGAAGCCTCGGACCCGAATTTCTGGGCCAATGGCCAATGGCACGGTGTAATCACCTGTAGGCCCAACGGAAGTGCTGGTTTCATGCATGCACTGCACATGCGTGGGAAACCGGAACTTCCGTTCCATTAAAGGAAGAGGTCCAGAGGTCGAACGCGTATGCCAGAGAGGCAGCACTGTGGGCCTGCGTGGTATTCCGATCCTGGGCCTCCTCCAACTGCTGGCGCACAGTGCTTGCATATCCCAGGGGTGCAGTTAGTTCAATGCATCCCCTGGTATCATGTGGGTCATGGAGAGCCAATGGTAGCAGGGAATGCCCATACATAAAATTGCAAGGAAAAATGTCAAAACTATAAATACTATAAGCCCCAAAACATCACTAAAACTTCAAATAAATTTTTAAAAACATCAACTTTTTTAAATAACTAAAATTACATAAAATAACTATTTTAAACAATAATTAAAATTTTTGAAAAAATAATTACATTTTCTAGCAGGGCTAAAAATAAACTTACCTTTCTTTAAAGTATTTAGAAATAATAAACCTGTGGAAAAAATGTGTCAATTGTAATTAATTCATCACTTACCTTGTTAAAAGCAGGCCTTTTGATTGTTTGATTGATATGTTAAGACGGAAGCATATGTGCTAATAAACTTTATTACCAATATCATCGTATTTTTACCAGCGTTCTCTCTGAACGTGTGTCTTTTCAGAACAAGGCGTTCACTTCAAATACTTCCTCATGCAGCACCCCCTGACTCCTGCCAATCAAACAAAACGAATTGAGGAAAGGAGGTCAGCATCACACTCCATGGAAAGGGTTATTTCCTCTGGAACGTTTTCAGGCGAACCTTAACTCCTAGTAGTGAATTAAAGGGGCTGACAGGACACAGATCCACACTAATTGGCTCAGTGGTAATGCAAGTTTAATAACCTTCCTGACACTGCTTTGGAGGAAAAACTTTCTCTTCCCACAGGCCACATTCACACTGCAGCCTGAGGTTCCCTGAGTGCTGCTTTAGATTAACGCCGAATGTTTTAGTGTAAATCCAGACTCAGGACCCCACCTGACTAGCAGGTGATGTAGAGGGAGACTGCCTCCTTCAGAATATTCCTTCAAACCAAATATATGATTGTGACGTAAATGGTTTCTGAGTGGCATTAAGATAAAAGGTGGAAATATAATCAGCAGATCACAAAGTGGACCAGAACTCCCAGGCGTTAAACACCTTCTGTCTGATTTCATTTCCCAGAATGCCACATTAAGGAAAATATTGCCCTTCGCTACTGTGGGCATTGAACCTTCATAGGGGCAGGACAGGGTGGAGAGTCATTGGGAGTAATTTTCAGATTTGGAGAAAGTGTAAAACAGGCGTTATTGGATCAGCGACCCATTACACACCTCTCCCAACTTTCTTTTCCATTTACTTCACGGAAAGGACAATAGGGAGAAATGTATAAAAGATACCCGATCCGACATCGCCCATTTTTTACTGACACCAACAATTAAAATTACCTCCATTAGGGTATAAATTTGTCTTCGCCGACAGATCAAATTGGGAGAGATTACCCAGGCAGCAAAATGTGAGAGAGCACCCTCGAAAGCTAAATGGGAGAGAGCCACTTGGTAGCAAAATGGGAGAGAGAGACTTGGTAGCAAAATGGGAGAGAGCCACTTGGTTGCTAAATGGGTGAGAGCCGCTTGGTAGCAAAATGGGAGAGAGCGACTTGGCAGCTAAATGGGAGAGAGACACTTGGTAGCAAAATGGGATAGAGCGACATGGTAGCAAAATGTGAGAGAGCAACTTGGTAGCAAAATGGGAGAGAGCGACTTGGTAGCAAAATGGGAGAGAGCCACTTGGTAGCTAAATGGGAGAGAGCCACTTGGTAGCAAAATGGGAGAGAGCGACTTGGCAGCTAAATGGGAGAGAGACACTTGGCAGCAAAATGGGAGAGAGCGACATGGTAGCAAAATGTGAGAGAGCAACTTGGTAGCAAAATGGGAGAGAGCGACTTGGTAGCAAAATGGGAGATAGCCACTTGGTATCAAAATGGGAGAGAGAGACTTGGTAGCAAAATGGGAGAGAGCGACTTGGCAGTAAAATGGGAGGGAGCGACTTGGTAGCAAAATGGGAGAGAGCCACTTGGTAGATAAATGGGACAGAGGGACAAGGTAGCAAAATGGGAGAGAGCGACCTGGTAGCAAAATGGGAGAGAGCGACTTGGGAGATAAATGGGAGAGAGCCACTTGGTAGCAAAATGGGAGAGAGCGACTTGGTAGCTTAATGTGAGGGAGCGACTTGGTAGCTAAATGGGAGAGAGCGACTTGGTAGCTAAATGGGAGAGAGCGATCTGGTAGCAAAATGGGAGTGAGCCACTTGGTAGCTAAATGGGAGAGAGCGACTTGGTAGCTAAATGGGAGAGAGCGACTTGGTAGCTAAATGGGAGAGAGCGACTTGGTAGCTAAATGGGAGAGAGCGACTTGGTAACTAATTGGGAGACAGCGACTTGGTAGCTAAATGGGAGAGAGCCACTTGGTACAAAATGGGAGAGAGCCACTTGGTAGCTAAATGGGAGAGAGCGACCTGGTAGCTAAATGGGAGAGAGCGACTTAGTAGCAAAATGGGAGAGAGCGACTTGGGAGCTAAATGGGAGAGAGCCACTTGGTAAAAAATGGGAGAGAGCCACTTGGTAGCAAAATGGGAGAGAGCGACTTGGTAGCTAAATGGGAGAGAGCGAATTGGTAGCAAAATGGGAGAGAGCGACTTGGTAGCTAAATGGGAGAGAGCGACTTGGTAGCTAAATGGGTGAGAGAGACTTGTTAGCTAAATGGGAGAGAGCCACTTGGCAGCTGAATGGGAGAGAGCGATATTGTAGCTAAATGGGAGACAGCGACTAGGTAACTAAATGGGAGAGAACCACTTGGCAGCTAAATGGGAGGGAGCGACTTGGTAGCTAAATGGGAGGGAGCCACTTGGCAGCTAAATGGGAGAGAGCGACTTGGTAGCTAAATGG
The DNA here is from genome assembly GCF_052327205.1 of Somniosus microcephalus. NCBI lineage: Eukaryota > Metazoa > Chordata > Chondrichthyes > Squaliformes > Somniosidae > Somniosus > Somniosus microcephalus. The sequence continues at coordinate 102,580,397 of NW_028225179.1, read as the reverse complement.
GAGAGAGCGACTTGGTAACTAAATGGGAGAGAGCGACTTGGTAACTAAATGGGAGAGAGCCACTTGTTACAAAATGGGAGACAGCGACTTGGTAGCTAAATGGGAGAGGGCCACTTGGTACAAAATGGGAGAGAGCCATTTGGTAGCAAAATGGGAGAGAGCGACTTGGTAGCGAAATGGGAGATAGCGACTTGGTAGCTAAATGGGAGAGAGCCACTTGGTACAAAATGGGAGAGAGCCACTTGGTAGCAAAATGGGAGACAGCGACTTGGCAGCTAAATGGGAGAGAACGACTTGGTAGCAAAATGGGCGAGAGCGACTTTGTCGCTCAATGGAAGAGAGCGACTTGGTAGCTAAATGGGTGAAAGCGACTTGGTAGCTAAATGGGAGAGAGCCACTTGGCAGCTAAATGGGAGATAGCGACTTGGAAACTAACTGGGAGAGAGACACTTGGCAACTAAATGGGAGAGAGCCAATTGGCAGCTAAATGGGAGAGAGCGACTTGGTAGCTAAATGGGAGAGAGCCAATTGGTAACAAAATGGGAGAGTGCCACTTGGTAGCTAAATGGGAGAGAGCGACTTGGCAACTAAATGGGAGATGGCGACTTGGTAGCTAAATGGGAGAGAGCGACTTGGTAGCAAAATGGGAGTGAGCCACTTGGTAGCTAAATGGGAGGGAACCACTTGGTAGCTAAATGGGAGAGAGCGACTTAGTAGCTAAATGGGAGAGAGCGACTAGGTAGCGAAATGGGAGAGAGCGACTTGGTAGCTAAATCGGAGGGAGCGACTTGGTAGCAAAATGGGAGAGAGCGAATTGGTACTAAATGGGAGAGGGCGACTTGGTAGCAAAATGGGAGAGAGCGACTTGGTAGGTAAGTGGGAGAGAGCTTCTTGGTACAAAATGGGTGAGATCAACTTGGTAGCAAAATGGGAGAGAGCTTCTTGGTGGATAAATGGGAGAGTGCGACTTGGTAGCAAAATGGGAGAGAGCAACTTGGTAGCTAAATGGGTCAGAGCGACTTGGCAGCTAAATGGGAGAGAGACACTTGGCAGCTAAATGGGAGAGAGCGACTTGGTAGCTAAATGGGAGAGAGCGACTTGGTAACTAAAAGGGAGAGGGCCACTTGGCATTTAAATGGGAGAGAGCGACTTGGTACCTAAATGGGAGAGAGCGACTTGGTAGCTAAATGGGAGAGAGCGACTTGGTACCTAAATGGGAGAGAGCGACTTGGTAGCTAAATGGGAGAGAGCCACTTGGTTGCTAATTGGGAGGGAGCGACTTGGTAGCTAAATGGGAGAGCACGACTTGGTAACAAAATGGGAGAGAGCGACTTGGTAGCTAAATGGGAGAGAGCGACTTGGTAGCTAAATGGGTGAGAGCGACTTGGTAGCTAAATGGGAGAGAGCCACTTGGCAGATAAATCGGAGAGAGCGACTTGGTAACTAACTGGGAGAGAGCCACTTGGCAGCTAAATGGGAGAGAGCGAATTGGTAGCTAAATGGGAGATGGCACTTGGCAACTAAATGGGAGATTGCGACTTGGTAGCTAAATGGGAGAGAGCGACTTGGTAACTAAAAGGGAGAGAGCGACTTGGTACAAAATGGGAGAAAGCGACTTGGTAGCTAAATGGTAGAGAGCCACTTGGTACATAAGGGAGAGATCCACTTGGTAACAAAATGGGAGAGAGCGACTTGGCAGCTAAATGGGAGAGATCGACTTGGTAGCAAAATGGGAGAGAGCGACTTGTTAGCTAAATTGGAGAGAGCGACTTGGTAGCTAAATGGGTGAGAGCGACTTGGTAGCTAATTGGGAGAGAGCCACTTGGCAACTAAATGGGAGAGAGCGAATTGGTAACTAAATGGGAGAGAGACACTTGGCATCAAAATGGGAGAGAGCGACTTATTAGCTAAATGGGAGAGAGCCAATTGGTAGCTAAATTGGAGGGAGCGACTTGGTAGCTAAATGGGCGAGAGCGACTTGGAGGCAAAATGGGAGAGAGCGACTTGGTAGCTAAATGGGAGCGAGAAACTTGGCAGCAAAATCGGAGAGAGCGACTTAGTAGCTAAATGGGAGAGTGCGACTTGGTAGCTAAATGGGATGGAGCCACCTGGTAGCTAAATGGGAGAGAGCGACTTCGTAACTAAATGGGAGAGAGCTAATTGGCAGCTAAATGGGAGAGAGGGACTTGGTAGCTAAATGGGAGTGTGCCACTTGGTAACTGAATGGGAGAGTGCCACTTGGTAGCTAAATGGGAGAGAGCCAATTGGCAGCTAAATGGGAGAGAGCGACTTGGCAACTAAATGGGAGATTGCGCCTTGGTAGCTAAATGGGAGAGAGCGAATGGTAGCAAAATGGGAGTGAGCCACTTGGTAGCTAAATGGGAGGGAACCGCTTGGTAGCAAAATGGGAGAGAGCGATTTGGTAGCTAAATGGGAGAGAGCGACTTAGTAGCTAAATGGGAGAGAGTGACTTGGTAGCTAAATGGGAGAGAGCGACTTGGTAGCTTAATGGGAGAGAGCGACTTGGTAGCAAAATGGGAGAGAGCGAATTGGCACAAAATGGGAGAGGGCGACTTGATAGCAAAATGGGAGAGAGCGACTTGGTGGATAAATGGGATAGAGCGATTTGGTAGCTAAATGGGAGAGAGCGACTTGGTAGCTAAATCGGAGAGAGACACTTGGCAGCTAAATGGGAGAGAGCGACTTGGTAGTTAAATGGGAGAGAGCGACTTGGTAACCAAATGGGAGAGGGCCACTTGGCATCTAAATGGGAGAGAGCGACTTGGTAGCTAAATGGGAGCGAGCCACTTGGTAGCTAAATGGGAGAGAGCGACTTGGTAGCTAAATGGGAGAGAGCGACTTGGTAGCTAAATGGGAGAGAGCCACTTGATAGATAATTGGGAGGGAGCGACTAGGTAGCTAAATGGGAGAGAGCCACTTGGCAGCTGAATCGGAGGGAGCGACTTGGTAGCTAAATGGGAGAGAGCCACTTGGCAGCTAAATGGGAGAGAGCGACTTGGTAGCTAAATGCGAGAGAGTGACTTGGTAACTAAATGGGAGAGAGCGACTTGGTAACTAAATGGGACAGAGCCACCTGGTGCAAAATGGGAGACAGCGACTTGGTAGCTAAATGGGAGAGAGCCACTTGGCAGCTAAATGGGAGAGAGCGAATTGGTAACGAAATGGGAGAGAGACACTTGGCATCTAAATGGGAGAGAGCGACTTGGTAGTTAAATGGGAGAGAGCCACTTGGAAGCTAAATGGCAGAGAGCGAATTGGCAGCTAAATGTGAGAGAGCAACTTGTAGGCCAAATGGGAGAAAGCGACTTGGTAGCTAAATGGGAGAAAGTGATTGGTAACTAAATGGGAGAGAGCCACTTGGCAGCTAAATGGGAGAGAGCGACTTGGTAGCTAAATGGGAGGGAACCACTTGGTAGCAAAATGGGAGAGAGCGCTTTGGTAGCTAAATGTGAGAGAGCGACTTAGTACCTAATTGGGAGAGAGCGACATGGTAACTAATTGGGAGAGAGTGACTTGGTAGCAAAATGGGAGAGAGCGAATTGGTACAAAATGGGAGAGGGCGACTTGGTAGCAAAATGGGAGAGAGCGACTTGGTAGGTAAGTGGGAGAGAGCCTCTTGGTACAAAATGGGTGAGATCAACTTGGTAGCAAAATGGGAGAGAGCGACTTGGTGGATTAATGGGGGAGAGCGACATGGTAGCAAAACGGGAGAGAGATACTTGGCAGCTAAATGGGAGAGAGCGACATGGTAGCTGAATGGGAGAGTGCGACTTGGTGACTAAATGGGAGAGGGCCACTTGGCATCTAAATGGGAGAGAGGGACTAGGTAGCTAAATGGGAGCGATCCACTTGGTAGCTAAATGGTAGAGAGCGACTTAGTAGCTAAATGGGAGAGAGCGGCTTGGTAGCTAAATGGGAGAGAGCCACTTGGTAGCTAATTGGGAGGGAGCGACTTGGTAGCTAAATGGTAGAGAGCCACTTGGCAGCTAAATGGGAGGGAGCGACTTGGTAGCTAAATGGGAGAGAGCCGCTTGGCAGCTAAATGGGAGAGAGCGACTTGGTAGCTAAATGCGAGAGAGTGACTTGGTAACTAAATGGGAGAGAGCGACTTGGTAACTAAATGGGACAGAGCCACTTGGCGCAAAATGGGAGAGAGCGACTTGGTAGCTAAATGGTAGAGTGCCACTTGGTACAAAATGGGAGACAGCGACTTGGTAGCTAAATGGGAGAGAGCCACTTGGCAGCTAAATGGGAGAGAGCGAATTGGTAACTAAATGGGAGAGAGACACTTGGCATCTAAATGGGAGAGAGCGACTTGGTAGCTAAATGGGAGAGAGCCACTTGGTAGCTAAATGTGAGAGAGCGACTTGGCAGCTAAATGGGAGAGAGCGACTTGTAGGCCAAATGGGAGAGAGCGACTTGGTAGCTAAATGGTAGAGAGCCACTTGGCAGCTAAATGGGAGACAGCGAATTGGAAGCTAAATGGGAGAGAGCGACTTGGTAACTAAATGGGCGAGAGCCGCTTGGCAGCTAAATGGGAGAGAGCGACTTGCTAGCTGAATGGGAGAGAACCACTTGGTAGCTAAATACGAGAGAGCGAATTGGTAGCTAAATGGGAGAGAGTGACTTGGTAGCTGAATGGGAGAGAGCCACTTGGTAGCTAAATGGGAGAGAGCGACTTGGTAGCTAAATGGGAGAAAGCGACTTGGTAACTAAATGGGAGAGAGCGACTTGGTGACTAAATGGGAGAGAGCCACCTGGCACAAAATGGGAGAGAGCGACTTGGTAGCTAAATGGTATAGAGCCACCTGGTACAAAAGGGAGAGAGCCACTTGGTAGCAAAGTGGGAGAGAACGACTTGTTAGCTAAATGGGAGAGAGCGACTTGGTAGCAAAATGGGAGAGAGCGACTTGGTAGCTAAATGGGAGAGAGCGACTTGGTAGCTAAATGAGAGAGAGCGAATTGGTAACTAAATGGGAGAGAGCCACTTGGCAACGAAATGGGAGAGAGCGAATTGGTAGCTAAATGGGAGAGAGCCAATTGGTAGCTTAATTGGAGGGAGCGACTTGGTAGCTAAATGGGAGAGAGCGACTTGGTAGCTAAATGGGAGAGAGCCACTTGGCAGCTAAATGGGAGAGAGCTACCTGGCAGATAAATGGGAGAGAACGACTTGGTAGCTAAATGGGAGAGAGCTACTTGGTAGCAAAATGGTAGAGAGCCACTTGGTACAAAAGGGAGAGAGCCACTTGGTAGCAAAATGGGAGAGAGCGAATTGGCAGCTAAATGGGAGAGAGCGACATGGCAGCTAAATGGGAGAGAGCTAATTGGTAACTAAATGGGAGAAAGCCACTTGGCATCTAAATGGGAGCGAGCGACTTGGTATCTAAATGGGAGAGAGCCAATTGGTAGCTTAATTGGAGGGAGCGACTTGGTAGCTAAATGGGAGAGAGCGACTTGGAGGCAAAATGGGAGAGAGCGACTTGGTAGCTAAATGGGAGAGAGACACATGGCAGCTAAATGGGAGAGAGCGACTTGGTAGCTAAATGGGAGAGAGCGACTTGGTAGCTAAATGGAAGAGAGCCACTTGGTAGCTAAATGGGAGAGAGCGGCTTTTTAACTAAATGGGAGTGAGCCACTTGGCAGTAAAAGGGAGAGAGCGAATTGGTAGCTAAATGGCATAGAGCCACTTGGTAACTAAATGGCAGAGAGCCACTTGTTGCTAAATGGGAGAGAGCGACTTAGTAACTAAATGAGAGAGAGCCACTTGGCAGCTAAATGGGAGAGAGCGACTTGGCAGGTAAATGGGAGATGGCGACTTGGTAGCTAAAAGGGGGAGAGCGACTTGGTAGGAAAATGGGAGTGAGCCACTTGGTAGCTAAATGGGAGGGAATCACTTGGTAGCAAAATGGGAGAGAGCGACTTGGTGGCTAAGTGGGAGAAAGTGACTTGGTAGCTAAATGGGAGAGAGCGACTTGGTAGCTAAATGGGAGAGAGCGACTTGGTTGCTAAATGGGAGAGAGCGACTTGGTGGCAAAATGGGAGAGAGCAACTTGGCACAAAATGGGAGAGAGCGACTTGGTAGCAAAATGGGAGAGAGCGACTTGGTAGATAAGTGGGAGAGAGCCTCTTGGTACAAAATGGGAGAGATCCAATTGGTAGCAAAATGGGAGAGAGCGACTTGGTGGATAAATGGGAGAGAGCGACTTGGTAGCTAAATGGGAGAGAGCGACTTGGTAACTAAATGGGAGAGAGCCACTTGGCATCTAAATGGGAGAGAGCGACTCGGTAGCTAAATGGGAGAGAGCCACTTGGTAGCTAAATGGGAGAGAGCGACTTGGTAGCTATATGGGAGAGAGCGACTTGGTAATTAACTGGGAGAGAGCCACTTGGCAATTAAATGCGAAGGAGCGACTTGGTAGCTAATTGGGAGAGAGGCACTTGGCAGCTAAATCGGGGAGAGCGACTTGGTAGCTAAATGGGAGAGAGCGACTTGATAAATAAATGGGAGAGAGCGACTTGGTAACTAAATGGGACAGAGCCTCTTGCTGCGCAATGGGAGAGAGCGACTTGGTAGCTAAATGGGAGAGAGCCACTTGGTACAAAATGGGAGAGAGCGACTTGGTAGCTGATGTGCCTCAATAATTCCGAGACTCGAAGGTAGCAGAACAAAACAAGGCTTTTATTAACTTAGAACGAAACACGTAAGCGAGAGAGATGTCGTCCTTCTGGAGAGTGGGGCTAGACTGAAGCTAGCTTACAAACGGGGCCAGGTATGGGCGGAGCCCTACACACAGCACATTCCAGTATACAATACAGCACATTCCAGTACACAATACAATGAGGTCTGGGGGAAGGGAAATGACACTGAAACCGATCTCAGTCACAGGCAGTGATGAATGGAAATATTTCATCACATTCACCCCTTCTATCGATTTAGTCTGTTCGGGGGTTTGATAGTCCTCTGCGACCGACATGGCAGTTGCGGTGCCGCGGGTGTCGGCTGGGTGTCCCCGGTAGCCTCCTGGGTCTCTGCCGGGGGTGCCGCTAGGGTTGTTGAAGGGGTAATTGCTGGGGGTGCCGTTGGTCGGTGTTCTTCCGGGGGTGATGAAAGAGTAGTGGGTGGGTAAGAGTTGCTGTGATCGTCGTTGCCGCTATTGCCGTGGTTGTTGTCGATGCCGGCTGGGGCGACGTCTTTTATGGACACGGTGTCCTCCCTTCCGTCGGCGTGCCGGATATATGCGTATTGGGGTTGGCGTGGAGTAGCTGTACTGGCTCCACGAGAGGGTCCGTCTTGTGGCCCCTCACATGCCTTCGCACGAGTACCAGACCTGGGGTGGAGAGCCATGACGGCATGGATACGTCTGAGGTGGATTTCCGGGGAAAGACAAACATTCGTTCATGAGGCGTGGTATTAGTGGCCGTACACAATAGCGACCGTATCGAATGGAGCACATCCGAGAGGACTTCCTGCCAGCGGGAGATAGGGGGGCCCTTGGTCCTTAGAGCTAGAGTGACTGCTTTCCATACTGTCCCGTTCTCTCGCTCCACTTGGCCGTTACCCCGGGGGTTGTAGCTGGTGGTATGGCTCGTGGCGATCCCCCTGGACAGCATGTACTGGCGTAGCTCTTCACTCATGAAGGACGCCCCCTATCCGTATGGATGTAGCTCGGCATACCGAACAGGCAGAACAGGCTGTTGAGGCATTTAATGACCGTGGCGCTGGTCATGCCTCGGCAGGGGAAGGCGAATGGCAACCGGGAGTATTCGTCCACAATGTTCAGGAAGTAAACATTGCGGTCGACGGACGGGAGGGGGCCCTTGAAATCTAAGGTGAGCCGCTCAAAGGGCCGTGTAGCTTTGATTAAGTGGGCTCTATCTGGGCGGGAGAGCCAAGGCTTGCACTCAGCGCAAGTGCGGCAGTTCCTGGTCAGGGACCGAACTTCCTCAATCGAGTAGGGTAAGTTACGGGACTTTATGAAGTGGAACAGCCGCGTGACCCCTGGGTGGCAGAGGTCGTTGTGGAGGGTCTGTAGCCGATCCCCGGTGGCGCTGGCACACATCCCTCGTGAGAGGGCGTCAGGGGATTCGTTAAGGGCCCCTGGCCGGTAAATGATGTCGTACTCGAAGGTGGAGAGCTCGATCCGCCACCTAAGAATCTTATCATTTTTAATCTTCCCCCTCTGTTTATTATTGAACATAAACGCTACCGACCGCTGGTCGGTAAGTAGGGTGAAGCGTTTGCCGGCTAGGCAGTGGCGCCAGTGGCTTGGGCCTCCTTTTCCACGGAGGAGTGTCTGATCTCGGGCCCTTGGAGGGTCCTCGAGAAGAAAGCTACGGGCCGCCCCGCCTGATTGAGGGTGGCCGCCAAGGCGAACTCAGACGCATCACTTTCCACTTGAAATGGAGTGTTCTCGTCCACTGCCTGTAGCGTGGCCCGCTCAATATCCTGCTTAATGCTTTTGATGGCGGCGTGGGCCTCAGCAGAGAGCGGAAAAGAGGATGCTTTCAAGAGGGGGCGGGCTTTGTCGGAGTAGTAGGGGACCCATTGGGAATAATAAGAAAATAACCCCAGGCACCTTTTCAGGGCTTTGGGAGTGTTGAGCATGGGCAGCTACCGTAGGGGGCGCAATCGGTCGGGGTCTGGTCCGATTTCCCCATTCTCCACCACGCTGCCTAGTATGCAGAGGCGCGTGGTGTTGTAAACGCACTTGTCCTCGTTGTAGGTGAGGTTGAGTTTTTGTGCGGTTTTCAGGAACCTCTCGAGGTTCGAGTCGTGATCCTGCTGGCTGTGACCGCAGATGGTGACGTTGTCGAGGTAGGGGAAGGTTGCCTGCAAGTGGTGGTCATCTACCATGCGGTCCATCTCCCTCTGGAAGACCGAGACCCCATTCGTCACCCCAAAGGGGACTCTGAGGAATTGGTAGAGGCGTCCGTTCGCCTCGAAGGCGGTGTACGGGTGGTCCTCTGGTCTGATAGGGAGCTGGTGGTACGCTGACTTGAGGTCGATGGTGGAGAACACCCGGTATTGGGCGATTTGGTTCACCATTTCTGATATGCGGGGTAGCAGGTAGGCGTCTAGTAGGGTGTACCTGTTGATCGTTTGACTATAGTTGATCATCATCCGTTTCTTCTCGCTACCCCTTACCACTACCACTTGGGCGCGCCACGGGCTGTTGCTGCGTTCAATAATGCGCTCTTTCAGGAGCCTGTCTACCTCGGTCGCGATAAACCGCCTGTCCTCCCAGCTGTACCTCCTGCTTTTGGTCGCTATTGGCCGGCAGTTAGGGGTAAGGTTCGCGAATAGCGAAGGCGGCATTACCTTCAGGGTAGCCAGACCGCACACTGTGAGGGGCGGCTGGGACCCACCGCACTTGAGCGTGATGCTTTGGTGGTTGCACTGGAAATCCAGGCCCAAGATCACGCTCGCACATAGGTTCTTCATGATTAATACTTTAAAATTATCATATACAGTTCCGTTAGCGCACAATTGTACCGTGCAGTAACCCAGAATGGTCGATGTCTGGGTTTTGTCAGCCATAGAGATGGTACCCTGAGTAGGGACCACCTTTAGGGAGAGTTGTTGTGCCAGTTCTGGGTGGATAAAGCTCTCCGTGCTTCCACTGTCAATTAAGCATTTAACCCGGCACCCGTTTACCTCGATGTCCACCTTTGATCTGGATAGTGGGTGCGGCCTGGTCTGTGGAATTGGGTAAGCCACCGGGTTTACCCCCTCATCCAAGACGCCGAGACGTACCTGGCCGCCTGCGACATCTTAAAGGCGCATTACCAGTAGCCTACGAATGAGGTGTATGCTAGGCAGCTGCTCGCCACCTGCGCACAGCGACCTGGGGAATCGGTGGAGGAGTTCCTAAGCACCCTGAAAATGCTTCGCAAAGACTGCAAGTGCCGAGATGTAAAAGCCGCTGTAGGGCCCTGATCGATACAAGATGGCGTCCATGCTGTCTGCTCACAAGATGGCGGACCCCACGAGGTCGGGCAAGATGGCGTCCAGGATGGCCGCTCCCACGGCGCACACGCGGCGGTGGCGGGTTTTCCAGCGGTTGGTTTTCCAGCGGGGTTCCCTCTGCACACCTTGCCGAAGTGTCCCTTCTTACCGCACTTAAAACAGGTGGTGCCTTTCACCGGGCACAGGTATCTGGTGTGCTTTGGCTGCCCGCAGAAGTAGCAGTTGGGTCCCTGACGCGTCGCGGCTGTCGTAGGGGTTCTGGGGGGAGAGCGGGGCCCAGCCGGTGTTGGGCTGTCGGGCGGGGAAGATGCCTTCCAAGATGGCGGCGCCCTCGGTGCACACGTGGTGGCGTGGATGGCGCGGGCTGAAGAGTAGGCATCTGAGTTTCTCTGGGCCACATCCAGGGATCGCGCGGTGTCCGCAGCCTGTTTCAGGTCCAACCCCGTTTTTTCCAGCAGTCTTTGCCGGATGTAAGTGGAGCTGAGGCCTGTGATGAAGGCATCGCGAACAAGCTCGTCAGTGTACACTGCGGCTTTTACATCTCGGCACTTGCAGTCTTTGCGAAGCATTTTCAGGGTGCTTAGGAACTCCTCCACCAGTTCCCCAGGTCGCTGTGCACGGGTGGCGAGCAGGTGCCTAGCATACACCTCATTCGTAGGCTGCTGGTAATGCGCCTTTAAGATGTCGCAGGCGGCCAGGTACGTCTCGGCGTCTTGGATGAGGGGGTAAACCCGGTGGCTTACCCAATTCCGCAGAATTCCGAGCCTCATCCTTGCAGCGTCCGTAGCGTCTTTGACGGCTGCGGAATTGTCCAGGAAGAATTCCATACACTCAAACCAGTGTCCAAAGCGTGCTGATGCGTCCGGAGCATGTTGATCAAAATCCAAACGTTCGGGTTTCAGGAGTTGATCCATAGTGTTGAAAATAAGTTAATAAAATTGATGTGCCTCAATAATTTCGAGACTCGAAGGTAGCAGAAGAAAACAAGGCTTTAATTAACTTAGAACGAAACACGTAAGCGAGAGAGATGTCGTCCTTCTGGAGAGTGGGGCTAGACTGAAGCTAGCTTACAAACGGGGCCAGGTATGGGCGGAGCCCTACACACAGCACATTCCAATACACAATACAATGAGGTCTGGGGAAGGGAATTGACACTGAAACCGATCTCAGTCACAGGCAGTGAAGAATGGAAATATTTCATCACAGTAGCTAATGGGACAGAGCCACTTGGCAGCTAAATGGGAGGGACGAATTGGTAACTAAATGGGAGAGAGCCACTTGGCATCTAAATGGGAGAGAGCGACTTGGTAGCTAAATGGGAGAGAGCCACTTGGTAGCTAAATGTTAGAGAGGGACTTGGCAGATAAATGGGAGAGAGCGACTTGGGGCAAAATGGGAGAGAGCGACTTGGCAGCTAAATGGGAGAAAGCGACTTGGAAGCTAAATGGGAGAGAATGACTTGGTAACTAAATGGGAGAGCGCCACTTGGCAGCTAAATAGGAGAGAGCGACTTGGTATCTAAATGGGAGAGAGCGAATTGGTAGCTAAATGGAAAGAGTGACTTGGAAGCTAAATGGGAGAGAGCCACTTGGCAGCTAAATGGGAGAGAGCGACTTGGTAACAAACTGGGAGAGAGCCATTTGGCAGCTAAATGGGAGGGAGCGACTTGGTAGCTAAATGGGAGAGAGCCACTTGGTACAAAATGGGAGAGAGCGACTTGGTAGCTAAATGGGACAGAGCCACTTGGCAGCTAAATGGGAGGGAGCGAATTGTCAACTAAATGGGAGAGAGCCACTTGGCATCTAAATGGGAGAGAGCGACTTGGTAGCTAAATGGGAGAGAGCCACTTGGTAGCTAAATGTTAGAGAGGGACTTGACAGATAAATGGGAGAGAGCGATTGGGGCAAAATGGGAGAGAGCGATTTGGCAGCTAAATGGCAGAGAGCGACTTGGTAGCTAAATGGGAGAGAATGACTTGGTAACTAAATGGGAGAGAGCCACTTGGCAGCTAAATGGGAGAGAGCGACTTGGTATCTAAATGGGAGAGAGCGAATTGGTAGCTAAATGGGAGAGAGTGAATTGGTAGCTAAATGGGAGAGAGCCACTTGGCAGCTAAATGGGAGAGAGCGAATTTGTAACTAACTGGGAGAGAGCCACTTGGCAGCTAAATGAGAGGGAGCGACTTGGTAGCTAAATGGGAGAGAGCCACTTGGCAGCTAAATGGGAGAGAGCCACTTGGCAGCTAAATGGGAGGGAGCGACTTGGTAGCTAAATGGGAGAGAGCCAGTTGGCAGCTAAATGGGAGAGAGCGACTTGGTAGCTAAATGCGAGAGAGTGACTTGGTAACTAAATGGGAGAGAGCGACTTGGTAACTAAATGGGACAGAGCCACTTGGTGCAAAATGGGATAAAGCGACTTGGTAGCTAAATGGTAGAGTGCCACTTGGTACAAAATGGGAGACAGCGACTTGGTAGCTAAATGGGAGAGAGCCACTTGGCAGCTAAATGCGAGAGAGCGAATTGGTAACGAAATGGCAGAGAGACACTTGGCATCTAAATGGGAGACAGCGACTTGGTAGTTAAATGGGAGAGAGCCACTTGGTAGCTAAATCGCAGAGAGCGAATTGGCAGCTAAATGGGAGAGAGCGACCTGTAGGCCAAACGGGAGAGAGCGACTTGATAGCTACATGGGAGAGAGCCACTTGGCAGCTAAATGGGAGAGAGCGAATTGGTAGCTAAATGGGAGAGAGTGACTTGGTAACTAAATGGGAGAGAGCCGCTTGGCAGCTAAATGGGAGAGAGCGACTTGGTAGCTAAATGGGAGAAAGCGACTTGGTAACTAAATGGGAGAGTGCCACTTGGAAGCTAAATGGGAGAGAGCAACCTGGCAACTAAATGGGAGATGGCGACTTGGTAGCTAAATGGGAGAGAGCGACTTGGTAGCAAAATGGGAGTGAGCCACTTGGTAGCTAAATGGCAGGGAACCACTTGGTAGCAAAATGGGAGAGAGCGATTTGGTAGCTAAATGGGAGAGAGCGACTTAGTACCTAAATGGGAGAGAGCGACTTGGCAACTAAATGGGAGATGGCGACTTGGTAGCTAAATGGGAGAGAGCGACTTGGTAGCAAAATGGGAGTGAGCCACTTGGTAGCTAAATGGGAGGGAACCACTTGGTAGCAAAATGGGAGAGAGCGATTTGGTAGCTAAATGGGAGAGAGCGACTTAGTACCTAAATGGGAGAGAGCGACTTGGCAACTAAATGGGAGATGGCGACTTGGTAGCTAAATGGGAGAGAGCGATTTGGTAGCTAAATGGGAGAGAGCGACTTAGTAGCTAAATGGGAGAGAGTGAATTTGTAGCTAAATGGGAGAGAGCGACTTGGTAGCAAAATGGGAGAGAGCAAATTGTACAAATTGGGAGAGGGCGACATGGAAGCAAAATGGGAGAAAGCGACTTGGTAGGAAAGTGGGAGAGAGCCTCTTGGTACAAAATGGGTGAGATCAACTTGGTAGCAAAATGGGAGAGAGCGACTTGGTGGATAAATGGGAGAGAGCGACATGGTAGCAAAATGGGAGAGAGACACATGGCAGCTTAATGGGAGAGAGTGACATGGTAGTTAAATGGGAGAGAGCGACTTGGTAACTAAATGGGAGAGGGCCACTTGGCATCTAAATGGGAGAGAGCGACTTGGTAGCTAAATGGGAGAGAGCGACTTGGTAGCTAAATGGGAGAGAGCCATTTGGTAGCTAATTGCGAGGGAGCGACTTGGTAGCTAAATGGGAGAGAGCCACTTGGCAGCTAAATGGGAGGGAGCGACTTGGTAGCTAAATGGGAGAGAGCCACTTGGCAGCTTAATGGGAGAGAGCAACTTGGTAGCTAAATGCGAGAGAGTGACTTGGTAACTAAATGGGAGAGAGCGACTTGGTAACTAAATGGGACAGAGCCACTTGGTGCAAAATGGGAGAGAGCGACTTGGTAGCTAAATGGTAGAGTGCCACTTGGTACAATATGGGAGACAGCGACTTGGTAGCTAAATGGGAGAGAGCCACTTGGCAGCTAAATGTGAGAGAGCGAATTGGTAACTAAATGGGAGAGAGACACTTGGCATCTAAATGGGAGCGAGCGACTTGGTAGCTAAATGGGAGAGAGCCAATTGGTAGCTAAATGGGAGACAGCGACTTGGCAGCTAAATGGGAGAGAGCGACTTGTAGGCCAAATGGGAGAGAGCGACTTGGTAGCTAAATGGGAGAGAGCCACTTGGCAGCTAAATGGGAGAGAGCGAATTGGAAGCTAAATGGGAGAGAGCAACTTGGTAACTAAATGGGAGAGAGCCGCTTGGCAGCTAAATGGGAGAGAGCGACTTGGTAGCTAAATGGGAGAGAGCCACTTGGTACCTAAATACGAGACAGCGAATTGGTAGCTAAATGCGATAGAGCCAGTTGGTACAAAAGGGAGAGAGCTACTTGGTAGCAAAACGGGAGAGAACGACTTGTTAGCTAAATGGGAGAGAGCGACATGGTAGTAAAATGGGAGAGAGCGAATTGGTACAAAATGGGAGAGGGCGACTTGGTAGCAAAATGGGAGAGAGCGACTTGAAGGTAAGTGGGAGAGAGCCTCTTGGTACAAAATGGGTGAGATCAACTTGGTAGCAAAATGGGAGAGAGCGACTTGGTGGGTAAATGGGAGAGAGCGACATGGTAGCAAAATGGGAGAGAGACACTTGGCAGCTAAATGGGAGAGAGCGACTTGGTAGCTACATGGGAGTGAGACACTTGGCAGCTTAATGGGAGAGAGTGATATGGTAGCTAAATGGGAGTGAGCGACTTGGTAACTAAATGGGAGAGGGCCATTTGGCATCTAAATGAGATAGAGCGACTTGGTAGCTAAATGGGAGCGAGCCACTTGGTAGCTAAGTGGTAGAAAGCGATTTGTAGCTAAATGGGAGAGAGCGAATTGGTAGCTAAATGGGAGAGAGCCACTTGGTAGCTAATTGGGAGGGAGCGACTTGGTAGCTAAATGGGAGAGAGCCACTTGGCAGCTAAATGGGAGGGAGCGACTTGGTAGCTAAATGGGAGAGAGCCACTTGGCAGCTAAATGGGAGAGAGCGACTTGGTAGCTAAATGCGAGAGAGTGACTTGGTAACTAAATGGGAGAGAGCGACTTGGGAACTAAATGGGACAGAGCCACCTGGTGCAAAATGGGAGAGAGCGACTTGGAAGCTAAATGGTAGAGTGCCACTTGGTACAAAATGGGAGACAGCGACTTGGTAGCTAAATGGGAGAGAGCCACTTGGCAGTTAAATGTGAGAGAGCGAATTGGTAACTAAATGGGAGAGAGACACTTGGCATCTAAATGGGAGAGAGCGACTTGGTAACTAAATGGGAGAGAGCCACTTGGTAGCTAAATGGGAGACAGCGACTTGGCAGCTAAATGGGAGAGAGCGACTTGTTGGCCAAATGGGAGAGAGCGACTTGGTAGCTAAATGGGAGAGAGCCACTTGGCAGCTAAATGGGAGAGAGCGAATTGGAAGCTAAATGGGAGAGAGCGACTTGGTAACTAAATGGGAGAGAGCCGCTTTGCAGCTAAATGGGAGAGAGCGACTTGGTAGCTAAATGGGAGAGAGCCACTTGGTAGCTAAATACGAGACAGCGAATTGGAAGCTAAATGGGAGAGAGTGACTTGGTAGCTAAATGGGAGAGAGCCACTTGGTAGCTAAATGGGAGGGAGCGACTTGGTAGCTAAACGGGAGAAAGCGACTTGGTAACTAAAAGGGAGAGAGCGACTTGGTGACTAAATGGGAGAGAGCCACTTGTTACAAAATGGGAGAGAGCGACTTGGTAGCTAAATGGGATAGAGCCAGTTGGTACAAAAGGGAGAGAGCTACTTGGTAGCAAAATGGGAGAGAATGACTTGTTAGCTAAATGGGAGAGAGCGACTTGGTAGCAAAATGGGAGAGAGCGACTTGGTAGCTAAATGGGAGAGAGCGACTTGGATGCTAAATGGGAGAGAGCGACTTGGTAACTAAATGGGAGAGAGCCACTTGGCATCTAAATGGGAGAGAGCGAATTGGTAGCTAAATGGGAGAGAGCCACTTGGTAGCTAAATGGGAGAGAGCGAATAGGTAACTAAATGGGGGAGAGCCACTTGGCAGCTAAATGGGAGCGAGCGACTTGGTAGCTAAATGGGAGAGAACCACTTGGCAGCTAAATGGGAGAGAGCGACTTGGCAGATAAATGGGAGAGAGCGATTAGGTAGCTAAATGGGAGAGAGCTACTTGGTAGCAAAATGGTTGAGAGCCACTTGGTACAAAAGGGAGAGAGCCACTTGGTAGCAAAATGGGAGAGAGCGACGTGGCAGCTAAATGGGAGAGAGCGACATGGCAGCTAAATGGGGAGAGCGAATTGGTAACTAAATGGGAGAGAGCCACTTGGCATCTAAATCGGAGAGAGCGACATGGTAGCTAAATGGGAGAGGGCCAATTGGTAGCTTAATTGGAGGGAGCGATTTGGAAGCTAAATGGGAGAGAGCGACTTGGAGGCAAAATAGGAGAGAGTGACTTGGTAGCTAGATGGGAGAGAGACACTTGGCAGCTAAATGGGAGAGAGCGAATTGGTAGCTAAATGGGAGAGAGCGACTCGGTAGCTAAATGGAAGAGAGCCACTTGGTAGCTAAATGGGAGAGAGCGGCTTTGTAACTAAATGGGAGAGAGCCACTTGGAAGCTAAATGGGAGAGAGCGACTTGGCAGCTAAATGCGAGAGAGCGACTTGTAGGCCAAATGGGAGAGAGCGACTTGGTAGCTAAATGGGAGAGAGCCACTTGGCAGCTAAATGGGAGAGAGCGAATTGGAAGCTAAATGGGAGAGAACGACTTGGTAACGAAATGGGAGAGAGCCGCTTGGCAGCTAAATGGGAGAGAGCGACTTGGTAGCTAAATGGGAGAGAGCGACCTGGTAGCAAAATGGGAGAGAGCGACTTGGTAGCTAAATGGGAGAGAGCGACTTGGTAGCTAAATGCTAGAGAGCGACTTGGTAACTAAATGGGAGAGAGCGCCTTGGTAGCTAAATGGGAGATAGCGACTTGGTAGCCAAATGGGAGAGAGTGACTTGGTAGCTAGATGGGAGAGAGCCACTTGGTAGCTAATTGGGAGAGAGCGACTTGGTACCTAACTGGCAGAGAGCCTCTTGGCAGCTAAATGGGAGGGAGCGACTTGGTAGCTAAATGGGAGAGAGCCACGTGGCAGCTAAATGGGAGGGAGCGACTTGGTAGCTAAATGGGAGGGAGCCACTTGGTAGTTAAATGGGAGAAAGCGACTTGGTAGCGAAATGGGAGAGAGCGACTTGGTAACTAAATGGGAGAGAGCGACTTGTTAACTAACTGGGAGTGAGCCACTTGGCAGCTAAATTGGAGGCAGCGAATTGTTAGCTAATTGGGAGAGAGCCACATGGCAGCTAAATGGGAGAGAGCGACTTGGTAGCTAAATGGGAGAGAGCGACTTGGTAACTAAATGGGAGAGAGCGACATGGTAACTAAATGGGAGCGAGGCACTTGGTACAAAATGGGAGAGAGCGACTTGGTAGCTAAATGGGAGAGAGCCAGTTGGTACAAAATGGGAGAGAGCCACTTGGTAGCAAAATGGGAGAGAGCGACTTGGTAGCTAAATGTGAGAGAGCGACTTGGTAACTAAATGGGACAGAGCCACCTGGTGCAAAATGGGAGAGAGCGACTTGGTAGCTAAATGGTAGAGTGCCACTTGGTACAAAATGGGAGACAGCGACTTGGTAGCTAAATGGGAGAGAGCCACTTGGCAGTTAAATGTGAGAGAGCGAATTGGTAACTAAATGGGAGAGAGACACTTGGCATTTAAATGGGAGAGAGCGACTTGGTAACTAAAAGGGAGAGAGCCACTTGGTAGCTAAATGGGAGACAGCGACTTGGCAGCTAAATGGGAGAGAGCAACTTGTAGGCCAAATGGGAGAGAGCGACTTGGTAGCTAAATGGGAGAGAGCCACTTGGCAGCTAAATGGGAGAGAGCGAATTGGAAGCTAAATGAGAGAGAGTGACTTGGTAACTAAATGGGAGATAGCCGCTTGGCAGCTAAATGGGAGAGAGCCACTTGGTAGCTAAATGGGAGAGAGCCACTTGGTAGCTCAATACGAGACAGCGAATTGGAAGCTAAATGGGAAAGAGTGACTTGGTAGCTAAATGGGAGAGAGCCACTTGGTAGCTAAACGGGAGAAAGCGACTTGGTAACTAAATGGGAGAGAGCGACTTGGTGACTAAATGGGAGAGAGCCACTTGTTACAAAATGGGAGAGAGCGACTTGGTAGCTAAATGGGATAGAGCCAGTTGGTACAAAAGGGAGAGAGCTACTTGGTAGCAAAATGGGAGAGAACGACTTGTTAGCTAAATGGGAGAGAGCGACTTGGTAGCAAAATGGGAGAGAGCGACTTGGTAGCTAAATGGGAGAGAGCGACTTGGAAGCTAAATGGGAGAGAGCGACTTGGTAACTAAATGGGAGAGAGCCACTTGGCATCTAAATGGGAGAGAGCGAATTGGGAGCTAAATGGGAGAGAGCCACTTGGTGGCTAAATGGGAGAGAGCGAATAGGTAACTCAATGGGGGAGAGCCACTTGGCAGCTAAATGGGAGCGAGCGACTTGGTAGCTAAATGGGGCAGAACCACTTGGCAGCTAAATGGGAGAGAGCGACTTGGCAGATAAATGGGAGAGAGCGATTAGGTAGCTAAATGGGGGAGAGCTACTTGGTAGCAAAATGGTTGAGAGCCACTTGGTACAAAAGGGAGAGAGCCACTTGGTAGCAAAATGGGAGAGAGCGACTTGGCAGCTAAATGGGAGAGAGCGACATGGCAGCTAAATGGGGAGAGCGAATTGGTAACTAAATGGGAGAGAGCCACTTGGCATCTAAATGGGAGAGAGCGACATGGTAGCTAAATGGGAGAGGGCCAATTGGTAGCTTAATTGGAGGGAGCGACTTGGAAGTTAAATGGGAGAGAGCGACTTGGAGGCAAAATAGGAGAGAGCGACTTGGTAGCTAGATGGGAGAGAGACACTTGGCAGCTAAATGGGAGAGAGCGAATTGGTAGCTAAATGGGAGAGAGCGACTCGGTAGCGAACTGGAAGAGAGCCACTTGGTAGCTAACTGGGAGAGAGCGGCATTGTAAATAAATGGGAGAGAGCCACTTGGCAGCTAAATGGGAGAGAGCGAATTGGTAGCTAAATGGGAGAGAGCCACTTGGTAACTAAATGGCAGAGAGCCACTTGTTGCTAAATGGTATAGAGCCACTTGGAAGCTAAATGGGAGAGAGCGACTTGGCAGCTAAATGCGAGAGAGCGACTTGTAGGCCAAATGGGAGAGAGCGACTTGGTAATGGGAGAGAGCCACTTGGCAGCTAAATGGGAGAGAGCGAATTGGAAGCTAAATGGGAGAGAACGACTTGGTAACGAAATGGGAGAGAGCCGCTTGGCAGCTAAATGGGAGAGAGCGACTTGGTAGCTAAATGGGAGAGATCGACCTGGTAGCAAAATGGGAGAGAGCGACTTGGTAGCTAAATGGGAGAGAGCGACTTGGTAGCTAAATGGGAGAGAGCCACTTGGTAACTAAATGGCAGAGAGCCACTTGTTGCTAAATGGTATAGAGCCACTTGGAAGCTAAATGGGAGAGAGCGACTTGGCAGCTAAATGCGAGAGAGCGACTTGTAGGCCAAATGGGAGAGAGCGACTTGGTAGCTAAATGGGAGAGAGCCACTTGGCAGCTAAATGGGAGAGAGCGAATTGGAAGCTAAATGGGAGAGAACGACTTGGTAACGAAATGGGAGAGAGCCGCTTGGCAGCTAAATGGGAGAGAGCGACTTGGTAGCTAAATGGGAGAGATCGACCTGGTAGCAAAATGGGAGAGAGCGACTTGGTAGCTAAATGGGAGAGAGCGACTTGGTAGCTAAATGGGAGAGAGCGATTTGGTAACTAAATGGGAGAGAGCGCCTTGGTAGCTAAATGGGAGATAGCGACTTGGTAGCCAAATGGGAGAGAGTGACTTGGTAGCTAGATGGGAGAGAGCCACTTGGTAGCTAATTGGGAGAGAGCGACTTGGTACCTAACTGGCAGAGAGCCTCTTGGCAGCTAAATGGGAGGGAGCGACTTGGTAGCTAAATGGGGGAGAGCCACGTGGCAGCTAAATGGGAGAGAGCGAATTGGTAGCTAAATGGGAGAGAGCCACTTGGTAACTAAATGGCAGAGAGCCACTTGTTGCTAAATGGTATAGAGCCACTTGGAAGCTAAATGGGAGAGAGCGACTTGGCAGCTAAATGCGAGAGAGCGACTTGTAGGCCAAATGGGAGAGAGCGACTTGGTAGCTAAATGGGAGAGAGCCACTTGGCAGCTAAATGGGAGAGAGCGAATTGGAAGCGAAATGGGAGAGAACGACTTGGTAACGAAATGGGAGAGAGCCGCTTGGCAGCTAAATGGGAGAGAGCGACTTGGTAGCTAAATGGGAGAGATCGACCTGGTAGCAAAATGGGAGAGAGCGACTTGGTAGCTAAATGGGAGAGAGCGACTTGGTAGCTAAATGGGAGAGAGCGATTTGGTAACTAAATGGGAGAGAGCGCCTTGGTAGCTAAATGGGAGATAGCGACTTGGTAGCCAAATGGGAGAGAGTGACTTGGTAGCTAAATGGGAGAGAGCCACTTGGTAGCTAATTGGGAGAGAGCGACTTGGTACCTAACTGGCAGAGAGCCTCTTGGCAGCTAAATGGGAGGGAGCGACTTGGTAGCTAAATGGGAGAGAGCCACGTGGCAGCTAAATGGGAGGGAGCGACTTGGTAGCTAAATGGGAGGGAGCCACTTGGTAGCTAAATGGGAGAAAGCGACTTGGTGGCTAAATGGGAGAGAGCGACTTGGTAACTAAATGGGAGAGAGCGACTTGTTAACTAACTGGGAGTGAGCCACTTGGCAGCTAAATTGGAGGCAGCGAATTGTTAGCTAATTGGGAGAGAGCCACATGGCAGCTAAATGGGAGAGAGCGACTTGGTAGCTAAATGGGAGAGAGCGACTTGGTAACTAAATGGGAGAGAGCGACTTGGTAACTAAATGGGAGCGAGACACTTGGTACAAAATGGGAGAGAGCGACTTGGTAGCTAAATGGGAGAGAGCCAGTTGGTACAAAATGGGAGAGAGCCACTTGGTAGCAAAATGGGAGAGAGCGACTTGGTAGCTAAATGGGAGATAGCGACTTGGTAGCCAAATGGGAGAGAGTGACTTGGTAGCTAGATGGGAGAGAGCCACTTGGTAGCTAATTGGGAGAGAGCGACTTGGTACCTAACTGGCAGAGAGCCTCTTGGCAGCTAAATGGGAGGGAGCGACTTGGTAGCTAAATGGGGGAGAGCCACGTGGCAGCTAAATGGGAGAGAGCGAATTGGTAGCTAAATGGGAGAGAGCCACTTGGTAACTAAATGGCAGAGAGCCACTTGTTGCTAAATGGTATAGAGCCACTTGGAAGCTAAATGGGAGAGAGCGACTTGGCAGCTAAATGCGAGAGAGCGACTTGTAGGCCAAATGGGAGAGAGCGACTTGGTAGCTAAATGGGAGAGAGCCACTTGGCAGCTAAATGGGAGAGAGCGAATTGGAAGCGAAATGGGAGAGAACGACTTGGTAACGAAATGGGAGAGAGCCGCTTGGCAGCTAAATGGGAGAGAGCGACTTGGTAGCTAAATGGGAGAGATCGACCTGGTAGCAAAATGGGAGAGAGCGACTTGGTAGCTAAATGGGAGAGAGCGACTTGGTAGCTAAATGGGAGAGAGCGATTTGGTAACTAAATGGGAGAGAGCGCCTTGGTAGCTAAATGGGAGATAGAGACTTGGTAGCCAAATGGGAGAGAGTGACTTGGTAGCTAAATGGGAGAGAGCCACTTGGTAGCTAATTGGGAGAGAGCGACTTGGTACCTAACTGGCAGAGAGCCTCTTGGCAGCTAAATGGGAGGGAGCGACTTGGTAGCTAAATGGGAGAGAGCCACGTGGCAGCTAAATGGGAGGGAGCGACTTGGTAGCTAAATGGGAGGGAGCCACTTGGTAGCTAAATGGGAGAAAGCGACTTGGTGGCTAAATGGGAGAGAGCGACTTGGTAACTAAATGGGAGAGAGCGACTTGTTAACTAACTGGGAGTGAGCCACTTGGCAGCTAAATTGGAGGCAGCGAATTGTTAGCTAATTGGGAGAGAGCCACATGGCAGCTAAATGGGAGAGAGCGACTTGGTAGCTAAATGGGAGAGAGCGACTTGGTAACTAAATGGGAGAGAGCGACTTGGTAACTAAATGGGAGCGAGGCACTTGGTACAAAATGGGAGAGAGCGACTTGGTAGCTAAATGGGAGAGAGCCAGTTGGTACAAAATGGGAGAGAGCCACTTGGTAGCAAAATGGGAGAGAGCGACTTGGTAGCTAAATGGGAGATAGCGACTTGGTAGCCAAATGGGAGAGAGTGACTTGGTAGCTAGATGGGAGAGAGCCACTTGGTAGCTAATTGGGAGAGAGCGACTTGGTACCTAACTGGCAGAGAGCCTCTTGGCAGCTAAATGGGAGGGAGCGACTTGGTAGCTAAATGGGGGAGAGCCACGTGGCAGCTAAATGGGAGAGAGCGAATTGGTAGCTAAATGGGAGAGAGCCACTTGGTAACTAAATGGCAGAGAGCCACTTGTTGCTAAATGGTATAGAGCCACTTGGAAGCTAAATGGGAGAGAGCGACTTGGCAGCTAAATGCGAGAGAGCGACTTGTAGGCCAAATGGGAGAGAGCGACTTGGTAGCTAAATGGGAGAGAGCCACTTGGCAGCTAAATGGGAGAGAGCGAATTGGAAGCGAAATGGGAGAGAACGACTTGGTAACGAAATGGGAGAGAGCCGCTTGGCAGCTAAATGGGAGAGAGCGACTTGGTAGCTAAATGGGAGAGATCGACCTGGTAGCAAAATGGGAGAGAGCGACTTGGTAGCTAAATGGGAGAGAGCGACTTGGTAGCTAAATGGGAGAGAGCGATTTGGTAACTAAATGGGAGAGAGCGCCTTGGTAGCTAAATGGGAGATAGCGACTTGGTAGCCAAATGGGAGAGAGTGACTTGGTAGCTAAATGGGAGAGAGCCACTTGGTAGCTAATTGGGAGAGAGCGACTTGGTACCTAACTGGCAGAGAGCCTCTTGGCAGCTAAATGGGAGGGAGCGACTTGGTAGCTAAATGGGAGAGAGCCACGTGGCAGCTAAATGGGAGGGAGCGACTTGGTAGCTAAATGGGAGGGAGCCACTTGGTAGCTAAATGGGAGAAAGCGACTTGGTGGCTAAATGGGAGAGAGCGACTTGGTAACTAAATGGGAGAGAGCGACTTGTTAACTAACTGGGAGTGAGCCACTTGGCAGCTAAATTGGAGGCAGCGAATTGTTAGCTAATTGGGAGAGAGCCACATGGCAGCTAAATGGGAGAGAGCGACTTGGTAGCTAAATGGGAGAGAGCGACTTGGTAACTAAATGGGAGAGAGCGACTTGGTAACTAAATGGGAGCGAGGCACTTGGTACAAAATGGGAGAGAGCGACTTGGTAACTAAATGGGAGAGAGCGACTTGTTAACTAACTGGGAGTGAGCCACTTGGCAGCTAAATTGGAGGCAGCGAATTGTTAGCTAATTGGGAGAGAGCCACATGGCAGCTAAATGGGAGAGAGCGACTTGGTAGCTAAATGGGAGAGAGCGACTTGGTAACTAAATGGGAGAGAGCGACTTGGTAACTAAATGGGAGCGAGGCACTTGGTACAAAATGGGAGAGAGCGACTTGGTAGCTAAATGGGAGAGAGCCAGTTGGTACAAAATGGGAGAGAGCCACTTGGTAGCAAAATGGGAGAGAGCGACTTGGTAGCTAAATGTGAGAGAGCGACTTGGTGTCAAAATGGGAGAGAGCGACTTGATAGCTAAATGGAAGAGAACGACTTGGAAGCCAAATGGGAGAGAGCGACTTGGTAGCTAAATGGGAGAGAGCCACTTGGTAAAAAATGGGAGAGAGCCACTTGGTAGCAAAATGGGAGAGAGCGACTTGGTAGCTAAATGGGAGAGAACGACTTGGTAGCAACATGGGAGAGAGCGACTTGGTAGCTAAATGGGAGAGTGCGACTTGGTAGCTAAATGGGTGAGAGCGACTTGCTAGCTAAATGCGAGAGAGCCACTTGGCAGCTAAATGGGAGAGAACTATTTGGTAACTAACTGGGAGAGTGCCACTTGGCAACTAAATGGGAGAGAGCGAATTGGTAGCTAAATGGGAGATGACACTTGGCAGCTAAATGGGAGAGAGGGACTTGGTAGCTAAATGGGAGCGAGCGACTTGGTAACTAAATGGGAGAGCGACTTTGTAGCTTAATGGGAGAGAACCACTTGGTACAAAATGGGAGAAAGCGACTTGGTAGCTAAATGGGAGAGAGCCACTTGGTAGCAAAACGGGAGAGAGCGAATTGGTAGCTAAATGGGAGAGAGCGACTTGGTAGGAAAATGGGAGAGAGCGAATCGGCAGCTAAATGGGAAAGGGCAACTTTGTAGCTAAATGGGGGAGAGCCAGTTGGCAGCTAAATGGGAGAGAGCGACTTGGTAGCTAAATGGGAGAGAGAGACCTGGAGGCAAAATGGGAGCGATCGACTTGGAGGCAAAATGGGAGAGAGCGACTTGGTAGCTAAATGAGAGAGAGACACTTGGCAGCTAAATGGGAGAGAGCGACTTGATAGCTAAATGGGAGAGAGCAACTTGATAGCTGAATGGGAGAGAGCCACTTGATAGGTAAATGGGAGAGAGCGACATGGTAACTAAATGGGAGAGAGCCACTTGGCAGCTAAAAGGGAGATTGCGACTTGGCAGCTAAATGGGAGATGGCGACTTGGTAACTAACTGGGAGAGAGGCACTTGGCAGCTAAATGGGAGGCATCGAATTGTTAGCTAATTGGGAGAGAGCCACATGGCAGCTAAATGGGAGAGAGCGAATTGGTAGCTAAATGGGAGAGAGCGACTTGGTAACTAAATGGGACCGAGCCACTTGGTACAAAATGGGAGAGCGTGACTTGGTTGCTAAATGAGAGAGAGCCACTTGGTAGCAAAATGGGAGAGAGCGACTGGGTAGCTAAACGGGAGAGAATGACTTGGTAGCAAAATGGGAGAGAGCGACTTGGTAGCTAAATGGGAGAGAGCGACTTGGTAGCTAAATGGGTGAGAGCAACTTGGTTGCTAAATGGGAGAGAATCACTTGGCAGACAAATGGAAGAGAGCGACTTGGTAACTATCTGGGAGAGTGCCACTTGGCAGCTAAATGGGAGAGAGCGAATTGGTAGCTAAATGGGAGCGAGCCACTTGGTACAAAATGGGAGAGAGCGACTTGGTAGCTAAATGGGAGAGAGCCAGTTGGTACAAAATGGGAGAGGGCCACTTTGTAGCAAAGTGGGAGAGAGCGACTTGGTAGCTAAATGTGAGAGAGCGACTTGGTAGCAAAATGGGAGAGAGCGACTTGATAGCTAAATGGAAGAGAGCGACTTGGAAGCCAAATGGGAGAGAGCGACTTGGTAGCTAAATGGGAGAGAGCCACTTGGTAGCAAAATGGGAGAGAGCGACTTGGTAGCTAAATGCGAGAGAATGATTTGGTAACAGCATGGGAGAGAGCGACTTGGTAGCTAAATGTGAGAGAGCGACTTGGTAGCTAAATGGGTGAGAGCGACTTGGTAGCTAAATGGGAGAGAGCCACTTGGCAGCTAAATGGGAGGGAACGACTTGGTAACTAACTGGGAGAGTGCCACTTGGCAGCTAAATGGGAGAGAGCGAATTGGTAGCTAAATGGGAGATGACACTTGGCAGCTAAATGGGAGAGAGCGACTTGGTAGCTAAATGGGAGCGAGCGACTTGGTAACTAAATGGGAGAGCGACTTGGTAGCTTAATGGGAGAGAGTCACTTGGTACAAAATGGGAGAAAGCGACCTGGTAGCTAAATGGGAGAGAGCCACTTGGTAGCAAAACGGGAGAGAGCGAATTGGTAGCTAAATGGGAGAGAGCGACTTGGTAGGAAAATGGGAGAGAGCGAATCGGCAGCTAAATGGGAAAGGGCAACTTTGTAGCTAAATGGGGGAGAGCCAGTTGGCAGCTAAATGGGAGAGAGCGAATTGGTAACTAAATGCGAGAGAGTCACCTGGCATCTAAATGGGAGAGAGCGACTTGGTAGCTAAATGGGAGAGAGAGACCTGGAGGCAAAATGGGAGCGATCGACTTGGAGGCAAAATGGGAGAGAGCGACTTGGTAGCTAAATGAGAGAGAGACACTTGGCAGCTAAATGGGAGAGAGCGACTTGATAGCTAAATGGGAGAGAGCAACTTGATAGCTGAATGGGAGAGAGCCACTTGGTAGCTAAATGGGAGAGAGACACTTGGCAGCTGAATGGGAGAGAGCGACTTGGTAGCTAAAGGGGAGAGAGCGACTTGGTAACTAAATGGGAGAGAGCCACTTGGCATCTAAATGGGAGTGAGCGACTTGGTAGCTAAGTGGCAGGGAGCCACTTGGTAGATAAATGAGAGAGAGCGACTTGGTAGCTAAATGGGAGAGAGCGACTTGGCAGCTTAATGGGAGCGAGCGACTTGGAGTCAAAATGGGAGAGAGCGACTTGGTAGCTAAATGGGAGAGAGCGACTTGGTAACTAAATGGGACAGAGCCACTTGGTGCAAAATGGAAAGGGAGTGACTTGATAGCTGATGCGCTATCAATAACTCAAAAGACTGAGATTAAGCGAGTAATTAACAGGCTTTATTAACAAAGGAATGAAGATGTGCCTCGAGTGGTCGATCGGTCCAGAATACAAAGGGGCTGTGGAGCAGTCACCTTTATACCTGGATTCGTGGGAGGGGTCAGCCGAGTCATGTACAGGCATGTACACAGTGGAATACAAACAGTGGTTTACCACATTCACTCCTTGTTTAAAATTGAGACCGGCGGGGTGAAGTGTATTAAAGGTTAATGTATTGGAGTCTCTCCGGAGGTCTTGTCTGCCGCTGTGATCGACGTGGTGATGGCAGGGGTAGTGAAGCTTTCGGTGTCGAGTCCCGCATAGGCTGGGGCACTGGTGTGTAGTCCTCGTAGATGTCGAGTGGGTCGCGGGGCCCAGGCCTGCCGTCTGCTGGGGCTGGATATCGGATCGTGGGGGGGTGGTGGTAGTGGGTGGTGGGTTACTGCGGCCCCTGAGGGTGCGAGGTCTCTTATGGAGACTGTGTCCTCCTGCCCGTCCGGGTACGCAATATAAGCATACTGGGGGTTGGCGTGGTGGAGGTCGACCCTCTCGACCAGGGAGTCTGTTTTATGCATCCTCACGTGTCTTCTCAGTAGGACCGGCACTGGGGACGTCAGCCATGGCGGTAGCGATGTCCCCGATGTTGACTTCCTTGGGAAGACAAACATTTTCTCATGAGGGGTGGCGTTAATGGCAGTGCAGAGCAGTGACCGAATAGAGTGGAGCGCATCGGGGAGCACTTCCTGCCAGCGGGAGGTCGGAAGGCCCCTAGACTTTAAGGCTAGCAGGGCGGCCTTCCAAACTGTCGCATTCTCTCTTTCCACCTGTCCGTTCCCCCGGGGGTTGTAACTGGTGGTCCTGCTTGTGGCAATACCCCTAGCTAGCAGGTACTGATGGAGTTCGTCGCTCATAAACGATGAGCCCCGGTCGCTATGGATATAGCTGGGGAAACCGAACAGGGTGAAGAGGTCGTTCAGACATTTAATGACCGTGGCACTGGTCATGTCTGGGCAGGGGATGGCGAACGGGAAACGGGAGTACTCATCAATAATATTGAGGAAGTACACATTGCGGTCGGAGGAGGGGAGAGGTCCTTTAAAATCAATGCTCAGGTGCTCGAAGGGGCGAGTGGCTTTTATCAGGTGAGCCCTGTCTGGTCTGTAAAAGTGTGGTTTGCACTCAGCGCAGACTTGGCAGTTCCTGGTCATGGTCCTGACCTCCTCAATGAAGTAAGGCAGGTTGCGGTTCTTGATGAAGTGGAAGAACCTGGTGACCCCCGGGTGGCAGAGGTCATTGTGGAGGGCCCGCAGTCTATCGATCTGCGCTCTGGCGCAGGTGCCACGCGATAGAGCATCTGGGGATTCATTGAGCTTCCCGGGCCGGTACACGATCTCGTAATTGTAGGTGGAAAGTTCGATTCTCCACCTCAAGATCTTGTCGTTTTTGATTTTGCCCCTCTGCTTGTTGTTAAACATGAAAGCAACTGAACGCTGGTCAGTGAGCAGGGTAAATCGTTTTCCGGCCAGGTAGTGCCTCCAATGACGCACAGCCTCCACAATAGCCTGGGCCTCCTTCTCAACAGTGGAGTGTCTGGTCTCCGGGCCCTGGAGGGTTTGTGAAAAGAAGGCCACGGGTCTCCCCGCCTGATTGAGGGTAGCGGCCAGGGCAAAGTCGGACACGTCGCTTTCCACCTGGAAGGGGATGGATTCATCCACTGCGTGCATGGTGGCTTTGGCAATGTCTTCCTTGATACGGTGGAAGGCTAAGCGGGCCTCTGCCGTCACGGGAAAAGAAGTGGACTTGATCAGCGGATGGGCTTTGTCCGCATAGTAGGGGACCCACTGGGCGTAATAGGAGAAAAACCCTAGGCACCTCTTCAGGGCCTTGAGGCAGTGGGGCAGTGGGAGTTACATAAGGGGACGCATCCGGTCGGGGTCGGGTCCGATGACTCCGTGTTCCACAACGCAGCCAAGGATGGCGAGGTGGATTGTGCAGAATATGAACTTCTCCTTGTTATACGTCAGGTTGAGGAGTTTGGCGGTGCAGAGGAATTTTTCGATGTTTGCGTCATGGTCCTGCAAGTCATGGCCGCAGATGGTCACATTGTCCAGATATGGGAAAGTGGCCTGCAACGCATTTTGATTGACCATCCGGTCCATCTCCCTTTGGAAGACGGAGACCACTTTGGTGACGCCAAAGGGAACCCTAAGGAAGTGAGAGAGGCGGCCGTTTGCCTCAAAGGCAGTATACTGGCGGTCCTCAGGGTGGATAGGGTGCTGGTGGTAAGCTGATTTCAGGTCAATGGTCGAGAAGACGCGGTACTGCGCGATCTGTTTGACCATATCAGCTATGCAGGGGAGTGAGTAAGCGTCCAGCAGGGTGCAGCAATTTATTGTCTGGCTGTAGTCGATGAGCAGGTGCTGCTTCTCGCCAGTCTTAATGACCACAACCTGGGCTCGCCAGGGGCTGGTGCTGCCCTCAATAATCCCTTCCTTCAGGAGCTGCTCCACTTCGGTTTTAATGAAAACCCTGTCCCCGGCACTGTATCGCCTGTATGTGGCGATGGGCTTACAGTCGGTGGTGAGGTTAGCAAACAGTAGGGGGGGGTGACTCTGAGTGTGGAGAGGTTGCACCTGGTGCGCGGCGGGCAATTTGGAAGCTGCTGGCTGCAGACTGTAAGTGGGAGGAGGGGTCCACCGTACACCATCGTAACACTTTCAAGGTGGCACTGAAAATCTAACCCGAGTAGAATGGCAGCGCAGAGGTCGGGCAAGACCAGAAGTTTAAAATTATCGTACACAGTCCCGTCTACTACGAGTGTCACCACGCAGTAGCCGCCAATCTCCACCGACTGGGACTCGGAGGCCATAGAAATCCGCTGGTGCGCAGGCAGGACTGGGAGAGAGCAACGCTGCACAGTGTCGGGGTGGATGAAGCTCTCCGTGCTCCCAGAGTCAAAAAGGCAGATTGTTTCGTGACCATTTACCTTAATGTCCATTGTGGAACTGGCCAGCTGGTGCGGTCTCGCTTGATCCAGTGTAACGGAGGCCAGCGTAGGGGTCGGTGTGTCGCTGCGGGTATCAGATGAGGCGGTGTTGGGGGCCTGTTGTGTCCCGTCTGTCGTCAAAGATGGCGGCGTCCATGATCCCCATGTGGCTGGAGGCGTCCAAAATGGCTGCTGTTCTGGTGGTTCGCACATGGCTGGGGAGGCCCAAGATGGCGGCCCGCACGGCCCACACGTGGCGCTGCTGGGGTTCGGGTGGCTTTGGCTCTGCAGATGCTGGCGTAGTGTCCCTTCTTCCCGCAGCCCGAGCAGATCGCATTTTTCGCCGGGCAGCTTGCTCTGGGGTGTTTGGCCTGGCCACAGAAGTAGCATTTCTGGCCTTGGGGCACTGCTGTCTGGCCTTGGGACACTGCTGCGGTAGTTGGGCCGTTGCTGGGATGTGGCTGGGGTGGCAAGGCGCTATGAGACGGTTCTACCGTGTCCCAGGCTGTCGTCCCCCGCGGCGTCCATGGTGCAGAGGAGTAGGCATCCATGCCCCGGTAGGCTGCGTCTAATGATAGTGCGAGTTCAGAGGCCTTGTTGAGATCGAGGTCACTCTGCTCCAGCAGTCGCTGTCGGGTGTAATTGGACCTGTGGCCCGCTACAAAAGCGTCCCGGATAAGTTCCTCTGTGTACACGGTGGCCTTTACATCCTTACAACCAGAGGCCCGGCCAAGCACAGACAGTGCCAGCAGGTATTCCTCGGTCGATTCCCCAGGTTGTGGTTTACGACTCCCCAGGAGGTGCCTATCGTACACCTCGTTCACTGGGCACGTGTACTGGTCCTTGAGGAGCTTGATAGCATCCGCATACGAGGTCGCATCCTGGATGACTGAGTACACTCGGTGGTTCACTTTGGAGGTCAGGACATCCAGTTTGTCCTCGTCCGATTTGATTGCAGCGGAGGTGGTCAGGAATTATTCGAAACACCTAAGCCAGTGAGTAAACTTGGTGGATGAGTCCGCCTCCCGATGATCTAATTCCAGGCATGCTGATGTGAGGAACTTCTCCATTATAAAAATCTTGTTAATAAAATTGATGCGCTATCAATAACTCAAAAGACTGAGATTAAGCGAGTAATTAACAGGCTATATTAACAAGAGAATGAAGGTGTGCCTCGAGTGGTCGACTGGTCCAGAATACAAAGGGGCTGTGGAGCAGTCACCTTTATACCTGGATTCGTGGGAGGAGTCAGCCGAGGCATGTACAGGCATGTATACAGTGGAATACAAACAGTGGTTTACAACAGTAGCTAAATGTGAGAGAGCCACTTGCTACAAAATGGGAGAGAGCGACTTGGTAGCTAAATGGGAGAGAGCCACTTGGCAGCTAAATGGGAGAGAGTGAATTGGTATCTAAATGGGACAGAGCCACTTCGCATCTAAATGAGAGAGAGCGACTTGGTAACTAAATGGGAGAGAGAAACTTGGCAGCTAAATGGGAGAGAGCGACTTGGCAGCTAAATGGGAGATGGCGACTGGGTAGCTAAATGGGAGAGAGCGACTTGGTAGCTAAATGGGAGAGAGCGACTTGGTAGCTAAATGGGAGAGAGCGACTTGGTAGCTAAATGGCAGATAGCAACTTGGTAGCTAAATGGGAGAGAGCGACTTGGTAGCTAAATGGGAGAGAGCCACTTGGTAGCTAAATGGGCGGGAACCACTTAGTAGCAAAATCGGAGAGAGCGACTTGGAAGCTAAATGGGAGAGAGCGACCTGGTAGCTAAATGGGAGAGAGCGACTTGGTAGCTAAATGGGAGAGAACCACTTGGTAGCTAAATGGGAGGGAACCACTTAGTAGCAAAATGGGAGAGAGCGACTTGGTAGCTAAATGGGAGAGGGCGACTTGGTAGCTAAATGGGAGAGAGCGACTTGGTAGCTAAATGGGAGAGAGCGATTTGTTAACTAAATGGGAGAGAGCGACTTGGAAGCTAAATGAGAGAGAGCCATTTGGTACAAAATGGGAGAAAGCAACTTGGTAGCGAAATGGGAGAGAGCCACTTGGTAGCAAAACGGGAGAGAGCGACTTGGTAGCTAAATGGGAGAGATCGACTTTGTAGAAAAATGGGAGAGAGCGACTCGGTAGCTAAATGGGAGAGAGTGACTTGGTAGCTGAATGGGAGAGAGCCAATTGGTAGCTAAATGGGAGGGAGCGACTTGTTAGCTAAATGGGAGAGGGGGACTTGGAGGCAAAATGGGAGAGAGCGACTTGGAGGCAAAATGGGAGAGAGCGACTTGGTAGCTAAATGAGAGAGAGACACTCGGCAGCTAAATGGGAGAGAGCGACTTGGTAGCTAAATGGGAGAGAGCGACTTGGTAGCTAAATGGGAGAGAGCCACCTGGTAGCTAAATATGAGAGAGCGGCTTGGTAACTAAATGGGAGAGAGCCACTTGGCAGCTAAATGGGAGGGAGCGACTTGGCAGCTAAATGGGAGGCAGCGAATTGTTAGCTAATTGGGGGAGAGCCACATGGCAGTTAAATGGGAGAGAGCGACTTTGTAGCCAAATGGGAGAGATTGACTTTGCAACCAAATGGGAGAGCGCGACTTGGTGACTAAATGGGAGAGAGCCACTTGGTACAAAATGGGAGAGAGCGACTTGGTAGCTAAATGGGAGAGAAGCAGTTGGTACAAAATGGGAGAGAGCCACTTGGTAGCAAAATAGGAGAGAGCGACTTGGTAGCTAAATGTGAGAGAGTGACTTGGTAGCAAAATGGGAGAGAGCGACTTGGTAGCTAAATGGGAGAGAGCGACTTGGTAGCTAAATGGGAGAGAGCCACTTGGCAGCTAAATGGGAGAGAGTGAATTGGTAACTAAATGGGAGAGAGCCACTTGGCATCTACATGGGATAGAGCGACTTGGTAGCCAAATGGGAGAGAGCAATTTGGTAGCTAAATTGGAGAGAGCCACTTGGTACAAAATGGGAGAGAGCCACTTGGTAGCAAAATGGGAGAGAGCGACTTGGTAGCTAAATGGGAGAGAACGACTTGGTAGCAAAATGGGAGAGAGCGACTTGGTAGCTAAATGGGAGAGAGTGACTAGGCAGCTAAATGGGTGAGAGCGACTTGGTAGCTAAATGGGAGAGAGCCACTTGGCAGCTAAATGGGAGAGAGCGACTTGGTAACTAACTGGGAGAGTGCCACTTGGCAGCTAAATAGGAGAGAGCGAATTGGTAGCTAAATGGGAGATGGCACTTGGCAGCAAAATGGGAGAGAGCGACTTGGTAGCTAAATGGGAGAGAGCGACTTGGTAACTAAATGGGAGAGAGCGACTTGGTACAAAATGGGAGAAAGCGATGTGGTAGCTAAATTTGAGAGAGCCACTTGGAAGCAAAACGGGCGAGAGCGACTTGGTAGCTAAATGGGAGAAACCAACTTGGCAGCTAAATGGGAGAGAGCGAATTGGTAACTAAATGGGAGAGAGCCACTTGGCATCTAAATGGGAGAGAGCGACTTGGTAGCTTTATGGGAGAGAGCCAATTGGTAGCTAAATGGGAGGGAGTGACTTGGTTGCTAAAGGGGAGAGAGCGACTTGGAGGCAAAATGGGAGAGAGCGACTTGGAGGCGAAATGGGAGAGAGCGACTTGGTAGCTAAATGAGAGAGAGACACTTGGCAGCTAAATGGGAGAGAGCGACTTGGTAACTAATTGGAAGTGAGCGACTTGGCAGCTAAATGGGAGAGAGCAACTTGGCAGCAAAATGGGAGATGGCGACTTGGTAGATAAATGGGAGAGAGCGACTTGGTAGCTAAATGGGAGAGAGCGACTTGGTAGCTAAATGGGAGAGAGCCACTTGGTAGCCAAATGTGAGAGAGCGGCTTGGTAACTAAATGGGAGAGAGCCACTTGGTAACTAAATGGGAGAGAGCCATTTGGTAGCTAAATGGGAGAGAGCGACTTGGTAACTAAATGGAAGTGAGCCACTTGGCAGCTAAATGGGAGAGAGCAACTTGGCAGCAAAATGGGAGATGGCGACTTGGTAGATAAATGGGAGAGAGCGACTTGGTAGCTAAATGGGAGAGAGCGACTTGGTAGCTAAATGGGAGAGACCCACTTGGTAGCCAAATGTGAGGGAACCACTTGGTAGCAAAATGGGAGAGAGAGTCGTGGTAGCTAAATGGGAGAGAGCGACTTGGTAGCTAAATGGGAGAGAGCGACTTGGTAGCTAAATGGGAGAGAGCGACTTGGTAGCTAAATGGGAGAGAGCGACTTGGTAGCAAAATTGGAGAGAGTGACTTGGTACAAAATGGGAGAGAGCGTCTTGGTAGCAAAATGGAAGAGAGCGACTTGGTAGATAAGTGGGAGAGAGCCACTTGGCAGCTAAATGGGAGAGAGCGAATTGGTACCAAAATGGGAGAGAGCCACTTGGTAGCTAAATGGAAGAGAGCCAATTGGTAGCTAAATGGAAGGGAGCGACTTGTTAGCTAAATGGGAGAGGGCGACTTGGAGTCAAAATGGGAGAGAGCGATTTGGACGCAAAATGGGAGAGAGCGACTTGGTAGGTAAATGAGAGAGAGACACTCGGCAGCTAAATGGGAGAGAGCGACTTGGTAGCTAAATGGGAGAGAGCGACTTGGTAGCTAAATGGGAGGGAGCCACTTGGTAGCTAAATGGGAGAGAGCGTCTTGGTAACTAAATGGGAGAGAGCCACTTGGTAACTAAATGGGAGAGAGCCATTTGGTAGCTAAATGGGAGAGAGCGACTTGGTAACTAAATGGGAGAGAGCCACTTGGCAGCTAAATGGGAGAGAGGGGCTTGGCAGCTAAATGGGAGATGGCGACTTGGTAACTAACTGGGAGAGAGACACTTGGCAGCTAAATGGGAGGCAGCGAATTGTTAGGTACTTGGGGGAGAGCCACATGGCAGTTAAATGGGAGAGAGCGACTTGGTAGCTAAATGCAAGAGAGCTACTTTGCAACTAACTGGGAGAGAGCGACTTGGAAACTAAATGGGAGAGAGCCACATGGTAACTAAATGGGAGAGAGCCATTTGGTAGCTAAATGGGAGAGAGCGACTTGGTAAATAAATGGAAGTGAGCCACTTGGCAGCTAAATGGGAGAGAGCAACTTGGCAGAAAAATGGGAGATGGCGACTTGGTAGATAAATGGGAGAGAGCGACTTGGTAGCTAAATGGGAGAGAGCGACTTGGTAGCTAAATGGGAGAGAGCCACTTGGTAGCCAAATGTGAGGGAACCACTTGGTAGCAAAATGGGAGAGAGAGACGTGGTAGCTAAATGGGAGAGAGCGACTTGGTAGCTAAATGGGAGAGAGCGACTTGGTAGCTAAATGGGAGAGAGCGACTTGGTAGCTAAATGGGAGAGAGCGACTTGGTAGCAAAATTGGAGAGAGTGACTTGGTACAAAATGGGAGAGAGCGTCTTGGTAGCAAAATGGAAGAGAGCGACTTGGTAGATAAGTGGGAGAGAGCCACTTGGCAGCTAAATGGGAGAGAGCGAATTGGTACCTAAATGGGAGAGAGCCACTTGGTAGCTGAATGGAAGAGAGCCAATTGGTAGCTAAATGGGAGGGAGCGACTTGTTAGCTAAATGGGAGTGGGCGACTTGGAGGCAAAATGGGAGAGAGCGATTTGGACGCAAAATGGGAGAGAGCGACTTGGTAGGTAAATGAGAGAGAGACACTCGGCAGCTAAATGGGAGAGAGCGACTTGGTAGCTAAATGGGAGAGAGCGACTTGGTAGCTAAATGGGAGGGAGCCACTTGGTAGCTAAATGGGAGAGAGCGTCTTGGTAACTAAATGGGAGAGAGCCACTTGGTAACTAAATGGGAGAGAGCCATTTGGAAGCTAAATGGGAGAGAGGGGCTTGGCAGCTAAATGGGAGATGGCGACTTGGTAACTAACTGGGAGAGAGACACTTGGCAGCTAAATGGGAGGCAGCGAATTGTTAGGTAATTGGGGGAGAGCCACATGGCAGTTAAATGGGAGAGAGCGACTTGGTAGCTAAATGCAAGAGAGCGACTTTGCAACTAACTGGGAGAGAGCGACTTTGAAACTAAATGGGAGAGAGCCACTAGGTACAAAATGGCAGAGAGCGACTTGGTACCTAAATGGGAGAGAACCAGTTGGTACAAAATGGGAGAGAGCCACTTGGTAACAAAATGGGAGAGAGCGACTTGGTAGCTAAATGGGAGAGAACGACTTGGTAGCAAAATGGGAGAGAGCGACTTGGTAGCTAAATGGGAGAGAGCGACTAGGTAGCTAAATGGGTGAGAGCGACTTGGTAGCTAAATGGGAGAGAGCCACATGGCAGCTAAATGTGAGAGACCGACTTGGTAACTAACTGGGAGAGTGCCACTTGGCAGCGAAATGGGAGAGAGCAAATTGGTAGTTAATGGGAGAGAGCGACTTGGTAACTAAATGGGAGAGAGCGACTTGGTAGCTAAATGGGTGAGAGCCACTTGGTACGCAATGGGAGAAAGCGACTTGGTAGCTAAATGGGAGAGAGCCACTTGGTAGAAAAATGGGAGAGAGCGACTCGGTAGATAATGGGAGAGAGCGACTTGGTAGCTAAATGGGAGAAACCAACTTCCAGCTAAATGGGAGAGAGCGAATTGGTAACTAAGTGGGAGAGAGCCACTTGGCATCTAATTGGGAGAGAGCGACTTGGTAGCTTTATGGGAGAGAGCCAATTGGTAGCTAAATGGGAGGGAGCGACTTGGTAGCTAAATGGGAGAGAGCGACTTGGAGACAAAATGGGAGAGAGCGACTTGGAGGCGAAATGGGAGAGAGCGACTTGGTAGCTAAATGAGAGAGAGACACTTGGCAGCTAAATGGGAGAGAGCGACTTGGTAGCAAAATGGGAGAGAGCCACTTGGTAGCTAAATGGGAGAGAGCCACTTGGTAGCTAAATGCGAGAGAGCGGCTTGGTAGCGAAATGGGAGAGAGCCACTTGGTACTAAATGGGAGGGAGCCATTTGGTAGCTAAATGGGAGAGAGCGACTTGGTAACTAAATGGAAGAGAGCCACTTGGCAGCTAAATGGGAGAGAGCGACTTGGCAGCTAAATGGGAGATGGCGACTTCATACCTAAATGGGAGAAAGCGACTTGGTAGCTAAATGGGAGGGAACCACTTGGTAGCAAAATGGGAGAGAGCGACTTGGTAGCTAAATGGGAGAGAGCGACTTGGTAGCTAAATGGGAGAGAGCGAATTGGTAGCTAAATGGGAGAGAGCGACTTGGTAGCTAAATGGGAGAGAGTGACTTGGTAGCTAAATGGGAGAGAGCCAATTGGTAGCTAAATGGGAGGGAACCACTTGGTAGCTAAATGGGAGAGAGCGACTTGGTAGCAAAATTGGAGAGAGTGACTTGGTACAAAATGTGAGAGAGCGTCTTGGTAGCAAAATGGGCGAGAGCGAATTGATAGATAAGTGGGAGAGAGGCTCTTGTTACAAAATGGGAGAGATGCACTTGGTAGCATAATGGGAGAGAGCGATTTGGTGGATAAATGGGAGAGAGCGGCTTGGTAGCAAAATGGGAGATAGCAACTTGGTAGCTAAATGGGAGAGAGCGAATTGGTAGCTAAATGAGTGAGAGCGGCTTGGTAGCTAAATGGGAGAGAGCGACTTGGTAGCTAAATGGGAGATGGCGACTTCATACCTAAATGGGAGAAAGCGACTTGGTAGCTAAATGGGAGGGAACCACTTGGTAGCAAAATGGGAGAGAGCGACTTGGTAGCTAAATGGGAGAGAGCGACTTGGTAGCTAAATGGGAGAGAGCGAATTGGTAGCTAAATGGGAGAGAGCGACTTGGTAGCTAAATGGGAGAGAGTGACTTGGTAGCTAAATGGGAGAGAGCCAATAGGTAGCTAAATGGGAGGGAACCACTTGGTAGCAAAATGGGAGAGAGAGACTTGGCAGCTTAATGGGAGAGAGCGACTTGGTAGCTAAATGGGAGAGAGCGACTTGGTAGCTAAATGGGAGAGAGCGACTAGGTAGCTAAATGGGAGAGAGCGACTTGGTAGCAAAATTGGAGAGAGTGACTTGGTACAAAATGTGAGAGAGCATCTTGGTAGCAAAATGGGCGAGAGCGACTTGATAGATAAGTGGGAGAGAGCCTCTTGTTACAAAAAGGGAGAGATGCACTTGGTAGCATAATGGGAGAGAGCGATTTGGTGGATAAATGGGAGAGAGCGACTTGGTAGCAAAATGGGAGATAGCAACTTGGTAGCTAAATGGGAGAGAGCGACTTGGTAGCTAAATGAGTGAGAGCGGCTTGGTAGCTAAATGGGAGAGAGACACTTGGCAGCTGAATGGCAGAAAGCGACTTGGTAGCTAAATGGGAGAGAGCCACTTGGCATCTAATGGGAGAGAGCGACTTGGCAGCTAAATGGGAGTGAGCGACTTGGTAGATAAATGAGACAGAGCGACTTGGTAGCTAAATGGGAGAGAGCGACTTGGCAGCTAAATGGGAGCGAGCGACTTGAGTCAAAATGGGAGAGAGCGAGTTGGTAGGTAAATGGGAGAGAGCAACTTGGAAACTAAATGGGACAGAGCCACTTGTTGCAAAATGGAAAGAGAGCGACTTGGTAGCTAAATGAGAGAGAGCGACTTGGTAGCTAAATGGGAGAGAGCGAATTGGTATCTAAATGGGAGGGAGCCACTTCGCATCGAAATGGGAGAGAGCGACTTGGAAGCTAAATGGGAGATGGCGACTTGGTAGCTAAATGGGAGAGAGCGAATTGGTAGCTAAATGGGAGGGAACCCCTTGGTCGCAAAATGGGAGAGAGCGACTTGGTAGCTAAATGGGAGAGAGCGACTTGGTAGCTAAATGGGAGAGAGCCACTTGGTAGCTAAATGCGAGGGAACCACTTAGTAGCAAAATGGGAGAGAGCGACTTGGTAGCTAAATGGGAGAAAGCGACCTGGTAGCTAAATGGGAGAGAGCGACTTGGTAGCTAAATGGGAGAGAGCCACTTGGTAGCTAAATGGGAGGGAACCACTTAGTAGCAAAATGGGAGAGAGCGACTTGGTAGCTAAATGGGAGAGAGCGACTTGGTAGCTAAATGGGAGAGAGCAACTTGGTACCTAAATGGGAGAGAGTGACTTCGTAGCTAAATGGGAGAGAGCGACTTGGTAGCAAAATTGGAGAGAGTGACTTGGTACAAAATGGGAGAGAGCGTCTTGGTAGCAAAATGGGAGAGAGCGACTTGGTAGCTAAGTGGGAGAGGGCCTCTTGGTACAAAATGGCAGAGATGCACTTGGTAGCAAAATGGGAGAGAGCGACTTGGTGGCTAAAAGGGAGAGAGCGACTTGGTAGCAAAATGGGAGAGAGCAACTTGGTAGCTCAATGGGAGAGGGCGACTTGGTAGCTAAATGGGAGAGAGACACTTGGCATCTAAATGGGAGAGAGCGTTTGGTAGCTAAATGGGAGAGATCCACTTGGTAGATAAATGGGAGAGAGCGACTTGGTAGCGAAATGGGAGAGAACGATTTGGAAACTAAATGGGACAGAGCAACTTGGTGTAAAATGGAAAGAGAGCTACTTGGTAGCTAAATGTGAGAGAGCCACTTGGCAGCTAAATGGGAGACAGCGACTTGGTAGCTAAATGGGAGAGAGCGACTTGGTAACAAAATGTTGGAGAGCCACTTGGCAGCTAAAAGGGAGAGAGCAGCTAGGTAGCTAAATGGGAGAGAGCCACTTAGTAGCAAAATGGGAGAGAGCGACTTGGTAGCTAAATGGGAGAGAGCGACTTTTTAGCTAAATGGGAGGGAACCACTTCGTAATAAAATGGGAGAGAGCGACTTGGTAGCTAAATGGGAGAGAACGACTTGTAGCTGAATGGGAGAGAGCGGCTTGGAAGCAAAATTGGAGAGAGTGACTTGGTACAAAATGGGAGAGAGCGTCTTGGTAGCAAAATGGGAGAGAGCGACTTGGTAGCTAAGTGGGAGAGAGCCTCTTGGTACAAATTGGGAGAGATGCACTTGGTAGCAAAATGGGAGAGAGCGACTTGGTAGCTAAATGGGTGAGAGCGACTTGGTAGCTAAATGGGAGAGAGACACTTGGCAGCTAAGTGGGAGAGAGCGACTTGGTAGCTAAATGGGAGACAGCGACTTGGCATCTAAATGGGAGAGAGCGACTTGGTAGCGAAATGAGAGAGAGCCACTTGGTAGATAAATGGGAGAGAGCGACTTGGTAGCTAAATGGGAGAGAGCCACTTGTTAGATAAATGGGAGAGGGCGACTTGGTAGCTAAATGGGAGAGAGCGACTTGGTAAATAAATGGGAGAGAGCCACTTGGCATCTAAATGGGAGAGAGCGACTCGGTAGCTAAATGGGAGAGAGCAACTTGGTAGATAAATGGGAGAGAGCGACTTGGTAGCTAAATGGGAGAGAGCGTCTTGGTAGCAAAATGGGAGAGAGCGACTTGGTAGCTAAGTGGGAGAGGGCCTCTTGGTACAAAATGGCAGAGATGCACTTGGTAGCAAAATGGGAGAGAGCGACTTGGTGGCTAAAAGGGAGAGAGCGACTTGGTAGCAAAATGGGAGAGAGCAACTTGGTAGCTCAATGGGAGAGAGCGACTTGGTAGCTAAATGAGTGAGAGCGACCTGGTAGCTAAATGGGAGAGAGACACTTGGCAGCTGAATGGCAGAAAGCGACTTGGTAGCTAAATGGGAGAGAGCCACTTGGCATCTAATGGGAGAGAGCGACTTGGTAGCTAAATGGGATGGAGCGACTTGGTAGATAAATGAGACAGAGCGATTTGGTAGCTAATTGGGAGAGAGCGACTTGGCAGCTAAATGGGAGCGAGCGACTTGGAGTCAAAATGGGAGAGAGCGAGTTGGTAGGTAAATGGGAGAGAGCAACTTGGAAACTAAATGGGACAGAGCCACTTGTTGCAAAATGGAAAGAGAGCGGCTTGGTAGCTAAATGAGAGAGAGCGACTTGATAGCTAAATGGGAGAGAGCGACTTGGTAGCTTAATGGGAGAGAGCCACTTGGCAGCTAAATGGGAGAGAGCGAATTGGTATCTAAATGGGAGGGAGCCACTTCGCATCTAAATGGGAGAGAGCGACTTGGTAACTAAATGAGAGAGAGCCACTTGGCAGCTAAATGGGAGAGAGCGACTTGGAAGCTAAATGGGAGATGGCGACTTGGTAGCTACATGGGAGAGAGCGAATTGGTAGCTAAATGGGAGGGAACCCCTTGGTCGCAAAATGGGAGAGAGCGACTTGGTAGCTAAATGGGAGAGAGCCACTTGGTAGCTAACTGGGAGGGAACCACTTAGTAGCAAAATGGGAGAGAGCGACTTGGTAGCTAAATGGGAGAGAGCGACCTGGTAGCTAAATGGGAGAGAGCGACTTGGTAGCTAAATGGGAGGGAACCACTTAGTAGCAAAATGGGAGAGAGCGACTTGGTAGCTAAATGGGAGAGAGTGCCTTCGTAGCTAAATGGGAGAGAGCGACTTGGTAGCAAAATTGGAGAGAGTGACTTGGTACAAAATGGGAGAGAGCGTCTTGGTAGCAAAATGGGAGAGAGCGACTTGGTAGCTAAGTGGGAGAGAGCCTCTTGGTACAAAATGGCAGAGATGCACTTGGTAGCAAAATGGGAGAGAGCGACTTGGTGGCTAAATGGGAGAGAGCGACTTGGTAGCAAAATGGGAGAGAGCAACTTGGTAGCTCAATGGGAGAGGGCGACTTGGTAGCTAAATGGGAGAGAGACACTTGGCATCTAAATGGGAGAGAGCGTTTGGTAGCTAAATGGGAGTGATCCACTTGGTAGATAAATGGGAGAGAGCGATTTGGGAGCGAAATGGGAGAGAGCGATTTGGAAACTAAATGGGACAGAGCAACTTGGTGTAAAATGGAAAGAGAGCTACTTGGTAGCTAAATGTGAGAGAGCCACTTGGCAGCTAAATGGGAGACAGCGACTTGGTAGCTAAATGGGAGAGAGCGACCTGGTAACAAAATGTTGGAGAGCCACTTGGCAGCTAAAAGGGAGAGAGCAGCTAGGTAGCTAAATGGGAGAGAGCCACTTAGTAGCAAAATGGGAGAGAGCGACTTGGTAGCTAAATGGGAGAGAGCGACTTTTTAGCTAAATGGCAGAAAGCGACTTGGTAGCTAAATGGGAGAGAGCCACTTGGTAGCTAAATGTGAGGGAACCACTTAGTAATAAAATGGGAGAGAGCGACTTGGTAGATAAATGGGAGAGAGCGACTTGGTAGCTAAATGGGAGAGAGCGACTTGGTAGCTAAATGGGAGAGAACGACTTGTAGCTAAATGGGAGAGAGCGGCTTGGAAGCAAAATTGGAGAGAGTGACTTGGTACAAAATGGGAGAGAGCGTCTTGGTAGCAAAATGGGAGAGAGCGACTTGGTAGCTAAGTGGGAGAGAGCCTCTTGGTACAAATTGGGAGAGATGCACTTGGTAGCAAAATGGGAGAGAGCGACTTGGTAGCTAAATGGGTGAGAGCGACTTGGTAGCTAAATGGGAGAGAAACACTTGGCAGCTAAGTGGGAGAGAGCGACTTGGTAGCTAAATGGGAGGGAGCGACTTGGCATCTAAATGGGAGAGAGCGACTTGGTAGCGAAATGGGAGAGAGCCATTTGGTAGATAAATGGGAGAGAGCGACTTGGTAGCTAAATGGGAGAGAGCCACTTGTTAGATAAATGGGAGAGGGCGACTTGGTAGCTAAATGGGAGAGAGCGACTTGGTAAATAAATGGGAGAGAGCCACTTGGCATCTAAATGGGAGAGAGCGACTCGGTAGCTAAATGGGAGAGAGCAACTTGGTAGATAAATGGGAGAGAGCGACTTGGTAGCTAAATGGGAGAGAGCGACTTGGCAGCTAAATGGCAGCGAGCGACTTGGAGTCAAAATGGGAGAGAGCGACTTGGTAGCTAAATGGGTTAGAACGACTTGGTAACAAAATGGGACAGTGCCACTTGGAGCAAAATGGAAAGAGAGCGACTTGGTAGCTAAATGTGAGACAGCCACTTGGTACAAAATGGGAGAGAGCGACTTGGTAGCTAAATGGGAGAGAGCCACTTGGCAGCTAAATGGGAGGGAGCGACTTGGTAGCTAAATGGGAGAGAGCGACTTGGAGGCAAAATGGGAGAGTGCGACTTGGTCGCTAAATGGGTGAGAGCCACTTGGTAACTAAATGGCAGAGAGCCACTTGCTAGCTAAATGGGAGAGAGTGACTTGGTAACTTAATGGGAGAGAGCCGCTTGGTACAAAATGTGAGAGAGCGACTTGGTAGCTAAAATGGAGAGAGCCACTTGTTACAAAATGGGAGAGATCCACTTGGTAGCAAAATGGGAGAGAGCGACATGGTAGCTAACTGGGAGAGAGCGACTTCACAGCTAAATGGGAGCGAGCGACTTGAAGTCAAAATGGGAGAGAGCGACTTGGTAGCTAAATGGAGAGAGCGACTTGGTAACTAAATGGGACAGAGCCCCTTGGTGCAAAATGGAAAGAGAGCGACTTGGTAGCTAAATGGGAGAGAGCCACTTTGCAGCTAAATGGGAGAGAGCGAATTGGCATCTAAATGGGATGGAGCCACTTCACATCTAAATGGGAGAGAGCGACGTGGTAACTAAATGGGAGCGAGCCACTTGGCAGCTAAATGGGAGAGAGCGACTTGGCAGCTAAATGGGCGATGTCGATTTGGTAGCTAAATGGGAGAGAGCGACTTTGTAGCTAAATGGAGGGAACCACTTGGTAGCAAAATGGGAGAGAGCGACTTGGTAGCTAAATGGGATCGAGCGACTTGGTAGCTAAATGGGAGAGAGCGACTTGGTAGCTAAATGGGAGAGCGACTTGATAGCTAAATGGGAGAGAGCGACTTAGTA
This sequence comes from Somniosus microcephalus, assembly GCF_052327205.1. Taxonomy (NCBI): domain Eukaryota; kingdom Metazoa; phylum Chordata; class Chondrichthyes; order Squaliformes; family Somniosidae; genus Somniosus; species Somniosus microcephalus. The sequence goes on along the minus strand of NW_028225179.1, from coordinate 102,536,797 downwards.
GCTAAATGGGAGAAAGCCACTTGGTAGCTAAATGGGAGGGAACCACTTAGTAGCAAAATGGGAGAGAGCGACTTGGTAGCTAAATGGGAGAGAGCGACTTTTTAGCTAAATGGGAGAGAGCGACTTGGTAGCTAAATGGGAGAGAGCCACTTGGTAACAAAATGGGAGAGAGCGACTTGGTAGATAAATGGGAGAGAGCGACTTGGTAGCTAAATGGGAGAGAGCGACTTGGTAGCTAAATGGGAGAGAACGACTTGTAGCTAAATGGGAGAGAGCGGCTTGGAAGCAAAATTGGAGAGAGTGACTTGGTACAAAATGGGAGAGAGCGTCTTGGTAGCAAAATGGGAGAGAGCGACTTGGGAGCTAAGTGGGAGAGAGCCTCTTGGTACAAATTGGGAGAGATGCACTTGGTAGCAAAATGGGAGAGAGCGACTTGGTAGCTAAAAGGGTGAGAGCGACTTGGTAGCTAAATGGGAGAGAGACACTTGGCAGCTAAGTGGGAGAGAGCGACTTGGTAGATAAATGGGAGAGAGCGACTTGGTAGCTAAATGGGAGAGAGCGACTTGGTAAATAAATGGGAGAGAGCCACTTGGCATCTAAATGGGAGAGAGCGACTCGGTAGCTAAATGGGAGAGAGCCACTTGGTAGATAAATGGGAGAGAGCGACTTGGTAGATAAATGGGAGAGAGCCACTTGGTAGATAAAAGGGAGAGAGCGACTTGGTAGATAAATGGGAGAGGGCGACTTGGTAGCTAAATGGGAGAGAGCGACTTGGTAAATAAATGGGAGAGAGCCACTTGGCATCTAAATGGGAGAGAGCGACTCGGTAGCTAAATGGGAGAGAGCCACTTGGTAGATAAATGGGAGAGAGCGATTTGGTAGCTAAATGGGAGAGAGCGACTTGGCAGCTAAATGGGAGCGAGCGACTTGAGGTCAAAATGGGAGAGACCGACTTGGTAGCTAAATGGGTTAGAACGACTTGGTAACAAAATGGGACAGTGCCACTTGGAGCAAAATGGAAAGAGAGCGACTTGGTAGCTAAATGGGAGAGAGCCACTTGGCAGCTAAATGGGAGAGAGCGAATTGGTATCTAAATGGGAGAGAGCCACTTAGCATCTAAATGGGAGAGAGCGACTTGGTAGCTAAATGGGAGTGAGCCACGTGGTATCTAAATGGGAGAGAGCGACTTGGCAGCTAAATGGGAGAGAGCAACTTGGAGGCAAAATGGGAGAGAGCGACTTGGTAGCTAAATGGGAGGGAACCACTTAGTAGCAAAATGGGAGAGAGCGACTTGGTAGCTAAATGGGAGAGAGCGACTTGGTAGCTAAATGGGAGAGAGCGACTTGGTAGCTAAATGGGAGAGAGCCACTTGGTAGCTAAATGGGAGGGAACCACTTAGTAACAAAATGGGAGAGAGCGACTTGGTAGATAAATGGGAGAGTGCGACTTGGTAGCTAAATGGGAGAGAGCGACTTGTAGCTAAATGGGAGAGAGCGACTTGGTAGCAAAATTGGAGAGAGTGACTTGGTACAAAATGGGAGAGAGCGTCTTGGTAGCAAAATGGGAGAGAGCGACTTGGTAGCTAAGTGGGAGAGAGCCTCTTGGTACAAATTGGGAGAGATGCACTTGGTAGCAAAATGGGAGAGAGCGACTTGGTAGCTAAAAGGGTGAGAGCGACTTGGTAGCTAAATGGGAGAGAGACACTTGGCAGCTAAGTGGGAGAGAGCGACTTGGTAGATAAATGGGAGAGAGCGACTTGGTAGCTAAATGGGAGAGAGCGACTTGGTAAATAAATGGGAGAGAGCCACTTGGCATCTAAATGGGAGAGAGCGACTCGGTAGCTAAATGGGAGAGAGCCACTTGGTAGATAAATGGGAGAGAGCGACTTGGTAGATAAATGGGAGAGAGCCACTTGGTAGATAAAAGGGAGAGAGCGACTTGGTAGATAAATGGGAGTGGGCGACTTGGTAGCTAAATGGGAGAGAGCGACTTGGTAAATAAATGGGAGAGAGCCACTTGGCATCTAAATGGGAGAGAGCGACTCGGTAGCTAAATGGGAGAGAGCCACTTGGTAGATAAATGGGAGAGAGCGATTTGGTAGCTAAATGGGAGAGAGCGACTTGGCAGCTAAATGGGAGCGAGCGACTTGAGGTCAAAATGGGAGAGACCGACTTGGTAGCTAAATGGGTTAGAACGACTTGGTAACAAAATGGGACAGTGCCACTTGGAGCAAAATGGAAAGAGAGCGACTTGGTAGCTAAATGGGAGAGAGCCACTTGGCAGCTAAATGGGAGAGAGCGAATTGGTATCTAAATGGGAGAGAGCCACTTAGCATCTAAATGGGAGAGAGCGACTTGGTAGCTAAATGGGAGTGAGCCACGTGGTATGTAAATGGGAGAGAGCGACTTGGCAGCTAAATGGGAGAGAGCAACTTGGAGGCAAAATGGGAGAGAGCGACTTGGTAGCTAAATGGGAGGGAACCACTTAGTAGCAAAATGGGAGAGAGCGACTTGGTAGCTAAATGGGAGAGAGCGACTTGGTAGCTAAATGGGAGAGAGCGACTTGGTAGCTAAATGGGAGAGAGCCACTTGGTAGCTAAATGGGAGGGAACCACTTAGTAACAAAATGGGAGAGAGCGACTTGGTAGATAAATGGGAGAGTGCGACTTGGTAGCTAAATGGGAGAGAGCGACTTGTAGCTAAATGGGAGAGAGCGACTTGGTAGCAAAATTGGAGAGAGTGACTTGGTACAAAATGGGAGAGAGCGTCTTGGTAGCAAAATGGGACAGTGCCACTTGGAGCAAAATGGAAAGAGAGCGACTTGGTAGCTAAATGTGAGACAGCCACTTGGTACAAAATGGGAGAGAGCGCCTTGGTAGCTAAATGGGAGAGAGCCACTTGGCAGCTAAATGGGAGAGAGCGAATTGGTATCTAAATGGGAGAGAGCCACTTCGCATCTAAATGGGAGAGAGCGACTTGGTAGCTAAATGGGAGTGAGCCACTTGGTATCTAAATGGGAGAGAGCGACTTGGCAGCTAAATGGGAGCGAGCAACTTGGAGGCAAAATGGCAGAGAGCGACTTGGTAGCTAAATGGGAGGGAACCACTTCGTAGCAAAATGGGAGAGAGCGACTTTTTAGCTAAATGGGAGAGAGCGACTTGGTAGCTAAATGGGAGAGAGCCATTTGGTAGCTAAATGGGAGGGAACCACTTCGTAACAAAATGGGAGAGAGCGACTTGGTAGATAAATGGGAGAGAGCGACTTGGAGCTAAATGGGAGAGAGCGACTTGGTTGCTAAATGGGAGAGAACGACTTGTAGCTAAATGGGAGAGAGCGGCTTGGAAGCAAAATTGGAGAGAGTGACTTGGTACAAAATGGGAGAGAGCGTCTTGGTAGCAAAATGGGAGAGAGCGACTTGGTAGCTAAGTGGGAGAGAGCCTCTTGGTACAAATTGGGAGAGATGCACTTGGTAGCAAAATGGGAGAGAGCGACTTGGTAGCTAAATGGGTGAGAGCGACTTGGTAGCTAAATGGGAGAGAGACACTTGGCAGCTAAGTGGGAGAGAGCGACTTGGTAGATAAATGGGAGAGAGCGACTTGGTAGCTAAATGGGAGAGAGCCACTTGGTAGATAAATGGGAGAGGGCGACTTGGTAAATAAATGGGAGAGAGCCACTTGGCATCTAAATGGGAGAGAGCGACTCGGTAGCTAAATGGGAGAGAGCCACTTGGTAGATAAATGGGAGAGAGCGACTTGGTAGCTAAATGGGAGAGAGCGACTTGGCAGCTAAATGGGAGCAAGCGACTTGGAGTCAAAATGGGAGAGAGCGACTTGGTAGCTAAATGGGTTAGAACGACTTGGTAACAAAATGGGACAGTGCCACTTGGAGCAAAATATAAAGAGAGCGACTTGGTAGCTAAATGTGAGACAGCCACTTGGTACAAAATGGGAGAGAGCGACTTGGTAGCTAAATGGGAGAGAGCCACTTGGCAGCTAAATGGGAGAGAGCGAATTGGTATCTAAATGGGAGAGAGCCACTTCGCATCTAAATGGGAGAGAGCGACTTGGTAGCTAAATGGGATGGAGCCACTTGGTACCTAAATGGGAGAGAGCGACTTGGCAGCTAAATGGGAGCGAGCAACTTGGAGGCAAAATGGGAGAGAGCGACTTGGTAGCTAAATGGGAGGGAACCACTTAGTAGCAAAATGGGAGAGAGCGACTTGGTAGCTAAATGGGAGACAGCGACGTGGTAGCTAAATGGGAGAGAGCGACTTGGTAGCTAAATGGGAGAGAGCCACTTGGTAGCTAAATGGGAGGGAACCACTTAGTAACAAAATGGGAGAGAGCGACTTGGTAGATAAATGGGAGAGTGCGACTTGGTAGCTAAATGGGAGAGAGCGACTTGTAGCTAAATGGGAGAGAGCGACTTGGTAGCAAAATTGGAGAGAGTGACTTGGTACAAAATGGGAGAGAGCGTCTTGGTAGCAAAATGGGACAGTGCAACTTGGAGCAAAATGGAAAGAGAGCGACTTGGTAGCTAAATGTGAGACAGCCACTTGGTACAAAATGGGAGAGAGCGACTTGGTAGCTAAATGGGAGAGAGCCACTTGGCAGCTAAATGGGAGAGAGCGAATTGGTATCTAAATGGGAGACAGCCACTTCGCATCTAAATGGGAGAGAGCAACTTGGAGGCAAAATGGGAGAGAGCGACTTGGTAGCTAAATGGGAGGGAGCGACTTGGCATCTAAATGGGAGAGAGCGACTTGGTAGCGAAATGGGAGAGAGCCATTTGGTAGATAAATGGGAGAGAGCGACTTGGTAGCTAAATGGGAGAGAGCCACTTGTTAGATAAATGGGAGAGGGCGACTTGGTAGCTAAATGGGAGAGAGCGACTTGGTAAATAAATGGGAGAGAGCCACTTGGCATCTAAATGGGAGAGAGCGACTCGGTAGCTAAATGGGAGAGAGCAACTTGGTAGATAAATGGGAGAGAGCGACTTGGTAGCTAAATGGGAGAGAGCGACTTGGCAGCTAAATGGCAGCGAGCGACTTGGAGTCAAAATGGGAGAGAGCGACTTGGTAGCTAAATGGGTTAGAACGACTTGGTAACAAAATGGGACAGTGCCACTTGGAGCAAAATGGAAAGAGAGCGACTTGGTAGCTAAATGTGAGACAGCCACTTGGTACAAAATGGGAGAGAGCGACTTGGTAGCTAAATGGGAGAGAGCCACTTGGCAGCTAAATGGGAGGGAGCGACTTGGTAGCTAAATGGGAGAGAGCGACTTGGAGGCAAAATGGGAGAGTGCGACTTGGTCGCTAAATGGGTGAGAGCCACTTGGTAACTAAATGGCAGAGAGCCACTTGCTAGCTAAATGGGAGAGAGTGACTTGGTAACTTAATGGGAGAGAGCCGCTTGGTACAAAATGTGAGAGAGCGACTTGGTAGCTAAAATGGAGAGAGCCACTTGTTACAAAATGGGAGAGATCCACTTGGTAGCAAAATGGGAGAGAGCGACATGGTAGCTAACTGGGAGAGAGCGACTTCACAGCTAAATGGGAGCGAGCGACTTGAAGTCAAAATGGGAGAGAGCGACTTGGTAGCTAAATGGAGAGAGCGACTTGGTAACTAAATGGGACAGAGCCCCTTGGTGCAAAATGGAAAGAGAGCGACTTGGTAGCTAAATGGGAGAGAGCCACTTTGCAGCTAAATGGGAGAGAGCGAATTGGCATCTAAATGGGATGGAGCCACTTCACATCTAAATGGGAGAGAGCGACGTGGTAACTAAATGGGAGCGAGCCACTTGGCAGCTAAATGGGAGAGAGCGACTTGGCAGCTAAATGGGCGATGTCGATTTGGTAGCTAAATGGGAGAGAGCGACTTTGTAGCTAAATGGAGGGAACCACTTGGTAGCAAAATGGGAGAGAGCGACTTGGTAGCTAAATGGGATCGAGCGACTTGGTAGCTAAATGGGAGAGAGCGACTTGGTAGCTAAATGGGAGAGCGACTTGATAGCTAAATGGGAGAGAGCGACTTAGTAGCTAAATGGGAGAAAGCCACTTGGTAGCTAAATGGGAGGGAACCACTTAGTAGCAAAATGGGAGAGAGCGACTTGGTAGCTAAATGGGAGAGAGCGACTTTTTAGCTAAATGGGAGAGAGCGACTTGGTAGCTAAATGGGAGAGAGCCACTTGGTAACAAAATGGGAGAGAGCGACTTGGTAGATAAATGGGAGAGAGCGACTTGGTAGCTAAATGGGAGAGAGCGACTTGGTAGCTAAATGGGAGAGAACGACTTGTAGCTAAATGGGAGAGAGCGGCTTGGAAGCAAAATTGGAGAGAGTGACTTGGTACAAAATGGGAGAGAGCGTCTTGGTAGCAAAATGGGAGAGAGCGACTTGGGAGCTAAGTGGGAGAGAGCCTCTTGGTACAAATTGGGAGAGATGCACTTGGTAGCAAAATGGGAGAGAGCGACTTGGTAGCTAAAAGGGTGAGAGCGACTTGGTAGCTAAATGGGAGAGAGACACTTGGCAGCTAAGTGGGAGAGAGCGACTTGGTAGATAAATGGGAGAGAGCGACTTGGTAGCTAAATGGGAGAGAGCGACTTGGTAAATAAATGGGAGAGAGCCACTTGGCATCTAAATGGGAGAGAGCGACTCGGTAGCTAAATGGGAGAGAGCCACTTGGTAGATAAATGGGAGAGAGCGACTTGGTAGATAAATGGGAGAGAGACACTTGGTAGATAAAAGGGAGAGAGCGACTTGGTAGATAAATGGGAGAGGGCGACTTGGTAGCTAAATGGGAGAGAGCGACTTGGTAAATAAATGGGAGAGAGCCACTTGGCATCTAAATGGGAGAGAGCGACTCGGTAGCTAAATGGGAGAGAGCCACTTGGTAGATAAATGGGAGAGAGCGATTTGGTAGCTAAATGGGAGAGAGCGACTTGGCAGCTAAATGGGAGCGAGCGACTTGAGGTCAAAATGGGAGAGACCGACTTGGTAGCTAAATGGGTTAGAACGACTTGGTAACAAAATGGGACAGTGCCACTTGGAGCAAAATGGAAAGAGAGCGACTTGGTAGCTAAATGGGAGAGAGCCACTTGGCAGCTAAATGGGAGAGAGCGAATTGGTATCTAAATGGGAGAGAGCCACTTAGCATCTAAATGGGAGAGAGCGACTTGGTAGCTAAATGGGAGTGAGCCACGTGGTATCTAAATGGGAGAGAGCGACTTGGCAGCTAAATGGGAGAGAGCAACTTGGAGGCAAAATGGGAGAGAGCGACTTGGTAGCTAAATGGGAGGGAACCACTTAGTAGCAAAATGGGAGAGAGCGACTTGGTAGCTAAATGGGAGAGAGCGACTTGGTAGCTAAATGGGAGAGAGCGACTTGGTAGCTAAATGGGAGAGAGCCACTTGGTAGCTAAATGGGAGGGAACCACTTAGTAACAAAATGGGAGAGAGCGACTTGGTAGATAAATGGGAGAGTGCGACTTGGTAGCTAAATGGGAGAGAGCGACTTGTAGCTAAATGGGAGAGAGCGACTTGGTAGCAAAATTGGAGAGAGTGACTTGGTACAAAATGGGAGAGAGCGTCTTGGTAGCAAAATGGGAGAGAGCGACTTGGTAGCTAAGTGGGAGAGAGCCTCTTGGTACAAATTGGGAGAGATGCACTTGGTAGCAAAATGGGAGAGAGCGACTTGGTAGCTAAAAGGGTGAGAGCGACTTGGTAGCTAAATGGGAGAGAGACACTTGGCAGCTAAGTGGGAGAGAGCGACTTGGTAGATAAATGGGAGAGAGCGACTTGGTAGCTAAATGGGAGAGAGCGACTTGGTAAATAAATGGGAGAGAGCCACTTGGCATCTAAATGGGAGAGAGCGACTCGGTAGCTAAATGGGAGAGAGCCACTTGGTAGATAAATGGGAGAGAGCGACTTGGTAGATAAATGGGAGAGAGCAACTTGGAGGCAAAATGGGAGAGAGCGACTTGGTAGCTAAATGGGAGGGAACCACTTAGTAGCAAAATGGGAGAGAGCGACTTGGTAGCTAAATGGGAGAGAGCGACTTGGTAGCTAAATGGGAGAGAGCGACTTGGTAGCTAAATGGGAGAGAGCCACTTGGTAGCTAAATGGGAGGGAACCACTTAGTAACAAAATGGGAGAGAGCGACTTGGTAGATAAATGGGAGAGTGCGACTTGGTAGCTAAATGGGAGAGAGCGACTTGTAGCTAAATGGGAGAGAGCGACTTGGTAGCAAAATTGGAGAGAGTGACTTGGTACAAAATGGGAGAGAGCGTCTTGGTAGCAAAATGGGAGAGAGCGACTTGGTAGCTAAGTGGGAGAGAGCCTCTTGGTACAAATTGGGAGAGATGCACTTGGTAGCAAAATGGGAGAGAGCGACTTGGTAGCTAAAAGGGTGAGAGCGACTTGGTAGCTAAATGGGAGAGAGACACTTGGCAGCTAAGTGGGAGAGAGCGACTTGGTAGATAAATGGGAGAGAGCGACTTGGTAGCTAAATGGGAGAGAGCGACTTGGTAAATAAATGGGAGAGAGCCACTTGGCATCTAAATGGGAGAGAGCGACTCGGTAGCTAAATGGGAGAGAGCCACTTGGTAGATAAATGGGAGAGAGCGACTTGGTAGATAAATGGGAGAGAGCCACTTGGTAGATAAAAGGGAGAGAGCGACTTGGTAGATAAATGGGAGTGGGCGACTTGGTAGCTAAATGGGAGAGAGCGACTTGGTAAATAAATGGGAGAGAGCCACTTGGCATCTAAATGGGAGAGAGCGACTCGGTAGCTAAATGGGAGAGAGCCACTTGGTAGATAAATGGGAGAGAGCGATTTGGTAGCTAAATGGGAGAGAGCGACTTGGCAGCTAAATGGGAGCGAGCGACTTGAGGTCAAAATGGGAGAGACCGACTTGGTAGCTAAATGGGTTAGAACGACTTGGTAACAAAATGGGACAGTGCCACTTGGAGCAAAATGGAAAGAGAGCGACTTGGTAGCTAAATGGGAGAGAGCCACTTGGCAGCTAAATGGGAGAGAGCGAATTGGTATCTAAATGGGAGAGAGCCACTTAGCATCTAAATGGGAGAGAGCGACTTGGTAGCTAAATGGGAGTGAGCCACGTGGTATCTAAATGGGAGAGAGCGACTTGGCAGCTAAATGGGAGAGAGCAACTTGGAGGCAAAATGGGAGAGAGCGACTTGGTAGCTAAATGGGAGGGAACCACTTAGTAGCAAAATGGGAGAGAGCGACTTGGTAGCTAAATGGGAGAGAGCGACTTGGTAGCTAAATGGGAGAGAGCGACTTGGTAGCTAAATGGGAGAGAGCCACTTGGTAGCTAAATGGGAGGGAACCACTTAGTAACAAAATGGGAGAGAGCGACTTGGTAGATAAATGGGAGAGTGCGACTTGGTAGCTAAATGGGAGAGAGCGACTTGTAGCTAAATGGGAGAGAGCGACTTGGTAGCAAAATTGGAGAGAGTGACTTGGTACAAAATGGGAGAGAGCGTCTTGGTAGCAAAATGGGACAGTGCCACTTGGAGCAAAATGGAAAGAGAGCGACTTGGTAGCTAAATGTGAGACAGCCACTTGGTACAAAATGGGAGAGAGCGCCTTGGTAGCTAAATGGGAGAGAGCCACTTGGCAGCTAAATGGGAGAGAGCGAATTGGTATCTAAATGGGAGAGAGCCACTTCGCATCTAAATGGGAGAGAGCGACTTGGTAGCTAAATGGGAGTGAGCCACTTGGTATCTAAATGGGAGAGAGCGACTTGGCAGCTAAATGGGAGCGAGCAACTTGGAGGCAAAATGGCAGAGAGCGACTTGGTAGCTAAATGGGAGGGAACCACTTCGTAGCAAAATGGGAGAGAGCGACTTTTTAGCTAAATGGGAGAGAGCGACTTGGTAGCTAAATGGGAGAGAGCCATTTGGTAGCTAAATGGGAGGGAACCACTTCGTAACAAAATGGGAGAGAGCGACTTGGTAGATAAATGGGAGAGAGCGACTTGGAGCTAAATGGGAGAGAGCGGCTTGGAAGCAAAATTGGAGAGAGTGACTTGGTACAAAATGGGAGAGAGCGTCTTGGTAGCAAAATGGGAGAGAGCGACTTGGTAGCTAAGTGGGAGAGAGCCTCTTGGTACAAATTGGGAGAGATGCACTTGGTAGCAAAATGGGAGAGAGCGACTTGGTAGCTAAATGGGTGAGAGCGACTTGGTAGCTAAATGGGAGAGAGACACTTGGCAGCTAAGTGGGAGAGAGCGACTTGGTAGATAAATGGGAGAGAGCGACTTGGTAGCTAAATGGGAGAGAGCCACTTGGTAGATAAATGGGAGAGGGCGACTTGGTAAATAAATGGGAGAGAGCCACTTGGCATCTAAATGGGAGAGAGCGACTCGGTAGCTAAATGGGAGAGAGCCACTTGGTAGATAAATGGGAGAGAGCGACTTGGTAGCTAAATGGGAGAGAGCGACTTGGCAGCTAAATGGGAGCAAGCGACTTGGAGTCAAAATGGGAGAGAGCGACTTGGTAGCTAAATGGGTTAGAACGACTTGGTAACAAAATGGGACAGTGCCACTTGGAGCAAAATATAAAGAGAGCGACTTGGTAGCTAAATGTGAGACAGCCACTTGGTACAAAATGGGAGAGAGCGACTTGGTAGCTAAATGGGAGAGAGCCACTTGGCAGCTAAATGGGAGAGAGCGAATTGGTATCTAAATGGGAGAGAGCCACTTCGCATCTAAATGGGAGAGAGCGACTTGGTAGCTAAATGGGATGGAGCCACTTGGTACCTAAATGGGAGAGAGCGACTTGGCAGCTAAATGGGAGCGAGCAACTTGGAGGCAAAATGGGAGAGAGCGACTTGGTAGCTAAATGGGAGGGAACCACTTAGTAGCAAAATGGGAGAGAGCGACTTGGTAGCTAAATGGGAGACAGCGACGTGGTAGCTAAATGGGAGAGAGCGACTTGGTAGCTAAATGGGAGAGAGCCACTTGGTAGCTAAATGGGAGGGAACCACTTAGTAACAAAATGGGAGAGAGCGACTTGGTAGATAAATGGGAGAGTGCGACTTGGTAGCTAAATGGGAGAGAGCGACTTGTAGCTAAATGGGAGAGAGCGACTTGGTAGCAAAATTGGAGAGAGTGACTTGGTACAAAATGGGAGAGAGCGTCTTGGTAGCAAAATGGGACAGTGCAACTTGGAGCAAAATGGAAAGAGAGCGACTTGGTAGCTAAATGTGAGACAGCCACTTGGTACAAAATGGGAGAGAGCGACTTGGTAGCTAAATGGGAGAGAGCCACTTGGCAGCTAAATGGGAGAGAGCGAATTGGTATCTAAATGGGAGACAGCCACTTCGCATCTAAATGGGAGAGAGCGACTTGGTAGCTAAATGGGAGTGAGCCACTTGGTATCTAAATGGGAGAGAGCGACTTAGCAGCTAAATGGGAGCGAGCAACTTGGAGGCAAAATGGGAGAGAGCGACTTGGTAGCTAAATGGGAGGGAACCACTTAGTAGCAAAATGGGAGAGAGCGACTTGGTAGCTAAATGGGAGAGAGCGACTTGGTAGCTAAATGGGAGAGAGCGACTTCGTAGCTAAATGGGAGAGAGCCACTTGGTAGCTAAATGGGAGGGAACCACTTAGTAACAAAATGGGAGAGAGCGACTTGGTCGATAAATGGGAGAGTGCGACTTGGTAGCTAAATGGGAGCGAGCGACTTGTAGCTAAATGGGAGAGAGAGACTTGGTAGCAAAATTGGAGAGAGTGACTTGGTACAAAATGGGAGAGAGCGTCTTCGTAGCAAAATGGGAGAGAGCGACTTGGTAGCTAAGTGGGAGAGAGCCTCTTGGTACAAATTGGGAGAGATGCACTTGGTAGCAAAATGGGAGAGAGCGACTTGATGGCTAAATGGGAGAGAGCGACTTGGTAGCAAAATGGGAGAGAGCAACTTGGGAGCTAAATGGGAAAGAGCGACTAGGTAGCTAAATGGGTGAGAGCGATTTGGTAGCTAAATGGGAGAGAGGCACTTGGCAGCTAAGTGGGAGAGAGCGACTTGGTAACTAAATGGGAGAGAGCGACTTGGCATCTAAATGGGAGAGAGCGACTTGCTAGCTAAATGGGAGAGAGCCACTTGGTAGATAAATGGGAGAGAGCGACTTGGTAGCTAAATGGGAGAGAGCCACTTGGTAGATAAATGGGAGAGGGCGACTTGTTACCTAAATGGGAGAGACCGACTTGGTAACTAAATGGGATAGAGCCACTTGGCATCTAAATGGGAGAGAGTGACTTGGTAGCTAAATGGGAGAGAGCCACTTGGTAGATAAATGGGAGAGAGCGACTTGGTAGCTAAATGGGAGAGAGCAACTTGGCAGCTAAATGGGAGCGAGCGACTTGGAGTCAAAATGGGAGCTTGCGACTTGGTAGCTAAATGGGTTAGAGCGACTTGGTAACTAAATGGGACAGAGCCACTTGGAGCAAAATGGAAAGAGAGTGACTTGGTAGCTAAATGTGAGACAGCCACTTGGTACAAAAGGGGAGAGAGCGACTTGGTAGCTAAATGGGAGAGAGCCACTTGGCAGCTAAATGGGAGAGAGCGAATTGGTATCTAAATGGGAGAGAGCCACTTCGCATCTAAATGGGAGAGAGCGACTTGGTAGCTAAGTGGGAGTGAGCCACTTGGTATCAAAATGGGAGAGAGCGACTTGGCAGCTAAATGGGAGCGAGCAACTTGGAGGCAAAATGGGAGAGAGCGACTTGGTAGCTAAATGGGAGAGAGCCACTTGGTACAAAATATGAGAGAGCGACTTGGTAGCAAAATGAGAGAGAGCGACTTGGTAGCTAAATGGGAGAGAGCGACTTGGTAGCAAAATGGGAGAGAGCTACTTGGTAGCTAAATGGGAGAGAGCGACTTGGTAGCTAAATGAGAGAGAGCGAATTGGTCGCTAAATGGGAGTGAGCGACTTGGTAGCAAAATTGGAGACAGTGACTTGGTACAAAATGGGAGAGAGCGTCTTGGTAGCAAAATGGGAGAGAGCGACTTGGTACCTAAGTGGGAGAGATCCTCTTGTCAGCAAAATTGGAGACAGTGATTTGGTACAAAATGGGAGAGAGCGACTTGGTGGTTAAATGGGAGAGAGCGACTTGGTAGCAAAATGGGAGAGAGGAACTTGGTAGCTAAATGGGAGAGAGCGACTTGGTAGCTAAATGGGAGAGAGCCACTTGGCAGCTAAGTGGGAGAGAGCGACTTGGTAGCTAAATGGGAGAGAGCGACTTGGTAACTAAATAGGAGAGAGCCACTTGTCATCTAAATGGGAGAGAGCGACTTGGTAGCTAAATGGTAGAGAGCCACTTGGTAGATAAATGGGAGAGAGCGAATTGGTAGCTCAATGGGAGAGAGCGAATTGGCAGCTAAATGGGAGCGAGTGACTTGGAGTCAAAATGGGAGAGAGCGACTTGGTAGCTAAATGGGAGAGAGGGACTTGGTAACTAAATGGGTCAGAGCCACTTGGTGCAAAATGGAAAGAGAGCAACTTGGTAGCTAAATGTGAGAGAGCCATTTGTTACAAAATGGGAGAGAGCGACTTGGAAGCTAAATGGGAGAGAGCCACTTGGCAGCTAAATGGGAGAGAGCGAATTGGTATCTAAATGGGAGAGAGCCAATTCGCATCTAAATGGGAGAGAGCGACTTGGTAGCTAAATGGGAGTGAGCCACTGATATGCCTATCAATTAGTCCAATAAAAGGCGACGAGTTAAGAACGTAACTGAAGGTTTTTATTGGCTAAATAACAGAGCCCACCCTCGTGGGTGATCCGATCCAACAGGGAGTAATACTAGCCAGTCAGCTACCTTTATACCTGGGCAGGTAATGGGCGGAGTCGGAGGTGGTCAGCCCAGGTATAACAGTGCGACAAGAGGCGACCTCGTGTAGTGATGTGACAGTGAGAACAGTGAGAACAATATACAGTGATAACTATAACAGTGGTTTACCACATTCACCCCTTGTTTAGATTAGAGTCCGGCGGGGTGAAGTGTATTACCAGCTCTGGTATGTCAGTCTGTCCGGAGGCTTTGTTAGCCTCTCCGATCGTCGCAGCGGCGGTGTTACATTATCCGGTGTTAAAGCTGGTGTCTGCGTAGTCGGCAAAGGCTCGTGGGGTTCCGGCATGCCGTCTACCTCGGCTGGACTCGGGGGGTTGGGAGCGGGGGGTGAGGGTGCGAGGTCTCGTAAGGAGACAGTGTCCTCCCGTCCGTCTGGGTAAGCCACATAGGCGTACTGGGGGTTGGCGTGCAGGAGGTTCACCTTCTCGACCAGGGGGTCCGTTTTATGGGCCCTCACGTGCTTTCGCAGCAAGACGGGTCCCGGAGAGGTCAGCCAGGTTGGTAGGGTGGTTCCCGTAGTCGACTTCCTGGGGAAGACAAACATTCGGGCATGGGGGGTGGTGTTAATGGCAGTGCAAAGTAGTGACCGGATGGAGTGCAGCGCAATCGGGAGGACCTCTTGCCAGCGGGAGGTTGGGAGGCCCTTAGACTTTAAGGCTAAGAGGGTGGCCTTCCATACCGTCGCGTTCTCTCTTTCCACCTGGCCGTTCCCTCGGGGGTTGTAGCTGGTGGTCCTGCTTGCTGCAATACCCCTCTCCAATAGGAACTGACGGAGTTCCTCGCTCATGAAGGAGGCGCCCCGGTCACTATGTATATAGTTCGGGAACCCGAACAAGGCGAAGAGTTTGTTCAGGCATTTAATGACCGTGTTACTGGTCATGTCTGGGCAGGGGAAGGCAAAGGGGAAACGGGAGTACTCATCAACGATGTTGAGGAAGTACACATTACGGTCGGATGACGGTAGGGGCCCCTTGAAGTCGATGCTCAGACGCTCGAAGGGGCGGGTGGCCTTGATCAGGCTTGCTCTTTCCGGCTTATAGAAGTGCGGTTTGCACTCAGCACAGATCTGGCAGTTCCTGGTCATGGTCCTGACCTCCTCGATGGAGTATGGCAGGTTGCGGGCCTTAATGAAATGGTAGAGTCTGGTGACTCCGGGGTGGCAGAGGTCATTGTGGAGGGTCTGAAGTCTATCACTTTGCGCGCTGGCGCATGTAATGCGTGAAAGAGCATCAGGGGGGTCGCTCAGTTTACCGGGCCGGTACAAGATCTCATAATCATAGGTGGAAAGCTCGATTCTCCACCTCAAGATTTTGTCGTTCTTGATCTTGCCCCTCAGCTTGTTATTAAACATGAAGGCAACCGAGTGTTGGTCGGTGAGGAGGGTAAATCGTTTGCCTGCCAAGTAGTGCCTCCAGCGCCGTACTGCCTCCACAATTGCCTGGGCTTCCTTCTCGACCAACGAGTGTCGGGTCTCGGGGCCCTGTAGGGTCCTTGAGAAGAAGGCTACCGGCCTACCCTCCTGGTTAAGAGTAGCGGCTAGGGCGAAGTCGGATGCATCGCTCTCCACTTGGAAGGGGATTGACTCATCCACTGCGTGCATTGTGGCCTTGGCTATGTCTCCCTTAATGAGGGAGAAGGCCGCGCACGCCTCTTCCGTGAGGGGGAAGGATGTGGTTTTCAGGAGGGGTCTGGCTTTGTCCGCATAATTGGGTACCCATTGGGCATAGTAGGCGAAAAGCCCCAGGGTTCTCCTAAGTGCTTTTGGACAGTGGGGGAGGGGTAGCTCCATGAGGGGGCGCATTCTTTCGGGGTCGGGGCCGATGACTCCGTTCTCTACTACACAGCCAAGGATGGCAAGGCGCGCTGTGTTAAACACGCATTTCTCCTTATTGTAGGTGAGGTTCAGCCGTTGGGCCGTACGGAGGAATTTCTCCAGATTCACGTCATGGTCCTGCCGGTTGCGGCCGCAGATGGTGACGTTATCGAGATAGGGGAAAGTGGCCTGTAGTCCGTTCTGTTCAACCATCCGGTCCATCTCCCGTTGGAAAACCGAGACCCCGTTGGTGACACCAAAGGGGACCCTAAGGAATTGGTAGAGGCGGCCATTCGCCTCGAAGGCGGTGTACTGGCTGTCCTCCAGGCTGATGGGGAGTTGGTGGTAGGCCGACTTGAGGTCGATGGTCGAGAATACGCGGTATTGTGCAATCTCATTGACCATGTCCGATATGCGGGGGAGGGGGTATGCGTCCAGCTGGGTGTATCTGTTTATGGTCTGGCTGTAGTCGATAACCAGGCGATTTTTGTCGCCGGTCTTGACTACCACCACCTGGGCACGCCAGGGGCTGCTGCTCCCCTCAGTAATGCCCTCTTTCAGGAGTCGCTGCACCTCAGAGCTAATGAAGGCTCTGTCCCCAGCGCTGTACCGCCTGCTCTTAGTAGCGACAGGTTTGCAGTCGGGGGTGAGGTTAGCGAACAGTGAAGGTGGCGGTACCTTGAGGGTGGATAGGCTGCAGGTGTTACGCGGTGGGCGGTTTAACTTTCGCTGGTTGTCGACTGTGAGTGGGGGGAGGGGTCCACCGTATGCTAGGGTTACACTTTGGAGGTGGGATTGGAAGTCCAGCCCTAGTATGACGGCAGCGCACAGCTGGGGGAGTACGAGGACTTTAAAATTTTTATACTCTGTCCCTTTAACCGACAATGTCACGACACAGTAGCCGCTGATGTCTGTGGCGTGCGACCTCGATGCCATCGAGATGCGGCTGCGCGTTGGCAGGACGGGGAGGGTGTAGTGGCTCACCGTGTCTGGGTGGATGAAGCTCTCCGTGCTTCCGCTGTCGAACAGGCAGGTCGTGGCGTGGCCGTTGACTTTGATGTCCATCATTGAGCTGGCCAGGTGGTGCGGGCGGGCTTGATCCAGGGTCACGGAAGCTAGGGTGTAGATGAGCGCGTCGTTGTCATGACAAGATGGCGGCGAAGATGGCGGCCCCCGTAGTTCACATGAGGCTCTGTTTAAATCGTTTGCCCCGCACAAAGATGGCCGCCCCTGCTGTTCCCATGAGGCTCTGCAGGCTTCGGCTGCCCCGCACAAAGATGGCCGCCCCCAGGGTTCGCATGAGGCACTGCTGGCTTCTGAGGATTTGCTTCTGCAGGCCTTGGAGAAGTGGCCTTTCTTGAGGCAGGTTTTGCAGGTCGAGTTTTTGGCTGGGCAGCGCGACCTCGGATGCTTCTCCTGGCCGCAAAAGAAGCAGCCAGCGGCCCGATCGGGGTTGCCTGATGTCGGGGCCGGTACCGGGGCTAGCGGGCCCGGTCGGATCCGTGATGCAGATGCTGAGGTAGGTCCCGGGGGCAGCGCTGTGAAGGGTGGTGGGGTGGGGGTCGGGCCCGAGTCCCAGGGTCGCGAATAGTACCTGGCAAACGCTTCCTGGTCTTGCTGGGTGGCCTCTAGGGTGAGGTCGAGGGCTTCGGCCTTGTCCAGGTCTATGTCCTTAGCTTCAAGCAGTCTTTGCCGTGTGTAGTCGGAACGTAGGCCTCTCACCAAGGCGTCGCGGACATTGTCTTCCATGTTCGCAGTAGCCGTCACCGCTTTAAAGTCACAGTTCCTGCCGAGTTGTCTCAGCGCTCGTGAAAATTCAGCTATCGATTCTCCTGGCTGTTGCTGGCGAGATCTTAAGAGATGCCTAGTGTACATGTAGTTTACCGGGCTCCGGTACTGCTGTTTCAGTAGGTTGATGGCGTCGTCGTACGTAGTCATGTCCTGGATGAGTGTATATACTCTCGGGCTCGCTTGGGCTTTCAGGTCTCTTAGTTTGGATCTCTGAGGGACGACGGCTTCCTCCAGGTACGATTCGAAGCAGTCCAGCCAGTGTTTGAAGTCGTTGGCTGAGTTTGGTGCCTGTGGGTTTAGATCCAGGTATGGTGGTTTAAAGGCTTGCAGCCAAGCCGGCTGGTGTGGCCCGTTGTCTGGAGGCTGCTGTTGCTGTGCTGCTGGGTGAGCTCCTTGCTGTTGCTGTTCATTATCAGACATCTTTAAAATTTAGTCAATAAAATTGATATGCCTATCAATTAGTCCAATAAAAGGCGACGAGTTAAGAACGTAACTGAAGGTTTTTATTGGCTAAATAACAGAGCCCACCCTCGTGGGTGATCCGATCCAACAGGGAGGAGCACTAGCCAGTCAGCTACCTTTATACCTGGGCAGGTAATGGGCGGAGTCGGAGGTGGTCAGCCCAGGTATAACAGTGCGACAAGAGGCGACCTCGTGTAGTGATGTGACAGTGAGAACAGTGAGAACAATATACAGTGATAACTATAACAGTGGTTTACCACAGCCACTTGGTAGCTAAATGGGAGAGAGCGACTTGGCAGCAAAATGGGAGCGAGCAACTTGGAGGCAAAATGGGAGAGAGCGACTTGGTAACTAAATGGGAGAGAGCCACTTGGTTCAAAATAGGAGAGAGCGACGTGGTAGCAAAATGAGAGAGAGCGACTTTGTAGCTAAATGGGTGAGAGCGACTTGGAAGCTATTTGGGTGTGAGCAACTTGGTAGCTAATTGGGAGAGAGCTTCTTGGCAGCTAAATGGGAGAGAGCGACTTGGTAGCTAAATGGGAGAGAGCGACTTGGTAACTAATTGTGAGAGAGCCACTTGGCATATAAATGGGAGAGACGGACTTGGTAGCTGAATGGAAGAGAGCGAATTGGTAGCTAAATGGGAGAGAGTGATTGGTAGCTAAATTGGAGAGAGCCACTTGGTAGCTAAATGGGAGAGAGCGAATTGGTAACTCACTGGGAGAGAGCCACTTGGCAGCTAAATGGGAGAGAGCCACTTGGTACATAAGGGAGAGAGCCACTTGGTGGCAAAATGGGAGAGAACGACTTGGCAGCTAAATGGGAGAGAGCGACTTGGCAGCAAAATGGGAGAGAGCGACTTGGAAGCTAAATGGGAGAGAGCGACTTGGTAGCTAAATGGGAGAGAGGGAATTGTTAACTAAATGGGAGAGAGCCGCTTGGCATCTATTTGGGAGAGAGCGACTTGGTAGCTAAATGGGAGAGGGCCACTTGGTGGCTAAATGGGAGAGAGCGAATGGTAATTAAATGGGAGAGAGCCGCTTGGTAGCTAAATGGTTGAGAGCGACTTGGTAACTAAATGGGACAGAGCCACTTGGTGCAAAATGGGAGGGAGCGAATTGGTAGCTAAATGGGAGAGAGCCACTTGGTACACAATGGGAGAGAGCGACTTGGAAGCTAAATGGGAGAGAGCCAATAGACAGCTAAATGGGAGAGAGCGAATTGGTAACTAAATGGGAGCGAGCCACTTGGCAGCTAAATGGGAGAGAGCGACTTGGTAGGTAAATGGGAGAGAGCCACTTGGTAGCCAAATGGGAGAGAGCGACTTGGCAGCTAAATGGGAGAGAGCGACTTGGAGGCAACATGGGTGAGAGCGAATTGGAAGCTAAATGGGATGGAGAGCCACTTGGGACAAAATGGGAGAGAGCGACTTGGTAGCAAAATGGGAGAGAGCGACTTGATAGCTAGATGGGAGAGAACGACCTGGTAGCTATTTGAGTGTGAGCGACTTGGTAGCTAAATGGAAGAGAGCCACTTGGCAGCTAAATGGGAGAGAGCGACGTGGTAGCTAAATGGGAGAGAGCGACTTGGTAACGAAATGGTGGAGAGCCACTTGGCAGCTAAATGGGAGGGAGCAGCTTGGTAGCTAAATGGGAGAGAGCCACCTGGTAGCTAAATGGGAGAGAGCAACTTGGTAACTAACTGGGAGAGAGCCATTTGGCAGCTAAATGGGAGAGAGCGACTTGGTAGCTAAATGGGAGAGAGCCACTTGGCAGCTAAATGGGAGAGAGCGACCTGGCAGCTAAATGGGAGCGAGCGACTTGGAGTCAAAATGGGAGAGAGCGACTTGGTAGTTAAATGGGAGAGAGCGACTTGGTAACTAAATGGGACAGAGCCACTTGGTGTAAAATGGAAAGAGAGCGACTTGGTAGCTAAATGTGAGAGAGCCACTTGGTACAAAATGGGAGAGAGCCACTTGGCATCTAAATGGGAGAGAGCGACTTGGTAGCTAAATGGGATAGAGCGGCTTGGTAGCTAAATGGGAGAGAGCGACTTGGTAGCTAAATGGGAGAGCGACTTGATAGCTAAATGGGAGAGAGCGACTTAGTAGCTAAATGGGAGAAAGCCACTTGGTAGCTAAATGGGAGGGAACCACTTAGTAGCAAAATGGGAGAGAGCGACTTGGTAGCTAAATGGGAGAGAGCGACTTTTTAGCTAAATGGGAGAGAGCGACTTGGCAGCTAAATGGGAGAGAGCCACTTGGTAGCTAAATGCGAGGGAACCACTTAGTAACATAATGGGAGAGAGCGACTTGGTAGATAAATGGGAGAGAGCGACTTGGTAGCTAAATGGGAGAGAGCGACTTGGTAGCTAAATGGGAGAGAACGACTTGAAGCTAAATGGGAGAGAGCGACCTGGTAGCAAAATTGGAGAGAGTGACTTGGTACAAAATGGGAGAGAGCGTCTTGGTAGCAAAATGGGAGAGAGCGACTTGGTAGCTGAGTAGGAGAGAGCCTCTTGGTACAAATTGTGAGAGATGCACTTGGTAGCAAAATGGGAGAGAGCGACTTGATGGCTAAATGGGAGAGAGCGACTTGGTAGCAAAATGGGAGAGAGCCACTTGGCAGCTAAATGGGAGAGAGCGAATTGGTATCTAAATGGGAGAGAGCCACTTCGCATCTAAATGGGAGAGAGCGACTTGGTAGCTAAATGGGAGTGAGCCACTTGGTATCTAAATGGGAGAGAGCGACTTGGCAGCTAAATGGGAGCGAGCAACTTGGAGGCAAAATGGCAGAGAGCGACTTGGTAGCTAAATGGGAGAGAGCCACTTCGCATCTAAATGGGAGAGAGCGACTTGGTAGCTAAATGGGAGTGAGCCACTTGGTATCTAAATGGGAGAGAGCGACTTGGCAGCTAAATGGGAGCGAGCAACTTGGAGGCAAAATGGCAGAGAGCGACTTGGTAGCTAAATGGGAGGGAACCACTTCGTAGCAAAATGGGAGAGAGCGACTTTTTAGCTAAATGGGAGAGAGCGACTTGGTAGCTAAATGGGAGAGAGCCATTTGGTAGCTAAATGGGAGGGAACCACTTCGTAACAAAATGGGAGAGAGCGACTTGGTAGATAAATGGGAGAGAGCGACTTGGAGCTAAATGGGAGAGAGCGACTTGGTTGCTAAATGGGAGAGAACGACTTGTAGCTAAATGGGAGAGAGCGGCTTGGAAGCAAAATTGGAGAGAGTGACGGTACAAAATGGGAGAGAGCGTCTTGGTAGCAAAATGGGAGAGAGCGACTTGGTAGCTAAGTGGGAGAGAGCCACTTGGCACAAATTGGGAGAGATGCACTTGGTAGCAAAATGGGAGAGAGCGACTTGGTAGCTAAATGGGTGAGAGCGACTTGGTAGCTAAATGGGAGAGAGACACTTGGCAGCTAAGTGGGAGAGAGCGACTTGGTAGATAAATGGGAGAGAGCGACTTGGTAGCTAAATGGGAGAGAGCCACTTGGTAGATAAATGGGAGAGGGCGACTTGGTAAATAAATGGGAGAGAGCCACTTGGCATCTAAATGGGAGAGAGCGACTCGGTAGCTAAATGGGAGAGAGCCACTTGGTAGATAAATGGGAGAGAGCGACTTGGTAGCTAAATGGGAGAGAGCGACTTGGCAGCTAAATGGGAGCGAGCGACTTGGAGTCAAAATGGGAGAGAGCGACTTGGTAGCTAAATGGGTTAGAACGACTTGGTAACAAAATGGGACAGTGCCACTTGGAGCAAAATGGAAAGAGAGCGACTTGGTAGCTAAATGTGAGACAGCCACTTGGTACAAAATGGGAGAGAGCGACTTGGTAGCTAAATGGGAGAGAGCCACTTGGCAGCTAAATGGGAGAGAGCGAATTGGTATCTAAATGGGAGAGAGCCACTTCGCATCTAAATGGGAGAGAGCGACTTGGTAGCTAAATGGGAGTGAGCCACTTGGTATCTAAATGGGAGAGAGCGACTTGGCAGCTAAATGGGAGCGAGCAACTTGGAGGCAAAATGGGAGAGAGCGACTTGGTAGCTAAATGGGTGGGAACCACTTAGTAGCAAAATGGGAGAGAGCGACTTGGTAGCTAAATGGGAGAGAGCGACTTGGTAGCTAAATGGGAGAGAGCGACTTGGTAGCTAAATGGGAGAGAGCCACTTGGTAGCTAAATGGGAGGGAACCATTTAGTAACAAAATGGGAGAGAGCGACTTGGTAGATAAATGGGAGAGTGCGACTTGGTAGCTAAATGGGAGAGAGCGACTTGTAGCTAAATGGGAGAGAGCGACTTGGTAGCAAAATTGGAGAGAGTGACTTGGTACAAAATGGGAGAGAGCATCTTGGTAGCAAAATGGGACAGTGCAACTTGGAGCAAAATGGAAAGAGAGCGACTTGGTAGCTAAATGTGAGACAGCCACTTGGTACAAAATGGGAGAGAGCTACTTGGTACAAAATGGGAGAGAGCCACTTGGCATCTAAATGGGAGAGAGCGACTTGGTAGCTAAATGGGATAGAGCGGCTTGGTAGCTAAATGGGAGAGAGCGACTTGGTAGCTAAATGGGAGAGCGACTTGATAGCTAAATGGGAGAGAGCGACTTAGTAGCTAAATGGGAGAAAGCCACTTGGTAGCTAAATGGGAGGGAACCACTTAGTAGCAAAATGGGAGAGAGCGACTTGGTAGCTAAATGGGAGAGAGCGACTTTTTAGCTAAATGGGAGAGAGCGACTTGGCAGCTAAATGGGAGAGAGCCACTTGGTAGCTAAATGGGAGGGAAGCACTTAGTAACATAATGGGAGAGAGCGACTTGGTAGATAAATGGGAGAGAGCGACTTGGTAGCTAAATGGGAGAGAGCGACTTGGTAGCTAAATGGGAGAGAACGACTTGAAGCTAAATGGGAGAGAGCGACCTGGTAGCAAAATTGGTGAGAGTGACTTGGTACAAAATGGGAGAGAGCGTCTTGGTAGCAAAATGGGAGAGAGCGACTTGGTAGCTAAGTGGGAGAGAGCATCTTGGTACAAATTGTGAGAGATGCACTTGGTAGCAAAATGGGAGAGAGCGACTTGATGGCTAAATGGGAGAGAGCGACTTGGTAGCAAAATGGGAGAGAGCCACTTGGCAGCTAAATGGGAGAGAGCGAATTGGTATCTAAATGGGAGAGAGCCACTTCGCATCTAAATGGGAGAGAGCGACTTGGTAGCTAAATGGGAGTGAGCCACTTGGTATCTAAATGGGAGAGACCGACCTGGCAGCTAAATGGGAGCGAGCAACTTGGAGGCAAAATGGCAGAGAGCGACTTGGTAGCTAAATGGGAGAGAGCCACTTCGCATCTAAATGGGAGAGAGCGACTTGGTAGCTAAATGGGAGTGAGCCACTTGGTATCTAAATGGGAGAGAGCGACTTGGCAGCTAAATGGGAGCGAGCAACTTGGAGGCAAAATGGCAGAGAGCGACTTGGTAGCTAAATGGGAGGGAACCACTTCGTAGCAAAATGGGAGAGAGCGACTTTATAGCTAAATGGGAGAGAGCGACTTGGTAGCTAAATGGGAGAGAGCCATTTGGTAGCTAAATGGGAGGGAACCACTTCGTAACAAAATTGGAGAGAGCGACTTGGTAGATAAATGGGAGAGAACGACTTGGAGCTAAATGGGAGAGAGCGACTTGGTTGCTAAATGGGAGAGAACGACTTGTAGCTAAATGGGAGAGAGCGGCTTCGAAGCAAAATTGGAGAGAGTGACTTGGTACAAAATGGAAGAGAGCGTCTTGGTAGCAAAATGGGAGAGAGCGACTTGGTAGCTAAGTGGGAGAGAGCCACTTGGCACAAATTGGGAGAGATGCACTTGGTAGCAAAATGGGAGAGAGCGACTTGGTAGCTAAATGGGTGAGAGCGACTTGGTAGCTAAATGGGAGAGAGACACTTGGCAGCTAAGTGGGAGAGAGCGACTTGGTAGATAAATGGGAGAGAGCGACTTGGTAGCTAAATGGGAGAGAGCCACTTGGTAGATAAATGGGAGAGGGCGACTTGGTAAATAAATGGGAGAGAGCCACTTGGCATCTAAATGGGAGAGAGCGACTCGGTAGCTAAATGGGAGAGAGCCACTTGGTAGATAAATGGGAGAGAGCGACTTGGTAGCTAAATGGGAGAGAGCGACTTGGCAGCTAAATGGGAGCGAGCGACTTGGAGTCAAAATGGGAGAGAGCGACTTGGTAGCTAAATGGGTTAGAACGACTTGGTAACAAAATGGGACAGTGCCACTTGGAGCAAAATGGAAAGAGAGCGACTTGGTAGCTAAATGTGAGACAGCCACTTGGTACAAAATGGGAGAGAGCGACTTGGTAGCTAAATGGGAGAGAGCCACTTGGCAGCTAAATGGGAGAGAGCGAATTGGTATCTAAATGGGAGAGAGCCACTTCGCATCTAAATGGGAGAGAGCGACTTGGTAGCTAAATGGGAGTGAGCCACTTGGTATCTAAATGGGAGAGAGCGACTTGGCAGCTAAATGGGAGCGAGCAACTTGGAGGCAAAATGGGAGAGAGCGACTTGGTAGCTAAATGGGAGGGAACCACTTAGTAGCAAAATGGGAGAGAGCGACTTGGTAGCTAAATGGGAGAGAGCGACTTGGTAGCTAAATGGGAGAGAGCGACTTGGTAGCTAAATGGGAGAGAGCCACTTGGTAGCTAAATGGGAGGGAACCACTTAGTAACAAAATGGGAGAGAGCGACTTGGTAGATAAATGGGAGAGTGCGACTTGGTAGCTAAATGGGAGAGAGCGACTTGTAGCTAAATGGGAGAGAGCGACTTGGTAGCAAAATTGGAGAGAGTGACTTGGTACAAAATGGGAGAGAGCGTCTTGGTAGCAAAATGGGACAGTGCAACTTGGAGCAAAATGGAAAGAGAGCGACTTGGTAACTAAATGGGAGAGAGCGACTTGGCATCTAAATGGGAGAGAGCGACTTGGTAGATAAATGGGAGAGAGCCACTTGGTAGATAAATGGGAGAGAGCGACTTGGTAGCTAAATGGGAGAGAGCCACTTGGTAGATAAATGGGAGAGGGCGACTTGTTACCTAAATGGGAGAGACCGACTTGGTAACTAAATGGGATAGAGCCACTTGGCATCTAAATGGGAGAGAGTGACTTGGTAGCTAAATGGGAGAAAGCCACTTGGTAGATAAATGGGAGAGAGCGACTTGGTAGCTAAATGGGAGAGAGCAACTTGGCAGCTAAATGGGAGCGAGCGACTTGGAGTCAAAATGGGAGCGTGCGACTTGGTAGCTAAATGGGCTAGAGCGACTTGGTAACTAAATGGGACAGAGCCAGTTGGAGCAAAATGGAAAGAGAGTGACTTGGTAGCTAAATGTGAGACAGCCACTTGGTACAAAAGGGGAGAGAGCGACTTGGTAGCTAAATGGGAGAGAGCCACTTGGCAGCTAAATGGGAGAGAGCGAATTGGTATCTAAATGGGAGAGAGCCACTTCGCATCGAAATGGGAGAGAGCGACTTGGTAGCTAAGTGGGAGTGAGCCACTTGGTATCAAAATGGGAGAGAGCGACTTGGCAGCTAAATGGGAGCGAGCAACTTGGAGGCAAAATGGGAGAGAGCGACTTGGTAGCTAAATGGGAGAGAGCCACTTGGTACAAAATATGAGAGAGCGACTTGGTAGCAAAATGAGAGAGAGCGACTTGGTAGCTAAATGGGAGAGAGCGACTTGGTAGCAAAATGGGAGAGAGCTACTTGGTAGCTAAATGGGAGAGAGCGACTTGGTAGCTAAATGAGAGAGAGCGAATTGGTAGCTAAATGGGAGTGAGCGACTTGGTAGCAAAATTGGAGACAGTGACATGGTACAAAATGGGAGAGAGCGTCTTGGTAGCAAAATGGGAGAGAGCGACTTGGTACCTAAGTGGGAGAGATCCTCTTGTCAGCAAAATTGGAGACAGTGTTTTGGTACAAAATGGGAGAGAGCGACTTGGTGGTTAAATGGGAGAGAGCGACTTGGTAGCAAAATGGGAGAGAGGAAATTGGTAGCTGAATGGGAGAGAGCGACTTGGTAGCCAAATGGGAGAGAGCCACTTGGCAGCTAAGTGGGAGAGAGCGACTTGGTAGCTAAATGGGAGAGAGCGACTTGGTAACTAAATAGGAGAGAGCCACTTGTCATCTAAATGGGAGAGAGCGACTTGGTAGCTAAATGGTAGAGAGCCACTTGGTAGATAAATGGGAGAGAGCGAATTGGTAGCTAAATGGGAGCGAGTGACTTGGAGTCAAAATGGGAGAGAGCGACTTGGTAGCTAAATGGGAGAGAGGGACTTGGTAACTAAATGGGTCAGAGCCACTTGGTGCAAAATGGAAAGAGAGCGACTTGGTAGCTAAATGTGAGAGAGCCACTTGTTACAAAATGGGAGAGAGCGACTTGGAAGCTAAATGGGAGAGAGCCACTTGGCAGCTAAATGGGAGAGAGCGAATTGGTATCTGAATGGGAGAGAGCCAATTCGCATCTAAATGGGAGAGAGCGACTTGGTAGCTAAATGGGAGTGAGCCACTTGGTAGCTAAATGGGAGAGAGCGACTTGGCAGCAAAATGGGAGCGAGCAACTTGGAGGCAAAATGGGAGAGAGCGATTTGGTAACTAAATGGGAGAGAGCCACTTGGTTCAAAATAGGAGAGAGCGACGTGGTAGCAAAATGAGAGAGAGCGACTCTGTAGCTAAATGGGTGAGAGCGACTTGGAAGCTATTTGGGTGTGAGCGACTTGGTAGCTAATTGGGAGAGAGCTTCTTGGCAGCTAAATGGGAGAGAGCGACTTGGTAGCTAAATGGGAGAGAGCGACTTGGTAACTAATTGTGAGAGAGCCACTTGGCATATAAATGGGAGAGACGGACTTGGTAGCTGAATGGAAGAGAGCGAATTGGTAGCTAAATGGGAGAGAGTGATTGGTAGCTAAATTGGAGAGAGCCACTTGGTAGCTAAATGGGAGAGAGCGAATTGGTAACTCACTGGGAGAGAGCCACTTGGCAGCTAAATGGGAGAGAGCGACTTGGCAGCTAAATGGGAGAGAGCCACTTGGCAGCTAAATGGGAGAGAGTGACTTGGTAGCTAAATGGGAGAAAGCGACTTGGGAACTAAATGGGAGAGAGTGACTTGGTGACTAAATGGGAGAGAGCCACTTGGTACATAAGGGAGAGAGCCACTTGGTGGCAAAATGGGAGAGAACGACTTGGCAGCTAAATGGGAGAGAGCGACTTGGCAGCAAAATGGGAGAGAGCGACTTGGAAGCTAAATGGGAGAGAGCGACTTGGTAGCTAAATGGGAGAGAGGGAATTGTTAACTAAATGGGAGAGAGCCGCTTGGCATCTATTTGGGAGAGAGCGACTTGGTAGCTAAATGGGAGAGGGCCACTTGGTAGCTAAATGGGAGAGAGCGAATGGTAATTAAATGGGAGAGAGCCGCTTGGTAGCTAAATGGTTGAGAGCGACTTGGTAACTAAATGGGACAGAGCCACTTAGTGCAAAATGGGAGAGAGCGAATTGGTAGCTAAATGGGAGAGAGCCACTTGGTACACAATGGGAGAGAGCGACTTGGAAGCTAAATGGGAGAGAGCCAATTGACAGCTAAATGGGAGAGAGCGAATTGGTAACTAAATGGGAGCGAGCCACTTGGCAGCTAAATGGGAGAGAGCGACTTGGTAGGTAAATGGGAGAGAGCCACTTGGTAGCCAAATGGGAGAGAGCGACTTGGCAGCTAAATGGGAGAGAGCGACTTGGAGGCAACATGGGTGAGAGCGAATTGGAAGCTAAATGGGAGAGAGCCACTTGGGACAAAATGGGAGAGAGCGACTTGGTAGCAAAATGGGAGAGAGCGACTTGATAGCTAGATGGGAGAGAACGACTTGGTAGCTATTTGAGTGTGAGCGACTTGGTAGCTAAATGGAAGAGAGCCACTTGGCAGCTAAATGGGAGAGAGCGACGTGGTAGCTAAATGGGGAGAGCGACTTGGTAACGAAATGGTGGAGAGCCACTTGGCAGCTAAATGGGAGAGAGCAGCTTGGTAGCTAAATGGGAGAGAGCCACCTGGTAGCTAAATGGGAGAGAGCAACTTGGTAACTAACTGGTAGAGAGCCATTTGGCAGCTAAATGGGAGAGAGCGACTTCGTAGCTAAATGGGAGAGAGCCACTTGGCAGCTAAATGGGAGAGAGCGACTTGGCAGCTAAATGGGAGCGAGCGACTTGGAGTCAAAATGGGAGAGAGCGACTTGGTAGCTAAATGGGAGAGAGCGACTTGGTAACTAAATGGGACAGAGCCACTTGGTGTAAAATGGAAAGAGAGCGACTTGGTAGCTAAATGTGAGAGAGCCACTTGGTACAAAATGGGAGAGAGCCACTTGGCATCTAAATGGGAGAGAGCGACTTGGTAGCTAAATGGGATAGAGCGGCTTGGTAGCTAAATGGGAGAGAGCGACTTGGTAGCTAAATGGGAGAGCGACTTGATAGCTAAATGGGAGAGAGCGACTTAGTAGCTAAATGGGAGAAAGCCACTTGGTAGCTAAATGGGAGGGAACCACTTAGTAGCAAAATGGGAGAGAGCGACTTGGTAGCTAAATGGGAGAGAGCGACTTTTTAGCTAAATGGGAGAGAGCGACTTGGCAGCTAAATGGGAGAGAGCCACTTGGTAGCTAAATGGGAGGGAACCACTTAGTAACATAATGGGAGAGAGCGACTTGGTAGATAAATGGGAGAGAGCGACTTGGTAGCTAAATGGGAGAGAGCGACTTGGTAGCTAAATGGGAGAGAACGACTTGTAGCTAAATGGGAGAGAGCGACTAGGTAGCAAAATTGGAGAGAGTGACTTGGTACAAAATGGGAGAGAGCGTCTTGGTAGCAAAATGGGAGAGAGCGACTTGGTAGCTAAGTGGGAGAGAGCCTCTTGGTACAAATTGGGAGAGATGCACTTGGTAGCAAAATGGGAGAGAGCGACTTGATGGCTAAATGGGAGAGATCGACTTGGTAGCAAAATGGGAGAGAGCAACATGGTATCTAAATGGGAGAGACCGACTTGGTAGCTAAATGGGTGAGAGCGACTTGGTAGCTAAACGGGAGAGAGACACTTGGCAGCTAAGTGGGAGAGAGCGACTTGGTCGCTAAATGGGAGCGAGCGACTTGGCATCTAAATGGGCGAGAGCGACTTGGTAGCTAAATGGGAGAGAGCCACTTGGTGAATAAATGGGAGAGAGCGACTTGGTAGCTAAATGGGAGAGAGCCACTTGGTAGATAAATGGGAGAGGGCGACTTGGTAGCTAAATGGGAGAGAGCGACTTGGTAAATAAATGGGAGAGAGCCACTTGCCATCTAAATGGGAGAGAGCGACTCGGTAGCTAAATGGGAGAGAGCCACTTGGTAGATAAATGGGAGAGAGCGAATTGGTAGCTAAATGGGAGAGAGCGACTTTGCAGCTAAATGGGAGCGAGCGACTTGGAGTCAAAATGGGAGAGAGCGACTTGGTAGCTAAATGGGTTCGAACGACTTGGTAACAAAATGGGACAGTCCCACTTGGAGCAAAATGGAAAGAGAGCGACTTGGTAGCTAAATGTGAGACAGCCACTTGGTACAAAATGGGAGAGAGCGACTTGGTAGCTAAATGGGAGAGAGCCACTTGGCAGCTAAATGGGAGAGAGCGAATTGGTATCTAAATGGGAGAGAGCCACTTCGCATCTAAATGGGAGAGAGCGACTTGGTAGCTAAATGGGAGTGAACCACTTGGTATCGAAATGGGAGAGAGCGTCTTGGCAGCTAAATGGGAGCGAGCAACTTGGAGGCAAAATGGGAGAGAGCGACTTGGTAGCTAAATGGGAGGGAACCACTTAGTAGCAAAATGGGAGAGAGCGACTTGGTAGCTAAATGGGAGAGAGCGACTTGGTAGCTAAATGGGAGAGAGCGACTTGGTAGCTAAATGGGAGAGAGCCACTTGGTAGCTAAATGGGAGGGAACCACTTCGTAACAAAATGGGAGAGAGCGACTTGGTAGATAAATGGGAGAGTGCGGCTTGGTAGCTAAATGGGAGAGAGCGACTTGTAGCTAAATGGGAGAGAGCGACTTGGTAGCAAAATTGGAGAGAGTGACTTGGTACAAAATGGGAGAGAGCGTCTTGGTAGCAAAATGGGAGAGATCGACTTGGTAGCTAAGTGGGAGAGAGTCTCTTGGTACAAATTGGGAGAGATGCACTTGGCAGCAAAATGGGAGAGAGCGACTTGATGGCTAAATGGGAGAGAGCGACTTGGTAGCAAAATGGGAGAGAGCAACTTGGTAGCTAAATGGGAGGGAGCGACTTGGTAGCTAAAAGGGTGAGAGCGACTTGGTAGCTAAATGGGAGAGAGACACCTGGCAGCTAAGTGGGAGAGAGCGACTTGGTAACTAAATGGGAGAGAGCGACTTGGCATCTAAATGGGAGAGAGCGACTTGGTAGCTAAATGGGAGAGAGCCACTTGGTAGATAAATGGGAGAGAGCGACTTGGTAGCTAAATGGGAGAGAGCCACTTGGTAGATAAATGGGAGAGGGCGACTTGGTAGCTAAATGGGAGAGACCGACTTGGTAAATAAATGGGAGAGAGCCACTTGGCATCTAAATGGGAGAGAGCGACTTGGTAGCTGAATGGGAGAGAGCCACTTGGTAGATAAATGGGAGAGAGCGACTTGGCAGCTAAATGGGAGCGAGAGATTTGGAGTCAAAATGGGAGCGTGCGACTTGGTAGCTAAATGGGTGAGAGCGACTTGGTAACTACATGGGACAGAGCCACTTGGAGCGAAATGGAATGAGAGCGACTTGGTAGCTAAAGGTGAGACAGCCACTTGGTACAAAAGGGGAGAGAGCGACTTGGTAGCTAAATGGGAGAGAGCCACTTGGCAGCTAAATGGGAGAGAGCGAATTGGTATCTAAATGGGAGAGAGCCACTTCGCATCTAAATGGGAGAGAGCGACTTGGTAGCTAAATGGGAGTGAGCCACTTGGTATCTAAATGGGAGAGAGCGACTTGGCAGCTAAATGGGAGCGAGCAACTTGGAGGCAAAATGGGAGAGAGCGACTTGGTAGCTAAATGGGAGTGAGCCACTTGGTACAAAATAGGAGAGAGCGACTTGGTAGCAAAATGAGAGAGAGCGACTTGGTAGCTAAATGGGAGAGAGCGACTTGGTAGCAAAATGGGAGAGAGCTACTTGGTAGCTAAATGGGAGAGAGCGACTTGGTAGCTAAATGGGAGAGAGCCACTTGGTAGCTAAATGGGAGGGAACCACTTAGTAACAAAATGGGAGAGAGCGACTTAGTAGATAAATGGGAGAGAGCGACTTGGTAGCTAAATGGGAGAGAGCGACTTGGTAGCTAAATGGGAGAGAACGACTTGTAGCTAAATGGGAGAGAGCGACTTGGTAGCAAAATTGGAGAGAGTGACTTGGTACAAAATGGGAGAGAGCGTCTTGGTAGCAAAATGGGAGAGAGCGACTTGGTAGCTAAGTGGGAGAGAGCCTCTTGGTACAAATTGGGAGAGATGCACTTGGTAGCAAAATGGGAGAGAGCGACTTGATGGCTAAATGGGAGAGAGCGACTTGGAAGCTAAATGGGAGAGAGCGACTTGGTAGCTAAATGGGAGAGAGGGAATTGTTAACTAAATGGGAGAGAGCCGCTTGGCATCTATTTGGGAGAGAGCGACTTGGTAGCTAAATGGGAGAGGGCACTTGGGAGCTAAATGGGAGAGAGCGAATGGTAATTAAATGGGAGAGAGCCGCTTGGTAGCTAAATGGTTGAGAGCGACTTGGTAACTAAATGGGACAGAGCCACTTGGTGCAAAATGGGAGAGAGCGAATTGGTAGCTAAATGGGAGAGAGCCACTTGGTACACAATGGGAGAGAGCGACTTGGAAGCTAAATGAAAGAGAGCCAATTGACAGCTAAATGGGAGAGAGCGAATTGGTAACTAAATGGGAGCGAGCCACTTGGCAGCTAAATGGCAGAGAGCGACTTGGTAGGTAAATGGGAGAGAACCACTTGGTAGCTAAATGGGAGAGAGCGACTTGGCAGCTAAATGGGAGAGAGCGACTTGGAGGCAACATGGGTGAGAGCGAATTGGAAGCTAAATGGGAGAGAGCCACTTGGGACAAAATGGGAGAGAGCGACTTGGTAGCAAAATGGGAGAGAGCGACTTGATAGCTAGATGGGAGAGAACGACCTGGTAGCTATTTGAGTGTGAGCGACTTGGTAGCTAAATGGAAGAGAGCCACTTGGCAGCTAAATGGGAGAGAGCGACGTGGTAGCTAAATGGGAGAGAGCGACTTGGTAACGAAATGGTGGAGAGCCACTTGGCAGCTAAATGGGAGAGAGCAGCTTGGTAGCTAAATGGGAGAGAGCCACCTGGTAGCTAAATGGGAGAGAGCGACTTGGTAGCTAAATGGGAGAGAGCCACTTGGCAGCTAAATGGGAGAGAGCGACTTGGTAGCTAAATGGGAGAGAGCCACTTGGCAGCTAAATGGGAGAGAGCGACTTGGCAGCTAAATGGGAGCGAGCGACTTGGAGTCAAAATGGGAGAGAGCGACTTGGTAGCTAAATGGGAGAGAGCGACTTGGTAACTAAATGGGACAGAGCCACTTGGTGTAAAATGGAAAGACAGCGACTTGGTAGCTAAATGTGAGAGAGCCACTTGGTACAAAATGGGAGAGAGCCACTTGGCATCTAAATGGGAGAGAGCGACTTGGTTGCTAAATGGGATAGAGCGGCTTGGTAGCTAAATGGGAGAGAGCGACTTGGTAGCTAAATGGGAGAGCGACTTGATAGCTAAATGGGAGAGAGCGACTTAGTAGCTAAATGGGAGAAAGCCACTTGGTAGCTAAA
This sequence comes from Somniosus microcephalus, assembly GCF_052327205.1. NCBI lineage: Eukaryota > Metazoa > Chordata > Chondrichthyes > Squaliformes > Somniosidae > Somniosus > Somniosus microcephalus. The sequence goes on along the minus strand of NW_028225179.1, from coordinate 102,503,996 downwards.
TGGGAGGGAACCACTTAGTAGCAAAATGGGAGAGAGCGACTTGGTAGCTAAATGGGAGAGAGCGACTTTTTAGCTAAATGGGAGAGAGCGACTTGGCAGCTAAATGGGAGAGAGCCACTTGGTAGCTAAATGGGAGGGGATCACGTAGTAACATAATGGGAGAGAGCGACTTGGTAGCTAAATGGGAGAGCGCGACTTGGTAGCTAAATGGGAGAGAACGACTTGTAGCTAAATGGGAGAGAGCGACTTGGTAGCAAAATTGGAGAGAGTGACTTGGTACAAAATGGGAGAGAGCGTCTTGGTAGCAAAATGGGAGAGAGCGACTTGGTAGCTAAGTGGGAGAGAGCCTCTTGGTACAAATTGGGAGAGATGCACTTGGTAGCAAAATGGGAGAGAGCGACTTGATGGCTAAATGGGAGAGAGCGACTTGGTAGCAAAATGGGAGAGAGCAACATGGTAGCTAAATGGGAGAGAGCGACTTGGTAGCTAAATGGGTGAGAGCGACTTGGTAGCTAAACGGGAGAGAGACACTTGGCAGCTAAGTGGGAGAGAGCGACTTGGTAGCTAAATGGGAGAGAGCGACTTGGCATCTAAATGGGCGAGAGCGACTTGGTAGCTAAATGGGAGAGAGCCACTTGGTGGATAAATGGCAGAGAGCGACTTGGTAGCTAAATGGGAGAGAGCCACTTGGTAGATAAATGGGAGAGGGCGACTTGGTAGCTAAATGGGAGAGAGCGACTTGGGAAATAAATGGGAGAGAGCCACTTGGCATCTAAATGGGAGAGAGCGACTCGGTAGCTAAATGGGAGAGAGCCACTTGGGAGATAAATGGGCGAGAGCGAATTGGTAGCTAAATGGGAGAGAGCGACTTTGCAGCTAAATGGGAGCGAGCGACTTGGAGTCAAAATGGGAGAGAGCGACTTGGTAGCTAAATGGGTTAGAACGACTTGGTAACAAAATGGGACAGTGCCACTTGGAGCAAAATGGAAAGAGAGCGACTTGGTAGCTAAATGTGAGACAGTCACTTGGTACAAAATGGGAGAGAGCGACTTGGTAGCTAAATGGGAGAGAGCCACTTGGCAGCTAAATGGGAGAGAGCGAATTGGTATCTAAATGGGAGAGAGCCACTTCGCATCTAAAAGGGAGGGAGCGACTTGGTAGCTAAATGGGAGTGAACCACTTGGTATCGAAATGGGAGAGAGCGTCTTGGCAGCTAAATGGGAGCGAGCAACTTGGAGGCAAAATGGGAGAGAGCGACTTGGTAGCTAAATGGGAGGGAACCACTTCGTAGCAAAATGGGAGAGAGCGACTTGGTAGCTAAATGGGAGAGAGCGACTTGGTAGCTAAATGGGAGAGAGCGACTTGGTAGCTAAATGGGAGAGAGCCACTCGGTAGCTAAATGGGAGGGAACCACTTCGTAACAAAATGGGAGAGAGCGACTTGGTAGATAAATGGGAGAGTGCGGCTTGGTAGCTAAATGGGAGACAGCGAATTGTAGCTAAATGGGAGAGAGCGACTTGGTAGCAAAATTGGAGAGAGTGACTTGGTACAAAATGGGAGAGAGCGTCTTGCTAGCAAAATGGGAGAGATCGACTTGGTAGCTAAGTGGGAGAGAGCCTCTTGGTACAAATTGGGAGAGATGCACTTGGCAGCAAAATGGGAGAGAGCGACTTGGTAGCAAAATGGGAGAGAGCAACTTGGTAGCTAAATGGGAGGGAGCGACTTGGTAGCTAAATGGGTGAGAGCGACTTGGTAGCTAAATGGGAGAGAGACACTTGGCAGCTAAGTGGGGGAGAGCGACTTGGTAACTAAATGGGAGAGAGCGACTTGGCATCTAAATGGGAGAGAGCGACTTGGTAGCTCAATGGGAGAGAGCCACTTGGTAGATAAATGGGAGAGAGCGACTTGGTAGCTAAATGGGAGAGAGTCACTTGGTAGATAAATGGGAGAGGGCGACTTGGTAGCTAAATGGGAGAGACCGACTTGGTAAATAAATGGGAGAGAGCCAGGTGGCATCTAAATGGCAGAGAGCGACTTGGTAGCTGAAGGGGAGAGAGCCACTTGGTAGATAAATGGGAGAGAGCGACTTGGTAGCTAAATGGGAGGGAGCGACTTGGCAGCTAAATGGGAGCGAGAGATTTGGAGTCAAAATGGGAGCGTGCGACTTGGTAGCTAAATGGGTTAGAGCGACTTGGTAACTACATGGGACAGAGCCACTTGGAGCAAAATGGAAAGAGAGCGACTTGGTAGCTAAATGTGAGACAGCCACTTGGTACAAAAGGGGAGAGAGCGACTTGGTAGCTAAATGGGAGAGAGCCACTTGGCAGCTAAATGGGAGAGAGCGAATTGGTATCTAAATGGGAGAGAGCCACTTCGCATCTAAATGGGAGAGAGCGACTTGGTAGCTAAATGGGAGTGAGCCACTTGGTATCTAAATTTGAGAGAGCGACTTGGCAGCTAAATGGGAGCGAGCAACTTGGAGGCAAAAAGGGAGAGAGCGACTTGGTAGCTAAATGGGAGTGAGCCACTTGGTACAAAATAGGAGAGAGCGACTTGGTAGCAAAATGAGAGAGAGCGACTTGGTAGCTAAATGGGAGAGAGCGACTTGGTAGCAAAATGGGAGAGAGCTACTTGGTAGCTATATGGGAGAGAGCCACTTGGTAGCTAAATGGGAGGGAACCACTTAGTAACAAAATGGGAGAGAGCGACTTGGTAGCTAAATGGGAGAGAACGACTTGTAGCTAAATGGGAGAGAGCGACTTGGGAGCAAAATTGGAGAGAGTGACTTGGTACAAAATGGGAGAGAGCGTCCTGGTAGCAAAATGGGAGAGAGCGACTTGGTAGCTAAGTGGGAGAGAGCCTCTTGGTACAAATTGGGAGAGATGCACTTGGTAGCAAAATGGGAGAGAGCGACTTGATGGCTAAATGGGAGAGAGCGACTTGGTAGCAAAATGGGAGAGAGGAACATGGTAGCTAAATGGCAGAGAGCGACTTGGTAGCTAAATGGGTGAGAGCGACTTGGTAGCTAAACGGGAGATAGACACTTGGCAGCTGAGTGGGAGAGAGCGACTTGGTAGCTAAATGGGAGAGAGCGACTTGGCATCTAAATGGGCGAGAGCGACTTGGTAGCTAAATGGGAGAGAGCCACTTGGTGGATAAATGGGAGAGAGCGACTTGGTAGCTAAATGGGAGAGAGCCACTTGGTAGATAAATGGGAGAGGGCGACTTGGTAGCTAAATGGGAGAGAGCGACTTGGTAAATAAATGGGAGAGAGCCACTTGGCATCTAAATGGGAGAGAGCGACTCGGTAGCTAAATGGGAGAGAGCCACTTGGTAGATAAATGGGAGAGAGCGACTTGGTAGCTAAATGGGAGAGAGCGACTTGGCAGCTAAATGGGAGCGAGCGACTTGGAGTCAAAATGGGAGAGAGCGACTTGGTAGCTAAATGGGTTAGAACGACTTGGTAACTAAATGGGACAGTGCCACTTGGAGCAAAATGGAAAGAGAGCGACTTGGTAGCTAAATGTGAGACAGCCACTTGGTACAAAATGGAAGAGTGCGACTTGGTAGCTGAATGGGAGAGACCCACTTGGCAGCTAAATGGGAGAGAGCGAATTGGTATCTAAATGGGAGAGAGCCACTTCGCATCTAAATGGGAGAGAGCGACTTGGTAGCTAAATGGGAGTGAACCACTTGGTATCTAAATGGGAGAGAGCGTCTTGGCAGCTAAATGGGAGCGAGCAACTTGGAGGCAAAATGGGAGAGAGCGACTTGGTAGCTAAATGGGAGAGAACCACTTAGTAGCAAAATGGGAGAGAGCAACTTGGTAGCTAAATGGGAGAGAGCGACTTGGTAGCTAAATGGGAGAGAGCGACTTGGTAGCTAAATGGGAGAGAGCCACTTGGTAGCTAAATGGGAGGGAACCACTTAGTAACAAAATGGGAGAGAGCGACTTGGTAGATAAATGGGAGAGTGCGGCTTGGTAGCTAAATGGGAGAGAGCGACTTGTAGCTAAATGGGAGAGAGCGACTTGGTAGCAAAATTGGAGAGAGTGACTTGGTACAAAATGGGAGAGAGCGTCTTGGTAGCAAAATGGGAGCGAGCAACTTGGAGGCAAAATGGGAGAGAGCGACTTGGTAGCTAAATGGGAGAGAACCACTTAGTAGCAAAATGGGAGAGAGCAACTTGGTAGCTAAATGGGAGAGAGCGACTTGGTAGCTAAATGGGAGGGAACCACTTAGTAACAAAATGGGAGAGAGCGACTTGGTAGATAAATGGGAGAGTGCGGCTTGGTAGCTAAATGGGAGAGAGCGACTTGTAGCTAAATGGGAGAGAGCGACTTGGTAGCAAAATTGGAGAGAGTGACTTGGTACAAAATGGGAGAGAGCGTCTTGGTAGCAAAATGGGAGAGATCGACTTGGTAGCTAAGTGGGAGAGAGCCTCTTGGTACAAATTGGGAGAGATGCACTTGGCAGCAAAACGGGAGAGAGCGACTTGATGGCTAAATGGGAGAGAGCGACTTGGAAGCAAAATGGGAGAGAGCAACTTGGTAGCTAAATGGGAGGGAGCGACTTGGTAGCTAAATGGGTGAGAGCGACTTGGTAGCTAAATGGGAGAGAGACACTTGGCAGCTAAGTGGGAGAGAGCGACTTGGTAACTAAATGGGAGAGAGCGACTTGGCATCTAAATGGGGGAGAGCGACTTGGTAGCTAAATGGGAGAGAGCCACTTGGTAGATAAATGGGAGAGAGCGACTTGGTAGCTAAATGGGAGAGAGCCACTTGGTAGATAAATGGGAGAGGGCGACTTGGTAGCTAAATGGGAGAGAGCGACTTGGGAAATAAATGGGAGAGAGCCACTTGGCATCTAAATGGGAGAGAGCGACTTGGTAGCTGAATGGGAGAGAGCCACTTGGTAGATAAATGGGAGAGAGCGACTTGGTAGCTAAATGGGAGGGATCGACTTGGCAGCTAAATGGGAGCGAGAGATTTGGAGTCAAAATGGGAGCGTGCGACTTGGCAGCGAAATGGGTTAGAGCGACTTGGTAACTAAATGGGACAGAGCCACTTGGAGCAAAATGGAAAGAGAGCGACTTGGTAGCTAAATGTGAGACAGCCACTTGGTACAAAAGGGGAGAGAGCGACTTGGTAGCTAAATGGGAGAGAGCCACTTGGCAGCTAAATGGGAGAGAGCGAATTGGTAGCTAAATGGGAGTGAGCCACTTGGTATCTAAATGGGAGAGAGCGACTTGGCACTAAATGGGAGCGAGCAACTTGGAGGCAAAATGGGAGAGAGCGACTTGGTAGCTAAATGGGAGAGAGCCACTTGGTACAAAATAGGAGAGAGCGACTTGGTAGCAAAATGAGAGAGAGCGACTTGGTAGCTAAATGGGAGAGAGCGAATTGGTAGCAAAATGGGAGAGAGCTACTTGGTAGCTAAATGGGAGAGAGCGACTTGGTAGCTAAATGAGAGAGAGCAACTTGGTAGCTAAATGGGAGTGAACGACTTGGTAGCAAAATTGGAGACAGTGACTTGGTATAAAATGGGAGAGAGCGTCTTAGTAGCAAAATGGGAGAGAGCGACTTGGTACCTAAGTGGGAGAGATCCTCTTGGTAGCAAAATTGGAGACAGTGACTTGGTACCAAATGGGAGAGAGCGACTTGGTGGTTAAATGGGAGAGAGCGACTTGTTAGCAAAATGGGAGAGAGGAACTTGGTCGCTAAATGGAAGAGAGCGACTTGGTAGCTAAATGGGAGAGAGCCACTTGGCAGCTAAGTGGGAGAGAGCGACGTGATAGCTAAATGGGAGAGAGCGACATGGTAACCAAATGGGAGAGAGCCACTTGTCATCTAAATGGGAGAGAGCGACTTGGTAGCTAATTGGGAGAGAGCGAATTGGCAGCTAAATGGGAGAGAGCGAATTGGCAGCTAAATGGGAGCGAGCGACTTGGAGTCAAAATGGGAGAGAGCGACTTGGTAGCTAAATGGGAGAGAGGGACTTGGTAACTAAATGGGACAGAGCCACTTGGTGCAAAATGGAAAGGGAGCGACTTGGTAGCTAAATGTGAGAAAGCCACTTGTTACAAAATGCGAGAGAGCGACTTGGAAGCTAAATGGGAGAGAGCCACTTGGCAGCTAAATGGGAGAGAGCGAATTGGTATGTAAATGGGAGAGAGCCACTTCGCATCTAAATGGGAGAGAGCGACTTGGTAGCTAAATGGGAGTGAGCCACTTGGTAGCTAAATGGGAGAGAGCGACTTGGCAGCAAAATGGGAGCGAGCAACTTGGAGGCAAAATGGGAGAGATCGACTTGGTAACTAAATGGGAGAGAGCAACTTGGTTCAAAATAGGAGAGAGCGGCGTGGTAGCAAAATGAGAGAGAGCGACTTTGTAGCTAAATGGGAGAGAGCGACTTGGTGGAATATTGGGAGAGAGTGACTTGGTAGTTAAATGGGTGAGAGCGACTTGGAAGCTATTTGGGTGTGAGCGACTTGGTAGCTATTTGGGAGAGAGCCTCTTGGCAGCTAATTGGGAGAGAGCGACTTGGTAGCTAAATGGGAGAGAGCAACTTGGTAACTAATTGTGAGAGAGCCACTTGGCATATAAATGGGAGAGACGGACTTGGTAGCTGAATGGGAGAGAGCGAATTGGTAGCTAAATGGGACAGAGTGATTGGTAGCTAAATTGGAGAGAGCCACTTGGCAGCTAAATGGGAGAGAGCGAATTGGTTACTAACTGGGTGGGAGCCATTTGGCAGCTAAATGGGAGAGAGCGACTTGGCAGCTAAATGGGAGAGAGCCACTTGGCAGCTAAATGGGAGAGAGTGACTTGGTAGCTAAATGGGAGAAAGCGACTTGGTAACTAAATGGGAGAGAGTGACTTGGTGACTAAATGGGAGAGAGCGATTGTTAGCTAAATGGGAGAGAGCCACTTGGTACATAAGGGAGAGAGCCACTTGGTGGCAACATGGGAGAGAACGACTTGGCAGCTAAATGGGAGAGAGCGACTTGGCAGCAAAATGGGAGAGAGCGACTTGGAAGCTAAATGGGAGAGAGCGACTTGGTAGCTAAATGGGAGAGAGGGAATTGTTAACTAAATGGGAGAGAGCCGCTTGGCATCTATTTGGGAGAGAGCGACTTGGTAGCTAAATGGGAGAGGGCCACTTGGTAGCTAAATGGGAGAGAGCGAATGGTAATTAAATGGGAGAGAGCCGCTTGGTAGCTAAATGGTTGTGAGCGACTTGGTGACTAAATGGGACAGAGCCACTTGGTGCAAAATGGGAGAGAGCGAATTGGTAGCTAAATGGGAGAGAGCCACCTGGTACACAATGGGAGAGAGCGACTTGGTAGCTAAATGGGAGAGAGCCAATTGACAGCTAAATGGGAGAGAGCGAATTGGTAACTAAATGGGAGCGAGCCACTTGGCAGCTAAATGGGAGAGAGCGACTTGGTAGCTAAATGGGAGAGAGCCACTTGGTAGCTAAATTTGAGAGAGTGACTTGGCAGCTAAATGGGAGAGAGCGACTTGGAGGCAACATGGGTGAGAGCGACTTGGTAGCTAAATGGGAGAGAGCCACTTGGGACAAAATGGGAGAGAGCGACTCGGTAGCAAAATGGGAGAGAGCGACTTGATAGCTAAATGGGAGAGAACGACCTGGTAGCTATTTGAGTGTGAGCGACTTGGTAGCTAACTGGGAGAGAGCCACTTGGCAGCTAAATGGGAGAGAGCGACGTGGTAGCTAAATGGGAGAGAGCGACTTGGTAACTAAATGGTGGAGAGCCACTTGGCAGCTAAATGGGAGAGAGCAGCTTGGTAGCTAAATGGGAGAGAGCCACCTGGTAGCTAAATGGGAGAGAGCGACTTGTTAACTAACTGGGAGAGCGCCACTTGGCAGCTAAATGGGAGAGAGCGACTTGGTAGCTAAATGGGAGAGAGCCACTTGGCAGCTAAATGGGAGAGAGCGAATTGGCAGCTAAATGGGAGCGAGCGACTTGGAGTCAAAATGGGAGAGAACGACTTGGTAGCTAAATGGGAGAGAGCGACTTGGTAACTAAATGGGAGAGAGCCACTTGGTGTAAAATGGAAAGAGAGCGACTTGGTAGCTAAATGTGAGAGAGCCACTTGGTACAAAATGGGAGAGAGCCACTTGGCATCTAAATGGGAGAGAGCGACTTGGTAGCTAAATGGGAGAGAGCCACTTGGCAGCTAAATGGGAGAGAGCGACTTGGCATCTAAATGGGAGAGAGCTACTTGGTACAAAATGGGAGAGCTCGACTTGGGAACAAAATGCGAGAGAGCCACTTGGTACAAAATGGGAGAGAGCCACTTGGTAGCAAAATGGGAGAGAGCGACTTGCAAGCTAAATGGGAGAGAACGACTTGGTAGCAAAATAGGAGAGAGCGACATGGTAGCGAAATGGGAGAGAGGAACTTGGTCGCTAAATGGGAGAGAGCCACTTGGCAGCTAAATGGGAGAGAGTGAATTGGTAACTTAATGGGAGAGAGCCACTTGGCATCTAAATGGGAGAGAGCGACTTGTTAGCCAAATGGGAGAGAGCGACTTGGTAGCTAAATGGGAGAGAGCCATTGGTACAAAATGGGAGAGAGCCACTTGGTAGCAAAATGTGAGTTAGCGACTTGGTCGCTAAATGTGAGAGAACGACTTGGTAGCAAAATGGGAGAGAGTGATTTGGTAGCTAAATGGGAGAGAGCGACTTGGTAGCTAAATGGGTGAGAGCGACTTGGTAGCTAAATGGGAGAGAGCCACTTGGCAGCTAAATGGGAGAGAGCGACTTGGCAGCTAAATGGGAGAGAGCGAATAGGTAGCTAAATGCGAGATGGCACTTGGCAGCTAAATGGGAGAGAGCGACTTGGTAGCTAAATGGGAGAGAGCGACTTGGTAACTAAATGGGAGAGAGCGACTTGGTAGCTAAATGGGAGAGAGCAACTTGGTAGCTAAATGGCAGAGAGCCACTTGGTAGCTAAATGGGAGTGAACCACTTAGAAGCAAAATGGGAGAGAGCGACTTGGTAGCTAAATGGGAGAGAACGACTTGGTAGCTAAATGGGAGAGAGCAACTTGGTAGCTAAATGGCAGAGAGCCACTTGGTAGCTAAATGGGAGTGAACCACTTCGTAGCAAAATGGGAGAGAGCGACTTGGTAGCTAAATGGGAGAGAGCGACTTGGTAGCTAAATGCGTGAGAGCGACTAGGTTGCTAATTGGGAGAGAGACACTTGGCAGCTAAGTGGGAGAGAGCGACTTGGTAACTAAATGGGAGAGAGCGACTTGGTAACTAAATGGGACAGAGACACTTGGTGCAAAATGGATAGAGAACGACTTGGTAGCTAAATGTGACAGAGCCACTTGGTACAAAATGTGAGAGAGCGACTTGGTAGCTAAAGGGGAGAGAGTTACTTGGCAGCTAAATGGGAGAGAGCGAATTGGTATCTAAATGGGAGAGAGCCACTTCGCATCTAAATGGGAGAGAGCAACTTAGTAGCTAAATGGGAGTGAGCCACTTGGTAGCTAAATGGGAGAGAGCGACTTGGCAGCTAAATGGGAGCGAGCAAATAGGAGGCAAAATGGGAGAGAGCGACTTGGTAGCTAAATGGGAGAGAGCCACTTGGTACAAAATTGGATAGAGTGACTTGGTACAAAATGGGAGAGGGCGTCTTGGTAGCAAAATGGGAGAGAGCGACTTGGTACCTAAGTGGGAGAGAGCTTCTTGGGACAAAATGGGAGAGATACACTTGGTAGCAAAATGGGAGAGAGCGACTTGGTAGCTAAATGGGAGAGAGCGACTTGGCAGCTAAATGGGAGCGAGCGACTTGGAGTCAAAATGGGAGAGAGCGACTTGGTAGCTAAGTGGGAGAGAGCGACTTGGTAACTAAATGGGACACAGCCACTTGGTACAAAATGGGAGAGAGTGACTTGGTAGCTAAATGGGAGAGAGCCACTTGGCAGCTAAATGGGAGAGAGCGAATTGGTATCTAAATGGGAGAGAGCCACTTTGCATCTAAATGGGAGAGAGCGACTTGGTAGCTAAATGGGAGTGAGCCACTTGGTAGCTAAATGGGAGAGAGCGACTTGGCAGCTAAATGGGAGCGAGCAACTTGGAGGCAAAATGGGAGAGAGTGACTTGGTAACAAAATGGGAGAGAGCGACTTGGTAGAGAAATGGGAGAGAGTGACTTGGTAGCTCAATGGGAGAGAGCGAATCGGCAGCTAAATGGGAAAGGGCAACTTTGTAGCTAAATGGGGGAGAGGCAGTTGGCAGCTAAATGGGAGAGAGCGAATTGGTAACTAAATGCGAGAGAGTCACTTGGCATCTAAATGGGAGAGAGCGACTTGGTAGCTAAATGGGAGAGAGAGACCTGGAGGCAAAATGGGAGCGATCGACTTGGAGGCAAAATGGGAGAGAGCGACTTGGTAGCTAAATGAGAGAGAGACACTTGGCAGCTAAATGGGAGAGAGCGACTTGATAGCTAAATGGGAGAGAGCAACTTGATAGCTGAATGGGAGAGAGACACTTGATAGGTAAATGGGAGAGAGCGACATGGTAACTAAATGGGAGAGAGCCACTTGGCAGCTAAAAGGGAGATTGCGACTTGGCAGCTAAATGGGAGATGGCGACTTGGTAACTAACTGGGAGAGAGACACTTGGCAGCTAAATGGGAGGCATCGAATTGTTAGCTAATTGGGAGAGAGCCACATGGCAGCTAAATGGGAGAGAGCGATTTGGTAGCTAAATGGGAGAGAGCGAGTTGGTAACTAAATGGGACTGAGCCACTTGGTACAAAATGGGAGAGCGTGACTTGGTTGCTAAATGAGAGAGAGCCACTTGGTAGCAAAATGGGAGAGAGCGACTTGGTAGCTAAACGGGAGAGAATGACTTATAGCAAAATGGGAGAGAGCGACTTGGTAGCTAAATGGGAGAGAGCGACTTGGTAGCTAAATGGGTGAGAGCGACTTGGTTGCTAAATGGGAGAGAATCACTTGGCAGCCAAATGGAAGAGAGCGTCTTGGTGACTATCTGGGAGAGTGCCACTTGGCAGCTAAATGGGAGAGAGCGAATTGGTAGCTAAATGGGAGCGAGCCACTTGGTACAAAATGGGAGAGAGCGACATGGTAGCTAAATGGGAGAGAGCCAGTTGGTACAAAATGGGAGAGAGCCACTTTGTTGCAAAATGGGAGAGAGCGACTTGGTAGCTAAATGTGAGAGAGCGTCTTGGTAGCAAAATGGGAGAGAGCGACTTGATAGCTAAATGGAAGAGAGCGACTTGGAAGCCAAATGGGAGAGAGCGACTTGGTAGCTAAATGGGAGAGAGCCACTTGGTTGCAAAATGGGAGAGAGTGACTTGGTAGCTAAATGCGAGAGAATGACTTGGTAACAGCATGGGAGAGAGCGACTTGGTAGCTAAATGGGAGAGAGCGACTTGGTAGCTAAATGGGTGAGAGCGACTTGGTAGCTAAATGGGAGAGAGCCACTTGGCAGCTAAATGGGAGGGAACGACTTGGTAACTAACTGGGAGAGTGCCACTTGGCAGCTAAATGGGAGAGAGCGAATTGGTAGCTAAATGGGAGATGACACTTGGCAGCTAAATGGGAGAGAGCGACTTGGTAGCTAAATGGGAGCGAGCGACTTGGTAACTAAATGGGAGAGCGACTTGGTAGCTTAATGGGAGAGAATCACTTGGTACAAAATGGGAGAAAGCGACCTGGTAGCTAAATGGGAGAGAGCCACTTGGTAGCAAAACGGGAGAGAGCGAATTGGTAGCTAAATGGGAGAGAGCGACTTGGTAGAAAAATGGGAGAGAGCGACTCGGTAGCTAAATGGGAGAGAGCAACTTAGTAGCTAAATGGGGGAGAGCCAGTTTGGCAGCTAAATGGGAGAGAGCGAATTGGTAACTAAATGTGAGAGAGCCACTTGGCATCTAAATCGGAGAGAGCGACTTGGTAGCTAAATGGGAGAGAGCGACCTGGAGGCAAAATGGGAGCGAGCGACTTGGTAGCTGAATGAGAGAGAGATATCTTGGCAGCTAAATGGGAGAGAGCGACTTGGTAGCTAAATGGGAGAGGGCTACTTGGTAGCTAAATGGGTGAGAGCGACTTGTTAGCTAAATGGGAGAGAGCCACTTGGCAGCTAAATGGAAGAGAGCGACTTGGTAACTATCTGGGAGAGTGCCACTTGGTAGCTAAGTGGGAGAGAGCGAATTGGTAGCTAAATGGAAGATGGCACTTGGCAGCTAAATGGGAGAGAGCGACTTGGTAGCTAAATGGGAGAGAGCGACTTGGTAAATAAATGGGAGAGAGCGACTTGGTAGCTAAATGAGAGAGAGCCACTTGGTACAAAATGGGAGAAAGCGACTTGGTAGCTAAATGGGAGAGAGCCACTTGGTAGCAAAACGTGCGAGAGCGAATTTGTAGCTAAATGGGAGAGAGCAACTTGGTAGCAAAATGGGAGAGAGCGACTCGGTTGCTAAATGGGAGACAGCGACTTGGTAGCTAAATGGGACAGAGCCACTTGGCAGCTAAATGGGAGAGAGCGAATTGCTAACTAAATGGGAGAGAGGCAGTTGGCATCTAAATGGGAGAGAGCGACTTGGTAGCTAAATGGGAGAGAGCCAATTGGTAGCTAAATGGGAGTGAACGACTTTGTAGCTAAATGGGAGAGATCGACTTGGAGGCAAAATGGGAGAGAGCGACTTGGAGGCAAAATGGGAGAGAGCGACTTGGTAGCTAAATTAGTGAGAGACAGTTGGCAGCTAAATGGGAGAGAGCGACTTGGTAGCTAAATGGGAGAGAGCGACTTGGTAGCTATATTGGGAGAGAGCCACTTGGTAGCAAAATGGGAGAGAGCGGCTTGGTAGCTAAATGGGAGGGAACCACTTGGTTGCAAAATGGGAGAGAACGACTTGGTAGCTAAATGGGAGAGAGCGACTTGGTAGCTAAATGGGAGAGAGCGACTTGGTAGCTAAATGGGAGAGAGCGAATTGGTAACTAAATGGGAGAGAGCCACTTGGCAGCTAAATGGGAGAGAGCGACTTGGTAGCTAAATGGGAGGGAACCACTTGGTAGCAAAATGGGAGAGAACGACTTAGTAGCTAAATGGGAGAGAGCGACTTGGTAGCTAAATGGGAGAGAGCGACTTGGTAACTTATTCGGAGAGAGCCATTTGGTAGCTAAATGGGAGAGAGCGACTTGGTAACTAAATGGGAGAGAGCCACTTGGCAGCTAAATGGGAGAGAGCGACTTGGTAGCTAAATGGGAGGGAACCACTTGGTAGCAAAATGGGAGAGAACGACTTGGTAGCTAAATGGGAGAGAGCGACTTGGTAGCTAAATGGGTGAGAGCGACATGCTAGCTAAATGCGAGAGAGCCACTTGGCAGCTAAATGGGAGAGAACTACTTCGTAACTAACTGGCAGAGTGCCACTTGGCAACTAAAAGGGAGAGAGCGAATTGGTAGCTAAATGGGAGATGACACTTGGCAGCTAAATGGGAGAGAGGGACTTGGTAGCTAAATGGGAGCGAGCGACTTGGTAACTAAATGGGAGAGCGACTTTGTAGCTTAATGGGAGAGAGCCACTTGATACAAAATGGGAGAAAGCGACTTGGTAGCTAAATGGGAGAGAGCCACTTGGTAGCAAAACGGGAGAGAGCGACTTGGTAGCTAAATGGGAGAGAGCGACTTGGTAGGAAAATGGGAGAGAGCGAATCGGCAGCTAAATGGGAAAGGGCAACTTTGTAGCTAAATGGGGGAGAGCCAGTTGGCAGCTAAATGGGAGAGAGCGAATTGGTAACTAAATGCGAGAGAGTCACTTGGCATCTAAATGGGAGAGAGCGACTTGGTAGCTAAATGTGAGAGAGAGACCTGGAGGCAAAATGGGAGCGATCGACTTGGAGGCAAAATGGGAGAGAGCGACTTGGTTGCTAAATGAGAGAGAGGCACTTGGCAGCTAAATGGGAGAGAGCGACTTGATAGCTAAATGGGAGAGAGCAACTTGATAGCTGAATGGGAGAGAGCCACTTGATAGGTAAATGGGAGAGAGCGACATGGTAACTAAATGGGAGAGAGCCACTTGGCAGCTAAAAGGGAGATTGCGACTTGGCAGCTAAATGGGAGATGGCGACTTGGTAACTAACTGGGAGAGAGACACTTGGAAGCTAAATGGGAGGCATCGAATTGTTAGCTAATTGGGAGAGAGCCACATGGCAGCTAAATGGGAGAGAGCGACTTGGTAGCTAAATGGGAGAGAGCGACTTGGTAACTAAATGTGACCGAGCCACTTGGTACAAAATGGGAGAGCGTGACTTGGTTGCTAAATGAGAGAGAGCCACTTGGTAGCAAAATGGGAGAGAGCGACTTGGTAGCTAAACGGGAGAGAATGACTTGGTAGCAAAATGGGAGAGAGCGACTTGGTAGCTAAATGGGAGAGAGCGACTTGGTAGCTAAATGGGTGAGAGCGACTTGGTTGCTAAATGGGAGAGAATCACTTGGCAGCCAAATGGAAGAGAGCGACTTGGTAACTATCTGGGAGAGTGCCACTTGGCAGCTAAATGGGAGAGAGCGAATTGGTAGCTAAATGGGAGCGAGCCACCTGGTACAAAATGGGAGAGAGCGACTTGGTAGCTAAATGGAAGAGAGCCAGTTGGTACAAAATGGATGAGAGCCACTTTGTTGCAAAATGGGAGAGAGCGACTTGGTAGCTAAATGTGAGAGAGAGACTTGGTAGCAAAATGGGAAAGAGCGACTTGATAGCTAAATGGAAGAGAGCGACTTGGAAGCCAAATGGGAGAGAGCGACTTGGTAGCTAAATGGGAGAGAGCCACTTGGTAGCAAAATGGGAGAAAGCGACTTGGTAGCTAAATGCGAGAGAATGACTTGGTAACAGCATGGGAGAGAGCGACTTGGTAGCTAAATGGGAGAGAGCGACTTGGTAGCTAAATGGGTGAGAGCGACTTGATAGCTAAATGGGAGAGAGCCACTTGGCAGCTAAATGGGAGGGAACGACTTGGTAACTAACTGGGAGAGTGCCACTTGGCAGCTAAATGGGAGAGAGCGAATTGGTAGCTAAATGGGAGATGACACTTGGCAGCTAAATGGGAGAGAGCGCCTTGGTAGCTAAATGGGAGCGAGCGACTTGGTAACTAAATGGGAGAGCGACTTGGTAGCTTAATGGGAGAGAGTCACTTGGTACAAAATGGGAGAAAGCGACCTGGTAGCTAAATGGGAGAGAGCCACTTGGTAGCAAAACGGGAGAGAGCGAATTGGTAGCTAAATGGGAGAGAGCGACTTGGTAGAAAAATGGGAGAGAGCGACTCGGTAGCTAAATGGGAGAGAGCAACTTGGTAGCTAAATGGGAGAGAGCGACTTGCTAACTTATTCGGAGTGAGCCATTTGGTAGCTAAGTGGGAGAGAGCGACTTGGTAACTAAATGGGAGAGAGCCACTTGGCAGCGAAATGGGAGAGAGCGACTTGGTAGCTAAATGGGAGGGAACCACTTGGTAGCAAAATGGGAGAGAACGACTTGGTAGCTAAATGGGAGAGAGCGACTTGGTAGCTAAATGGGAGAGAGCGACTTGGTAGCTAAATGGGAGAGAGCGAATTGGTAGCTAAATGGGAGAGAGCCACTTGGCAGCTAAATGGAAGAGAGCGACTTGGTAACTATCTGGGAGAGTGCCACTTGGCAGCTAAGTGGGAGAGAGCGAATTGGTAGCTAAATGGGTGATGGCACTTGGCAGCTAAATGGGAGAGAGCGACTTGGTAGCTTAATGGGAGAGAGCGACTTGGTAAATAAATGGGAGAGAGCGACTTGGTAGCTAAATGAGAGAGAGCCACTTGGTACAAAATGGGAGAAAGCGACTTGGTAGCGAAATGGGAGAGAGCCACTTGGTAGCAAAACGTGCGAGAGCGACTTTGTAGCTAAATGGGAGAGAGCAACTTGTTAGCAAAATGGGAGAGAGCGACTCGGTTGCTAAATGGGAGACAGCGACTTGGTAGCTAAATGGGACAGAGCCACTTGGCAGCTAAATGGGAGAGAGCGAATTGCTAACTAAATGGGAGAGAGGCACTTGGCATCTAAATGGGAGAGAGCGACTTGGTAGCTAAATGGGAGAGAGCCAATTGGTAGCTAAATGGGAGTGAACGACTTGGTAGCTAAATGGGAGAGAGCGACTTGGAGGCAAAATGGGAGAGAGCGACTTGGAGGCAAAATGGGAGAGAGCGACTTGGTAGCTAAATGAGTGAGAGACACTTGGCAGCTAAATGGGAGAGAGCGACTTGGTAGCTAAATGGGAGAGAGCGACTTGGTAGCTATATTGGGAGAGAGCAACTTGGTAGCTAAATGGGAGAGAGCGGCTTGGTAGCTAAATGGGAGGGAACCACTTGGTAGCAAAATGGGAGAGAACGACTTGGTAGCTAAATGGGAGAGAGCGACTTGGTAGCTAAATGGGAGAGAGCGACTTGGTAGCTAAATGGGAGGGAGCGAATTGGTAACTAAATGGGAGAGAGCCACTTGGCAGCTAAATGGGAGAGAGCGACTTGGTAGCTAAATGGGAGGGAACCACTTGGTAGCAAAATGGGAGAGAACGACTTGGTAGCTAAATGGGAGAGAGCGAGTTGGTAGCTAAATGGGAGAGAGCGACTTGGTAACTTATTCGGAGAGAGCCATTTGGTAGCTAAATGGGAGAGAGCGACTTGGTAACTAAATGGGAGAGAGCCACTTGGCAGCTAAATGGGAGAGAGCGACTTGGTAGCTAAATGGGAGGGAACCACTTGGTAGCAAAATGGGAGAGAACGACTTGGTAGCTAAATGGGAGAGAGCGACTTGGTAGCTAAATGGGAGAGAGCGACTTGGTAGCTAAATGGGAGATAGCGAATTGGTAGTTAAATGGGAGAGAGCGACTTGTTAGCTAAATGGGAGAGAGCCACTTGGTAGCTAAATGGGAGGGAACCACTTGGTAGCTAAATGGGAGAGAGCGACTTGGTAGCTAAATGGGAGAGAGCGACTTGGTAGCTAAATGGGAGAGAGCGACTTGGTAGCTAAATGGGAGAGAGCGAATTGGTAGCTAAATGGGAGAGAGCGACTTGTTAGCTAAATGGGAGAGAGCCACTTGTTAGCTAAATGGGAGGGAACCATTTGGTAGCAAAATGGGAGAGAGCGACTTGGTAGCTAAATGGGAGAGAGCGACTTGGTAGCTAAATGGGAGAGAGCGACTTGGTAGCTAAATGGGAGAGAGCGACTTGGTAGCTAAATGGGAGAGAGCGACTTGGTAGCAAAATTGGAGAGAGTGACTTGGTACAAAGTGGGAGAGAGCGTCTTGGTAGCAAAATGGGAGAGAGCGACTTGGTAGATAAGTGGGAGAGAGCCTCTTGTTACAAAATGGGACAGATGCACGAGGGAGCAAAATGGGAGAGAGCGACTTGGTGGCTAAATGGGAGAGAGCAAATTGGTAGCAAAATGGGAGAGGGCAACTTGGTAGCTAAATGGGAGAGAGCGACTTGGTAGCTAAATGAGTGAGAGGGACTTGGTAGCTAAATGGGAGAGAGACACTTGGCAGCTGAATGGGAGAGAGCGACTTGCATGCAAAATGGGAGAGAGCGACTTGGAGGCAAAATGGGAGAGAGCGACTTGGTAGCTAAATGAGTGAGAGACACTTGGCAGCTAAATGGGAGAGAGCGACTTGGTAGCTAAATGGGAGAGAGCGACTTGGTAGCTATATTGGAAGAGAGCCACTTGGTAGCTAAATGGGAGAGAGCAGCTTGGTAACTAAATGGGAGAGAGCCTCTTGGTAACTAAATGGGAGAGAGCCATTTGGTAGTTAAATGGGAGAGAGCGACTTGGTAACTAAATGGGAGAGAGCCACTTGGCAGCTAAATGGGAGAGAGCGACTTGGTAGCTAAATGGGAGGGAACCACTTGGTAGCAAAATGGGAGAGAACGACTTGGTAGCTAAATGGGACAGAGCGACTTGGTAGCTAAATGGGAGAGAGCGACTTGGTAGCTAAATGGGAGAGAGCGAATTGGTAGCTAAATGGGAGAGAGCGACTTGTTAGCTAAATGGGAGAGAGCCACTTGGTAGCTAAATGGGAGGGAACCACTTGGTAGCTAAATGGGAGAGAGCGACTTGGTAGCTAAATGGGAGAGAGCGACTTGGTAGCTAAATGGGAGAGAGCGACTTGGTAGCTAAATGGGAGAGAGCGAATTGGTAGCTAAATGGGAGAGAGCGACTTGTTAGCTAAATGGGAGAGAGCCACTTGGTAGCTAAATGGGAGGGAACCACTTGGTAGCAAAATGGAAGAGAGCGACTTGGTAGCTAAATGGGAGAGAGCGACTTGGTAGCTAAATGGGAGAGAGTGACTTGGTAGCTAAATGGGAGAGAGCGACTTGGTAGCTAAATGGGAGAGAGCGACCTGGTAGCAAAATTGGAGAGAGTGACTTGGTACAAAATGGCAGAGAGCGTCTTGGTAGCAAAATGGGAGAGAGCGACTTGGTAGATAAGTGGGAGAGAGCCTCTTGTTACAAAATGGGACAGATGCACTTGGGAGCAAAATGGGACAGAGCGACTTGGTGGCTAAATGGGAGAGAGCGAATGGGTAGCAAAATGGGAGAGAGCAACTTGGTAGCCAAATGGGAGAGAACGACTTGGTAGCTAAATGAGTGAGAGGGACTTGGTAGCTAAATGGGAGAGAGACACTTGGCAGCTGAATGGGAGAGAGCGACTTGGTAGCTAAAGGGGAGAGAGCGACTTGGTAACTAAATGGGAGAGAGCCACTTGGCATCTAAATGGGAGTGAGCGACTTGGTAGCTAAGTGCCAGGGAGCCACTTGGTAGATAAATGAGAGAGAGCGACTTGGTAGCTAAATGGGAGAGAGCGACTTGGCAGCTTAATGGGAGCGAGCGACTTGGAGTCAAAATGGGAGAGAGCGACTTGGTAGCTTAATGGGAGAGAGCGACTTGGTAACTAAATGGGACAGAGCCACTTGGTGTAAAATGGAAAGGGAGCGACTTGATAGCTGATGCGCTATCAATAACTCAAAAGACTGAGATTAAGCGATTAATTAACAGGCTTTATTAACAAGGAAATGAAGATGTGCCTCGAGTGGTCGATCGGTCCAGAATACAAAGGGGCTGTGGAGCAGTCACCTTTATACCTGGATTCGTGGGAGGAGTCAGCCGAGGCATGTACAGGCATGTACACAGTGGAATACAAACAGTGGTTTACCACATTCACTCCTTGTTTAAAATTGAGTCCGGCGGGGTGAAGTGTATTAAAAGTTAATGTATTGGAATCTCTCCGGAGGTCTTGTCTGCCGCTGTGATCGACGTGGTGATGGCAGGGGTAGTGAAGCTTTCGGTGTCGAGTCCCGCATAGGCTGGGGCACTGGTGTGTAGTCCTCGTAGATGTCGAGTGGGTCGCGGGGCCCAGGCCTGCCGTCTGCTGGGGCTGGATATCGGATCGTGGGGGGGTGGTGGTAGTGGTTGGTGGGTTACTGCGGCCCCTGAGGGTGCGTGGTCTCTTATGGAGACTGTGTCCTCCTGCCCGTCCGGGTACGCAATATAAGCATACTGGGGGTTGGCGTGGTGGAGGTCGACCCTCTCGACCAGGGAGTCTGTTTTATGCATCCTCACGTGTCTTCTCAGTAGGACCGGCACTGGGGACGTCAGCCATGGCGGTAGCGATGACCCCGATGTTGACTTCCTTGGGAAGACAAACATTTTCTCATGAGGGGTGGCGTTAATGGCAGTGCAGAGCAGTGACCGAATAGAGTGGAGCGCATCGGGGAGCACTTCCTGCCAGCGGGAGGTCGGAAGGTCCCTAGACTTTAAGGCTAGCAGGGCGGCCTTCCAAACTGTCGCATTCTCTCTTTCCACCTGTCCGTTCCCCCGGGGGTTGTAACTGGTGGTCCTGCTTGTGGCAATACCCCTAGCTAGCAGGTACTGATGGAGTTCGTCGCTCATAAACGATGAGCCCCGGTCGCTATGGATATAGCTGGGGAAACCGAACAGGGTGAAGAGGTCGTTCAGACATTTAATGACCGTGGCACTGGTCATGTCTGGGCAGGGGATGGCGAACGGGAAACGGGAGTACTCATCAATAATATTGAGGAAGTACACATTGCGGTCGGAGGAGGGGAGAGGCCCTTTAAAATCAATGCTCAGTTGCTCGAAGGGGCGAGTGGCTTTTATCAGGTGAGCCCTGTCTGGTCTGTAAAAGTGTGCTTTGCACTCAGCGCAGACTTGGCAGTTCCTGGTCATGGTCCTGACCTCCTCAATGAAGTAAGGCAGGTTGCGGTTCTTGATGAAGTGGAAGAACCTGGTGACCCCCGGGTGGCAGAGGTCATTGTGGAGGGCCCGCAGTCTATCGATCTGCGCTCTGGCGCAGGTGCCAAGCGATAGAGCATCCGGGGATTCATTGAGCTTCCCGGGCCGGTACACGATCTCGTAATTGTAGGTGGAAAGTTCGATTCTCCACCTCAAGATCTTGTCGTTTTTGATTTTGCCCCTCTGCTTGTTGTTAAACATGAAAGCAACTGAACGCTGGTCAGTGAGCAGGGTAAATCGTTTTCCGGCCAGGTAGTGCCTCCAATGACGCACAGCCTCCACAATAGCCTGGGCCTCCTTCTCAACAGTGGAGTGTCTGGTCTCCGGGCCCTGGAGGGTTTGTGAAAAGAAGGCCACGGGTCTCCCCGCCTGATTGAGGGTAGCGGCCAGGGCAAAGTCGGACACGTCGCTTTCCACCTGGAAGGGGATGGATTCATCCACTGCGTGCATGGTGGCTTTGGCAATGTCTTCCTTGATACGGTGGAAGGCTAAGCGGGCCTCTGCCGTCACGGGAAAAGAAGTGGACTTGATCAGCGGATGGGCCTTGTCCGCATAGTAAGGGACCCACTGGGCGTAATAGGAGAAAAACCCTAGGCACCTCTTCAGGGCCTTGAGGCAGTGGGGCAGTGGGAGTTACATAAGGGGATGCATCCGGTCGGGGTCGGGTCCGATGACTCCATGTTCCACAACACAGCCAAGGATGGCGAGGTGGATTGTGCGGAATATGAACTTCTCCTTGTTATACGTCAGGTTGAGGAGTTTGGCGGTGCAGAGGAATTTTTTGATGTTTGCGTCATGGTCCTGCAAGTCATGGCCGCAGATGGTCACATTGTCCAGATATGGGAAAGTGGCCTGCAACGCATTTTGATTGACCATCCGGTCCATCTCCCTTTGGAAGACGGAGACCACTTTGGTGACGCCAAAGGGAACCCTAAGGAAGTGAGAGAGGCGGCCGTTTGCCTCAAAGGCAGTATACTGGCGGTCCTCAGGGTGGATAGGGTGCTGGTGGTAAGCTGATTTCAGGTCAATGGTCGAGAAGACGCGGTACTGTGCGATCTGTTTGACAATATCAGCTATGCAGGGGAGTGAGTAAGCGTCCAGCAGGGTGCAGCAATTTATTGTCTGGCTGTAGTCGATGACCAGGTGCTGCTTCTCGCCAGTCTTAATGACCACAACCTGGGCTCGCCAGGGGCTGGTGCTGCCCTCAATAATCCCTTCCTTCAGGAGCTGCTCCACTTCGGTTTTAATGAAAACCCTGTCCCCGGCACTGTATCGCCTGTATGTGGCGATGGGCTTACAGTCGGGGGTGAGGTTAGCAAACAGTAGGGGGGTGTGACTCTGAGTGTGGAGAGGTTGCACCTGGTGCGCAGTGGGCAATTTGGAAGCTGCTGGCTGCAGACTGTAAGTTGGAGGAGGGGTCCACCGTACACCATCGTAACACTTTCAAGGTGGCACTGAAAATCTAACCCCAGTAGAATGGCAGCGCAGAGGTCGGGCAGGACCGGAAGTTTAAAATTATCGTACACAGTCCCATCTACTACGAGTGTCACCACGCAGTAGCTGCCAATCTCCGCCGACTGGGACTCGGAGGCCATAGAAATCCGCTGGTGCGCAGGCAGGACTGGGAGAGAGCAACGCCGCACAGTGTCGGGGTGGATGAAGCTCTCCGTGCTCCCAGAGTCAAAAAGGCAGATTGTTTCGTGACCATTTACCTTAATGTCCATTGTGGAACTGGCCAGCTGGTGCGGTCTCGCTTGATCCAGTGTAACGGAGGCCAGCGTAGGGGTCGGAGTGTCACTGCGGGTATCAGATGAGGCGGTGTTGGGGGCCTGTTGTGTCCCGTCTGTCGTCAAAGATGGCGGCGTCCATGATCCCCATGTGGCTGGAGGCGTCCAAAATGGCTGCTGTTCTGGTGGTTCGCACATGGCTGGGGAGGCCCAAGATGGCGGCCCGCACGGCCCACACGCGGTGCTGCTGGGGTTCGGGTGGCTTTGGCTCTGCAGATGCTGGCGTAGTGTCCCTTCTTCCCGCAGCCCGAGCAGATCGCATTTTTCGCCGGGCAGCGTGCTCTGGGGTGTTTGGCCTGGCCACAGAAGTAGCATTTCTGGCCTTGGGGCACTGCTGTCTGGCCTTGGGACACTGCTGCGGTAGTTGGGCCGTTGCTGGGATGTGGCTGGGGTGGCAAGGCGCTATGAGACGGTTCTACCGTGTCCCAGGCTGTCGTCCCCCGCGGCGTCCATGGTGCAGAGGAGTAGGCATCCATGCCCCGGTAGGCTGCGTCTAATGATAGTGCGAGTTCAGAGGCCTTGTTGAGATCGAGGTCACTCTGCTCCAGCAGTCGCTGTCGGGTGTAATTGGACCTGTGGCCCGCTACAAAAGCGTCCCGGATAAGTTCCTCTGTGTACACGGTGGCCTTTACATCCTTACAACCACAGGCCCGGCCAAGCACAGACAGTGCCAGAAGGTATTCCTCGGTCGATTCCCCAGGTTGTGGTTTACGACTCCCCAGGAGGTGCCTATCGTACACCTCGTTCACTGGGCACGTGTACTGGTCCTTGAGGAGCTTGATAGCATCCGCATACGAGGTCGCATCCTGGATGACTGAGTACACTCGGTGGTACACTTTGGAGGTCAGGACATCTAGTTTGTCCTCGTCCGATTTGATTGCAGCGGAGGTGGTCAGGAATTATTCGAAACACCTAAGCCAGTGAGTAAACTTGGTGGATGAGTCCGCCTCCCGATGATCTAAGTCCAGGCATGCTGGTGTGAGGAACTTCTCCATTATAAAAATCTTGTTAATAAAATTGATGCGCTATCAATAACTCAAAAGACTGAGATTAAGCGAGTAATTAACAGGCTATATTAACAAGAGAATGAAGGTGTGCCTCGAGTGGTCGACTGGTCCAGAATACAAAGGGGCTGTGGAGCAGTCACCTTTATACCTGGATTCGTGGGAGGAGTCAGCCGAGGCATGTACAGGCATGTATACAGTGGAATACAAACAGTGGTTTACAACAGTAGCTAAATGTGAGAGAGCCACTTGCTACAAAATGGGAGAGAGCGACTTGGTAGCTAAATGGGAGAGAGCCACTTGGCAGCTAAATGGGAGAGAGTGAATTGGTATCTAAATGGGACAGAGCCACTTCGCATCTAAATGGGAGAGAGCGACTTGGTAACTAAATGGGAGAGAGAAACTTGGCAGCTAAATGGGAGAGAGCGACTTGGCAGCTAAATGGCAGATGGCGACTGGGTAGCTAAATGGGAGAGAGCGACTTGGTAGCTAAATGGGAGGGAACCACTTGGTAGCAAAATGGGAGAGAGCGACTTGGTAGCTAAATGGGAGAGAGCGACTTGGTAGCTAAATGGCAGATAGCAACTTGGTAGCTAAAAGGGAGAGAGCGACTTGGTAGCTAAATGGGAGAGAGCCACTTGGTAGCTAAATGGGCGGGAACCACTTAGTAGCAAAATCGGAGAGAGCGACTTGGAAGCTAAATGGGAGAGAGCGACCTGGTAGCTAAATGGGAGAGAGCGACTTGGTAGCTAAATGGGAGAGAACCACTTGGTAGCTAAATGGGAGGGAACCACTTAGTAGCAAAATGGGAGAGAGTGACTTGGTAGCTAAATGGGAGAGGGCGACTTGGTAGCTAAATGGGAGAGAGCGACTTGGTAGCTAAATGGGAGAGAGCGATTTGTTAACTAAATGGGAGAGAGCGACTTGGAAGCTAAATGGGAGAGAGCCATTTGGTACAAAATGGGAGAAAGCAACTTGGTAGCGAAATGGGAGAGAACCACTTGGTAGCAAAACGGGAGAGAGCGACTTGGTAGCTAAATGGAAGAGAGCGACTTTGTAGAAAAATGGGAGAGAGCGACTCGGTAGCTAAATGGGAGAGAGTGACTTGGTAGCTGAATGGGAGAGAGCCAATTGGTAGCTAAATGGGAGGGAGCGACTTGTTAGCTAAATGGGAGAGGGGGACTTGGAGGCAAAATGGGAGAGAGCGACTTGGAGGCAAAATGGGAGAGAGCGACTTGGTAGCTAAATGAGAGAGAGACACTCGGCAGCTAAATGGGAGAGAGCGACTTGGTAGCTAAATGGGAGAGAGCGACTTGGTAGCTAAATGGGAGAGAGCCACTTGGTAGCTAAATTTGAGAGAGCGGCTTGGTAACTAAATGGGAGAGAGCCACTTGGCAGCTAAATGGGAGGGAGCGACTTGGCAGCTAAATGGGAGGCAGCGAATTGTTAGCTAATTGGGGGAGAGCCACATGGCAGTTAAATGGGAGAGAGCGACTTTGTAGCTAAATGGGAGAGATTGACTTTGCAACCAAATGGGAGAGCGCGACTTGGTAACTAAATGGGAGAGAGCCACTTGGTACAAAATGGGAGAGAGCGACTTGGTAGCTAAATGGGAGAGAAGCAGTTGGTACAAAATGGGAGAGAGCCACTTGGTAGCAAAATAGGAGAGAGCGACTTGGTAGCTAAATGTGAGAGAGTGACTTGGTAGCAAAATGGGAGAGAGCGACTTGGTAGCTAAATGGGAGAGAGCGACTTGGTAGCTAAATGGGAGAGAGCCACTTGGCAGCTAAATGGGAGAGAGTGAATTGGTAACTAAATGGGAGAGAGCAAATTGGCATCTAAATGGGATAGAGCGACTTGGTAGCCAAATGGGAGAGAGCAATTTGGTAGCTAAATGGGAGAGAGCCACTTGGTACAAAATGGGAGAGAGCCACTTGGTAGCAAAATGGGAGAGAGCGACTTGGTAGCTAAATGGGAGAGAACGACTTGGTAGCAAAATGGGAGAGAGCGACTTAGTAGCTAAATGGGAGAGAGTGACTCGGCAGCTAAATGGGTGAGAGCGACTTGGTAGCTAAATGGGAGAGAGCCAGTTGGCAGCTAAATGGGAGAGAGCGACTTGGTAACTAACTGGGAGAGTGCCACTTGGCAGCTAAATAGGAGAGAGCGAATTGGTAGCTAAATGGGAGATGGCACTTGGCAGCAAAATGGGAGAGAGCGACTTGGTAGCTAAATGGGAGAGAGCGACTTGGTAACTAAATGGGAGAGAGCGACTTGGTAGCTAAATGGGAGGGAGCCACTTGATACAAAATGGGAGAAAGCGATGTGGTAGCTAAATTTGAGAGAGCCACTTGGAAGCAAAACGGGCGAGAGCGACTTGGTAGCTAAATGGGAGAGAGCAACTTGGTAGCAAAATGGGAGAGAGCGACTCGGTAGGTAATGGGAGAGAGCGACTTGGTAGCTAAATGGGAGAAACCAACTTGGCAGCTAAATGGGAGAGAGCGAATTGGTAACTAAATGGGAGAGAGCCACTTGGCATCTAAATGGGAGAGAGCGACTTGGTAGCTTTATGGGAGAGAGCCAATTGGTAGCTAAATGGGAGGGAGTGACTTGGTTGCTAAAGGGGAGAGAGCGACTTGGAGGCAAAATGGGAGAGAGCGACTTGGAGGCGAAATGGGAGAGAGAGACTTGGTAGCTAAATGAGAGAGAGACACTTGGCAGCTAAATGGGAGAGAGCGACTTGGTAGCTAAATGGGAGAGAGCGACTTGGTAGCTAAATGGGAGAGAGGCACTTGGTAGCTAAATGCGAGAGAGCGGCTTGGTAACTAAATGGGAGAGAGCCACTTGGTAACTAAATGGGAGAGAGCCATTTGGTAGCTAAATGGGAGAGAGCGACTTGGTAACTAAATGGAAGTGAGCCACTTGGCAGCTAAATGGGAGAGAGCAACTTGGCAGCAAAATGGGAGATGGCGACTTGGTAGATAAATGGGAGAGAGCGACTTGGTAGCTAAATGGGAGAGAGCGACTTGGGAGCTAAATGGGAGAGAGCCACTTGGTAGCCAAATGTGAGGGAACCACTTGGTAGCAAAATGGGAGAGAGAGACGTGGTAGCTAAATGGGAGAGAGCGACTTGGTAGCTAAATGGGAGAGAGCGACTTGGTAGCTAAATGGGAGAGAGCGACTTGGCAGCTAAATGGGAGAGAGCGACTTGGTAGCAAAATTGGAGAGAGTGACTTGGTACAAAATGGGAGAGAGCGTCTTGGTAGCAAAATGGAAGAGAACGACTTGGTAGATAAGTGGGAGAGAGCCACTTGGCAGCTAAATGGGAGAGAGCGAATTGGTACCTAAATGGGAGAGAGCCACTTGTTAGCTGAATGGAAGAGAGCCAATTGGTAGCTAAATGGGAGGGAGCGACTTGTTAGCTAAATGGGAGAGGGCGACTTGGAGGCAAAATGGGAGAGAGCGATTTGGAAGCAAAATGGGAGAGAGCGACTTGGTAGGTAAATGAGAGAGAGACACTCGGCAGCTAAATGGGAGAGAGCGACTTGGTAGCTAAATGGGAGAGAGCGACTTGGGAGCGAAATGGGAGGGAGCCACTTGGTAGCTACATGGGAGAGAGCGTCTTGGTAACTAAATGGGAGAGAGCCACTTGGTAACTAAATGGGAGAGAGCCATTTGGTAGCTAAATGGGAGAGAGCGACTTGGTAACTAAATGGGAGAGAGCCACTTGGCAGCTAAATGGGAGAGAGGGGCTTGGCAGCTAAATGGGAGATGGCGACTTAGTAACTAACTGGGAGAGAGACATTTGGCAGCTAAATGGGAGGCAGCGAATTGTTAGGTAATTGGGGGAGAGCCACATGGCAGTTAAATGGGAGAGAGCGACTTGGTAGCTAAATGCAAGAGATCGACTTTGCAACGAACTGGGAGAGAGCGACTTGGAAACTAAATGGGAGAGAGCCACTTGGTACAAAATGGCAGAGAGCGACTTGGTAGCTAAATGGGAGAGAACCAGTTGGTACAAAATGGGAGAGAGCCACTTGGTGACAAAATGGGAGAGAGCGACTTGGTAGCTAAATGGGAGAGAACGACTTGGTAGCAAAATGCGAGAGAGCGACTTGGTAGCTAAATGGGAGAGAGCGACTAGATAGCTAAATGGCTGAGAGCGACTTGGTAGCTAAATGGGAGAGAGCCACATGGCAGCTAAATGGGAGAGAGCGACTTGGTAACTAACTGGGAGAGTGCCACTTGGCAGCTAAATGGGAGAGAGCGAATTGGTAGTTAATGGGAGAGAGCGACTTGGTAACTAAATGGGAGAGAGCGACTTGGTAGCTAAATGGGTGAGAGCCACTTTGTACGCAATGGGAGAAAGCGACTTGGTAGCTAAATGGGAGAGAGCCACTTGGTAGAAAAATGGGAGAGAGCGACTCGGTAGATAATGGGAGAGAGCGACTTGGTAGCTAAATGGGAGAAACCAACTTCCAGCTAAATGGGAGAGAGCGAATTGGTAACTAAGTGGGAGAGAGCCACTTGGCATCTAATTGGGAGAGAGCGACTTGGTAGTTTTATGGGAGAGAGCCAATTGGTAGCTAAATGGGAGGGAGCGACTTGGTAGCTAAATGGGAGAGAGCGACTTGGAGGCAAAATGGGAGAGAGCGACGTGGAGGCCAAATTGGAGAGAGCGACTTGGTAGCTAAATGAGAGAGAGACACTTGGCAGCTAAATGGGAGAGAGCGACTTGTTAGCAAAATGGGAGAGAGCCACTTGGTAGCTAAATGGGAGAGAGCCACTTGGTAGCTAAATGCGAGAGAGCGGCTTGGTAGCTAAATGGGAGAGAGCCACTTGGTAACTAAATGGGAGAGAGCCATTTGGTAGCTAAATGGGAGAGAGCGACTTGGTAACTAAATGGAAGAGAGCCACTTGGCAGGTAAATGGGAGAGAGCGACTTGGCAGCTAAATGGGAGATGGCGACTTCACACCTAAATGGGAGAAAGCGACTTGGTAGCTAAATGGGAGGGAACCACTTGGTAGCAAAATGGGAGAGAGCGACTTGGTAGCTAAATGGGAGAGAGCGACCTGGTAGCTAAATGGGAGAGAGCGAATTGGTAGCTAAATGGGAGAAAGCTAATTGGTAGCTAAATGGGAGAGAGCGACTTGGTAGCTAAATGGGAGAGAGCGAATTGGTAGCTAAATGGGAGAGAGCGACTTGGTAGCTAAATGGGAGAGAGTGACTTGGTAGCTAAATGGGAGAGAGCCAATTGGTAGCTAAATGGGAGAGAGCGACTAGGTAGCTAAATGGGAGAGAGCGACTTGGTAGCAAAATTGGAGAGAGTGATTTGGTACAAAATGTGAGAGAGCGTCTTGGTAGCAAAATGGGCGAGAGCGACTTGATAGATAAGTGGGAGAGAGCCTCTTGTTACAAAATGGGAGAGATGCACTTGGTAGCATAATGGGAGAGAGCGATTTGGTGGCTAAATGGGAGAGAGCGACTTGGTACCAAAATGGGAGATAGCAACTTGGTAGCTAAATGGGAGAGAGCGACTTGGTAGCTAAATGAGTGAGAGCGGCTTGGTAGCTAAATGGGAGAGAGACACTTGGCAGCTGAATGGCATAAAGCGACTTGGTAGCTAAATGGGAGAGAGCCACTTGGCATCTAATGGGAGAGAGCGACTTGGCAGCTAAATGGGAGTGAGCGACTTGGTAGATAAATGAGACAGAGCGACTTGGTAGCTAAATGGGAGAGAGCGACTTGGCAGCTAAATGGGAGCAAGCGACTTGGAGTCAAAATGGGAGAGAGCGAGTTGGGAGGTAAATGGGAGAGAGCAACTTGGAAACTAAATGGGACAGAGCCTCTTGTTGCAAAATGGAAAGAGAGCGACTTGGTAGCTAAATGAGAGAGAGCGACTTGGTAGCTAAATGGGAGAGAGCGACTTGGTAGCTAAATGGGAGAGAGCCACTTGGCAGCTAAATGGGAGAGAGCGAATTGGTATCTAAATGGGAGGGAGCCACTTCGCATCAAAATGGGAGAGAGCGACTTGGTAACTAAATGAGAGAGAGCCACTTGGCAGCTAAATGGGAGAGAGCGACTTGGAAGCTAAATGGGAGATGGCGACTTGGTAGCTAAATGGGAGAGAGCGAATTGGTAGCTAAATGGGAGGGAACCCATTGGTCGCAAAATGGGAGAGAGCGACTTGGTAGCTAAATGGGAGAGAGCGACTTGGTAGCTAAATGGGAGAGAGCCACTTGGTAGCTAAATGGGAGGGAACCACTTAGTAGCAAAATGGGAGAGAGCGACTTGGTAGCTAAATGGGAGAGAGCGACCTGGTAGCTAAATGGGAGAGAGCGACTTGGTAGCTAAATGGGAGAGAGCCACTTGGTAGCTAAATGGGAGGGAACCACTTAGTAGCAAAATGGGAGAGAGCGACTTGGTAGCTAAATGGGAGAGAGCGACTTGGTAGCTAAATGGGAGAGAGCAACTTGGTACCTAAATGGGAGAGAGTGACCTCGTAGCTAAATGGGAGAGAGCGACTTGGTAGCAAAATTGGAGAGAGTGACTTGGTACAAAATGGGAGAGAGCGTCTTGGTAGCAAAATGGGAGAGAGCGACTTGGTAGCTAAGTGGGAGAGAGCCTCTTGGTACAAAATGGCAGAGATGCACTTGGTAGCAAAATGGGAGAGAGCGACTTGGTGGCTAAAAGGGAGAGAGCGACTTGGTAGCAAAATGGGAGAGAGCAACTTGGTAGCTCAATGGGATAGGGCGACTTGGTAGCTAAATGGGAGAGAGACACTTGGCATATAAATGGAAGAGAGCGTTTGGTAGCTAAATGGGAGAGATCCACTTGGTAGATAAATGGGAGAGAGCGACTTGGTAGCGAAATGGGAGAGAGCGATTTGGAAACTAAATGGGACAGAGCAACTTGGTGTAAAATGGAAAGAGAGCTACTTGGTAGCTAAATGTGAGAGAGCCACTTGGCAGCTAAATGGGAGACAGCGACTTGGTAGTTAAATGGGAGAGAGCGACTTGGTAACAAAATGTTGGAGAGCCGCTTGGCAGCTAAAAGGGAGAGAGCAGCTAGGTAGCTAAATGGGAGAGAGCCACTTAGTAGCAAAATGGGAGAGAGCGACTTGGTAGCTAAATGGGAGAGAGCGACTTTTTAGCTAAATGGCAGAGAGCGACTTGGTAGCTAAATGGGAGAGAGCCACTTGGTAGCTAAATGGGAGGGAACCACTTAGTAATAAAATGGGAGAGAGCGACTTGGTAGATAAATGGGAGAGAGCGACTTGGTAGCTAAATGGGAGAGAGCGACTTGGTAGCTAAATGGGAGAGAACGACTTGTAGCTAAATGGGAGAGAGCGGCTTGGAAGCAAAATTGGAGAGAGTGACTTGGTACAAAATGGGAGAGAGCATCTTGGTAGCAATATGGGAGAGAGCGACTTGGTAGCGAAGTGGGAGAGAGCCTCTTGGTACAAATTGGGAGAGATGCACTTGGTAGCAAAATGGGAGAGAGCGACTTGGTTGCTAAATGGGTGAGAGCGACTTGGTAGCTAAATGGGAGAGAGACACTTGGCAGCTAAGTGGAAGAGAACGACTTGGTAGCTAAATGGGAGAGAGCGACTTGGCATCTAAATGGGAGAGAGCGACTTGGTAGCGAAATGGGAGAGAGCCACTTGGTAAATAAATGGGAGAGAGCGACTTGGTAGCTAAATGGGAGAGAGCCACTTGTTAGATAAATGGGAGAGGGCAACTTGGTAGCTAAATGGGAGAGAGCGACTTGGTAAATAAATGGGAGAGAGCCACTTGGCATCTAAATGGGAGAGAGCGACTCGGTAGCTAAATGGGAGAGAGCAACTTGGTAGATAAATGGGAGAGAGCGACTTGGTAGCTAAATGGGAGAGAGCGACTTGGCAGCTAAATGGGAGCGAGCGGCTTGGAGTCAAAATGGGAGAGAGCGACTTGGTAGCTAAATGGGTTAGAACGACTTGGTAACAAAATGGGACAGTGCCACTTGGAGCAAAATGGAAAGAGAGCGACTTGGTAGCTAAATGTGAGACAGCCACTTGGTACAAAATGGGAGAGAGCGACTTGGTAGCTAAATGGGAGAGAGCCACTTGGCAGATAAATGGGAGAGAGCGAATTGGTATCTAAATGGGAGAGAGCCAATTGGTAGCTAAATGGGAGGGAGCGACTTGGTAGCTAAATGGGAGAGAGCGACTTGGTAGCAAAATGGGAGAGAGCCACTTGGTAGCTAAATGGGAGAGAGCCACTTGGTAGCTAAATGCGAGAGAGCGGCTTGGTAGCTAAATGGGAGAGAGCCACTTGGTAACTAAATGGGAGAGAGCCATTTGGTAGCTAAATGGGAGAGAGCGACTTGGTAACTAAATGGAAGAGAGCCACTTGGCAGCTAAATGGGAGAGAGCGACTTGGCAGCTAAATGGGAGATGGCGACTTCATACCTAAATGGGAGAAAGCGACTTGGTAGCTAAATGGGAGGGAACCACTTGGTAGCAAAATGGGTGAGAGAGACTTGGAAGCTTAATGGGAGAGAGCGACTTGGTAGCTAAATGGGAGATAGCGACTTGGTAGCTAAATGGGAGAGAGCGACTAGGTAGCTAAATGGGAGAGAGCGACTTGGTAGCAAAATTGGAGAGAGTGACTTGGTACAAAATGTGAGAGAGCATCTTGGTAGCAAAATGGGCGAGAGCGACTTGATAGATAAGTGGGAGAGAGCCTCTTGTTACAAAATGGGAGAGATGCACTTGGTAGCATAATGGGAGAGAGCGATTTGGTGGCTAAATGGGAGAGAGCGACTTGGTAGCAAAATGGGAGATAGCAACTTGGTAGCTAAATGGGAGAGAGCGACTTGGTAGCTAAATGAGTGAGAGCGACTTGGTAGCTAAATGGGAGAGAGACACTTGGCAGCTGAATGGCAGAAAGCGACTTGGTAGCTAAATGGGAGAGAGCCACTTGGCATCTAATGGGAGAGAGCGACTTGGTAGCTAAATGGGAGAGAGCGACTAGGTAGATAAATGAGACAGAGCGACTTGGTAGCTAATTGGGAGAGAGCGACTTGGCAGCTAAATGGGAGCGAGCGACTTGGAGTCAAAATGGGAGAGAGCGAGTTGGTAGGTAAATGGGAGAGAGCAACTTGGAAACTAAATGGGACAGAGCCACTTGTTGCAAAATGGAAAGAGAGCGACTTGGTAGCTAAATGAGAGAGAGCGACTTGGTAGCTAAATGGGAGAGAGCGACTTGGTAGCTTCATGGGAGAGAGCCACTTGGCAGCTAAATGGGAGAGAGCGAATTGGTATCTAAATGGGAGGGAGCCACTTCGCATCTAAATGGGAGAGATCGACTTGGTAACTAAATGAGAGAGAACCACTTGGCAGCTAAATGGGAGAGAGCGACTTGGAAGCTAAATGGGAGATGGCGACTTGGTAGCTACATGGGAGAGAGCGAATTGGTAGCTAAATAGGAGGGAACCCCTTGGTCGCAAAATGGGAGAGAGCGACTTGGTAGCTAAATGGGAGAGAGCGACTTGGTAGCTAAATGGGAGAGAGACACTTGGTAGCTAAATGGGAGGGAACCACTTAGTAGCAAAATGGGAGAGAGCGACTTGGTAGCTAAATGGGAGAGAGCGACCTGGTAGCTAAATGGGAGAGAGCGACTTGGTAGCTAAATGGGAGAGAGCCACTTGGGAGCTAAATGGGAGGGAACCACTTAGTAGCAAAATGGGAGAGAGCGACTTGGTAGCTAAATGGGAGTGAGCGACTTGGTAGCTAAATGGGAGAGAGCAACTTGGTACCTAAATGGGAGAGAGTGACTTCGTAGCTAAATGGGAGAGAGCGACTTGGTAGCAAAATTGGAGAGAGTGACTTGGTACAAAATGGGAGAGAGCGTCTTGGTAGCAAAATGGGAGAGAGCGACTTGGTAGCTAAGTGGGAGAGAGCCTCTTGGTACAAAATGGCAGAGATGCACTTGGTAGCAAAATGGGAGAGAGCGACTTGGTGGCTAAAAGGGAGAGAGCGACTTGGGAGCAAAATGGGAGAGAGCAACTTGGTAGCTCAATGGGAGAGGGCGACTTGGTAGTTAAATGGGAGAGAGACACTTGGCATCTAAATGGGAGAGAGCGTTTGGTAGCTAAATGGGAGAGATCCACTTGGTAGATAAATGGGAGAGAGCGACTTGGTAGCGAAATGGGAGAGAGCGATTTGGGAACTAAATGGGACAGAGCAACTTGGTGTAAAATGGAAAGAGAGCTACTTGGTAGCTAAATGTGAGAGAGCCACTTGGCAGCTAAATGGGAGACAGCGACTTGGTAGCTAAATGGGAGAGAGCGACTTGGTAACAAAATGTTGTAGAGCCACTTGGCAGCTAAAAGGGAGAGAGCAGCTAGGTAGCTAAATGGGAGAGAGCCACTTAGTAGCAAAATGGGAGAGAGCGACTTGGTAGCTAAATGGGAGAGAGCGACTTTTTAGCTAAATGGCAGAGAGCGACTTGGTAGCTAAATGGGAGAGAGCCACTTGGTAGCTAAATGGGAGGGAACCACTCAGTAATAAAATGGGAGAGAGCGACTTGGTAGATAAATGGGATAGAGCGACTTGGTAGCTAAATGGGAGAGAGCGACTTGGTAGCTAAATGGGAGAGAACGACTTGTAGCTAAATGGGAGAGAGCGGCTTGGAAGCAAAATTGGAGAGAGTGACTTGGTACAAAATGGGAGAGAGCGTCTTGGTAGCAAAATGGGAGAGAGCGACTTGGTAGCTAAGTGGGAGAGAGCCTCTTGGTACAAATTGGGAGAGATGCACTTGGTAGCAAAATGGGAGAGAGCGACTTGGTAGCTAAATGGGTGAGAGCGACTTGGTAGCTAAATGGGAGAGAGACACTTGGCAGCTAAGTGGGAGAGAGCGACTTGGTAGCTAAATGGGAGAGAGCGACTTGGCATCTAAATGGGAGAGAGCGACTTGGTAGCGAAATGGGAGAGAGCCACTCGGTAGATAAATGGGAGAGAGCGACTTGGTAGCTAAATGGGAGAGAGCCACTTGTTAGATAAATGGGAGAGGGCGACTTGGCAGCTAAATGGGAGAGAGCGACTTGGTAAATAAATGGGAGAGAGCCACTTGGCATCTAAATGGGAGAGAGCGACTCGGTAGCTAAATGGGAGAGAGCAACTTGGTAGATAAATGGGAGAGAGCGACTTGGTAGCTAAATGGGAGAGAGCGACTTGGCAGCTAAATGGGAGCGAGCGACTTGGAGTCAAAATGGGAGAGAGCGACTTGGTAGCTAAATGGGTTAGAACGAGTTGGTAACAAAATGGGACAGTGCCACTTGGAGCAAAATGGAAAGAGAGCGACTTGGTAGCTAAATGTGAGACAGCCACTTGGTACAAATTGGGAGAGAGCAACTTGGTAGCTAAATGGGAGAGAGCCACTTGGCAGCTAAATGGGAGAGAGCGAATTGATATCTAAATGGGAGAGAGCCAATTGGTAGCAAAATGGGAGTGAGCGACTTGGTAGCTAACTGGGAGAGAGCGACTTGGAGGCAAAATGGGAGAGTGCGACTTGGTAGCTAAATGGGTGAGAGCCACTTGGTAACTAAATGGCAGAGAGCCACTTGCTAGCTAAATGGGAGAGAGTGACTTGGTAACTTAATGGGAGATAGCCGCTTGGTACAACATGTGAGAGAGCGACTTGGTAGCTAAAATGGAGAGAGCCACTTGGTACAAAATGGGAGAGAGCCACTTGGTAGCAAAATGGGAGAGAGCGACTTGGTAGCTAACTGGGAGAGAGCGACTTCACAGCTAAATGGGAGCGAGCGACTTGAAGTCAAAATGGGAGAGAGCGACTTGGTAGCTAAATTGAGAGAGCGACTTGGTAACTAAATGGGACAGAGCCACTTGGTGCAAAATGGAAAGAGAGCGACTTGGTAGCTAAATGTGAGAGAGCCACTTGGTACAAAATGGGAGAGAGCGACTTGGTAGCTAAATGGGAGAGAGCCATTTGGCAGCTAAATGGGAGAGAGCGAATTGGCATCTAAATGGGAGGGAGCCACTTCGCATCTAAATGGGAGAGAGCGACGTGGTAACTAAATGGGAGCGAGCCACTTGGCAGCTAAATGGGAGAGAGCGACTTGGCAGCTAAATGGGCGATGGCGATTTGGTAGCTAAATGGGAGAGAGCGACTTTGTAGCTAAATGGAGGGAACCACTTGGTAGCAACATGGGAGAGAGCGACTTGGTAGCTAAATGGGATCGAGCGACTTGGTAGCTAAATGGGAGAGAGCGACTTGCTAGCTAAATGGGAGAGCTACTTGATAGCTAAATGGGAGAGACCGACTTAGTAGCTGAATGGGAGAAAGCCACTTGGTAGCTAAATGGGAGGGAACCAATTAGTCGCAAAATGGGAGAGAGCGACTCGGTAGCTAAATGGGATAGAGCGACTTTTTAGCTAAATGGGAGAGAGCGACTTGGTAGCTAAATGGGAGAGAGCCACTTGGTAGCTAAATGGGAGGGAACCACTTAGTAACAAAATGGGAGAGAGCGACTTGGTAGATAAATGGGAGAGAGCGACTTGGTAGCTAAATGGGAGAGAGCGACTTGGTAGCTAAATGGGAGAGAACGACTTGTAGCTAAATGGGAGAGAGCGGCTTGGAAGCAAAATTGGAGAGAGTGACTTGGTACAAAATGGGAGAGAGCGACTTGGTAGTTAAGTGGGAGAGAGCCTCTTGGTACAAATTGGGAGAGATGCACTTGGTAGCAAAATGGGAGAGAGCGACTTGGTAGCTAAAAGGGTGAGAGCGACTTGGTAGCTAAATGGGAGAGAGACACTTGGCAGCTAAGTGGGAGAGAGCGACTTGGTAGATAAATGGGAGAGAGCGACTTGGTAGCTAAATGGGAGAGAGCCACTTGGTAGATAAATGGGAGAGGGCGACTTGGTAGCTAAATGGGAGAGAGCGACTCGGTAGCTAAATGGGAGAGAGCCACTTGGTAGATAAATGGGAGAGAGCGACTTGGTAGCTAAATGGGAGAGAGCGACTTGGCAGCTAAATGGGAGCGAGCGATTTGAGGTCAAAATGGGAGAGAGCGACTTGGTAGCTAAATGGGTTAGAACGACTTGGTAACAAAATGGGACAGTGCCACTTGGAGCAAAATGGAAATAGAGCGAATTGGTAGCTAAATGGGAGAGAGCCACTTGGCAGCTAAATGGGAGAGAGCGAATTGGTATCTAAATGGGAGAGAGCCACTTCGCATCTAAATGGGAGAGAGCGACTTGGTAGCTAAATGGGAGTGAGCCACTTGGTATCTAAATGGGAGAGAGCGACTTGGCAGCTAAATGGGAGCGAGCAACTTGGAGGCAAAATGGGAGAGAGCGACTTGGTAGCTAACTGGGAGGGAACCACTTAGTAGCAAAATGGGAGAGAGCGACTTGGTAGCTAAATGGGAGAGAGCGAATTGGTAGCTAAATGGGAGAGAGCGACTTGGTAGCTAATTGGGAGAGAGCCACTTGGTAGCTAAATGGGAGGGAACCACTTAGTAACAAAATGGGAGAGAGCGACTTGGTAGATAAATGGGAGAGTTCGACTTGGTAGCTAAATGGGAGAGAGCGACTTGTAGCTAAATGGGAGAGAGCGACTTGGTAGCAAAATTGGAGAGAGTGACTTGGTACAAAATGGGAGAGAGCGTCTTGGTAGCAAAATGGGACAGTGCCACTTGGAGCAAAATGGAAAGAGAGCGACTTGGTAGCTAAATGGGAGAGAGCCACTTGGCAGCTAAATGGGAGAGAGCGAATTGGTATCTAAATGGGAGAGAGCCACTTCGCATCTAAATGGGAGAGAGCGACTTGGTAGCTAA
The DNA here is from genome assembly GCF_052327205.1 of Somniosus microcephalus. NCBI lineage: Eukaryota > Metazoa > Chordata > Chondrichthyes > Squaliformes > Somniosidae > Somniosus > Somniosus microcephalus. The sequence goes on along the minus strand of NW_028225179.1, from coordinate 102,467,046 downwards.
ATGGGAGTGATCCACTTGGTATCTAAATGGGAGAGAGCGACTTGGCAGCTAAATGGGAGCGAGCAACTTGGAGGCAAAATGGGAGAGAGCGACTTGGTAGCTAAATGGGAGGGAACCACTTAGTAGCAAAATGGGAGAGAGCGACTTTTTGCAAAATGGGAGAGAGCGACTTGGTAGCTAAATGGGAGAGAGCCATTTGGTAGCTAAATGGGAGGGAACCACTTCGTAACAAAATGGGAGAGAGCGACTTGGTAGATAAATGGGAGAGAGCGACTTGGTAGCTAAATGGGAGAGAGCGACTTGGTTGCTAAATGGGAGAGAACGACTTGTAGCTAAATGGGAGAGAGCGGCTTGGAAGCAAAATTGGAGAGAGTGACTTGGTACAAAATGGGAGAGAGCGTCTTGGTAGCAAAATGGGAGAGAGCGACTTGGTAGCTAAGTGGGAGAGAGCCTCTTGGTACAAATTGGGAGAGATGCACTTGGGAGCAAAATGGGAGAGAGCGACTTGGTAGCTAAATGGGTGAGAGCGACTTGGTAGCTAAATGGGAGAGAGACACTTGGCAGCTAAGTGGGAGAGAGCGACTTGGTAGATAAATGGGAGAGAGCGACTTGGTAGCTAAATGGGAGAGAGCCACTTGGTAGATAAATGGGAGAGGGCGACTTGGTAGCTAAATGGGAGAGAGCGACTTGGTAAACAAATGGGAGAGAGCCACTTGGCATCTAAATGGGAGAGAGCGACTCGGTAGCTAAATGGGAGAGAGCCACTTGGAGCAAAATGGAAAGAGAGCGATTGGTAGCTAAATGTGAGACAGCCACTTGGTACAAAATGGGAGAGAGCGACTTGGTAGCTAAATGGGAGAGAGCCACTTGGCAGCTAAATGGGAGAGAGCGAATTGGTATCTAAATGGGAGAGAGCCACTTCGCATCTAAATGGGAGAGAGCGACTTGGTAGCTAAATGGGAGTGAGCCACTTGGTATCTAAATGGGAGAGAGCGACTTGGCAGCTAAATGGGAGCGAGCAACTTGGAGGCAAAATGGGAGAGAGCGATTTGGTAGCTAAATGGATGAGAGCGACTTGGTAGCTAAATGGGAGAGAGACACTTGGCAGCTAAGTGGGAGAGAGCGACTTGGTAACTAAATGGGAGAGAGCGACTTGGCATCTAAATGGGAGAGAGCGACTTGGTAGCTAAATGGGAGAGAGCCACTTGGTAGATAAATGGGAGAGAGCGACTTGGTAGCTAAATGGGAGAGAGCCACTTGGTAGATAAATGGGAGAGGGCGACTTGTTAGCTAAATGGGAGAGACCGACTTGGTAACTAAATGGGATAGAGCCACTTGGCATCTAAATGGGAGAGAGTGACTTGGTAGCTAAATGGGAGAGAGCCACTTGGAGATAAATGGGAGAGAGCGACTTGGTAGCTAAATGGGAGAGAGCAACTTGGCAGCTAAATGGGAGCGAGCGACTTGGAGTCAAAATGGGAGCGTGCGACTTGGTAGCTAAATGGGTTAGAGCGACTTGGTAACTAAATGGGACAGAGCCACTTGGAGCAAAATGGAAAGCGAGTGACTTGGTAGCTAAATGTGAGACAGCGACTTGGTACAAAAGGGGAGAGAGCGACTTGGTAGCTAAATGGGAGAGAGCCACTTGGCAGCTAAATGGGAGAGAGCGAATTGGAATTTAAATGGGAGAGAGCCACTTTGCATCTAAATGGGAGAGAGCGACTTGGTAGCTAAGTGGGAGTGAGCCACTTGGTAGCAAAATGGGAGAGAGCGACTTGGCAGCTAAATGGGAGCGAGCAACTTGGAGGCAAAATGGGAGAGAGCGACTTTGTAGCTAAATGGGAGAGAGCCACTTGGTCCAAAATATGAGAGAGCGACTTGGTAGCAAAATGAGAGAGAGCGACTTGGTAGCTAAATGGGAGAGAGCGACTTGGTAGCTAAATGGGAGAGAGCGACTTGGTAGCTAAATGAGAGAGAGCGAATTGGTAGCTAAATGGGAGTGGGCGACTTGGTAGCAAAATTGGAGACAGTGACTTGGTACAAAATGGGAGAGAGCGTCTTGGTAGCAAAATGGGAGAGAGCGACTTGCTACCTAAGTGGCAGAGATCCTCTTGTCAGCAAAATTGGAGACAGTGATTTGGTACAAAATGGGAGAGAGCGACTTGGTGGTTAAATGGGAGAGAGCGACTTGGTAGCAAAATGGGAGAGAGGAACTTGGTAGCTAAATGGGAGAGAGCGACTTGGTAGCTAAATGGGAGAGAGCCACTTGGCAGCTAAGTGGGAGAGAGCGACTTGGTAGCTAAATGGGAGAGAGCGACATGGTAACTAAATAGGAGAGAGCCACTTGTCATCTAAATGGGAGAGAGCGACTTGGTAGCTAAATGGGAGAGAGCGAATTGGCAGCTAAATGGGAGCGAGTGACTTGGAGTCAAAATGGGAGAGAGCGACTTGGTAGCTAAATGGGAGAGAGGGACTTGGTAACTAAATGGGTCAGAGCCACTTGGTGCAAAATGGAAAGAGAGCGACTTGGTAGCTAAATGTGAGAGAGCCACTTGTTACAAAATGGGAGAGAGCGACTTGGAAGCTAAATGGGAGAGAGCCACTTGGCAGCTAAATGGGAGAGAGCGAATTGGTATCTAAATGGGAGAGAGCCAATTCGCATCTAAATGGGAGAGAGCGACTTGGTAGCTAAATGGGAGTGATCCACTTGGTAGCTAAATGGGAGAGAGCGACTTGGCAGCAAAATGGGAGCGAGCAACTTGGAGGCAAAATGGGAGAGAGCGACTTGGCAGCAAAATGGGAGCGAGCAACTTGGAGGCAAAATGGGAGAGAGCGACTTTGTAGCTAAATGGGTGAGAGCGACTTGGAAGCTATTTGGGTGTGAGCGACTTGGTAGCTAATTGGGAGAGAGCCTCTTGGCAGCTAAATGGGAGAGAGCGACTTGGTAGCTAAATGGGAGAGAGCGACTTGGTAACTAATTGTGAGAGAGCCAATTGGCATATAAATGGGAGAGACGGACTTGGTAGCTGAATGGAAGAGAGCGAATTGGTAGCTAAATGGGAGAGAGTGATTGGTAGCTAAATTGGAGAGAGCCACTTGGTAGCTAAATGGGAGAGAGCGAATTGGTAACTCACTGGGAGAGAGCCACTTGGCAGCTAAATGGGAGAGAGCGACTTGGCAGCTAAATGGGAGAGAGGGACTTGGTAACTAAATGGGTCAGAGCCACTTGGTGCAAAATGGAAAGAGAGCGACTTGGTAGCTAAATGTGAGAGAGCCACTTGTTACAAAATGGGAGAGAGCGACTTGGAAGCTAAATGGGAGAGAGCCACTTGGCAGCTAAATGGGAGAGAGCGAATTGGTATCTAAATGGGAGAGAGCCAATTCGCATCTAAATGGGAGAGAGCGACTTGGTAGCTAAATGGGAGTGATCCACTTGGTAGCTAAATGGGAGAGAGCGACTTGGCAGCAAAATGGGAGCGAGCAACTTGGAGGCAAAATGGGAGAGAGCGACTTGGCAGCAAAATGGGAGCGAGCAACTTGGAGGCAAAATGGGAGAGAGCGACTTTGTAGCTAAATGGGTGAGAGCGACTTGGAAGCTATTTGGGTGTGAGCGACTTGGTAGCTAATTGGGAGAGAGCCTCTTGGCAGCTAAATGGGAGAGAGCGACTTGGTAGCTAAATGGGAGAGAGCGACTTGGTAACTAATTGTGAGAGAGCCAATTGGCATATAAATGGGAGAGACGGACTTGGTAGCTGAATGGAAGAGAGCGAATTGGTAGCTAAATGGGAGAGAGTGATTGGTAGCTAAATTGGAGAGAGCCACTTGGTAGCTAAATGGGAGAGAGCGAATTGGTAACTCACTGGGAGAGAGCCACTTGGCAGCTAAATGGGAGAGAGCGACTTGGCAGCTAAATGGGAGAGAGCCACTTGGCAGCTAAATGGGAGAGAGTGACTTGGCAGCTAAATGGGAGAAAGCGACTTGGTAACTAAATGGGAGAGAGTGACTTGGTGACTAAATGGGAGAGAGCCACTTGGTACATAAGGGAGAGAGCCACTTGGTGGCAAAATGGGAGAGAACGACTTGGCAGCTAAATGGGAGAGAGCGACTTGGCAGCAAAATGGGAGAGAGCGACTTGGAAGCTAAATGGGAGAGAGCGACTTGGTAGCTAAATGGGAGAGAGGGAATTGTTAACTAAATGGGAGAGAGCCGCTTGGCATCTATTTGGGAGAGAGCGACTTGGTAGCTAAATGGGAGAGGGCCACTTGGTAGCTAAATGGAAAAGAGCGAATGGTAATTAAATGGGAGAGAGCCGCTTGGTAGCTAAATGGTTGAGAGCGACTTGGTAACTAAATGGGACAGAGCCACTTGGTGCAAAATGGGAGTGAGCGAATTGGTAGCTAAATGGGAGAGAGCCACTTGGTACACAATGGGAGAGAGCGACTTGGAAGCTAAATGGGAGAGAGCCAATTGACAGCTAAATGGGAGAGAGCGAATTGGTAACTAAATGGGAGCGAGCCACTTGGCAGCTAAATGGGAGAGAGCGACTTGGTAGGTAAATGGGAGAGAGCGACTTGGAGGCAACATGGGTGAGAGCGAATTGGAAGCTAAATGGGAGAGAGCCACTTGGGACAAAATGGGAGAGAACGACTTGGTAGCAAAATGGGAGAGAGCGACTTGATAGCTAGATGGGAGAGAACGACCTGGTAGCTATTTGAGTTTGAGCGACTTGGTAGCTAAATGGAAGAGAGCCACTTGGCAGCTAAATGGGAGAGAGCGACGTGGTAGCTAAATGGGAGAGAGCGACTTGGTAACGAAATGGTGGAGAGCCACTTGGCAGCTAAATGGGAGAGAGCAGCTTGGTAACTAACTGGGAGAGAGCCATTTGGCAGCTAAATGGGAGAGAGCGACTTGGTAGCTAAATGGGAGAGAGCCACTTGGCAGTCAAAATGGGAGAGAGCGACTTGGTAGCTAAATGGGAGAGAGGGACTTGGTAACTAAATGGGTCAGAGCCACTTGGTGCAAAATGGAAAGAGAGCGACTTGGTAGCTAAATGTGAGAGAGCCACTTGTTACAAAATGGGAGAGAGCGACTTGGAAGCTAAATGGGAGAGAGCCACTTGGCAGCTAAATGGGAGAGAGCGAATTGGTATCTAAATGGGAGAGAGCCAATTCGCATCTAAATGGGAGAGAGCGACTTGGTAGCTAAATGGGAGTGATCCACTTGGTAGCTAAATGGGAGAGAGCGACTTGGCAGCAAAATGGGAGCGAGCAACTTGGAGGCAAAATGGGAGAGAGCGACTTGGCAGCAAAATGGGAGCGAGCAACTTGGAGGCAAAATGGGAGAGAGCGACTTTGTAGCTAAATGGGTGAGAGCGACTTGGAAGCTATTTGGGTGTGAGCGACTTGGTAGCTAATTGGGAGAGAGCCTCTTGGCAGCTAAATGGGAGAGAGCGACTTGGTAGCTAAATGGGAGAGAGCGACTTGGTAACTAATTGTGAGAGAGCCAATTGGCATATAAATGGGAGAGACGGACTTGGTAGCTGAATGGAAGAGAGCGAATTGGTAGCTAAATGGGAGAGAGTGATTGGTAGCTAAATTGGAGAGAGCCACTTGGTAGCTAAATGGGAGAGAGCGAATTGGTAACTCACTGGGAGAGAGCCACTTGGCAGCTAAATGGGAGAGAGCGACTTGGCAGCTAAATGGGAGAGAGGGACTTGGTAACTAAATGGGTCAGAGCCACTTGGTGCAAAATGGAAAGAGAGCGACTTGGTAGCTAAATGTGAGAGAGCCACTTGTTACAAAATGGGAGAGAGCGACTTGGAAGCTAAATGGGAGAGAGCCACTTGGCAGCTAAATGGGAGAGAGCGAATTGGTATCTAAATGGGAGAGAGCCAATTCGCATCTAAATGGGAGAGAGCGACTTGGTAGCTAAATGGGAGTGATCCACTTGGTAGCTAAATGGGAGAGAGCGACTTGGCAGCAAAATGGGAGCGAGCAACTTGGAGGCAAAATGGGAGAGAGCGACTTGGCAGCAAAATGGGAGCGAGCAACTTGGAGGCAAAATGGGAGAGAGCGACTTTGTAGCTAAATGGGTGAGAGCGACTTGGAAGCTATTTGGGTGTGAGCGACTTGGTAGCTAATTGGGAGAGAGCCTCTTGGCAGCTAAATGGGAGAGAGCGACTTGGTAGCTAAATGGGAGAGAGCGACTTGGTAACTAATTGTGAGAGAGCCAATTGGCATATAAATGGGAGAGACGGACTTGGTAGCTGAATGGAAGAGAGCGAATTGGTAGCTAAATGGGAGAGAGTGATTGGTAGCTAAATTGGAGAGAGCCACTTGGTAGCTAAATGGGAGAGAGCGAATTGGTAACTCACTGGGAGAGAGCCACTTGGCAGCTAAATGGGAGAGAGCGACTTGGCAGCTAAATGGGAGAGAGCCACTTGGCAGCTAAATGGGAGAGAGTGACTTGGCAGCTAAATGGGAGAAAGCGACTTGGTAACTAAATGGGAGAGAGTGACTTGGTGACTAAATGGGAGAGAGCCACTTGGTACATAAGGGAGAGAGCCACTTGGTGGCAAAATGGGAGAGAACGACTTGGCAGCTAAATGGGAGAGAGCGACTTGGCAGCAAAATGGGAGAGAGCGACTTGGAAGCTAAATGGGAGAGAGCGACTTGGAAGCTAAATGGGAGAGAGGGAATTGTTAACTAAATGGGAGAGAGCCGCTTGGCATCTATTTGGGAGAGAGCGACTTGGTAGCTAAATGGGAGAGGGCCACTTGGTAGCTAAATGGAAAAGAGCGAATGGTAATTAAATGGGAGAGAGCCGCTTGGTAGCTAAATGGTTGAGAGCGACTTGGTAACTAAATGGGACAGAGCCACTTGGTGCAAAATGGGAGTGAGCGAATTGGTAGCTAAATGGGAGAGAGCCACTTGGTACACAATGGGAGAGAGCGACTTGGAAGCTAAATGGGAGAGAGCCAATTGACAGCTAAATGGGAGAGAGCGAATTGGTAACTAAATGGGAGCGAGCCACTTGGCAGCTAAATGGGAGAGAGCGACTTGGTAGGTAAATGGGAGAGAGCGACTTGGAGGCAACATGGGTGAGAGCGAATTGGAAGCTAAATGGGAGAGAGCCACTTGGGACAAAATGGGAGAGAACGACTTGGTAGCAAAATGGGAGAGAGCGACTTGATAGCTAGATGGGAGAGAACGACCTGGTAGCTATTTGAGTTTGAGCGACTTGGTAGCTAAATGGAAGAGAGCCACTTGGCAGCTAAATGGGAGAGAGCGACGTGGTAGCTAAATGGGAGAGAGCGACTTGGTAACGAAATGGTGGAGAGCCACTTGGCAGCTAAATGGGAGAGAGCAGCTTGGTAACTAACTGGGAGAGAGCCATTTGGCAGCTAAATGGGAGAGAGCGACTTGGTAGCTAAATGGGAGAGAGCCACTTGGCAGCTAAATGGGAGAGAGCGACTTGGCAGCTAAATGGGAGCGAGCGACTTGGAGTCAAAATGGGAGAGAGCGACTTGGTAGCTAAATGGGATAGAGCGGCTTGGTAGCTAAATGGGAGAGAGCGACTTGGTAGCTAAATGGGAGAGCGACTTGATAGCTAAATGGGAGAGAGCGACTTAGTAGCTAAATGGGAGAAAGCCACTTGGTAGCTAAATGGGAGGGAACCACTTAGTAGCAAAATGGGAGAGAGCGACTTGGTAGCTAAATGGGAGAGAGCGACTTTTTAGCTAAATGGGAGAGAGCGACTTGGCAGCTAAATTGGAGAGAGCCACTTGGTAGCTAAATGGGAGGGAACCACTTAGTAACATAATGGGAGAGAGCGACTTGGTAGATAAATGGGAGAGAGCGACTTGGTAGCTAAATGGGAGAGAGCGACTTGGTAGCTAAATGGGAGAGAACGACTTGTAGCTAAATGGGAGAGAGCGACTTGGTAGCAAAATTGGAGAGAGTGACTTGGTACAAAATGGGAGAGAGCGTCTTGGTAGCAAAATGGGAGAGAGCGACTTGGTAGCTAAGTGGGAGAGAGCCTCTTGGTTCGAATTGGGAGAGATGCACTTGGTAGCAAAATGGGAGAGAGCGACTTGATGGCTAAATGGGAGAGAGCGACTTGGTAGCTAAATGGGTGAGAGCGACTTGGTAGCTAAACGGGAGAGAGACACTTGGCAGCTAAGTGGGAGAGAGCGACTTGGTAGCTAAATGGGAGAGATCGACTTGGCATCTAAATGGGCGAGAGCGACTTGGTAGCTAATAGGGAGAGAGCCACTTGGTGGATAAATGGGAGAGAGCGACTTGGTAGCTAAATGGGAGAGAGCCACTTGGTAGATAAATGGGAGAGGGCGACTTGGTAGCTAAATGGGAGAGAGCGACTTGGTAAATAAATGGGAGAGAGCCACTTGGCATCTAAATGGGAGAGAGCGACTCGGTAGTTAATGGGAGAGAGCCACTTGTTAGATAAATGGGAGAGATCGAATTGGTAGCTAAATGGGAGAGAGCGACTTTTCAGCTAAATGGGAGCGAGCGACTTGGAGTCAAAATGGGAGAGAGCGACTTGGTAGCTAAATGGGTTAGAACGACTTGGTAACAAAATGGGACAGTGCCACTTGGAGCAAAATGGAAAGAGAGCGACTTGGTAGCTAAATGTGAGACAGCCAGTTGGTACAAAATGGGAGAGAGCGACTTGGTAGCTAAATGGGAGAGAGCCACTTCGCAGCTAAATGGGAGAGAGCGAATTGGTATCTAAATGGGAGAGAGCCACTTCGCATCTAAATGGGAGAGAGCGACTTGGTAGCTAAATGGGAGTGAACCACTTGGTATCGAAATGGGAGAGAGCGTCTTGGCAGCTAAATGGGAGCGAGCAACTTGGAGGCAAAATGGGAGAGAGCGACTTGGTAGCTAAATGGGAGGGAACCACTTAGTAGCAAAATGGGAGAGAGCGACTTGGTAGCTAAATGGGAGAGAGCGACTTGGTAGCTAAATGGGAGAGAGCGACTTGGTAGCTAAATGGGAGAGAGCCACTTGGTAGCTAAATGGGAGGGAACCACTTAGTAACAAAATGGGAGAGAGCGACTTGGTAGAAAAATGGGAGAGTGCGGCTTGGTAGCTAAATGGGAGAGAGCGACTTGTAGCTAAATGGGAGAGAGCGACTTGGTAGCAAAATTGGAGAGAGTGACTTGGTACAAAATGGGAGAGAGCGTCTTGGTAGCAAAATGGGAGAGATCGACTTGGTAGCTAAGTGGGAGAGAGCCTCTTGGTACAAATTGGGAGAGATGCACTTGGCAGCAAAATGGGAGAGAGCGACTTGATGGCTAAATGGGAGAGAGCGACTTGATAGCAAAATGGGAGAGAGCAACTTGGTAGCTAAATGGGAGGGAGCGACTTGGTAGCTAAATGGGTGAGAGCGACTTGGTAGCTAAATGGGAGAGAGACACTTGGCAGCTAAGTGGGAGAGAGCGACTTGGTAACTAAATGGGAGAGAGCGACTTGGCATCTAAATGGGAGAGAGCGACTTGGTAGCTAAATGGGAGAGAGCCACTTGGTAGATAAATGGGAGAGAGCGACTTGGTAGCTAAATGGGAGAGAGCCACTTGGTAGATAAATGGGAGAGGGCGACTTGGTAGCTAAGTGGGAGAGACCGACTTGGTAAATAAATGGGAGAGAGCCACTTGGCATCTAAAGGGGAGAGAGCGACTTGGTAGCTGAATGGGAGAGAGCCACTTGGTAGATAAATGGGAGAGAGCGACTTGGTAGCTAAATGGGAGGGAGCGACTTGGCAGCTAAATGGGAGCGAGAGATTTGGAGTCAAAATGGGAGCGTGCGACTTGGTAGCTAAATGGGTTAGAGCGACTTGGTAACTACATGGGACAGAGCCACTTGGAGCAAAATGGAAAGAGAGCGACTTGGTAGCTAAATGTGAGACAGCCACTTGGTACAAAAGGGGAGAGAGCGACTTGGTAGCTAAATGGGAGAGAGCCACTTGGCAGCTAAATGGGAGAGAGCGAATTGGTATCTAAATGGGAGAGAGCCACTTCGCATCTAAATGGGAGAGAGCGACTTGGTAGCTAAATGGGAGTGAGCCACTTGGTATCTAAATGGGAGAGAGCGACTTGGCAGCTAAATGGGAGCGAGCAACTTGGAGGCAAAAGGGGAGAGAGCGACTTGGTAGCTAAATGGGAGTGAGCCACTTGGTACAAAATAGGAGAGAGCGACTTGGTAGCAAAATGAGAGAGAGCGACTTGGTAGCTAAATGGGAGAGAGCGACTTGGTAGCAAAATGGGAGAGAGCTACTTGGTAGCTAAATGGGAGAGAGCGACTTGGTAGCTAAATGGGAGAGCGACTTGATAGCTAAATGGGAGAGAGCGACTTAGTAGCTAAATGGGAGAAAGCCACTTGGTAGCTAAATGGGAGGGAACCACTTAGTAGCAAAATGGGAGAGAGCGACTTGGTAGCTAAATGGGAGAGAGCGACTTTTTAGCTAAATGGGAGAGAGCGACTTGGCAGCTAAATTGGAGAGAGCCACTTGGTAGCTAAATGGGAGGGAACCACTTAGTAACATAATGGGAGAGAGCGACTTGGTAGATAAATGGGAGAGAGCGACTTGGTAGCTAAATGGGAGAGAGCGACTTGGTAGCTAAATGGGAGAGAACGACTTGTAGCTAAATGGGAGAGAGCGACTTGGTAGCAAAATTGGAGAGAGTGACTTGGTACAAAATGGGAGAGAGCGTCTTGGTAGCAAAATGGGAGAGAGCGACTTGGTAGCTAAGTGGGAGAGAGCCTCTTGGTTCGAATTGGGAGAGATGCACTTGGTAGCAAAATGGGAGAGAGCGACTTGATGGCTAAATGGGAGAGAGCGACTTGGTAGCTAAATGGGTGAGAGCGACTTGGTAGCTAAACGGGAGAGAGACACTTGGCAGCTAAGTGGGAGAGAGCGACTTGGTAGCTAAATGGGAGAGATCGACTTGGCATCTAAATGGGCGAGAGCGACTTGGTAGCTAATAGGGAGAGAGCCACTTGGTGGATAAATGGGAGAGAGCGACTTGGTAGCTAAATGGGAGAGAGCCACTTGGTAGATAAATGGGAGAGGGCGACTTGGTAGCTAAATGGGAGAGAGCGACTTGGTAAATAAATGGGAGAGAGCCACTTGGCATCTAAATGGGAGAGAGCGACTCGGTAGTTAATGGGAGAGAGCCACTTGTTAGATAAATGGGAGAGATCGAATTGGTAGCTAAATGGGAGAGAGCGACTTTTCAGCTAAATGGGAGCGAGCGACTTGGAGTCAAAATGGGAGAGAGCGACTTGGTAGCTAAATGGGTTAGAACGACTTGGTAACAAAATGGGACAGTGCCACTTGGAGCAAAATGGAAAGAGAGCGACTTGGTAGCTAAATGTGAGACAGCCACTTGGTACAAAATGGGAGAGAGCGACTTGGTAGCTAAATGGGAGAGAGCCACTTGGCAGCTAAATGGGAGAGAGCGAATTGGTATCTAAATGGGAGAGAGCCACTTCGCATCTAAATGGGAGAGAGCGACTTGGTAGCTAAATGGGAGTGAACCACTTGGTATCGAAATGGGAGAGAGCGTCTTGGCAGCTAAATGGGAGCGAGCAACTTGGAGGCAAAATGGGAGAGAGCGACTTGGTAGCTAAATGGGAGGGAACCACTTAGTAGCAAAATGGGAGAGAGCGACTTGGTAGCTAAATGGGAGAGAGCGACTTGGTAGCTAAATGGGAGAGAGCGACTTGGTAGCTAAATGGGAGAGAGCCACTTGGTAGCTAAATGGGAGGGAACCACTTAGTAACAAAATGGGAGAGAGCGACTTGGTAGAAAAATGGGAGAGTGCGGCTTGGTAGCTAAATGGGAGAGAGCGACTTGTAGCTAAATGGGAGAGAGCGACTTGGTAGCAAAATTGGAGAGAGTGACTTGGTACAAAATGGGAGAGAGCGTCTTGGTAGCAAAATGGGAGAGATCGACTTGGTAGCTAAGTGGGAGAGAGCCTCTTGGTACAAATTGGGAGAGATGCACTTGGCAGCAAAATGGGAGAGAGCGACTTGATGGCTAAATGGGAGAGAGCGACTTGATAGCAAAATGGGAGAGAGCAACTTGGTAGCTAAATGGGAGGGAGCGACTTGGTAGCTAAATGGGTGAGAGCGACTTGGTAGCTAAATGGGAGAGAGACACTTGGCAGCTAAGTGGGAGAGAGCGACTTGGTAACTAAATGGGAGAGAGCCACTTGGTAGATAAATGGGAGAGAGCGACTTGGTAGCTAAATGGGAGAGAGCCACTTGGTAGATAAATGGGAGAGGGCGACTTGGTAGCTAAGTGGGAGAGACCGACTTGGTAAATAAATGGGAGAGAGCCACTTGGCATCTAAAGGGGAGAGAGCGACTTGGTAGCTGAATGGGAGAGAGCCACTTGGTAGATAAATGGGAGAGAGCGACTTGGTAGCTAAATGGGAGGGAGCGACTTGGCAGCTAAATGGGAGCGAGAGATTTGGAGTCAAAATGGGAGCGTGCGACTTGGTAGCTAAATGGGTTAGAGCGACTTGGTAACTACATGGGACAGAGCCACTTGGAGCAAAATGGAAAGAGAGCGACTTGGTAGCTAAATGTGAGACAGCCACTTGGTACAAAAGGGGAGAGAGCGACTTGGTAGCTAAATGGGAGAGAGCCACTTGGCAGCTAAATGGGAGAGAGCGAATTGGTATCTAAATGGGAGAGAGCCACTTCGCATCTAAATGGGAGAGAGCGACTTGGTAGCTAAATGGGAGTGAGCCACTTGGTATCTAAATGGGAGAGAGCGACTTGGCAGCTAAATGGGAGCGAGCAACTTGGAGGCAAAAGGGGAGAGAGCGACTTGGTAGCTAAATGGGAGTGAGCCACTTGGTACAAAATAGGAGAGAGCGACTTGGTAGCAAAATGAGAGAGAGCGACTTGGTAGCTTAATGGGAGAGAGCGACTTGGTAGCAAAATGGGAGAGAGCTACTTGGTAGCTAAATGGGAGAGAGCGACTTGGTAGCTAAATGGGAGAGAGCCACTTGGTAGCTAAATGGGAGGGAACAACTTAGGAACAAAATGGGAGAGAGCGACTTGGTAGATAAATGGGAGAGAGCGACTTGGTAGCTAATTGGGAGAGAACGACTTGTAGCTAAATGGGAGAGAGCGACTTGGTCGCAAAATTGGAGAGAGTGACTTGGTACAAAATGGGAGAGAGCGTCTTGGTAGCAAAATGGGAGAGAGCGACTTGGTAGCTAAGTGGGAGAGAGCCTCTTGGTACAAATTGGGAGCGATGCACTTGGTAGCAAAATGGGAGAGAGCGACTTGATGGCTAAATGGGAGAGAGCGACTTGGTAGCAAAATGGGAGAGAGGAACATGGTAGCTAAATGGGAGAGAGCGACTTGGTAGGTAAATGGGTGAGAGCGACTTGGTAGCTAAACGGGAGATAGACACTTGGCAGCTAAGTGGGAGAGAGCGACTTGGTAGCGAAATGGGAGAGAGCGACTTGGCATCTAAATGGGCGAGAGCGACTTGGTAGCTAAATGGGAGAGAGCCACTTGGTGGATAAATGGGAGAGAGCGACTTGGTAGCTAAATGGGAGAGAGCCACTTGGTAGATAAATGGGAGAGAGCGACTTGGTAACTAACTGGGAGAGAGCCATTTGGCAGCTAAATGGGAGAGAGCGACTTGGTAGCTAAATGGGAGAGAGCCACTTGGCAGCTAAATGGGAGAGAGCGACTTGGCAGCTAAATGGGAGCGAGCGACTTGGAGTCAAAATGGGAGAGAGCGACTTGGTAGCTAAATGGGAGAGAGCGACTTGGTAACTAAATGGGACAGAGCCACTTGGTGTAAAATGGAAAGAGAGCGACTTGGTAGCTAAATGTGAGAGAGCCACTTGGTACAAAATGGGAGAGAGCCACTTGGCAGCAAAATGGGATAGAGCGGCTTGGTAGCTGAATGGGAGAGAGCGACTTGGTAGCTAAATGGGAGAGCGACTTGATAGCTAAATGGGAGAGAGCGACTTAGTAGCTAAATGGGAGAAAGCCACTTGGTAGCTAAATGGGAGGGAACCACTTAGTAGCAAAATGGGAGAGAGCGACTTGGTAGCTAAATGGGAGAGAGCGACTTTTTAGCTAAATGGGAGAGAGCGACTTGGCAGCTAAATGGGAGAGAGCCACTTGGTAGCTAAATGGGAGGGAACCACTTAGTAACATAATGGGAGAGAGCGACTTGGTAGATAAATGGGAGAGAGCGACTTGGTAGCTAAATGGGAGAGAGCGACTTGGTAGCTAAATGGGAGAGAACGACTTGTAGCTAAATGGGAGAGAGCGACTTGGTAGCAAAATTGGAGAGAGTGACTTGGTACAAAATGGGAGAGAGCGTCTTGGTAGCAAAATGGGAGAGAGCGACTTGGTAGCTAAGTGGGAGAGAGCCTCTTGGTACAAATTGGGAGAGATGCACTTGGCAGCAAAATGGGAGAGAGCGACTTGATGGCTAAATGGGAGAGAGCGACTTGGTAGCAAAATGGGAGAGAGCAACTTGGTAGCTAAATGGGAGGGAGCGACGTGGTAGCTAAATGGGTGAGAGCGACTTGGTAGCTAAATGGGAGAGAGACACTTGGCAGCTAAGTGGGAGAGAGCGACTTGGTAACTAAATGGGAGAGAGCGACTTGGCATCTAAATGGGAGAGAGCGACTTGGTAGCTAAATGGGAGAGAGCCACTTGGTAGATAAATGGGAGAGAGCGACTTGGTAGCGAAATGGGAGAGAGCCACTTGGTAGATAAATGGGAGAGGGCGACTTGGTAGCTAAATGGGAGAGACCGACTTGGTAGCTAAATGGGTTAGAGCGACTTGGTAACTACATGGGACAGAGCCACTTGGAGCAAAATGGAAAGAGAGCGACTTGGTAGCTAAATGTGAGACAGCCACTTGGTACAAAAGGGGAGAGAGCGACTTGGTAGCTAAATGGGAGAGAGCCACTTGGCAGCTAAATGGGAGAGAGCGAATTGGTATCTAAATGGGAGAGAGCCACTTCGCATCTAAATGGGAGAGAGCGACTTGGTAGCTAAATGGGAGTGAGCCACTTGGTATCTAAATGGGAGAGAGCGACTTGGCAGCTAAATGGGAGCGAGCAACTTGGAGGCAAAAGGGGAGAGAGCGACTTGGTAGCTAAATGGGAGTGAGCCACTTGGTACAAAATAGGAGAGAGCGACTTGGTAGCAAAATGAGAGAGAGCGACTTGGTAGCTAAATGGGAGAGAGCGACTTGGTAGCAAAATGGGAGAGAGCTACTTGGTAGCTAAATGGGAGAGAGCGACTTGGTAGCTAAATGGGAGAGAGCCACTTGGTAGCTAAATGGGAGGGAACAACTTAGTAACAAAATGGGAGAGAGCGACTTGGTAGATAAATGGGAGAGAGCGACTTGGTAGCTAAATGGGAGAGAGCGACTTGGTAGCTAAATGGGAGAGAACGACTTGTAGCTAAATGGGAGAGAGCGACTTGGTAGCAAAATTGGAGAGAGTGACTTGGTACAAAATGGGAGAGAGCGTCTTGGTAGCAAAATGGGAGAGAGCGACTTGGTAGCTAAGTGGGAGAGAGCCTCTTGGTACAAATTGGGAGAGATGCACTTGGTAGCAAAATGGGAGAGAGCGACTTGATGGCTAAATGGGAGAGAGCGACTTGGTAGCAAAATGGGAGAGAGGAACATGGTAGCTAAATGGGAGAGAGCGACTTGGTAGCTAAACGGGAGATAGACACTTGGCAGCTAAGTGGGAGAGAGCGACTTGGTAGCTAAATGGGAGAGAGCGACTTGGCATCTAAATGGGCGAGAGCGACTTTGTAGCTAAATGGGAGAGAGCCACTTGGTGGATAAATGGGAGAGAGCGACTTGGTAGCTAAATGGGAGAGAGCCACTTGGTAGATAAATGGGAGAGAGCGACTTGGTAGCGAAATGGGAGAGAGCCACTTGGTAGATAAATGGGAGAGGGCGACTTGGTAGCTAAATGGGAGAGACCGACTTGGTAGCTAAATGGGTTAGAGCGACTTGGTAACTACATGGGACAGAGCCACTTGGAGCAAAATGGAAAGAGAGCGACTTGGTAGCTAAATGTGAGACAGCCACTTGGTACAAAAGGGGAGAGAGCGACTTGGTAGCTAAATGGGAGAGAGCCACTTGGCAGCTAAATGGGAGAGAGCGAATTGGTATCTAAATGGGAGAGAGCCACTTCGCATCTAAATGGGAGAGAGCGACTTGGTAGCTAAATGGGAGTGAGCCACTTGGTATCTAAATGGGAGAGAGTGACTTGGCAGCTAAATGGGAGCGAGCAACTTGGAGGCAAAAGGGGAGAGAGCGACTTGGTAGCTAAATGGGAGTGAGCCACTTGGTACAAAATAGGAGAGAGCGACTTGGTAGCAAAATGAGAGAGAGCGACTTGGTAGCTAAATGGGAGAGAGCGACTTGGTAGCAAAATGGGAGAGAGCTACTTGGTAGCTAAATGGGAGAGAGCGACTTGGTAGCTAAATGGGAGAGAGCCACTTGGTAGCTAAATGGGAGGGAACAACTTAGGAACAAAATGGGAGAGAGCGACTTGGTAGATAAATGGGAGAGAGCGACTTGGTAGCTAAATGGGAGAGAGCGACTTGGTAGCTAAATGGGAGAGAACGACTTGTAGCTAAATGGGAGAGAGCGACTTGGTCGCAAAATTGGAGAGAGTGACTTGGTACAAAATGGGAGAGAGCGTCTTGGTAGCAAAATGGGAGAGAGCGACTTGGTAGCTAAGTGGGAGAGAGCCTCTTGGTACAAATTGGGAGCGATGCACTTGGTAGCAAAATGGGAGAGAGCGACTTGATGGCTAAATGGGAGAGAGCGACTTGGTAGCAAAATGGGAGAGAGGAACATGGTAGCTAAATGGGAGAGAGCGACTTGGTAGCTAAATGGGTGAGAGCGACTTGGTAGCTAAACGGGAGATAGACACTTGGCAGCTAAGTGGGAGAGAGCGACTTGGTAGCGAAATGGGAGAGAGCGACTTGGCATCTAAATGGGCGAGAGCGACTTGGTAGCTAAATGGGAGAGAGCCACTTGGTGGATAAATGGGAGAGAGCGACTTGGTAGCTAAAGGGGAGAGAGCCACTTGGTAGATAAATGGGAGAGAGCGACTTGGTAACTAACTGGGAGAGAGCCATTTGGCAGCTAAATGGGAGAGAGCGACTTGGTAGCTAAATGGGAGAGAGCCACTTGGCAGCTAAATGGGAGAGAGCGACTTGGCAGCTAAATGGGAGCGAGCGACTTGGAGTCAAAATGGGAGACAGCGACTTGGTAGCTAAATGGGAGAGAGCGACTTGGTAACTAAATGGGACAGAGCCACTTGGTGTAAAATGGAAAGAGAGCGACTTGGTAGCTAAATGTGAGAGAGCCACTTGGTACAAAATGGGAGAGAGCCACTTGGCAGCAAAATGGGATAGAGCGGCTTGGTAGCTGAATGGGAGAGAGCGACTTGGTAGCTAAATGGGAGAGCGACTTGATAGCTAAATGGGAGAGAGCGACTTAGTAGCTAAATGGGAGAAAGCCACTTGGTAGCTAAATGGGAGGGAACCACTTAGTAGCAAAATGGGAGAGAGCGACTTGGTAGCTAAATGGGAGAGAGCGACTTTTTAGCTAAATGGGAGAGAGCGACTTGGCAGCTAAATGGGAGAGAGCCACTTGGTAGGTAAATGGGAGGGAACCACTTAGTAACATAATGGGAGAGAGCGACTTGGTAGATAAATGGGAGAGAGCGACTTGGTAGTTAAATGGGAGAGAGCGACTTGGTAGCTAAATGGGAGAGAACGACTTGTAGCTAAATGGGAGAGAGCGACTTGGTAGCAAAATTGGAGAGAGTGACTTGGTACAAAATGGGAGAGAGCGTCTTGGTAGCAAAATGGGAGAGAGCGACTTGGTAGCTAAGTGGGAGAGAGCCTCTTGGTACAAATTGGGAGAGATGCACTTGGCAGCAAAATGGGAGAGAGCGACTTGATGGCTAAATGGGAGAGAGCGACTTGGTAGCAAAATGGGAGAGAGCAACTTGGTAGCTAAATGGGAGGGAGCGACTTGGTAACTAAATGGGTGAGAGCGACTTGGTAGATAAATGGGAGAGAGCCACTTGGTAGATAAATGGGAGAGAGCGACTTGGTAGCGAAATGGGAGAGAGCCACTTGGTAGATAAATGGGAGAGGGCGACTTGGTAGCTAAAAGGGAGAGACCGACTTGGTAGCTAAATGGGTTAGAGCGACTTGGTAACTACATGGGACAGCGCCACTTGGAGCAAAATGGAAAGAGAGCGACTTGGTAGCTAAATGTGAGACAGCCACTTGGTACAAAAGGGGAGAGAGCGACTTGGTAGCTAAATGGGAGAGAGCCACTTGGCAGCTAAATGGGAGAGAGCGAATTGGTATCTAAATGGGAGAGAGCCACTTCGCATCTAAATGGGAGAGAGCGACTTGGTAGCTAAATGGGAGTGAGCCACTTGGTATCTAAATGGGAGAGAGCGACTTGGCAGCTAAATGGGAGCGAGCAACTTGGAGGCAAAAGGGGAGAGAGCGACTTGGTAGCTAAATGGGAGTGAGCCACTTGGTACAAAATAGGAGAGAGCGACTTGGTAGCAAAATGAGAGAGAGCGACTTGGTAGCTAAATGGGAGAGAGCGACTTGGTAGCAAAATGGGAGAGAGCTACTTGGTAGCTAAATGGGAGAGAGCGACTTGGTAGCTAAATGGGAGAGAGCCACTTGGTAGCTAAATGGGAGGGAACAACTTAGTAACAAAATGGGAGAGAGCGACTTGGTAGATAAATGGGAGAGAGCGACTTGGTAGCTAAATGGGAGAGAGCGACTTGGTAGCTAAATGGGAGAGAACGACTTGTAGCTAAATGGGAGAGAGCGACTTGGTAGCAAAATTGGAGAGAGTGACTTGGTACAAAATGGGAGAGAGCGTCTTGGTAGCAAAATGGGAGAGAGCGACTTGGTAGCTAAGTGGGAGAGAGCCTCTTGGTACAAATTGGGAGAGATGCACTTGGTAGCAAAATGGGAGAGAGCGACTTGATGGCTAAATGGGAGAGAGCGACTTGGTAGCAAAATGGGAGAGAGGAACATGGTAGCTAAATGGGAGAGAGCGACTTGGTAGCTAAACGGGAGATAGACACTTGGCAGCTAAGTGGGAGAGAGCGACTTGGTAGCTAAATGGGAGAGAGCGACTTGGCATCTAAATGGGCGAGAGCGACTTTGTAGCTAAATGGGAGAGAGCCACTTGGTGGATAAATGGGAGAGAGCGACTTGGTAGCTAAATGGGAGAGAGCCACTTGGTAGATAAATGGGAGAGAGCGACTTGGTAGCGAAATGGGAGAGAGCCACTTGGTAGATAAATGGGAGAGGGCGACTTGGTAGCTAAATGGGAGAGTCCGACTTGGTAGCTAAATGGGTTAGAGCGACTTGGTAACTACATGGGACAGAGCCACTTGGAGCAAAATGGAAAGAGAGCGACTTGGTAGCTTAATGTGAGACAGCCATTTGGTACAAAAGGGGAGAGAGCGACTTGGTAGCTAAATGGGAGAGAGCCACTTGGCAGCTAAATGGGAGAGAGCGAATTGGTATCTAAATGGGAGAGAGCCACTTCGCATCTAAATGGGAGAGAGCGACTTGGTAGCTAAATGGGAGTGAGCCACTTGGTATCTAAATGGGAGAGAGCGACTTGGCAGCTAAATGGGAGCGAGCAACTTGGAGGCAAAAGGGGAGAGAGCGACTTGGTAGCTAAATGGGAGTGAGCCACTTGGTACAAAATAGGAGAGAGCGACTTGGTAGCAAAATGAGAGAGAGCGACTTGGTAGCTAAATGGGAGAGAGCGACTTGGTAGCAAAATGGGAGAGAGCTACTTGGTAGCTAAATGGGAGAGAGCGACTTGGTAGCTAAATGGGAGAGAGCCACTTGGTAGCTAAATGGGAGGGAACAACTTAGTAACAAAATGGGAGAGAGCGACTTGGTAGATAAATGGGAGAGAGCGACTTGGTAGCTAAATGGGAGAGAGCGACTTGGTAGCTAAATGGGAGAGAACGACTTGTAGCTAAATGGGAGAGAGCGACTTGGTAGCAAAATTGGAGAGAGTGACTTGGTACAAATTGGGAGAGATGCACTTGGTAGCAAAATGGGAGAGAGCGACTTGATGGCTAAATGGGAGAGAGCGACTTGGTAGCAAAATGGGAGAGAGGAACATGGTAGCTAAATGGGAGAGAGCGACTTGGTAGCTAAACGGGAGATAGACACTTGGCAGCTAAGTGGGAGAGAGCGACTTGGTAGCTAAATGGGAGAGAGCGACTTGGCATCTAAATGGGCGAGAGCGACTTTGTAGCTAAATGGGAGAGAGCCACTTGGTGGATAAATGGGAGAGAGCGACTTGGTAGCTAAATGGGAGAGAGCCACTTGGTAGATAAATGGGAGAGGGCGACTTGGTAGCTAAATGGGAGAGAGCGACTTGGTAAATAAATGGGAGAGAGCCACTTGGCATCTAAATGGGAGAGAGCGACTCGGTAGCTAAATGGGAGAGAGCCACTTGGTAGATAAATGGGAGAGAGCGACTTGGTAGCTAAATGGGAGAGAGCGACTTGGCAGCTAAATGGGAGCGAGCGACTTGGAGTCAAAATGGGAGAGAGCGACTTGGTAGCTAAATGGGTTAGAACGACTTGGTAACAAAATGGGACAGTGCCACTTGGAGCAAAATGGAAAGAGAGCGACTTGGTAGCTAAATGTGAGACAGCCACTTGGTACAAAATGGGAGAGAGCGTCTTGGTAGCAAAATGGGAGAGAGCGACTTGGTAGCTAAGTGGGAGAGAGCGACTTGGTAGCTAAATGGGAGTGACCCACTTGGCAGCTAAATGGGAGAGAGCGAATTGGTATCTAAATGGGAGAGAGCCACTTCGCATCTAAATGGGAGAGAGCGACTTGGTAGCTAAATGGGAGTGAACCACTTGGTATCTAAATGGGAGAGAGCGTCTTGGCAGCTAAATGGGAGCGAGCAACTTGGAGGCAAAATGGGAGAGAGCGACTTGGTAGCTAAATGGGAGGGAACCACTTAGTAGCAAAATGGGAGAGAGCGACTTGGTAGCTAAATGGGAGAGAGCGACTTGGTAGCTAAATGGGAGAGAGCGACTTAGTAGCTAAATGGGAGAGAGCCACTTGGTAGCTAAATGGGAGGGAACCACTAAGTAACAAAATGGGAGAGAGCGACTTGGTAGATAAATGGGAGAGTGCGGCTTGGTAGCTAAATGGGAGAGAGCGACTTGTAGCTAAATGGGAGAGAGCGACTTGGGAGCAAAATTGGAGAGAGTGACTTGGTACAAAATGGGAGAGAGCGACTTGGTAGCTAAATGGGTGAGAGCGACTTGGTAGCTAAATGGGAGAGAGACACTTGGCAGCTAAGTGGGAGAGAGCGACTTGGTAACTAAATGGGAGAGAGCGACTTGGCATCTAAATGGGGGAGAGCGACTTGGTAGCTAAATGGGAGAGAGCCACTTGGTAGATAAATGGGAGAGAGCGACTTGGTAGCTAAATGGGAGAGAGCCACTTGGTAGATAAATGGGAGAGGGCGACTTGGTAGCTAAATGGGAGAGACCGACTTGGTAAATAAATGGGAGAGAGCCACCTGGCATCTAAATGGGAGAGAGCGACTTGGTAGCTGAATGGGAGAGGGCCACTTGGTAGATAAATGGGAGAGAGCCACTTGGTACAAAATGGGAGAGAGCCAGTTGGTAGCAAAATGGGAGAGAGCGACTTGGTAACTAAATGGGAGAGAGCCACTTGGTACAAAATGGGAGAAAGCGAATTGGTAGCTAAATGGGAGAGAGCCACTTGGTACAAAATGGGAGAGAGCCACTTGGTAGCAAAATGGGAGAGAGCGACTTGGTAGCTAAATGGGAGAGAGCGACTTGGTAGCAAAATGGGAGAGAGCGACTTGGTAGCGAAATGGGAGTGAGCGTCTTGGTAGCTAAATGGGAGAGAGCCACTTGGCAGCTAAATGGGAGAGAGCGACTTGGTAGCTAAATGGGAGAGAGCCATTGGTACAAAATGGGAGAGAGACACTTGGTAGCAAATGGGAGTTAGCGGCTTGGTAGCTAAATGGGAGAGAACGACTTGGTAGGAAAAATAGGAGAGAGCGACTTGGTAGCTAAATGAGAGAGAGCGACTTGGCAGCTAAATGGGTGAGAGCAACTTGGTAGCTAAATGGGAGAGAGCCCCCTGGCAGCTAAATGGGAGGGAGGCACTTGGCAGCTAAATGGGAGAGAGCGAATTGGTAGCTAAATGGGAGAGAGCCACTTGGTACAAAATAGGAGAGAGCGACCTGGTAGCAAAATGAGAGAGAGCGACTTGGTAGCTAAATGGGAGATAGCGACTTGGTAGCGAAATGGGAGAGAGTGACTTGGTAGCTAAATGGGTGAGAGCGACTTGGTAGCTATTTGGGTGTGACCGACCTGGTAGCTAATTGGGAGAGAGCCACTTGGCAGCTAAATTGGAGAGAGCGACTTGGTAGCTAAATGGGAGAGAGCGACTTGATAACTAAATGGGAGAGAGCCACTTGGCATCTAAATGGGAGAGAGCGAATTGCTAGCTAAACGGGAGAGAGCCACTTGGTAGCTAAATGGGAGTGAGCGAATTGGTAGCTAAATGGAAGAGAGTGACTTGGTAGCTAAATGGGAGAGAGCCACTTCGTAGCTAAATGGGAGAGAGCGACTTGGTAAGTAACTGGGAGAGAGCCACTTGGCAGTTAAATTGGAGAGAGCGACTTGTTAGCTAATTGGGAGAGAGCCACTTGGCAGCTAAATGGGAGAGAATGACTTGGTAGCGAAATGGGAGAAAGCGACTTGGTAACTAAATGGGAGAGAGCGACTTGGTGACTAAATGGGAGAGAGCCACTTGGTACTAAATGGGAGAGAGCGACTTGGTAGCTAAATGGGAGAGAGCCACTTGGTACAAAAGGGAGAGAGCAACTTGGTAGCAAAATGGGAGAGAATGACTTGGCAGCGAAATGGGAGAGAGCGAATTGGTACCAAAATGGGAGAGAGCCACTTGGTAGCCAAATGGGAGAGAGCGAATTGGTAACTAAATGGGAGAGGTCCACTTGGCATCTAAATGCGAGAGAGCGACTTGGTAACTAAATGGGACAGAGCCACCTGGTGCAAAATGGGAGAGAGCGAATTGGTAGCTAAATGGGAAAGAGCCACTTGGTACAAAATGGGAGAGAGCGACTTGGTAGCTAAATGGGAGAGAGCCACTTGTCAGCTAAATCGGAGAGAGCGAATTGGTAACTAAATGGGAGCGAGCACCTTGGCATCTAAATGGGAGAGAGCGACTTGGTAGCTAAATGGGAGAGAGCCACTTGGTAGCTAAATGGGAGAGAGCCACTTGGCAGCTAAATGGGAGAGAGCGACTTGGATGCAACATGGGTGAGAGCGACTTGGAAGCTAAATGGGAGAGAGCCATTTGGTACAAAAAGAGAGAGAGCGACTTGGTATCAAAATGGGAGAGAGCGACTTGGTAGCTAAATGGGAGAGCGCGACTTGGTAGCAAAATGGGAGAGAGTGACTTGGTAGCTAAATGGGAGAGAGCAACCTGGTAGCTCAATGGGAGAGAGCGACTTGGTAACTAAATGGTGGAGATCTCTTGGCAGCTAAATGGGAGAGAGCAGCTTGGTAGCTAAATGTGAGAGAGCGACTTGGTAACTAACTGGTAGAGAGCCACTTGGCAGCTAAATGGGAGAGAGCGACTTGGCAGCTAAATGTGAGAGAGCCACTTGGCAGCTAAATGGGAGAGAGCGACTTGGTAGCTAAATGGGAGAAAGCGACTTGGTAACTAAATGGGAGAGAGCATCTTGGTGAATAAATGGGAGTGAACACTTGGTACAAAATGGGAGAGAGCGACTTGTTACCTAAATGGGAGAGAGCCACTTGGTACAATAGAGAGAGAGCCACTTGGATGCAAAATGGGAGAGAACGACTTTTTATCTAAATGGGAGAGAGCGACTTGTTAGCATAATGGGAGAGAGCGAATTGGTAGCTAATTGCGAGATGGCACTTGGCAGCTAAATGGGAGAGAGCGACTTAGCAGCTAAATGGGAGGGATCGACTTGGTAACTAAATGGGAGAGCGCGATTTAGTAATTAAATGGAAGAGAGCCACTTGGTACAAAAAGGGAGAAAGCGACTTGGTAGCTGAATGGGAGAGAGCCACTTGGTAAAAAAATTGAGAGAGCCACTTGGTTGCAATATGGGAGAGAGCGACTTGGTAGCTAAATGGGAGTGAGCGACTTGGTAACAAAATGGGAGAGAGTGAATCGGTAGCTAAATGGGAGAGAGCGACTTGGTAGCTAAATGGGAGAGAGCCACTTGGCAGCTAAATGGGAGAGAGCGAATTAGTAACTAAATGGGAGAGAGCGACTTGATAGCTAAAGGGAGAGAGCCAATTGGTAGCTAAATGGGAGGGAGCGACTTGGTAGCTAAATGGGAGAGAGTGACTTGAAGGCAAAATGGGAGAGAGCGACTTGGTAGCTAAATGGGAGAAAGCGACTTGGTAGGTAAATGGGAGAGAGCGACTTGGTAGCTAAATGGGAGAGATGCACTTTGCAGCTAAATGGGAGGGAGCGACTTGGTAGCTAAATGGGAGGGAGCCGCTTGGTAGCTGAGTGGGAGAGAGCGACTTGGTAGCTAAATGGGAGAGAGTGACTTGGCAGCTAAATGGGAGAGAGCGACTTGGCAGCTAAATGGGAGATGGCGACTTGGTAGCTAAATGGGAGAGAGCGACTTGGTAGGTAAATGGGAGAGAGCGACTTGGTAGCTAAATGGGAGAGAGCCACTTTGCAGCTAAATGGGAGGGAGCGACTTGGTAGCTAAATGGGAGGGAGCCACTTGGTAGCTAAATGGGAGAGAGCGACTTGGTAGCTAAATGGGAGAGAGCGCCTTGGTAACTAAGTGGGAGAGAGCGACATGGTAACTAAATGGGAGAGAGTGAATTGGTAACTAAATGGGAGAGACCCACTTGGTAAAAAATGGGAGAGAGCGACTTGGTAGCTAATTGGGAGAGAGCCACTTGGTACAAAATGGGAGAGAGCCAGTTGGTAGCAAAATGGGAGAGAGCGACTTTGTAACTAAATGGGAGAGAGCAACTCGGTACAAAATGGGAGAGATGATTTGGTAGCTAAATGGGAGAGAGCCACTTGGCAGCTAAATGGGAGAGAGCGAATTGGTATCTAAATGGGAGAGAGCCACTTCCCATCTAAATGGGAGAGAGCGACTTGGTAGCTAAATGGGAGTGAGCCACTTGGTAGCTAAATTGGAGAGAGCGACTGGGCAGCTAAATGGGAGGGAGCGACTTGGTAGCTAAATGGGTGAGAGCGACTTGGTAGCTATTTGGGTGTGACCGACCTGGTAGCTAATTGGGAGAGAGCCACTTGGCAGCTAAATTGGAGAGAGCGACTTGGTAGCTAAATGGGAGAGAGCGACTTGATAACTAAATGGGAGAGAGCCACTTGGCATCTAAATGGGAGAGAGCGAATTTCTAGCTAAACGGGAGAGAGCCACTTGGTAGCTAAATGGGAGAGAGCGAATTGGTAGCTAAATGGAAGAGGGTGACTTGGTAGCTAAATGGGAGAGAGCCACTTCGTAGCTAAATGGGAGAGAGCGACTTGGTAAGTAACTGAGAGGGAGCCACTTGGCAGTTAAATTGGAGAAAGCGACTTGGTAACTAAATGGGAGAGAGCGACTTGATGACTAAATGGGAGAGAGCCACTTGGTACTAAATGGGAGAGAGCGACTTGGTAGCTAAATGGGAGAGAGCCACTTGGTACAAAAGGGAGAGAGCAACTTGGTAGCAAAATGGGAGAGAATGACTTGGCAGCTAAATGGGAGAGAGCGAATTGGTACCAAAATGGGAGAGAGCCACTTGGTAGCCAAATGGGAGAAATCGAATTGGTAACTAAATGGGAGAGGTCCACTTGGCATCTAAATGCGAGAGAGCGACTTGGTAACTAAATGGGACAGAGCCACCTGGTGTAAAATGGGAGAGAGCGAATTGGTAGCTAAATGGGAAAGAGCCACTTGGTACAAAATGGGAGAGAGCGACTTGGTAGCGAAATGGGAGAGAGCCACTTGGCAGCTAAATCAGAGAGAGCGAATTGGTAACTAAATGGGAGCGAGCACCTTGGCATCTAAATGGGAGAGAGCGACTTGGTAGCTAAATGGGAGAGAGCCACTTGGTAGCAAAATGGGAGAGAGCCACTTGGCAGCTAAATGGGAGAGAGCGACTTGGATGCAACATGGGTGAGAGCGACTTGGAAGCTAAATGGGAGAGAGCCATTTGGTACAAAAAGAGAGAGAGCGACTTGGTATCAAAATGGGAGAGAGCGACTTGGTCGCTAAATGGGAGAGCGCGACTTGGTAGCAAAATGGGAGAGAGTGACTTGGTAGCCAAATGGGAGAGAGCGACCTGGTAGCTCAATGGGAGAGAGCGACTTCGTAACTAAATGGTGGAGATCTCTTGGCAGCTAAATGGGAGAGAGCAGCTTGGTAGCTAAATGGGAGAGAGCCACTTGGAAGCTAAATGGGAGAGAGCGACTTGGGAACTAACTGGTAGAGAGCCACTTGGCAGCTAAATGGGAGAGAGCGACTTGGCATCTAAATGTGAGAGAGCCACTTGGCAGCTAAATGGGAGATAGCGAATTGGTAGCTAAATGGGAGAAAGCGACTTGGTAGCTAAATGGGAGAGAGCATCTTGGTGAATAAATGGGAGTCAACACTTGGTACAAAATGGGAGAGAGCGACTTGTTACCTAAATGGGAGAGAGCCACTTGGTACAATAGAGAGAGAGCCACTTGGATGCAAAATGGGAGAGAACGACTTTTTAGCTAAATGGGAGAGAGCGACTTGGTAGCAACATGGGAGAGAGCGACTTGGGAGGTAAATGGGAGAGCGGCTTGGTAGCTAAATGGGAGAGAGCAAATTGGTAACTAAATGGGAGAGAGCCACTTGGCATCTCAATGGGAGAGAGCGACTTGGTAGCTAAATGGGAGAGAACCACTCAGTAGCTAAATGGGAGAGAGCGAATTGGTAACTAAATGGGTTAGAGCCGCTTGGCAGCTAAATGGGAGAGAGCGCCTTGGTAGCTAAATGGGAGGGAGCCACTTGGTAACTAAATGGGAGCCAGCGACTTGGTAACTAAATGGGAGAGAGCCACTTGGCAGCTAAACGGGAGAGAGCGACTTGGCAGCTAAGTGGGAGAGAGCGGCTTGGTAGCTAAATAGGAGAGAGCGACTTGGCAGATAAATGGGAGAGAGCCACTTGGTAGCTAAATGGGAGAGAGCCACTTGGTAGCAAAATGCAGAGAGTGACTTGGTAGCTAAATTGGAGAGAGCGACTTGGTAAGTAACTGGGAGAGGGCCACTTGGCAGCTTAATGGGAGAGAGCGAATTGGTAGCTAATTGCGAGATGGCACTTGGCAGCTAAATGGGAGAGAGCGACTTGGTAGCTAAATGGGAGGGAGCGACTTGGTAACTAAATGGGAGAGCGCGACTTAGTAATTAAATGGAAGAGAGCCACTTGGTCCAAAATGGGAGAAAGCGACTTGGTAGCTGAATGGGAGAGAGCCACTTGGTAAAAAAATTGAGAGAGCCACTTGGTTGCAATATGGGAGAGAGCGACTTGGTAGCTAAATGTGAGTGAGCGACTTGGTAACAAAATGGGAGAGAGTGACTCGGTAGCTAAATGGGAGAGAGCGACTTGGTAGCTAAATGGGAGAGAGCGAATTAGTAACTAAATGGGAGAGAGCGACTTGATAGCTAAAGGGAGAGAGCCACTTGGTAGCTAAATGGGAGGGAGCGACTTGGTAGCTGAATGGGAGAGAGTGACTTGAAGGCAAACTGGGAGAGAGCGACTTGGTAGCTAAATGGGACAGAGCGACTTGGTAGGGAAATGGGAGAGAGCGACTTGGTAGCTAAATGGGAGAGATGCACTTTGCAGCTAAATGGGAGGGAGCGACTTGATAGCTAAATGGGAGGGAGCCACTTGGTAGCTGAATGGGAGAGAGCGACTTGGTAGCTAAATGGGAGAGAGTGACTTGGCAGCTAAATGGGAGAGAGCGACTTGGCAGCTAAATGGGAGATGGCGACTTGGTAGCTAAATGGGAGAGAGCGACTTGGTAGGTAAATGGGAGAGAGCGACTTGGTAGCTAAATGGGAGGGAGCCACTTTGCAGCTAAATGGGAGGGAGCGACTTGGTAGCTAAATGGGAGGGAGCCACTTGGTAGCTAAATGGGAGAGAGCGACTTGGTAGCTAAATGGGAGAGAGCGCCTTGGTAACAAAGTGGGAGAGAGCGACATGGTAACTAAATGGGAGAGAGTGACTTGGTAACTAAATGGGAGAGACCCACTTGGTAAAAAATGGGCGAGAGCGACTTGGTAGCTAAATGGGAGAGAGCCACTTGGTACAAAATGGGAGAGAGCCAATTGGTAGCAAAATGGGAGAGAGCGACTTTGTAACTAAATGGGAGAGAGCAACCCGGTACAAAATGGGAGAGATGATTTGGTAGCTAAATGGGAGAGAGCCACTTGGCAGCTAAATGGGAGAGAGCGAATTGGTATCGAAATGGGAGAGAGCCACTTCCCATCTAAATGGGAGAGAGCGACTTGGTAGCTATATTGGAGAGAGCGACTGGGCAGCTTCATGGGAGCGAGCAACTTGGAGGCAAAATGGGAGAGAGCGACTTGGTAGCTAAATGGGAGAGAGCCACTTGGTACAAAATAGGAGAGAGCGACTTGGTGGCAAAATGAGAGAGAGCGACTTGGTAGCTAAATGGGAGGGAGCGACTTGGTAGCGAAATGGGAGAGAGTGACTTGGTAGCTAAATGGGTGAGAGCGACTTGTTCGCTATTTGGGTGTGACCGACCTGGTAGCTCATTGGGAGAGAGCCACTTGGCAGCTAAATTGGAGAGAGCGACTTGGTAGCTAAATGGGAGAGAGCGACTTGATAACTAAATGGGAGAGAGCCACTTGGCATCTAAATGGGAGAGAGCGAATTTCTAGCTAAACGGGAGAGAGCCACTTGGTAGCTAAATGGGAGAGAGCGAATTGGTAGCTAAATGGAAGAGGGTGACTTGGTAGCTAAATGGGAGAGAGCCACTTCGTAGCTAAATGGGAGAGAGCGACTTGGTAAGTAACTGGGAGAGAGCCACTTGGCAGTTAAATTGGAGAAAGCGACTTGGTAACTAAATGGGAGAGAGCGACTTGGTGACTAAATGGGAGAGAGCCACTTGGTACTAAATGGGAGAGAGCGACTTGGTAGCTAAATGGGAGAGAGCCACTTGGTACAAAAGGGAGAGAGCAACTTGGTAGCAAAATGGGAGAGAATGACTTGGCAGCTAAATGGGAGAGAGCGAATTGGTACCAAAATGGGAGAGAGCCACTTGGTAGCCAAATGGGAGAAATCGAATTGGTAACTAAATGGGAGAGGACCACTTGGCATCTCAATGCGAGAGAGCGACTTGGTAACTAAATGGGACAGAGCCACCTGGTGCAAAATGGGAGAGAGCGAATTGGTAGCTAAATGGGAAAGAGCCACTTGGTACAAAATGGGAGGGAGCGACTTGGTAGCTAAATGGGAGAGAGCCACTTGGCAGCTAAATCAGAGATAGCGAATTGGTAACTAAATGGGAGCGAGCACCTTGGCATCTAAATGGGAGAGAGCGACTTGGTAGCTAAATGGGAGAGAGCCACTTGGTAGCAAAATGTGAGAGAGCCACTTGGCAGCTAAATGGGAGTGAGCGACTTGGATGCAACATGGGTGAGAGCGACTTGGAAGCTAAATGGGAGAGAGCCATTGGGTACAAAAAGAGAGAGAGCGACTTGGTATCAAAATGGGAGAGAGCGACTTGGTCGCTAAATGGGAGAGCGCGACTTGGTAGCAAAATGGGAGAGAGTGACTTGGTAGCCAAATGGGAGAGAGCGACCTGGTAGCTCAATGGGAGAGAGCGACTTCGTAACTAAATGGTGGAGATCTCTTGGCAGCTAATTGGGAGAGAGCAGCTTGGTAGCTAAATGGGAGAGAGCCACTTGGTAGCTAAATGGGAGAGTGCGACTTGGGAACTAACTGGTAGAGAGCCACTTGGCAGCTAAATGGGAGAGAGAGACTTGGCAGCTAAATGTGAGCGAGCCACTTGGCAGCTAAATGGGAGAGAGCGACTTGGTAGCTAAATGGGAGAAAGCGACTTGGTAACTAAATGGGAGAAAGCATCTTGGTGAATAAATGGGAGTGAACACTTGGTACAAAATGGGAGAGAGCGACTTGTTACCTAAATGGGAGAGAGCCACTTGGTACAATAGAGAGAGAGCCACTTGGATGCAAAATGGGAGAGAACGACTTTTTAGCTAAATGGGAGAGAGCGACTTGGTAGCAACATGGGAGAGAGCGACTTGGTAGGTAAATGGGAGAGCGGCTTGGTAGCTAAATGGGAGAGAGCAAATTGGTAACTAAATGGGAGAGAGCCACTTGGCATCCAAATGGGAGAGAGCGACTTGGTAGCTAAATGGGAGAGAACCACTCAGTAGCTAAATGGGAGAGAGCGTATTGGTAACTAAATGGGATAGAGCCGCTTGGCAGCTAAATGGGAGAGAGCGCCTTGGTAGCTAAATGGGAGGGAGCCACTTGGTAACTAAATGGGAGCCAGCGACTTGGTAACTAAATGGGAGAGAGCCACTTGGCAGCTAAACGGGAGAGAGCGACTTGGCAGCTAAGTGGGAGAGAGCGGCTTGGTAGCTAAATAGGAGAGAGCGACTTGGCAGTTAAATGGGAGAGAGCCACTTGGTAGCTAAATGGGAGAGAGCCACTTGGTAGCAAAATGCAGAGAGTGACCTGGTAGCTAAATTGGAGAGAGCGACTTGGTAACTAACTGGGAGAGGGCCACTTGGCAGCTTAATGGGAGAGAGCGAATTGGTAGCTAATTGCGAGATGGCACTTGGCAGCTAAATCGGAGAGAGCGACTTGGTAGCTAAATGGGAGGGAGCGACTTGGTAACTAAATGGGAGAGCGCGACTTAGTAATTAAATGGAAGAGAGCCAGTTGGTACAAAATGGGAGAAAGCGACTTGGTTGCAATATGGGAGAGAGCGACTTGGTAGCTAAATGGGAGAGAGCGACTTGGTAGCAAAATGGGAGAGAGTGACTCGGTAGCTAAATGGGAGAGAGCGACTTGGTAGCTAAATGGGAGAGAGCCACTTGGCAGCTAAATGGGAGAGAGCGAATTAGTAACTAAATGGGAGAGAGCGACTTGATAGCGAAAGGGAGAGAGCCAATTGGTAGCTAAATGGGAGGGAGCGACTTGGTAGCTAAATGGGAGAGAGTGACTTGAAGGCAAAATGGGAGAGAGCGACTTGGTAGCTAAATGGGAGAGAGCGACTTGGTAGGTAAATGGGAGAGAGCGACTTGGTAGCTAAATGGGAGAGAGCCACTTTGCAGCTAAATGGGAGGGAGCGACTTGGTGGATAAATGGGAGGGAGCCACTTGGTAGCTAAATGGGAGAGAGCGACTTGGTAGCTAAATGGGAGAGAGCGACTTGGCAGCTAAATGGGAGATGGCGACTTGGTAGCTAAATGGGAGAGAGCGACTTGGTAGGTAAATGGGAGAGAGCGACTTGGTAGCTAAATGGGAGAGAGCCACTTTGCAGCTAAATGGGAGGGAGCGACTTGGCAGCTAAATGGGAGGGAGCCACTTGGTAACTAAATGGGAGAGAGCGACTTGGTAGCTAAATGGGAGAGAGCGCCTTGGTAACTAAGTGGGAGAGAGCGACATGGTAACTAAATGGGAGAGAGTGAATTGGTAACTGAATGGGAGAGACCCACTTGGAAAAAAATGAGAGAGAGCGACTTGGTAGCTAAATGGGAGAGAGCCACTTGGTACAAAATGGGAGAGAGCCAGTTGGTAGCAAAATGGGAGAGAGCGACTTTGTAACTAAATGGGAGAGAGCCACTCGGTACAAAATGGGAGACAGCAACTTGGTGGATAAATGGGAGAGAGCCACTTGGTACAAAATGGGAGAGAGCCACTTTGTAGCAAAATGGGAGAGAGCGACTTGGTAGCTAAATTGGAGGGAGCGACTTGGTAGCATAATGGGAGAGAGCGACTTGGTAGCTAAATGGGAGAGAGCCACTTGGCAGCTAAATGGAAGAGAGCGAATTGGTAGCTAAATGGGAGAGAGCGTCTTGCTAGCTAAATGCGAGATGGCACTTGGCAGCTAAATGGTAGAGAGCGACTTGGTAGCTAAATGGGAGAGAGCGACTTGGTAACTAAATGGGAGAGAGCGACTTGGTAATTAAATGGGAGCGAGCATCTTGGCTCAAAATGGGAGAAAGCGACTTTGTAACTAAATGGGAGAGAGCCACTTGGTACAAAAGGGAGAGAGCCACTTGGCAGCAAAATGGGAGAGAGCGACTTGGTAGCAAAATGGGAGAGAGTGACTTGGTAGCAAAATGGGAGAGACTGACTTGGTAGCTAAATGGGAGAGAGCGACTTGGTAGCTAAATGGGAGAGAGCCACTTGGCAGCTAAATGGGAGGGAGCGACTTGGAAGCTAAATGGGAGAGAGCTACTTGTTAACTAAATGGGAGAGAGCCACTTGGTAGCTAAATGGGAGAGAGCGACTTGGCAGCTAAATGGGAGATGGCGACTTGGTAGCTAAATGGGAGAGAGCGACTTGGTAGGTAAATGGGAGAGAGCGACTTAGTAGCTAAATGGGAGGGAGCCACTTTGCTGCTAAATGGGAGGGAGCGACTTGGTAGCGAAATGGGAGGGAGCCACTTGGTAGCTAAATGGGAGAGAGCGACTTGGTAGCTAAATGGGAGAGAGCGCCTTGGTAACTAAATGGGAGAGAGCGACATGGTAACTAAATGGGAGAGAGTGACTTGGTAACTAAATGGGAGAGACCCACTTGGTAAAAAATGGGAGAGAGCGACTTGGTAGCTAAATGGGAGAGAGCCACTTGGTACAAAATGGGAGAGAGCCAGTTGGTAGCAAAATGGGAGTGAGCGACTTTGTAACTAAGTGGGAGAGAGCCACTTGGTACAAAATGGGAGACAGCGACTTGGTAGCAAAATGGGAGAGAGCGACTTGGTAGCTAAATGGGAGAGAGCGACTTGGTAGCAAAATTGGAGAGAGCGACTTGGTAGCGAAATGGGAGAGAGCGACTTGGTAGCTAACTGGGAGAGAGCCACTTGGCAGCTAAATGGGAGAGAACGAATTGGTAGCTAAATGGGAGAGAGCGTCTTGGTAGCTAAATGGGTGAGATAGACTTGGTAGCTAAATGGGAGAGAGCCACTTGGCTGCTAAATGGGAGAGAGCCACTTGGCAGCTAAATGGGAGAGAGAGAATTGGTAGCTAAATGCGAGATGGCACTTGGCAGCTGAATGGGAGAGAGCGACTTGGTAGCTAAATGGGAGAGAGCGACTTGGTAACCAAATGGGAGAGAGCGACTTGGTAATTAAATGGGAGCGAGCCACTTGGCACAAAATGGGAGAAAGCGACTTTGTAACTAAATGGGAGAGAGCCACTTGGTACAAAAGGGAGAGAGCCACTTGGCAGCAAAATGGGAGAGAGCGACTTGGCAGCTGAATGGGAGAGAGCGACTTGGTAGCAAAATGGGAGAGACTGACTTGGTAGCTAAATGGGAGAGAGCGACTTGGTAGCTAAATGGGAGAGAGCCACTTGGCAGCTAAATGGGAGAGAGCGACTTGGAAGCAAAATGGGAGAGAGCCACTTGGCAGCTAAATGGGAGAGAGAGAATTGGTAGCTAAATGCGAGATGGCAATTGGCAGCAAATGGGAGAGAGCGACTTGGTAGCTAAATGGGAGAGAGCGACTTGGTAACTAAATGGGAGAGAGCGACTTGGTAATTAAATGGGAGTGAGCCACTTGGCACAAAATGGGAGAAAGCGACTTTGTAACTAAATGGGAGAGAGCCACTTGGTACAAAAGGGAGAGAGCCACTTGGCAGCAAAATGGGAGAGAGCGACTTGGTAGCTAAATGGGAGAGAGAGACTTGGTAGCAAAATGGGAGAGACTGAATTGTTAGCTAAATGGGAGAGAGCGACTTGGTAGCTAAATGGGAGAGAGCCACTTGGCAGCTAAATGGGAGAGAGCGACTTGGAAGCTAAATGGGAGAGAGCCACTTCTTAACTAAATGGTAGAGAGCCACTTGGTAGCTAAATGGGAGAGAGCGACTTGGCAGCTAAATGGAAGATGGCGACTTGGTAGCTAAATGGGAGAGAGCGACTTGGTAGGTAAATGGGAGAGAGCGACTTGGTAGGTAAATGGGAGAGAGCCACTTTGCAGCTAAATGGGAGGGAGCGACTTGGTAGCTAAATGGGAGGGAGCCACTTGGTAGCTAAATGGGAGAGAGCGACATGGTAGCTAAATGGGAGAGAGCGCCTTGGTAACTAAATGGGAGAGAGCGACATGGTAACTAAATGGGAGAGAGTGACTTGGTAACTAAATGTAGAGACCCACTTGGTAAAAAATGGGAGAGAGCGACTTGGTAGCTAAATGGGAGAGAGCGACTTGGAAGCAAAATGGGAGAGAGTGACTCGGTAGCTAAATGGGAGAGAGCGACTTGGTAGCGAAATGGGAGAGAGCCACTTGGCAGCTAAATGGGAGGGAGCGAATTGGTAACTAAATGGGAGAGAGCGATTTGATAGCTAAAGGGAGAGAGCCAATTGGTAGCTAAATGGGAGGGAGCGACTTGGTAGCTAAATGGGAGAGATTGACTTGAAGGCAAAATGGGAGAGAGCGACTTGGAAGCTAAATGGGAGAGAGCCACTTGTTAACTAAATGGGAGAGAGCCACTTGGTAGCTAAATGGGAGAGAGCGACTTGGCAGCTAAATGGGAGATGGCCACTTGGTAGCTAAATGGGAGAGAGCGACTTGGTAGGTAAATGGGAGAGAGCGACTTGGTAG
Organism: Somniosus microcephalus; assembly: GCF_052327205.1. NCBI lineage: Eukaryota > Metazoa > Chordata > Chondrichthyes > Squaliformes > Somniosidae > Somniosus > Somniosus microcephalus. Next base: position 102,432,051 of record NW_028225179.1, on the reverse strand, counting down.
CTAAATGGGAGAGAGCCACTTTGCAGCTAAATGGGAGGGAGCGACTTGGTAGCTAAATGGGAGGGAGCCACTTGGTAGCTAAATGGGAGAGAGCGACTTGGTAGCTAAATGGGAGAGAGCGCCTTGGTAACTAAATGGGAGAGAGCGACATGGTAACTAAATGGGAGAGAGTGACTTGGTAACTAAATGGGAGAGAACCACTTGGTAAAAAATGGGAGAGAACGACTTGGTAGCTAAATGGGAGAGAGCCACTTGGTACAAAATGGGAGAGAGCCAGTTGGCAGCAAAATGGGAGAGAGCGACTTTGTAACTAAATGGGAGAGATCCACTTGGTACAAAATGGGAGATAGCGAATTGGTAGCTAAATGGGAGAGAGCCACTTGGTACAAAATGGGAGAGAGCCACTTGGTAGCAAAATGGGAGAGCGCGACTTGGTAGCTAAATGGGAGAGAGCGACTTGGTAGCAAAATGGGAGAGAGCGACTTGGTAGCGAAATGGGAGAGAGCGACTTGGTAGCTAAATGGGAGAGAGCCACTTGGCAGCTAAATGGGAGAGAGCGAATTGGTAGCTAAATGGGAGAGAGCGTCTTGGTAGCTAAATGGGTGAGAGCGACTTGGTAGCTAAATGGGAGAGAGCCACTTGGCAGCTAAATGGGAGAGAGCCACTTGGAAGCTAAATGGGAGAGAGAGAATTGGTAGCTAAATGCGAGATGGCACTTGGCAGCTAAATGGGAGAGAGCGACTTGGTAGCTAAATGGGAGAGAGCGACTTGGTAACTAAATGGGACAGAGCTACTTGGTAATTAAATGGGAGCGAGCCACTTGGCACAAAATGGGAGAAAGCGACTTTGTAACTAAATGGGAGAGAGCCACTTGTTACAAAAGGGAGAGAGCCACTTTGCAGCAAAATGGGAGAGAGCGACTTGGTAGCAAAATGGGAGAGAGCGACTTGGTAGCAAAATGGGAGAGAGCGACTTGGTAGCTAAATGGGAGAGAGCCACTTGGCAGCTAAATGAGAGAGAGCGAATTGGTAACTAAATGGGTGAGAGCCACTTGGTATCTAAATGGGAGAGAGCGAATTGGAAGCTAAATGGGAAAGAGCCAATTGGTAGCTAAATGGGAGAGAGCGACTTGGTAGCTAAATGGAAGAGAGCCACTTGGCAGCTAAATGGGAGAGAGCGACTTGGTAGGTAAATGGGAGAGAGCCACTTGGCATCTAAATGGGATAGAGTGTTTTGGTAGCCAAATGGGAGAGAGCGACTTGGTAGCTAAATGGGGGAGAGCCACTTGGCACCTAAATGGGAGAGAGCGAATTGGTAACTAAATGGGAGAAGGACACTTGGCATCTAAATCGGAGAGAGCGACTTGGTAGCTAAATGGGAGAGAGCCACTTGGTAGCTAAATGGGAGAGAGCGACTTGGCAGCTGAATGGGAGAGGGCTACTTGGAGGCAAAATGTCAGAGAGCGACTTGGTAGCTAAATGGCAGAGAGCCACTTGGCAGCTAAATGGGAGAGAGCGAATTGGTAGCTAAATGGGAGATAGCGAATTGGAAGCTAAATGGGAGAGAGCCAATTGGTAGCTAAATGGGAGGGAGCGACTTGGTAGCTAAATGGGAGAGAGCGACATGGAGGCAAAATTGGAGAGAGCGACTTGGTAGCTAAATGGGAGAGAGACACTTGGCGCTAAATGGGAGAGAGCCACTTGGCAGCTAAATGGGAGAGAGCCACTTGGCAGCTGAATGGGAGAGAGCGACTTGGTAGCTAAATGGAAGAGAGCCACTTGGCAGCTAAATGGGAGAGAGCGACTTGGTAGCTAAATGGGAGAGAGCCACTTGGCATCTAAATGGGAGAGAGCGTCTTGGTCGCCAAATGGGAGAGAGCGACTTGGTAGCTAAATGGGAGAGAGCGACTTGGTAGCTAAATGGGAGAGAGCCACTTGGCACCTAAATGGGAGAGAGCGAATTGGTAACTAAATGGGAGAAGGACACTTGGCATCTAAATGGGAGAGAGCGACTTGGTAGCTAAATGCGAGAGAGCCACTTGGTAGCTAAATGGGAGAGAGCGACATGGCAGCTGAATGGGAGAGGGCGACTTGGAGGCAAAATGTCAGAGAGCGACTTGGTAGCTAAATGGCAGAGAGCCACTTGGCAGCTAAATGGGAGAGAGCGATTTGGTATCTAATTGGGAGAGAGCGACTTTGTAGCTAAATGGGAGAGAGCCACTTGGCACCTAAATGGGAGAGAGCGAATTGGTAACTAAATGGGAGAAGGACACTTGGCATCTAAATGGGAGAGAGTGAATTGGTAGCTAAATGGGAGGGAGCGACTTGGTAGCTAAATGGGAGGGAGCCACTTGGTAGCTAAATGGGAGAGAGCGACTTGGTAGCAAAATGGGAGAGAGCGCCTTGGTAACTAAATGGGAGAGAGCGACATGGTAACTAAATGGGAGAGAGTGAATTGGTAACTAAATGGGAGAGACCCACTTGGTAAAAAATGGGAGAGAGCGACTTGGTAGCTAAATGGGAGAGAGCCACTTGGTACAAAATGGGAGAGAGCCAGTTGGCAGCAAAATGGGAGAGAGCGACTTTGTAACTAAATGGGAGAGATCCACTTGGTACAAAATGGGAGACAGCGAATTGGTAGCTAAATGGGAGAGAGCCACTTGGTACAAAATGGGAGAGAGCCACTTGGTAGCAAAATGGGAGAGCGCGACTTGGTAGCTAAATGGGAGAGAGCGACTTGGTAGCAAAATGGGAGAGAGCGACTTGGTAGCGAAATGGGAGAGAGCGACTTGGTAGCTAAATGGGAGAGAGCCACTTGGCAGCTAAATGGGAGAGAGCGAACTGGTAGCTAAATGGGAGAGAGCGTCTTGGTAGCTAAATGGGTGAGAGCGACTTGGTAGCTAAATGGGAGAGAGCCACTTGGCAGCTAAATGGGAGAGAGCCACTTGGCAGCTAAATGGGAGAGAGAGAATTGGTAGCTAAATGCGAGATGGCACTTGGCAGCTAAATGGGAGAGAGCGACTTGGTAGCTAAATGGGAGAGAGCGACTTGGTAACTAAATGGGACAGAGCTACTTGGTAATTAAATGGGAGCGAGCCACTTGGCACAAAATGGGAGAAAGCGACTTTGTAACTAAATGGGAGAGAGCCACTTGTTACAAAAGGGAGAGAGCCACTTTGCAGCAAAATGGGAGAGAGCGACTTGGTAGCAAAATGGGAGAGAGCGACTTGGTAGCAAAATGGGAGAGAGCGACTTGGTAGCTAAATGGGAGAGAGCCACTTGGCAGCTAAATGAGAGAGAGCGAATTGGTAACTAAATGGGTGAGAGCCACTTGGTATCTAAATGGGAGAGAGCGAATTGGAAGCTAAATGGGAAAGAGCCAATTGGTAGCTAAATGGGAGGGAGCGACTTGGTAGCTAAATGGGAGAGAGCGACATGGAGGCAAAATTGGAGAGAGCGACTTGGTAGCTAAATGGGAGAGAGACACTTGGCGCTAAATGGGAGAGAGCCACTTGGTAGCTAAATGGGAGAGAGCCACTTGGCAGCTAAATGGGAGAGAGCGACTTGGTAGCTAAATGGAAGAGAGCCACTTGGCAGCTAAATGGGAGAGAGCGACTTGGTAGGTAAATGGGAGAGAGCCACTTGGCATCTAAATGGGATAGAGTGTTTTGGTAGCCAAATGGGAGAGAGCGACTTGGTAGCTAAATGGGAGAGAGCGACTTGGTAGCTAAATGGGGGAGAGCCACTTGGCACCTAAATGGGAGAGAGCGAATTGGTAACTAAATGGGAGAAGGACACTTGGCATCTAAATCGGAGAGAGCGACTTGGTAGCTAAATGGGAGAGAGCCACTTGGTAGCTAAATGGGAGAGAGCGACTTGGCAGCTGAATGGGAGAGGGCGACTTGGAGGCAAAATGTCAGAGAGCGACTTGGTAGCTAAATGGCAGAGAGCCACTTGGCAGCTAAATGGGTGAGAGCGAATTGGTAGCTAAATGGGAGATTTGTCGCTAAATGGGAGAGAGCGAATTGGAAGCTAAATGGGAGAGAGCCAATTGGTAGCTAAATGGGAGGGAGCGACTTGGTAGCTAAATGGGAGAGAGCGACATGGAGGCAAAATTGGAGAGAGCGACTTGGTAGCTAAATGGGAGAGAGACACTTGGCGCTAAATGGGAGAGAGCCACTTGGCAGCTAAATGGGAGAGAGCCACTTGGCAGCTAAATGGGAGAGAGCGACTTGGTAGCTAAATGGAAGAGAGCCACTTGGCAGCTAAATGGGAGAGAGCGACTTGGTAGCTAAATGGGAGAGAGCCACTTGGCATCTAAATGGGAGAGAGCGTCTTGGTCGCCAAATGGGAGAGAGCGACTTGGTAGCTAAATGGGAGAGAGCGACTTGGTAGCTAAATGGGAGAGAGCCACTTGGCACCTAAATGGGAGAGAGCGAATTGTTAACTAAATGGGAGAAGGACACTTGGCATCTAAATGGGAGAGAGCGACTTGGTAGCTAAATGCGAGAGAGCCACTTGGTAGCTAAATGGGAGAGAGCGACATGGCAGCTGAATGGGAGAGGGCGACTTGGAGGCAAAATGTCAGAGAGCGACTTGGTAGCTAAATGGCAGAGAGCCACTTGGCAGCTAAATGGGAGAGAGCGAATTGGTAGCTAATTGGGAGAGAGCGACTTTGTAGCTAAATGGGAGAGAGCCACTTGGTAACTAAATACGAGAGAGCGAAGTAGTAGCTAAATGGGAGAGAGTGACTTGGTAGCTAAATGGGAGGGAGCGACTTGGTAGCTAAATGGGAGGGAGCCACTTGGTAGCTAAATGGCAGAGAGCGACTTGGTAGCAAAATGGGAGAGAGCGCCTTGGTAACTAAATGGGAGAGAGCGACATGGTAACTAAATGGGAGAGAGTGACTTGGTAACTAAATGGGAGAGACCCACTTGGTAAAAAATGGGAGAGAGCGACTTGGTAGCTAAATGGGAGAGAGCCACTTGGTACAAAATGGGAGAGAGCCAGTTGGCAGCAAAATGGGAGAGAGCGACTTTGTAACTAAATGGGAGAGATCCACTTGGTACAAAATGGGAGACAGCGAATTGGTAGCTAAATGGGAGAGAGCCACTTGGTACAAAATGGGAGAGAGCCACTTGGTAGCAAAATGGGACAGCGCGACTTGGTAGCTAAATGGGAGAGAGCGACTTGGTAGCAAAATGGGAGAGAGCGACTTGGTAGCGAAATGGGAGAGAGCGACTTGGTAGCTAAATGGGAGAGAGCCACTTGGCAGCTAAATGGGAGAGAGCGAATTGGTAGCTAAATGGGAGAGAGCGTCTTGGTAGCTAAATGGGTGAGAGCGACTTGGTAGCTAAATGGGAGAGAGCCACTTGGCAGCTAAATGGGAGAGAGCCACTTGGCAGCTAAATGGGAGAGAGAGAATTGGTAGCTAAATGCGAGATTGCACTTGGCAGCTAAATGGGAGAGAGCGACTTGGTAGCTAAATGGGAGAGAGCGACTTGGTAACTAGATGGGAGAGAGCGACTTGGTAATTAAATGGGAGCGAGCCACGTGGCACAAAATGGGAAAAAACGACTTTGTAACTAAATGGGAGAGAGCCACTTGTTACAAAAGGGAGAGAGCCACTTTGCAGCAAAATGGGAGAGAGCGACTTGGTAGCAAAATGGGAGAGAGCGACTTGGTAGCGAAATGGGAGAGAGCGACTTGGTAGCTAAATGGGAGAGAGCCACTTGGCAGCTAAATGGGAGAGTGCGAATTGGTAGCTAAATGGGAGAGAGCGTCTTGGTAGCTAAATGGGTGAGAGCGACTTGGTAGCTAAATGGGAGAGAGCCACTTGGCAGCTAAATGGGAGAGAGCCACTTGGCAGCTGAATGGGAGAGAGAGAATTGGTAGCTAAATGCGAGATGGCACTTGGCAGCTAAATGGGAGAGAGCGACTTGGTAATTAAATGGTAGAGAGCGACTTGGTAACTAAATGGGGAGAGCGACTTGGTAATTAAATGGGAGCGAGCCACTTGGCACAAAATGGGAGAAAGCGACTTTGTAACTAAATGGGAGAGAGCCACTTGTTACAAAAGGGCGAGACCCACTTTGCAGCAAAATGGGAGAGAGCGACTTGGTAGCAAAATGGGAGAGAGCGACTTGGTAGCAAAATGGGAGAGACTGACTTGGTAGCTAAATGGGAGAGAGCGACTTGGTAGCTAAATGGGAGAGAGCCACTTGGCAGCTAAATGGGAGAGAGCGAATTGGTAACTAAATGGGTGAGAGCCACTTGGCATCTAAATGGGAGAGAGCGAATTGGAAGCTAAATGGGAAAGAGCCAATTGGTAGCTAAATGGGAGGGAGCGACTTGGTAGCTAAATGGGAGAGAGCGACATGGAGGCAAAATTGGAGAGAGCGACTTGGTAGCTAAATGGGAGAGAGACACTTGGCGCTAAATGGGAGAGAGCCACTTGGTAGCTAAATGGGAGAGAGCCACTTGGCAGCTAAATGGGAGAGAGCGACTTGGTCGCTAAATGGAAGAGAGCCACTTGGCAGCTAAATGGGAGAGAGCGACTTGGTAGGTAAATGGGAGAGAGCCACTTGGAATCTAAATGGGAGAGAGTGTTTTGATAGCCAAATGGGAGAGAGCGACTTGGTAGCTAAATGGGAGAGAGCGACTTGGTAGCTAAATGGGGGAGAGCCACTTGGCCCCTAAATGGGAGAGAGCGAATTGGTAACTAAATGGGAGAAGGACACTTGGCATCTAAATGGGAGAGAGCGACTTGGTAGCTAAATGATTGAGAGCCACTTGGTAGCTAAATGGGAGAGAGCGACTTGGCAGCTGAATGGGAGAGGGCGACTTGGAGGCAAAATGTCAGAGAGCGACTTGGTAGCTAAATGGCAGAGAGCCACTTGGCAGCTAAATGGGAGAGATCGAATTGGTAGCTAAATGGGACAGAGCGACTTTGTCGCTAAATGGGAGAGAGCGAATTGGAAGCTAAATGGGAGAGAGCCAATTGGTAGCTAAATGGGAGGGAGCGACTTGGTAGCTAAATGGGAGAGAGAGACATGGAGGCAAAATTGGAGAGAGCGACTTGGTAGCTAAATGGGAGAGAGACACTTGGCGCTAAATGGGAGAGAGCCACTTGGCAGCTAAATGGGAGAGAGCCACTTGGCAGCTGAATGGGAGAGAGCGACTTGGTAGCTAAATGGAAGAGAGCCACTTGGCAGCTAAATGGGAGAGAGCGACTTGGTAGCTAAATGGGAGAGAGCGTCTTGGTAGCCAAATGGGAGAGAACGACTTGGTAGCTAAATGGGAGAGAGCGACGTGGTAGCTAAATGGGAGAGAGCCACTTGGCACCTAAATGGGAGAGAGCGAATTGGTAACTAAATGGGAGAAGGACACTTGGCATCTAAATGGGAGAGAGCGACTTGGTAGCTAAATGCGAGAGAGCCACTTGGTAGCTAAATGGGAGAGAGCGACTTGGCAGCTGAATGGGAGAGGGCGACTTGGAGGCAAAATGTCAGAGAGCGACTTGGTAGCTAAATGGCAGAGAGCCACTTGGCAGCTAAATGGGAGAGAGCGAATTGGTAGCTAATTGGGAGAGAGCGACTTTGTAGCTAAATGGGAGAGAGCCACTTGGTAACTAAATACGAGAGAGCGAAGTGGTAGCTAAATGGGAGAGAGTGACTTGGTAGCTAAATGGGAGAGAGCGACTTGGTAGCTAAATGGGAGAGAGCGACTTGGTAATTAAATGGGAGAGAGCCACTTGACAGCTAAATGGGAGGGAGCGATTTTGTCGCTAAATGGGAGAAAGAGACTTGGCAATTAAATGTGAGAGAGTCACTTGGTGAATAAATGGAAGAGAGCCACTTGGTACAATATGGGAGAGAGCGACTTGGTAGCTAAATGGGAGAGATCCACTAGGTACAAAAGGGAGAGAGCCAGTTGGTAGCATAATGGGAGAGAACGACTTGTTAGATAAATGTGAGAGAGCGACTTGGTAGCAAAATGGGGGAGAGCGACTTGGTAGCTAAATGGGAGAGAGCGACTTGGTAGCTAAATGAGAGAGAGCGACTTGGTAACTAAATGGGAGAGAGCCACTTGGCATCTAAATGGGAGAGAGCGACTTGGTAGCTAAATGGGAGAGATCCACTTGGGAGAGAGCGAATTGGTAGCTAAATGGGAGAGAGCGACTTGGTAGCTAAATGGGAGAGAGCGACTTGAAACGTAAATGGGACAGAGCCACTTGGTGCAAAATGGAAACAGAGCAACTTGCTAGCTAAATGTGAGAGATCCACTTGGTACAAAATGGGAGAGATGATTTGGTAGCTAAATGGGAGAGAGCCACTTGGCAGCTAAATGGGAGAGAGCGAATTGGTATCGAAATGGGAGAGAGCCACTTCGCATCTAAATGGGAGAGAGCGACTTGTCAGCTAAATGGGAGTGAGCCACTTGGTAGCTAAATTGGAGAGAGCGACTTGGCAGCTTAATGGGAGCGAGCAACTTGGAGGCAAAATGGGAGAGAGCGACTTGGTAGCTAAATGGGAGAGAGCTACTTGGTACAAAATAGGATAGAGCGACTTGGTAGCATAATGAGAGAGAGCGACTTGGTAGCTAAATGGGAGGGAGCGACTTGGTAGCAAAATGGGAGAGAGTGACTTGGTAGCTAAATGGGAGAGAGCGACTTGGTAGCTATTTGGGTGTGACCGACCTGGTAGCTAATTGGGAGAGAGCCACTTGGCAGCTAAATTGGAGAGAGCGACTTGGTAGCTAAATTGGAGAGAGCGACTTGATAACTAAATGGGAGAGAGCCACTTGGCATCTAAATGGGAGAGAGCGACTTGGCAGCGAAATGGGAGTGAGCCACTTGGTAGCTAAATTGGAGAGAGCGACTTGGCAGCTTAATGGGAGCGAGCAACTTGGAGGCAAAATGGGAGAGAGCGACTTGGTAGCTAAATGGGAGAGAGCCACTTGGTACAAAATAGGAGAGAGCGACTTGGTAGCATAATGAGAGAGAGCGACTTGGTAGCTAAATGGGAGGGAGCGACTTGGTAGCAAAATGGGAGAGAGTGACTTGGTAGCTAAATGGGAGAGAGCGACTTGGTAGCTATTTGGGTGTGACCGACCTGGTAGCTAATTGGGAGAGAGCCACTTGGCAGCTAAATTGGAGAGAACGACTTGGTAGCTAAATGGGAGAGAGCGACTTGATAACTAAATGGGAGAGTGCCACTTGGCATCTAAATGGGAGAGAGCGAATTGGTAGCTAAACGGGAGAGAGCCACTTGGTAGCTAAATGGGAGAGAGCAACTTGGCAGCTAAATGGCAGAGAGTGACTTGGTAGCTAAATGGGAGAAAGCGACTTGGTAACTAAATGGGAGAGAGCGACTTGGTAGCTAAATGGGAGAGAGCCACTTGGTCTCTAAATGGAAGAGAGCCACTTGGCAGCTAAATGGGGGAGAGCGAATTGGTAGCAAAATGGGGGAGAGCGACTTGGTAGCTAAATGGGAGAGAGCGACTTGGTAGCTAAATGGGAGAGAGCGAATTGGTAATTAAATGGGAGAGAGTCACTTGGTAGCTAAATGGGAGAGAGCAAATTGGTAACTAAATGGGAGAGAGCCACTTGGCAGCTAAATGGGAGAGAGAGTCTTGGTTGCTAAATGGGAGAGAGACACTTGGTCACTAAATGGGAGAGAGCGACTTGGTAACTAAATGGGAGGTAGCCTCTTCGCAGCTAAATGGGAGAGAGCGACTTGGCAGCTAAATGGGAGAGAGCGACTTGGCAGCTAAATGGGAGAGAGCTACTTGGCAGCAAAATGAGAGAGAGCCAGTTGGTACAAAAGGGAGAGAGCCACTTGGTAGCAAAATGGGAGAGTGCTACTTGGCAGCTAAATGGGAGAGGGCGACTTGGTAGCAAAATGGGAGAGAGCGACTCGGTACCTAAATTGGAGAGAGTGACTTGGTAGCTAAATGGGATAGAGCCACTTGGCAGCTAAATGGGAGAGAGCGAATTGGTAATTAAATGGGAAAGAGCCACTTGGCATCTAAATGGGAGAGAGCGACTTGGTAGCTAAATGGGAGAGAGCCAATTGGTAGCTAAATTGGAGGGAGCGACTTGGTAGCTATATGGGAGAGAGATACTTGGCAGCTAAATGGGAGAGAGCGACTTGGTAGCTAAATGGGAGAGAGCGACTTGTTAGCTTAATGGGAGAGAGCCAGTTGGTAGCTAAATGGGAGAGAGCGACTTGGTAACTAAATGGGAGAGAGCCAATTGGCAGCTAAATTGGAGAGAGCGAATTGGTAGCTAAATGGGAGAGAGCCACTTCGTAACTAAATGGGAGATAGCCACTTGGTAGCTAAATGGGAGAGAGCGACTTGGTAACTAAATGGGAGAGAGCCACTTGGCAGCTAAATGGGAGAGAGCCACTTGGCAGCTAAATGGGAGATGGCGACTTGGTAGCTAAATGTGAGGTAATCACTTGGTAGCAAAATGGGAGAGAGCGAATGGTAGCTAAATGGGAGAGTGCGACTTGGTAGCTAAATGGGAGAGAGCGACTTGGTAGCTAAATGGTAGAGAGCGACTTGGTTGCTAAATGGGAGAGAGCGACTTGGTAGCAAAATCTGAGAGAGCGACTTGGTGGATAAATGGGAGAGAGCGACTTGGTAGCTAAATGGGTGAGAGCGATTTGGTAGCTAAATGGGAGAGAGACATTGGCAGCTAAATGGGAGAGAACGACTTGATAGCTAAATGGGTGGGAGCGACTTGGTAGCTAAATGGAAGAGAGCCACTTGGCAGCGAAATGTGAGAGAGCGACTTGGTAACTAATTGGGAGAGAGCCACTTGGCAGCTAAATGGGAGAGAGCGAATTGGTAGCTAAATGGGAGATGGCACTTGGCAGCTAAATGGGAGAGAGCGACTTGGTACAAAATGGGAGAATGCGACTTGGTACCTAAATGGGAGAGAGCCACTTGGTACAAAATGGAGAGAGCTACATGGCAGCAAAATGGGAGAGAGCGACATGGCAGCTAAATGGGAGAGATTGACTTGGTAGCTAAATGGGAGAGAGCGACTCGATAGCTAAATGGGAGAGAGCGACTTGGTAGCTAAATGGGAGAGAGCCACTTGGCAGCTAAATGGGAGAGAGCGAATTGGTAACTAAATGGGAGAGAGAAATTTGGCTTCAAAATGGGAGAGAGCGACTTGGTAGCTAAATGGGAAAGGGACAATTGGTACCTAAATTGGAGGGAGCGACTTGGTAGCTGAATGGGAGAGAGCGACTTGGAGGCAAAATCGGAGAGAGCGACTTGGTAGCTAAATGGGAACGAGAAACTTGGCAGCAAATGGGAGAGAGCGACTTGGTAGGTAAATGGGAGAGCGCGACTGGGTAGCTAAATGGGAGAGAGCCACTTGGTAGCTAAATGGGAGAGAGCGACTTGGTAACTAAATGGAAGAGAGCCACTTGGCAGCGAAATGTGAGAGAGCGACTTGGTAACTAATTGGGAGAGAGCCACTTGGCAGCTAAATGGGAGAGAGCGAATTGGTAGCTAAATGGGAGATGGCACTTGGCAGCTAAATGGGAGAGAGCGACTTGGTACAAAATGGGAGAATGCGACTTGGTACCTAAATGGGAGAGAGCCACTTGGTACAAAATGGAGAGAGCTACATGGCAGCAAAATGGGAGAGAGCGACATGGCAGCTAAATGGGAGAGATTGACTTGGTAGCTAAATGGGAGAGAGCGACTCGATAGCTAAATGGGAGAGAGCGACTTGGTAGCTAAATGGGAGAGAGCCACTTGGCAGCTAAATGGGAGAGAGCGAATTGGTAACTAAATGGGAGAGAGAAATTTGGCTTCAAAATGGGAGAGAGCGACTTGGTAGCTAAATGGGAAAGGGCCAATTGGTACCTAAATTGGAGGGAGCGACTTGGTAGCTAAATGGGAGAGAGCGACTTGGAGGCAAAATCGGAGAGAGCGACTTGGTAGCTAAATGGGAGCGAGAAACTTGGCAGCAAATGGGAGAGAGCGACTTGGTAGGTAAATGGGAGAGCGCGACTGGGTAGCTAAATGGGAGAGAGCCACTTGGTAGCTAAATGGGAGAGAGCGACTTGGTAACTAAATGGGAGAGAGCCACTTGGTAACTAAATGGGAGAGTGCCACTTGGCAGCTAAATGGGAGAGAGCGACTTGGTAACTAAATGGGAGAGAGCCACTTGGCAGCTAAATGGGAGAGAGCGACTCGGCAGCTAAATTGGAGAGAGCCACTTGGTAGCAAAATGGGAGTGAGCCACTTGGTAGCTAAATGGGAGGGAACCACTTGGTAGCAAAATGGGAGAGAGCGACTTGGTCGCTAAATGGGAGAGAGCAACTTAGTAGCTAAATGGGAGAGGGCGACTTGGTAGCTAAATGGGAGAGAGCGACTTGGTGGCTAAATGAGAGAGAGCGACTTGGTTGCTGAATTGGAGAGAGAAACTTAGTAGCAAAATGGGAGGCAGCGACTTGGTACAAAAGGGAGAGAGCTACTTGGTAGCAAAATGGGAGAGAGCGACTTGGTAGCTGAATGGGAGAGAGCGAATTGGTAACGAAATGGGAGAGAGAAACTTGGTTCAAAATGGGAGAGAGCGACTTGGTAGGTAAGTGGGAGAGAGCCTCTTGGTACAAAATGGGAGAGACCCACTTGGAAGCAAAATGAGAGAGAGCAGCTTGGAGCTAAATGGGAGAGAGCGACTTGGTAGCTAAATGGGTGTGAGCGACTTGGCGGCTAAATGGGAGAGAGACACTTGGGAGCTAAATGGGAGAGAGCGAATTGGTAGCTAAATGGGAGAGAGCGACTTGGTAACTAAATGGGAGAGAGCCACTTGGCAACGAAATGGGAGAGAGCGACTTGGTAGCTAAATGGGAGCGAGCCACTTGGTAGCTAAATGGGAGAGAGCGACTTGGTTAGCTAAATGGGAGAGAGCGACTTGATAGCTAAATGGGAGAAAGCCACTTGGTAGCTAATTGGGAGGGAGCGACTTGGTAGCTAAATGGGAGAGAGCCACTTGGCAGCTAAATGGGAGGGAGCGACTTGGTAGCTAAATGGGAGAGAGCCACTTGGCAGCTAAATGGGAGAGAGCGACTTGGTAGCTAAATGGGAGAGAGTGACTTGTTAACTAAATGGGAGAGAGCGACTTGGTAACTTAATGGGACAGAGCCACTTCATGCAAAATGGGAGAGAGCGACTTGGTAGCTAAATGGTAGAGAGGCACTTGGTTCAAAATGGGAGTGAGCGGCTTGGTAGCAAAATGGGAGAGAGCCACTTGGCAGCTTAATGGGAGAGAGCGAATTGGTAACTAAATGTGAGAGAGACACTTGGCATCTGAATGGGAGAGAGTGACTTCGTAGCTAAATGGGAGAGAGCCACTTGGTAGCTAAATGGGAGAGAGCGACTTGGCATCTAAATGGGAGAGAGCGACTTGGAGGCAAAATGGGAGAGAGCGACTTGGTAGCTAAATGGGAGAGAGCCACTTGCCAGCTAAATGGGAGAGAACGAATTGGTAGCTAAATGGGAGAGAGCTACTTGGTAATTAAATGGGAGAGAGCCGCTTGGCAGCTAAATGGGAGAGAGCGACTTGTTAGCTAAATGGGAGAGAGCCACTTGGTAACTAAATACAAGATATCGAATTGGCAGCAAAAGGGGAGAGAGTGACTTGGTAGCTAAATGGGAGAGAGCCACTTAGTAGCTAAATGGGAGAGAGCGACTTGGTAACTAACTGGGAGAGAGTCACTTGGCAGCTAATTGGGAGGGAGCGTCTTGGTAGCCAAATGGGAGAGAGCGACTTGGTAGCTAAATGAGAGAGAGCCATTGGTTCAAAATGGGAGAGAGCCATTTGGTAGCAAAATGGGAGAGAGCGACTTGGTAGCTAAATGGAAGAGAGCCAATTGGCACCTAAATGGGAGAGAGCGAATTGGTAACTAAATGGGAGAAGGACACTTGGCATCTAAATGGGAGCGAGCGACTTGGTAGCTAAATGGGAGAGAGCCACTTGGTAGCTAAATGGGAGAGAGCGACTTGGCAGCTAAATGGGAGAGAGCGACTTGGAGGCAAAATGTCAGAGAGCGACTTGGTAGCTAAATGGCAGAGAGCCACTTGGCAGCTAAATGGGAGAGAGCGAATTGATAGCTAAATGGGAGAGAGCGACCTGGTAACTAAATGGGAGAGAGCTGCTTGGAAGCTAAATGGGAGAGAGCGACTTGGTAGCTAAATGGGAGAGAGCCACTTGGTAACTAAATACGAGAGAGCGAAGTGGTAGCTAAATGGGAGAGAGTGTCTTGGTAGCTAAATGGGAGAGAGCGACTTGGTAGCTAAATGGGAGAGAGCGACTTGGTAGCTAAATGGAAGAGAGCCACTTGGTACAAAATGGGAGAGAGCGACTTGGTAGCTAAATGGGAGAGATCCACTTGGTACAAAAGGGAGAGAGCCAGTTGGTAGCATAATGGGAGAGAACGACTTGTTAGCTAAATGTGAGAGAGCGACTTGGTAGCAAAATGGGGGAGAGCGACGTGGTAGCTAAATGGGAGACAGCGACTTGGCAGCTAAATGGGAGAGAGCAAATTGGTAACTTAATGGGAGAGAGCCACTTGGTAGCTAAAAGGGAGAGAGCGAATTGGTAACTAAATGGGAGAGAGCCACTTGGCAGCTAAATGGGAGAGAGAGACTTGGTTGCTAAATGGGAGAGAGACACTTGGTAACTAAATGGGAGAGAGCGACTTGGTAACTAAATGGGAGGTAGCCTCTTCGCAGCTAAATGGGGGAGAGCGACTTGGTAGCTAAATGGGAGAGAGCGACTTGGTAGCTAAATGAGAGAGAGCGACTTGGTAACTAAATGGGAGAGAGCCACTTGGCATCTAAATGGGAGAGAGCCACTTGGTACAAAATGGGAGAGAGCCAGTTGGTAGCAAAATGGGAGTGAGCGACTTTGTAACTAAGTGGGAGAGAGCCACTTGGTACAAAATGGGAGACAGCGACTTGGTAGCAAAATGGGAGAGAGCGACTTGGTAGCTAAATGGGAGAGAGCGACTTGGTAGCAAAATTGGAGAGAGCGACTTGGTAGCGAAATGGGAGAGAGCGACTTGGTAGCTAACTGGGAGAGAGCCACTTGGCAGCTAAATGGGAGAGAACGAATTGGTAGCTAAATGGGAGAGAGCGTCTTGGTAGCTAAATGGGTGAGATAGACTTGGTAGCTAAATGGGAGAGAGTCACTTGGCTGCTAAATGGGAGAGAGCCACTTGGCAGCTAAATGGGAGAGAGAGAATTGGTAGCTAAATGCGAGATGGCACTTGGCAGCTGAATGGGAGAGAGCGACTTGGTAGCTAAATGGGAGAGAGCGACTTGGTAACCAAATGGGAGAGAGCGACTTGGTAATTAAATGGGAGCGAGCCACTTGGCACAAAATGGGAGAAAGCGACTTTGTAACTAAATGGGAGAGAGCCACTTGGTACAAAAGGGAGAGAGCCACTTGGCAGCAAAATGGGAGAGAGCGACTTGGCAGCTGAATGGGAGAGAGCGACTTGGTAGCAAAATGGGAGAGACTGACTTGGTAGCTAAATGGGAGAGAGCGACTTGGTAGCTAAATGGGAGAGAGCCACTTGGCAGCTAAATGGGAGAGAGCGACTTGGAAGCAAAATGGGAGAGAGCCACTTGGCAGCTAAATGGGAGAGAGAGAATTGGTAGCTAAATGCGAGATGGCAATTGGCAGCAAATGGGAGAGAGCGACTTGGTAGCTAAATGGGAGAGAGCGACTTGGTAACTAAATGGGAGAGAGCGACTTGGTAATTAAATGGGAGTGAGCCACTTGGCACAAAATGGGAGAAAGCGACTTTGTAACTAAATGGGAGAGAGCCACTTGGTACAAAAGGGAGAGAGCCACTTGGCAGCAAAATGGGAGAGAGCGACTTGGTAGCTAAATGGGAGAGAGAGACTTGGTAGCAAAATGGGAGAGACTGAATTGTTAGCTAAATGGGAGAGAGCGACTTGGTAGCTAAATGGGAGAGAGCCACTTGGCAGCTAAATGGGAGAGAGCGACTTGGAAGCTAAATGGGAGAGAGCCACTTCTTAACTAAATGGTAGAGAGCCACTTGGTAGCTAAATGGGAGAGAGCGACTTGGCAGCTAAATGGAAGATGGCGACTTGGTAGCTAAATGGGAGAGAGCGACTTGGTAGGTAAATGGGAGAGAGCGACTTGGTAGGTAAATGGGAGAGAGCCACTTTGCAGCTAAATGGGAGGGAGCGACTTGGTAGCTAAATGGGAGGGAGCCACTTGGTAGCTAAATGGGAGAGAGCGACATGGTAGCTAAATGGGAGAGAGCGCCTTGGTAACTAAATGGGAGAGAGCGACATGGTAACTAAATGGGAGAGAGTGACTTGGTAACTAAATGTAGAGACCCACTTGGTAAAAAATGGGAGAGAGCGACTTGGTAGCTAAATGGGAGAGAGCGACTTGGAAGCAAAATGGGAGAGAGTGACTCGGTAGCTAAATGGGAGAGAGCGACTTGGTAGCGAAATGGGAGAGAGCCACTTGGCAGCTAAATGGGAGGGAGCGAATTGGTAACTAAATGGGAGAGAGCGATTTGATAGCTAAAGGGAGAGAGCCAATTGGTAGCTAAATGGGAGGGAGCGACTTGGTAGCTAAATGGGAGAGATTGACTTGAAGGCAAAATGGGAGAGAGCGACTTGGAAGCTAAATGGGAGAGAGCCACTTGTTAACTAAATGGGAGAGAGCCACTTGGTAGCTAAATGGGAGAGAGCGACTTGGCAGCTAAATGGGAGATGGCCACTTGGTAGCTAAATGGGAGAGAGCGACTTGGTAGGTAAATGGGAGAGAGCGACTTGGTAGCTAAATGGGAGAGAGCCACTTTGCAGCTAAATGGGAGGGAGCGACTTGGTAGCTAAATGGGAGGGAGCCACTTGGTAGCTAAATGGGAGAGAGCGACTTGGTAGCTAAATGGGAGAGAGCGCCTTGGTAACTAAATGGGAGAGAGCGACATGGTAACTAAATGGGAGAGAGTGACTTGGTAACTAAATGGGAGAGAACCACTTGGTAAAAAATGGGAGAGAACGACTTGGTAGCTAAATGGGAGAGAGCCACTTGGTACAAAATGGGAGAGAGCCAGTTGGCAGCAAAATGGGAGAGAGCGACTTTGTAACTAAATGGGAGAGATCCACTTGGTACAAAATGGGAGATAGCGAATTGGTAGCTAAATGGGAGAGAGCCACTTGGTACAAAATGGGAGAGAGCCACTTGGTAGCAAAATGGGAGAGCGCGACTTGGTAGCTAAATGGGAGAGAGCGACTTGGTAGCAAAATGGGAGAGAGCGACTTGGTAGCGAAATGGGAGAGAGCGACTTGGTAGCTAAATGGGAGAGAGCCACTTGGCAGCTAAATGGGAGAGAGCGAATTGGTAGCTAAATGGGAGAGAGCGTCTTGGTAGCTAAATGGGTGAGAGCGACTTGGTAGCTAAATGGGAGAGAGCCACTTGGCAGCTAAATGGGAGAGAGCCACTTGGAAGCTAAATGGGAGAGAGAGAATTGGTAGCTAAATGCGAGATGGCACTTGGCAGCTAAATGGGAGAGAGCGACTTGGTAGCTAAATGGGAGAGAGCGACTTGGTAACTAAATGGGACAGAGCTACTTGGTAATTAAATGGGAGCGAGCCACTTGGCACAAAATGGGAGAAAGCGACTTTGTAACTAAATGGGAGAGAGCCACTTGTTACAAAAGGGAGAGAGCCACTTTGCAGCAAAATGGGAGAGAGCGACTTGGTAGCAAAATGGGAGAGAGCGACTTGGTAGCAAAATGGGAGAGAGCGACTTGGTAGCTAAATGGGAGAGAGCCACTTGGCAGCTAAATGAGAGAGAGCGAATTGGTAACTAAATGGGTGAGAGCCACTTGGTATCTAAATGGGAGAGAGCGAATTGGAAGCTAAATGGGAAAGAGCCAATTGGTAGCTAAATGGGAGAGAGCGACTTGGTAGCTAAATGGAAGAGAGCCACTTGGCAGCTAAATGGGAGAGAGCGACTTGGTAGGTAAATGGGAGAGAGCCACTTGGCATCTAAATGGGATAGAGTGTTTTGGTAGCCAAATGGGAGAGAGCGACTTGGTAGCTAAATGGGGGAGAGCCACTTGGCACCTAAATGGGAGAGAGCGAATTGGTAACTAAATGGGAGAAGGACACTTGGCATCTAAATCGGAGAGAGCGACTTGGTAGCTAAATGGGAGAGAGCCACTTGGTAGCTAAATGGGAGAGAGCGACTTGGCAGCTGAATGGGAGAGGGCTACTTGGAGGCAAAATGTCAGAGAGCGACTTGGTAGCTAAATGGCAGAGAGCCACTTGGCAGCTAAATGGGAGAGAGCGAATTGGTAGCTAAATGGGAGATAGCGAATTGGAAGCTAAATGGGAGAGAGCCAATTGGTAGCTAAATGGGAGGGAGCGACTTGGTAGCTAAATGGGAGAGAGCGACATGGAGGCAAAATTGGAGAGAGCGACTTGGTAGCTAAATGGGAGAGAGACACTTGGCGCTAAATGGGAGAGAGCCACTTGGCAGCTAAATGGGAGAGAGCCACTTGGCAGCTGAATGGGAGAGAGCGACTTGGTAGCTAAATGGAAGAGAGCCACTTGGCAGCTAAATGGGAGAGAGCGACTTGGTAGCTAAATGGGAGAGAGCCACTTGGCATCTAAATGGGAGAGAGCGTCTTGGTCGCCAAATGGGAGAGAGCGACTTGGTAGCTAAATGGGAGAGAGCGACTTGGTAGCTAAATGGGAGAGAGCCACTTGGCACCTAAATGGGAGAGAGCGAATTGGTAACTAAATGGGAGAAGGACACTTGGCATCTAAATGGGAGAGAGCGACTTGGTAGCTAAATGCGAGAGAGCCACTTGGTAGCTAAATGGGAGAGAGCGACATGGCAGCTGAATGGGAGAGGGCGACTTGGAGGCAAAATGTCAGAGAGCGACTTGGTAGCTAAATGGCAGAGAGCCACTTGGCAGCTAAATGGGAGAGAGCGATTTGGTATCTAATTGGGAGAGAGCGACTTTGTAGCTAAATGGGAGAGAGCCACTTGGCACCTAAATGGGAGAGAGCGAATTGGTAACTAAATGGGAGAAGGACACTTGGCATCTAAATGGGAGAGAGTGAATTGGTAGCTAAATGGGAGGGAGCGACTTGGTAGCTAAATGGGAGGGAGCCACTTGGTAGCTAAATGGGAGAGAGCGACTTGGTAGCAAAATGGGAGAGAGCGCCTTGGTAACTAAATGGGAGAGAGCGACATGGTAACTAAATGGGAGAGAGTGAATTGGTAACTAAATGGGAGAGACCCACTTGGTAAAAAATGGGAGAGAGCGACTTGGTAGCTAAATGGGAGAGAGCCACTTGGTACAAAATGGGAGAGAGCCAGTTGGCAGCAAAATGGGAGAGAGCGACTTTGTAACTAAATGGGAGAGATCCACTTGGTACAAAATGGGAGACAGCGAATTGGTAGCTAAATGGGAGAGAGCCACTTGGTACAAAATGGGAGAGAGCCACTTGGTAGCAAAATGGGAGAGCGCGACTTGGTAGCTAAATGGGAGAGAGCGACTTGGTAGCAAAATGGGAGAGAGCGACTTGGTAGCGAAATGGGAGAGAGCGACTTGGTAGCTAAATGGGAGAGAGCCACTTGGCAGCTAAATGGGAGAGAGCGAACTGGTAGCTAAATGGGAGAGAGCGTCTTGGTAGCTAAATGGGTGAGAGCGACTTGGTAGCTAAATGGGAGAGAGCCACTTGGCAGCTAAATGGGAGAGAGCCACTTGGCAGCTAAATGGGAGAGAGAGAATTGGTAGCTAAATGCGAGATGGCACTTGGCAGCTAAATGGGAGAGAGCGACTTGGTAGCTAAATGGGAGAGAGCGACTTGGTAACTAAATGGGACAGAGCTACTTGGTAATTAAATGGGAGCGAGCCACTTGGCACAAAATGGGAGAAAGCGACTTTGTAACTAAATGGGAGAGAGCCACTTGTTACAAAAGGGAGAGAGCCACTTTGCAGCAAAATGGGAGAGAGCGACTTGGTAGCAAAATGGGAGAGAGCGACTTGGTAGCAAAATGGGAGAGAGCGACTTGGTAGCTAAATGGGAGAGAGCCACTTGGCAGCTAAATGAGAGAGAGCGAATTGGTAACTAAATGGGTGAGAGCCACTTGGTATCTAAATGGGAGAGAGCGAATTGGAAGCTAAATGGGAAAGAGCCAATTGGTAGCTAAATGGGAGGGAGCGACTTGGTAGCTAAATGGGAGAGAGCGACATGGAGGCAAAATTGGAGAGAGCGACTTGGTAGCTAAATGGGAGAGAGACACTTGGCGCTAAATGGGAGAGAGCCACTTGGTAGCTAAATGGGAGAGAGCCACTTGGCAGCTAAATGGGAGAGAGCGACTTGGTAGCTAAATGGAAGAGAGCCACTTGGCAGCTAAATGGGAGAGAGCGACTTGGTAGGTAAATGGGAGAGAGCCACTTGGCATCTAAATGGGATAGAGTGTTTTGGTAGCCAAATGGGAGAGAGCGACTTGGTAGCTAAATGGGAGAGAGCGACTTGGTAGCTAAATGGGGGAGAGCCACTTGGCACCTAAATGGGAGAGAGCGAATTGGTAACTAAATGGGAGAAGGACACTTGGCATCTAAATCGGAGAGAGCGACTTGGTAGCTAAATGGGAGAGAGCCACTTGGTAGCTAAATGGGAGAGAGCGACTTGGCAGCTGAATGGGAGAGGGCGACTTGGAGGCAAAATGTCAGAGAGCGACTTGGTAGCTAAATGGCAGAGAGCCACTTGGCAGCTAAATGGGTGAGAGCGAATTGGTAGCTAAATGGGAGATTTGTCGCTAAATGGGAGAGAGCGAATTGGAAGCTAAATGGGAGAGAGCCAATTGGTAGCTAAATGGGAGGGAGCGACTTGGTAGCTAAATGGGAGAGAGCGACATGGAGGCAAAATTGGAGAGAGCGACTTGGTAGCTAAATGGGAGAGAGACACTTGGCGCTAAATGGGAGAGAGCCACTTGGCAGCTAAATGGGAGAGAGCCACTTGGCAGCTAAATGGGAGAGAGCGACTTGGTAGCTAAATGGAAGAGAGCCACTTGGCAGCTAAATGGGAGAGAGCGACTTGGTAGCTAAATGGGAGAGAGCCACTTGGCATCTAAATGGGAGAGAGCGTCTTGGTCGCCAAATGGGAGAGAGCGACTTGGTAGCTAAATGGGAGAGAGCGACTTGGTAGCTAAATGGGAGAGAGCCACTTGGCACCTAAATGGGAGAGAGCGAATTGTTAACTAAATGGGAGAAGGACACTTGGCATCTAAATGGGAGAGAGCGACTTGGTAGCTAAATGCGAGAGAGCCACTTGGTAGCTAAATGGGAGAGAGCGACATGGCAGCTGAATGGGAGAGGGCGACTTGGAGGCAAAATGTCAGAGAGCGACTTGGTAGCTAAATGGCAGAGAGCCACTTGGCAGCTAAATGGGAGAGAGCGAATTGGTAGCTAATTGGGAGAGAGCGACTTTGTAGCTAAATGGGAGAGAGCCACTTGGTAACTAAATACGAGAGAGCGAAGTAGTAGCTAAATGGGAGAGAGTGACTTGGTAGCTAAATGGGAGGGAGCGACTTGGTAGCTAAATGGGAGGGAGCCACTTGGTAGCTAAATGGCAGAGAGCGACTTGGTAGCAAAATGGGAGAGAGCGCCTTGGTAACTAAATGGGAGAGAGCGACATGGTAACTAAATGGGAGAGAGTGACTTGGTAACTAAATGGGAGAGACCCACTTGGTAAAAAATGGGAGAGAGCGACTTGGTAGCTAAATGGGAGAGAGCCACTTGGTACAAAATGGGAGAGAGCCAGTTGGCAGCAAAATGGGAGAGAGCGACTTTGTAACTAAATGGGAGAGATCCACTTGGTACAAAATGGGAGACAGCGAATTGGTAGCTAAATGGGAGAGAGCCACTTGGTACAAAATGGGAGAGAGCCACTTGGTAGCAAAATGGGACAGCGCGACTTGGTAGCTAAATGGGAGAGAGCGACTTGGTAGCAAAATGGGAGAGAGCGACTTGGTAGCGAAATGGGAGAGAGCGACTTGGTAGCTAAATGGGAGAGAGCCACTTGGCAGCTAAATGGGAGAGAGCGAATTGGTAGCTAAATGGGAGAGAGCGTCTTGGTAGCTAAATGGGTGAGAGCGACTTGGTAGCTAAATGGGAGAGAGCCACTTGGCAGCTAAATGGGAGAGAGCCACTTGGCAGCTAAATGGGAGAGAGAGAATTGGTAGCTAAATGCGAGATTGCACTTGGCAGCTAAATGGGAGAGAGCGACTTGGTAGCTAAATGGGAGAGAGCGACTTGGTAACTAGATGGGAGAGAGCGACTTGGTAATTAAATGGGAGCGAGCCACGTGGCACAAAATGGGAAAAAACGACTTTGTAACTAAATGGGAGAGAGCCACTTGTTACAAAAGGGAGAGAGCCACTTTGCAGCAAAATGGGAGAGAGCGACTTGGTAGCAAAATGGGAGAGAGCGACTTGGTAGCGAAATGGGAGAGAGCGACTTGGTAGCTAAATGGGAGAGAGCCACTTGGCAGCTAAATGGGAGAGTGCGAATTGGTAGCTAAATGGGAGAGAGCGTCTTGGTAGCTAAATGGGTGAGAGCGACTTGGTAGCTAAATGGGAGAGAGCCACTTGGCAGCTAAATGGGAGAGAGCCACTTGGCAGCTGAATGGGAGAGAGAGAATTGGTAGCTAAATGCGAGATGGCACTTGGCAGCTAAATGGGAGAGAGCGACTTGGTAATTAAATGGTAGAGAGCGACTTGGTAACTAAATGGGGAGAGCGACTTGGTAATTAAATGGGAGCGAGCCACTTGGCACAAAATGGGAGAAAGCGACTTTGTAACTAAATGGGAGAGAGCCACTTGTTACAAAAGGGCGAGACCCACTTTGCAGCAAAATGGGAGAGAGCGACTTGGTAGCAAAATGGGAGAGAGCGACTTGGTAGCAAAATGGGAGAGACTGACTTGGTAGCTAAATGGGAGAGAGCGACTTGGTAGCTAAATGGGAGAGAGCCACTTGGCAGCTAAATGGGAGAGAGCGAATTGGTAACTAAATGGGTGAGAGCCACTTGGCATCTAAATGGGAGAGAGCGAATTGGAAGCTAAATGGGAAAGAGCCAATTGGTAGCTAAATGGGAGGGAGCGACTTGGTAGCTAAATGGGAGAGAGCGACATGGAGGCAAAATTGGAGAGAGCGACTTGGTAGCTAAATGGGAGAGAGACACTTGGCGCTAAATGGGAGAGAGCCACTTGGTAGCTAAATGGGAGAGAGCCACTTGGCAGCTAAATGGGAGAGAGCGACTTGGTCGCTAAATGGAAGAGAGCCACTTGGCAGCTAAATGGGAGAGAGCGACTTGGTAGGTAAATGGGAGAGAGCCACTTGGAATCTAAATGGGAGAGAGTGTTTTGATAGCCAAATGGGAGAGAGCGACTTGGTAGCTAAATGGGAGAGAGCGACTTGGTAGCTAAATGGGGGAGAGCCACTTGGCCCCTAAATGGGAGAGAGCGAATTGGTAACTAAATGGGAGAAGGACACTTGGCATCTAAATGGGAGAGAGCGACTTGGTAGCTAAATGATTGAGAGCCACTTGGTAGCTAAATGGGAGAGAGCGACTTGGCAGCTGAATGGGAGAGGGCGACTTGGAGGCAAAATGTCAGAGAGCGACTTGGTAGCTAAATGGCAGAGAGCCACTTGGCAGCTAAATGGGAGAGATCGAATTGGTAGCTAAATGGGACAGAGCGACTTTGTCGCTAAATGGGAGAGAGCGAATTGGAAGCTAAATGGGAGAGAGCCAATTGGTAGCTAAATGGGAGGGAGCGACTTGGTAGCTAAATGGGAGAGAGAGACATGGAGGCAAAATTGGAGAGAGCGACTTGGTAGCTAAATGGGAGAGAGACACTTGGCGCTAAATGGGAGAGAGCCACTTGGCAGCTAAATGGGAGAGAGCCACTTGGCAGCTGAATGGGAGAGAGCGACTTGGTAGCTAAATGGAAGAGAGCCACTTGGCAGCTAAATGGGAGAGAGCGACTTGGTAGCTAAATGGGAGAGAGCGTCTTGGTAGCCAAATGGGAGAGAACGACTTGGTAGCTAAATGGGAGAGAGCGACGTGGTAGCTAAATGGGAGAGAGCCACTTGGCACCTAAATGGGAGAGAGCGAATTGGTAACTAAATGGGAGAAGGACACTTGGCATCTAAATGGGAGAGAGCGACTTGGTAGCTAAATGCGAGAGAGCCACTTGGTAGCTAAATGGGAGAGAGCGACTTGGCAGCTGAATGGGAGAGGGCGACTTGGAGGCAAAATGTCAGAGAGCGACTTGGTAGCTAAATGGCAGAGAGCCACTTGGCAGCTAAATGGGAGAGAGCGAATTGGTAGCTAATTGGGAGAGAGCGACTTTGTAGCTAAATGGGAGAGAGCCACTTGGTAACTAAATACGAGAGAGCGAAGTGGTAGCTAAATGGGAGAGAGTGACTTGGTAGCTAAATGGGAGAGAGCGACTTGGTAGCTAAATGGGAGAGAGCGACTTGGTAATTAAATGGGAGAGAGCCACTTGACAGCTAAATGGGAGGGAGCGATTTTGTCGCTAAATGGGAGAAAGAGACTTGGCAATTAAATGTGAGAGAGTCACTTGGTGAATAAATGGAAGAGAGCCACTTGGTACAATATGGGAGAGAGCGACTTGGTAGCTAAATGGGAGAGATCCACTAGGTACAAAAGGGAGAGAGCCAGTTGGTAGCATAATGGGAGAGAACGACTTGTTAGATAAATGTGAGAGAGCGACTTGGTAGCAAAATGGGGGAGAGCGACTTGGTAGCTAAATGGGAGAGAGCGACTTGGTAGCTAAATGAGAGAGAGCGACTTGGTAACTAAATGGGAGAGAGCCACTTGGCATCTAAATGGGAGAGAGCGACTTGGTAGCTAAATGGGAGAGATCCACTTGGGAGAGAGCGAATTGGTAGCTAAATGGGAGAGAGCGACTTGGTAGCTAAATGGGAGAGAGCGACTTGAAACGTAAATGGGACAGAGCCACTTGGTGCAAAATGGAAACAGAGCAACTTGCTAGCTAAATGTGAGAGATCCACTTGGTACAAAATGGGAGAGATGATTTGGTAGCTAAATGGGAGAGAGCCACTTGGCAGCTAAATGGGAGAGAGCGAATTGGTATCGAAATGGGAGAGAGCCACTTCGCATCTAAATGGGAGAGAGCGACTTGTCAGCTAAATGGGAGTGAGCCACTTGGTAGCTAAATTGGAGAGAGCGACTTGGCAGCTTAATGGGAGCGAGCAACTTGGAGGCAAAATGGGAGAGAGCGACTTGGTAGCTAAATGGGAGAGAGCTACTTGGTACAAAATAGGATAGAGCGACTTGGTAGCATAATGAGAGAGAGCGACTTGGTAGCTAAATGGGAGGGAGCGACTTGGTAGCAAAATGGGAGAGAGTGACTTGGTAGCTAAATGGGAGAGAGCGACTTGGTAGCTATTTGGGTGTGACCGACCTGGTAGCTAATTGGGAGAGAGCCACTTGGCAGCTAAATTGGAGAGAGCGACTTGGTAGCTAAATTGGAGAGAGCGACTTGATAACTAAATGGGAGAGAGCCACTTGGCATCTAAATGGGAGAGAGCGACTTGGCAGCGAAATGGGAGTGAGCCACTTGGTAGCTAAATTGGAGAGAGCGACTTGGCAGCTTAATGGGAGCGAGCAACTTGGAGGCAAAATGGGAGAGAGCGACTTGGTAGCTAAATGGGAGAGAGCCACTTGGTACAAAATAGGAGAGAGCGACTTGGTAGCATAATGAGAGAGAGCGACTTGGTAGCTAAATGGGAGGGAGCGACTTGGTAGCAAAATGGGAGAGAGTGACTTGGTAGCTAAATGGGAGAGAGCGACTTGGTAGCTATTTGGGTGTGACCGACCTGGTAGCTAATTGGGAGAGAGCCACTTGGCAGCTAAATTGGAGAGAACGACTTGGTAGCTAAATGGGAGAGAGCGACTTGATAACTAAATGGGAGAGTGCCACTTGGCATCTAAATGGGAGAGAGCGAATTGGTAGCTAAACGGGAGAGAGCCACTTGGTAGCTAAATGGGAGAGAGCAACTTGGCAGCTAAATGGCAGAGAGTGACTTGGTAGCTAAATGGGAGAAAGCGACTTGGTAACTAAATGGGAGAGAGCGACTTGGTAGCTAAATGGGAGAGAGCCACTTGGTCTCTAAATGGAAGAGAGCCACTTGGCAGCTAAATGGGGGAGAGCGAATTGGTAGCAAAATGGGGGAGAGCGACTTGGTAGCTAAATGGGAGAGAGCGACTTGGTAGCTAAATGGGAGAGAGCGAATTGGTAATTAAATGGGAGAGAGTCACTTGGTAGCTAAATGGGAGAGAGCAAATTGGTAACTAAATGGGAGAGAGCCACTTGGCAGCTAAATGGGAGAGAGAGTCTTGGTTGCTAAATGGGAGAGAGACACTTGGTCACTAAATGGGAGAGAGCGACTTGGTAACTAAATGGGAGGTAGCCTCTTCGCAGCTAAATGGGAGAGAGCGACTTGGCAGCTAAATGGGAGAGAGCGACTTGGCAGCTAAATGGGAGAGAGCTACTTGGCAGCAAAATGAGAGAGAGCCAGTTGGTACAAAAGGGAGAGAGCCACTTGGTAGCAAAATGGGAGAGTGCTACTTGGCAGCTAAATGGGAGAGGGCGACTTGGTAGCAAAATGGGAGAGAGCGACTCGGTACCTAAATTGGAGAGAGTGACTTGGTAGCTAAATGGGATAGAGCCACTTGGCAGCTAAATGGGAGAGAGCGAATTGGTAATTAAATGGGAAAGAGCCACTTGGCATCTAAATGGGAGAGAGCGACTTGGTAGCTAAATGGGAGAGAGCCAATTGGTAGCTAAATTGGAGGGAGCGACTTGGTAGCTATATGGGAGAGAGATACTTGGCAGCTAAATGGGAGAGAGCGACTTGGTAGCTAAATGGGAGAGAGCGACTTGTTAGCTTAATGGGAGAGAGCCAGTTGGTAGCTAAATGGGAGAGAGCGACTTGGTAACTAAATGGGAGAGAGCCAATTGGCAGCTAAATTGGAGAGAGCGAATTGGTAGCTAAATGGGAGAGAGCCACTTCGTAACTAAATGGGAGATAGCCACTTGGTAGCTAAATGGGAGAGAGCGACTTGGTAACTAAATGGGAGAGAGCCACTTGGCAGCTAAATGGGAGAGAGCCACTTGGCAGCTAAATGGGAGATGGCGACTTGGTAGCTAAATGTGAGGTAATCACTTGGTAGCAAAATGGGAGAGAGCGAATGGTAGCTAAATGGGAGAGTGCGACTTGGTAGCTAAATGGGAGAGAGCGACTTGGTAGCTAAATGGTAGAGAGCGACTTGGTTGCTAAATGGGAGAGAGCGACTTGGTAGCAAAATCTGAGAGAGCGACTTGGTGGATAAATGGGAGAGAGCGACTTGGTAGCTAAATGGGTGAGAGCGATTTGGTAGCTAAATGGGAGAGAGACATTGGCAGCTAAATGGGAGAGAACGACTTGATAGCTAAATGGGTGGGAGCGACTTGGTAGCTAAATGGAAGAGAGCCACTTGGCAGCGAAATGTGAGAGAGCGACTTGGTAACTAATTGGGAGAGAGCCACTTGGCAGCTAAATGGGAGAGAGCGAATTGGTAGCTAAATGGGAGATGGCACTTGGCAGCTAAATGGGAGAGAGCGACTTGGTACAAAATGGGAGAATGCGACTTGGTACCTAAATGGGAGAGAGCCACTTGGTACAAAATGGAGAGAGCTACATGGCAGCAAAATGGGAGAGAGCGACATGGCAGCTAAATGGGAGAGATTGACTTGGTAGCTAAATGGGAGAGAGCGACTCGATAGCTAAATGGGAGAGAGCGACTTGGTAGCTAAATGGGAGAGAGCCACTTGGCAGCTAAATGGGAGAGAGCGAATTGGTAACTAAATGGGAGAGAGAAATTTGGCTTCAAAATGGGAGAGAGCGACTTGGTAGCTAAATGGGAAAGGGACAATTGGTACCTAAATTGGAGGGAGCGACTTGGTAGCTGAATGGGAGAGAGCGACTTGGAGGCAAAATCGGAGAGAGCGACTTGGTAGCTAAATGGGAACGAGAAACTTGGCAGCAAATGGGAGAGAGCGACTTGGTAGGTAAATGGGAGAGCGCGACTGGGTAGCTAAATGGGAGAGAGCCACTTGGTAGCTAAATGGGAGAGAGCGACTTGGTAACTAAATGGAAGAGAGCCACTTGGCAGCGAAATGTGAGAGAGCGACTTGGTAACTAATTGGGAGAGAGCCACTTGGCAGCTAAATGGGAGAGAGCGAATTGGTAGCTAAATGGGAGATGGCACTTGGCAGCTAAATGGGAGAGAGCGACTTGGTACAAAATGGGAGAATGCGACTTGGTACCTAAATGGGAGAGAGCCACTTGGTACAAAATGGAGAGAGCTACATGGCAGCAAAATGGGAGAGAGCGACATGGCAGCTAAATGGGAGAGATTGACTTGGTAGCTAAATGGGAGAGAGCGACTCGATAGCTAAATGGGAGAGAGCGACTTGGTAGCTAAATGGGAGAGAGCCACTTGGCAGCTAAATGGGAGAGAGCGAATTGGTAACTAAATGGGAGAGAGAAATTTGGCTTCAAAATGGGAGAGAGCGACTTGGTAGCTAAATGGGAAAGGGCCAATTGGTACCTAAATTGGAGGGAGCGACTTGGTAGCTAAATGGGAGAGAGCGACTTGGAGGCAAAATCGGAGAGAGCGACTTGGTAGCTAAATGGGAGCGAGAAACTTGGCAGCAAATGGGAGAGAGCGACTTGGTAGGTAAATGGGAGAGCGCGACTGGGTAGCTAAATGGGAGAGAGCCACTTGGTAGCTAAATGGGAGAGAGCGACTTGGTAACTAAATGGGAGAGAGCCACTTGGTAACTAAATGGGAGAGTGCCACTTGGCAGCTAAATGGGAGAGAGCGACTTGGTAACTAAATGGGAGAGAGCCACTTGGCAGCTAAATGGGAGAGAGCGACTCGGCAGCTAAATTGGAGAGAGCCACTTGGTAGCAAAATGGGAGTGAGCCACTTGGTAGCTAAATGGGAGGGAACCACTTGGTAGCAAAATGGGAGAGAGCGACTTGGTCGCTAAATGGGAGAGAGCAACTTAGTAGCTAAATGGGAGAGGGCGACTTGGTAGCTAAATGGGAGAGAGCGACTTGGTGGCTAAATGAGAGAGAGCGACTTGGTTGCTGAATTGGAGAGAGAAACTTAGTAGCAAAATGGGAGGCAGCGACTTGGTACAAAAGGGAGAGAGCTACTTGGTAGCAAAATGGGAGAGAGCGACTTGGTAGCTGAATGGGAGAGAGCGAATTGGTAACGAAATGGGAGAGAGAAACTTGGTTCAAAATGGGAGAGAGCGACTTGGTAGGTAAGTGGGAGAGAGCCTCTTGGTACAAAATGGGAGAGACCCACTTGGAAGCAAAATGAGAGAGAGCAGCTTGGAGCTAAATGGGAGAGAGCGACTTGGTAGCTAAATGGGTGTGAGCGACTTGGCGGCTAAATGGGAGAGAGACACTTGGGAGCTAAATGGGAGAGAGCGAATTGGTAGCTAAATGGGAGAGAGCGACTTGGTAACTAAATGGGAGAGAGCCACTTGGCAACGAAATGGGAGAGAGCGACTTGGTAGCTAAATGGGAGCGAGCCACTTGGTAGCTAAATGGGAGAGAGCGACTTGGTTAGCTAAATGGGAGAGAGCGACTTGATAGCTAAATGGGAGAAAGCCACTTGGTAGCTAATTGGGAGGGAGCGACTTGGTAGCTAAATGGGAGAGAGCCACTTGGCAGCTAAATGGGAGGGAGCGACTTGGTAGCTAAATGGGAGAGAGCCACTTGGCAGCTAAATGGGAGAGAGCGACTTGGTAGCTAAATGGGAGAGAGTGACTTGTTAACTAAATGGGAGAGAGCGACTTGGTAACTTAATGGGACAGAGCCACTTCATGCAAAATGGGAGAGAGCGACTTGGTAGCTAAATGGTAGAGAGGCACTTGGTTCAAAATGGGAGTGAGCGGCTTGGTAGCAAAATGGGAGAGAGCCACTTGGCAGCTTAATGGGAGAGAGCGAATTGGTAACTAAATGTGAGAGAGACACTTGGCATCTGAATGGGAGAGAGTGACTTCGTAGCTAAATGGGAGAGAGCCACTTGGTAGCTAAATGGGAGAGAGCGACTTGGCATCTAAATGGGAGAGAGCGACTTGGAGGCAAAATGGGAGAGAGCGACTTGGTAGCTAAATGGGAGAGAGCCACTTGCCAGCTAAATGGGAGAGAACGAATTGGTAGCTAAATGGGAGAGAGCTACTTGGTAATTAAATGGGAGAGAGCCGCTTGGCAGCTAAATGGGAGAGAGCGACTTGTTAGCTAAATGGGAGAGAGCCACTTGGTAACTAAATACAAGATATCGAATTGGCAGCAAAAGGGGAGAGAGTGACTTGGTAGCTAAATGGGAGAGAGCCACTTAGTAGCTAAATGGGAGAGAGCGACTTGGTAACTAACTGGGAGAGAGTCACTTGGCAGCTAATTGGGAGGGAGCGTCTTGGTAGCCAAATGGGAGAGAGCGACTTGGTAGCTAAATGAGAGAGAGCCATTGGTTCAAAATGGGAGAGAGCCATTTGGTAGCAAAATGGGAGAGAGCGACTTGGTAGCTAAATGGAAGAGAGCCAATTGGCACCTAAATGGGAGAGAGCGAATTGGTAACTAAATGGGAGAAGGACACTTGGCATCTAAATGGGAGCGAGCGACTTGGTAGCTAAATGGGAGAGAGCCACTTGGTAGCTAAATGGGAGAGAGCGACTTGGCAGCTAAATGGGAGAGAGCGACTTGGAGGCAAAATGTCAGAGAGCGACTTGGTAGCTAAATGGCAGAGAGCCACTTGGCAGCTAAATGGGAGAGAGCGAATTGATAGCTAAATGGGAGAGAGCGACCTGGTAACTAAATGGGAGAGAGCTGCTTGGAAGCTAAATGGGAGAGAGCGACTTGGTAGCTAAATGGGAGAGAGCCACTTGGTAACTAAATACGAGAGAGCGAAGTGGTAGCTAAATGGGAGAGAGTGTCTTGGTAGCTAAATGGGAGAGAGCGACTTGGTAGCTAAATGGGAGAGAGCGACTTGGTAGCTAAATGGAAGAGAGCCACTTGGTACAAAATGGGAGAGAGCGACTTGGTAGCTAAATGGGAGAGATCCACTTGGTACAAAAGGGAGAGAGCCAGTTGGTAGCATAATGGGAGAGAACGACTTGTTAGCTAAATGTGAGAGAGCGACTTGGTAGCAAAATGGGGGAGAGCGACGTGGTAGCTAAATGGGAGACAGCGACTTGGCAGCTAAATGGGAGAGAGCAAATTGGTAACTTAATGGGAGAGAGCCACTTGGTAGCTAAAAGGGAGAGAGCGAATTGGTAACTAAATGGGAGAGAGCCACTTGGCAGCTAAATGGGAGAGAGAGACTTGGTTGCTAAATGGGAGAGAGACACTTGGTAACTAAATGGGAGAGAGCGACTTGGTAACTAAATGGGAGGTAGCCTCTTCGCAGCTAAATGGGAGAGAGAGATTTGGCAGCTAAATGGGAGAGAGCGACTTGGCAGCTAAATGGGAGAGAGCTACTTGGTAGCAAAATGGGAGAGAGCCAGTTGGTACAAAAGGGAGAGAGCCACTTGGTAGCAAAATGGGAGAGTGCTACTTGGCAGCTAAATGGGAGAGAGCGACTTGGTAGCAAAATGGGAGAGAGCGACTCGGTACCTAAATTGGAGAGAGTGACTTGGTAGCTAAATGGGAGAGAGCCACTTGGCAGCTAAATGGGAGAGAGCGAATTGGTAAATAAATGTGAGAGAGCCACTTGGCATCTAAATGGGAAAGAGCGACTTGGTAGCTAAATGGGAGAGAGCCAATTGGTAGCTAAATTGGAGCGAGCGACTTGGTAGATAAATGGGAGAGAGCGACTTGGAGGCAAAATGGGAGAGAGCGACTTGGTAGCTAAATGGGAGAGAGATACTTGGCAGCTAAATGGGAGAGAGCGACTTGGTAGCTAAATGGGAGAGAGCGACTTGTTAGCTAAATGGGAGAGAGCCACTTGGTAGCAAAATGGGAGAGAGCGACTTGGAAACTAAATGGGAGAGAGCCACTTGGCAGCTAAATTGGAGAGAGCGAATTGGTAGCTAAATGGGAGAGAGCCACTTCGTAACTAAATGGGAGATAGCCACTTGGTAGCTAAATGGGAGAGAGCGACTTGGCAGCTAAATGGGAGATGGCGACTTGGTAGCTAAATGGGAGGTAATCACTTGGTAGCAAAATGGGAGAGAGCGAATGGTAGCTAAATGGGAGAGATCCACTTGGCAGCAAAATGGGAGAGAGCAACTTGGTGGATAAATGGGAGAGAGCGACTTGGTAGCTAAATGGGTGAGAGCGACTTGGTAGCTAAATGGGAGAGAGACATTGGCAGCTAAATGGGAGAGAACGACTTGAGAGCTAAATGGGTGGGAGCGACTTGGTAGCTAAATGGAAGAGAGCCACTTGGCAGCTAAATGGGAGAGAGCGACTTGGTAACTAATTGGGAGAGAGCCACTTGGCAGCTAAATGGGAGAGAGCGAATTGGTAGCTAAATGGGAGATGGCACTTGGCAGCTAAATGGGAGAGAGCGACTTGGCAGCTAAATGGGAGAGAGCGAATTGGTAACTAAATGGGAGAGAGCGACTTGGTAACTAAATGGGAGAGAGCCACTTGGTACAAAATGGGAGAAAGCGACTTGGAAGCTAAATGGGAGAGAGCCACTTGGTACAAGAGGGAGAGAGCTACATGGTAGCAAAATGGGAGAGAGCGACTTGGCAGCTAAATGGGAGAGATTGAATTGGCAGCTAAATGGGAGAGAGCGAATTGGTAACTAAATGGGGGAGAGAAATTTGGCTTCAAAATGGGAGAGAGCGACTTGGTAGCGAAATGGGAAAGGGCCAATTGGTACCTAAATTGGAGGGAGCGACTTGGTAGCTAAATGGGAGAGAGCGACTTGGAGGCAAAATGGGAGAGAGCGACTTGGTAGCTAAATGGGAGCGAGAAACTTGGCAGCAAATGGGAGAGAGCGACTTGGTAGGTAAATGGGAGAGCGCGATTGGGTAGCTAAATGGGAGAGAGCCACTTGGTAGCTAAATGGGAGGGAGCGACTTGGTAACTAACGGGAGAGAACCACATGGTAACTAAATGGGAGAGTGCCACTTGGTCGCTAAATGGGAGAGAGCGACTTGGTAACTAAATGGGAGAGAGCCACTTGGCAGCTAAATGGGAGAGAGCGACTTGGCAGCAAAATTGGAGAGAGCCACTTGGTAGCAAAATGGGAGTGAGCCACTTGGTTGCTAAATGGGAGGGATCCACTTGGTAGCAAAATGGGAGAGAGCAACTTGGTCGCTAAATGGGAGAGAGCAACTTAGTAGCTAAATGGGAGAGGGCGACTTGGTAGCTAAATGGGAGAGAGCGACTTGGTGGCTAAATGAGAGAGAGCGACTTGGTTGCTCAGTGTGAGAGAGCAACTTGGTAGCAAAATGGGAGAGAGCGACTTGGTACAAAAAGGAGAGAGCTACTTGGTAGCAAAATGGGAGAGAGCGACTTGGTAGCTAAATGGGAGAGAGCCACTTGGCAGCTAAATGGGAGAGAGCGAATTGGTAACTAACTGGGAGAGAGAAACTAGGCTTCAAAATGGGAGAGAGCGACTTGGTAGTTAAGTGGGAGAGAGCCTCTTGGTACAAAATGGGAGAGACCCACATGGTAGCAAAATGAGAGAGAGCAACTTGGAGCTAAATGGGAGAGAGCGACTTGGGAGCTAAATGGGTGAGAGCGACTTGGCAGCTAAATGGGAGAGAGACACTTGGCAGCTAAATGGGAGAGAGCGAATTGGTAGCTAAATGGGAGAGAGCGACTTGGTAACTAAATGGGAGAGAGCCACTTGGCAACTAAATGGGAGAGAGCGACTTGGTAGCTAAATGGGAGCGAGCCACTTGGTAGCTAAATGGGAGAGAGCGACTTGGTTAGCTAAATGGGAGAGAGCGACTTGATAGCTAAATGGGAGAGAGCCACTTGGTAGCTAATTGGGAGGGAGCGACTTGGTAGCTAAATGGGAGAGAGCCACTTGGCAGCTAAATGGGAGGGAGCAACTTGGTAGCTAAATGGGAGAGAGCCACTTGGCAGCTAAATGGGAGAGAGCGACTTGGTAGCTAAATGGTAGAGAGGCACTTGGTACAAAATGGGAGTGAGCGACTTGGTAGCTAAATGGGAGAGAGCGAATTGGTAACTAACATGGAGAGAGTCACTTGGCATCTAAATGGGAGAGAGCGACTTATTCGCTAAATGGGAGAGAGCCACTTGGTAGCTAAATGGGAGAGAGCGACTTGGCAGCTAAATGGGAGAGAACGAATTGGTAGCTAAATGGGAGAGAGCGACTTGGTAATTAAATGGGAGAGAGCCGCTTGGCAGCTAAATGGGAGAGAGCGACTTGTTAGCTAAATGGGAGAGAGCCACTTGGTAACTAAATACAAGATATCTAATTGGCAGCTAAAGGGGAGAGAGTGACTTGGTAGCTAAATGGGAGAGAGCCACTTGGTAGCTAACTGGGAGAGAGCCACTTGGCAGCTAATTGAAAGGGAGCGAATTGGTAGCTAAATGGGAGATAGCCACTTGGCAGCTAAATGGGTGAGAACGACTTGGTCGCTAAATGGGAGAGAACGACTTGTTAGCTAAATGGGAGAGAGCGACTTGGGAACAAAATGGGAGAGAACGACTTGTTAGCTAAATGGGAGAGTGCGACTTGGTAGCAAAATGGGAGAGAGCGACTTGTTAGCTAAATGGGAGAGAGCGAATTGGTAGCTAAATGGGAGAGAGCGAATTGGTAACTAAATGGGAGAGAACCACTTGGCACCTAAATGGGAGAGAGCGACTGGTAACTAAATGGGAGAGAGCCACTTGGTAGCTAAATGGGAGAGAGCGAATTGGTAACTAAATGGGAGAGAACGACTTGGCAGCTAAATGGGAGAGAGCGACTTGGTAGCTAAATGGGAGAGAGCTACTTGGTAGCAAAATGGGAGAGAGCCAGTTGGTAAAAAACGGAGAGAGCCACTTGGTAGCAAAATGGGACAGTGCGACTTGGCAACTAAATGGGAGAGAGCGACTTGGTAGCAAAATGGGAGAGAGCGACTCGGTACCTAAATGGGAGAGAGCGAGTTGGTAGCTAAATGGGAGAGAGCCACTTGGCAGCTTAATGGGAGAGAGCGAATTGTTAACTAAATGGGAGAGAGCCACTTGGCATCTAAATGGGAGAGAGCGACTTGGTAGCTAAATGGGAGAGAGACACTTGGAAGCTAATTGGGAGGGAGCGACTTGGTATCTAAATGGGAGAGAGCCACTTGGCAGCAAAATGGGAGGGAGCGACTTGGTAGCTAAATGGGAGAGAGCGAATTGGTAGCTAAATGGGAGATGGCACTTGGCAGCTAAATGGGAGAGAGCGACCTGGTAGCTAAATGGGAGAGAGAGACTTGTTAACTAAATGGGCGAGAGCGACTTGGTAACTTAATGGGACAGAGCCACTTCGTGCAAATTGGGAGAGAGCGACTTGGTAGCTAAATGGTAGAGAGGCACTTGGTACAAAATGGGAGTGAGCGACTTGGTAGCTAAATGGGAGAGAGCCACTTGGCAGCTAAATGGGAGAGAGCGAATTGGTAACTAACAGGGAGAGAGTCACTTGGCATCTAAATGGGAGACAGCGATTTAGTCGCTAAATGGGAGAGAGCCACTTGGTAGCTAAATGGGAGAGAGCGACTTGGCAGCTAAATGGGAGAGAACGAATTGGTAGCTAAATGGGAGAGAGCGACTTGGTAATTAAATGGGAGAGAGCCGCTTGGCAGCTAAATGGGAGAGAGCGACTTGTTAGCTAAATGGGAGAGAGCCACTTGGTAACTAAATACAAGATATCGAATTGGCAGCTAAAGGGGAGAGAGTGACTTGGTAGCTAAATGGGAGAGAGCCACTTGGTAGCTAACTGGGAGAGGGCCACTTGGCAGCGAATTGAAAGGGACCGAATTGGTAGCTAAATGGGAGAGAGCCACTTGGCAGCTAAATGGGTGAGAACGACTTGGTAGCTAAATGGGAGAGAACGACTTGTTAGCTAAATGGGAGAGAGCGACTTGGTAACAAAATGGGAGAGAACGACTTGTTAGCTAAATGGGAGAGAGCGACTTGGTAGCAAAATGGGAGAGAGCGACTTGTTAGCTAAATGGGAGAGAGCGAATTGGTAGCTAAATGGGAGAGAGCAAATTGGTAACTAAATGGGAGAGAGCCACTTGGCACCTAAATGGGAGAGAGCGACTGGTAGCTAAATGGGAGAGAGCCACTTGGTAGCTAAATGGGAGAGAGCGAATTGGTAACTAAATGGGAGAGAGCGACTTGGCAGCTAAATGGGAGAGAGCGACTTGGTAGCTAAATGGGAGAGAGCTACTTGGTAGCAAAATGGGAGAGAGCCAGTTGGTAAAAAAGGGAGAGAGCCACTTGGTAGCAAAATGGGAGAGTGCGACTTGGCAACTAAATGGGAGAGAGCGACTTGGTAGCAAAATGGGAGAGAGCGACTCGGTACCTAAATGGGAGAGAGCGACTTGGTAGCTAAATGGGAGAGAGCCACTTGGCAGCTTAATGGGAGAGAGCGAATTGGTAACTAAATGGGAGAGAGCCACTTGGCATCTAAATGGGAGAGAGCGACTTGGTACCTAAATGGGAGAGAGACACTTGGAAGCTAATTGGGAGGGAGCGACTTGGTATCTAAATGGGAGAGAGCCACTTGACAGCTAAATGGGAGGGAGCGACTTGGTAGCTAAATGGGAGAGAGCGAATTGGTAGCTAAATGGGAGATGGCACTTGGCAGCTAAATGGGAGGGAGCGACTTGTTAACTAAATGGGAGAGAGCGACTTGGTAACTAAATGGGAGAGAGCCACTTGGTACAAAATGGGAGAAAGCGATTTGGTAGCCAAATGGGAGAGAACCACTTGGTACAAAAGGGAGAGAGCTACTTGGTAGCAAAATGGGAGAGAGCGACTTGGCAGCTAAATGGGAGAGGTTGACTTGTTAGCAAAATGGGAGAGAGCGACTCGGTAGCTAAATGGGAGAGAGCGACTTGGTAGCTAAATGGGAGAGAGCCACTTGGCAGCTAAATGGGAGAGAGCGAATTGGTAACTAAATGGGAGAGAGAAACTTGGCTTCAAAATGGGAGAAAGCGACTTGCTAGCTAAAGGGAAAGGGCCAATTGGTACCTCAATTGGAGGGAGCGACTTGGTAGCTAAATGGGAGAGAGCGACTTGGAGGCAAAATGGGAGAGAGCGACTTGGTAGCTAAATGGGAGCGAGAAACTTGGCAGCAAATGGGAGAGAGCGACTTGGTAGGTAAATGGGAGAGCGCGACTGGGTAGCTAAATGGGAGAGAGCCACATGGTAGCTAAATGGGAGAGAGCCACTTGGTAACTAAATGGGACAGTGCCACTTGGTAGCTAAATGGGAGAGAGCGACTTGGTAACTAAATGGAAGAGAGCCACTTGTCAGCTAAATGGGAGAGAGCGACTTGGCAGCTAAATTGGAGAGAGCCACTTGGTAGCAAAATGGGAGTGAGCCACTTGGTAGCTAAATGGGAGGGAACCACTTGGTAGCATAATGGGAGAGAGCGACTTGGTCGCTAAATGGGAGAGAGCAACTTAGTAGCTAAATGGGAGAGGACGACTTGGTTGCTAAATGGGAGAGAGCAACTTGGTAGCAAAATGGGAGAGAGCGACTTGGTACAAAAGGGAGAGAGCTACTTGGCAGCATAATGGGAGAGAGCGACTTGGCAGCTAAATGGGAGAGATTGACTTGGTAGCAAAATGGGAGAGAGCGACTCGGTAGCTAAATGGGAGAGAGCGACTTGGTAGCTAAATGGGAGAGAGCCACTTGGCAGCTAAATGGGATAGAGCGAATTGGTAACTAAATGGGAGAGAGAAACTTGGCTTCAAAATGGGAGAGAGCGACTTGGTAGGTAAGGGAGAGAGAGCCTCTTGGTACAAAATGGGAGAGACCCACTTGTTAGCAAAATGAGAGAGAGCAACTTGGAGCTTAATGGGAGAGAGCGACTTGGTAGCTAAATGGGTGAGAGCGACTTGGCAGCTAAATGGGAGAGAGACATTTGGCAGCTAAATGGGAGAGAGCGAATTGGTAGCTAAATGGGAGAGAGCGACTTGGTAACTAAATGGGAGAGAGCCACTTGGCACCTAAATGGGAGAGAGCGACTGGTAGCTAAATGGGAGAGAGCCACTTGGTAGCTAAATGGGAGAGAGCGAATTGGTAACTAAATGGGAGAGAGCGACTTGGCAGCTAAATGGGAGAGAGCGACTTGGTAGCTAAATGGGAGAGAGCTACTTGGTAGCAAAATGGGAGAGAGCCAGTTGGTAAAAAAGGGAGAGAGCCACTTGGTAGCAAAATGGGAGAGTGCGACTTGGCAACTAAATGGGAGAGAGCGACTTGGTAGCAAAATGGGAGAGAGCGACTCGGTACCTAAATGGGAGAGAGCGACTTGGTAGCTAAATGGGAGAGAGCCACTTGGCAGCTTAATGGGAGAGAGCGAATTGGTAACTAAATGGGAGAGAGCCACTTGGCATCTAAATGGGAGAGAGCGACTTGGTAGCTAAATGGGAGAGAGACACTTGGAAGCTAATTGGGAGGGAGCGACTTGGTATCTAAATGGGAGAGAGCCACTTGGCAGCTAAATGGGAGGGAGCGACTTGGTAGCTAAATGGGAGAGAGCGAATTGGTAGCTAAATGGGAGATGGCACTTGGCAGCTAAATGGGAGGGAGCGACTTGTTAACTAAATGGGAGAGAGCGACTTGGTAACTAAATGGGAGAGAGCCACTTGGTACAAAATGGGAGAAAGCGATTTGGTAGCCAAATGGGAGAGAGCCACTTGGTACAAAAGGGAGAGAGCTACTTGGTAGCAAAATGGGAGAGAGCGACTTGGCAGCTAAATGGGAGAGGTTGACTTGGTAGCAAAATGGGAGAGAGCGACTCGGTAGCTAAATGGGAGAGAGCGACTTGGTAGCTAAATGGGAGAGAGCCACTTGGCAGCTAAATGGGAGAGAGCGAATTGGTAACTAAATGGGAGAGAGAAACTTGGCTTCAAAATGGGAGAAAGCGACTTGCTAGCTAAAGGGAAAGGGCCAATTGGTACCTCAATTGGAGGGAGCGACTTGGTAGCTAAATGGGAGAGAGCGACTTGGAGGCAAAATGGGAGAGAGCGACTTGGTAGCTAAATGGGAGCGAGAAACTTGGCAGCAAATGGGAGAGAGCGACTTGGTAGGTAAATGGGAGAGCGCGACTGGGTAGCTAAATGGGAGAGAGCCACATGGTAGCTAAATGGGAGAGAGCCACTTGGTAACTAAATGGGAGAGAGCCACTTGTCAGCTAAATGGGAGAGAGCGACTTGGCAGCTAAATTGGAGAGAGCCACTTGGTAGCAAAATGGGAGTGAGCCACTTGGTAGCTAAATGGGAGGGAACCACTTGGTAGCATAATGGGAGTGAGCGACTTGGTCGCTAAATGGGAGAGAGCAACTTAGTAGCTAAATGGGAGAGGGCGACTTGGTTGCTAAATGGGAGAGAGCAACTTGGTAGCAAAATGGGAGAGAGCGACTTGGTACAAAAGGGAGAGAGCTACTTGGCAGCATAATGGGAGAGAGCGACTTGGCAGCTAAATGGGAGAGATTGACTTGGTAGCAAAATGGGAGAGAGCGACTCGGTAGCTAAATGGGAGAGAGCGACTTGGTAGCTAAATGGGAGAGAGCCACTTGGCAGCTAAATGGGATAGAGCGAATTGGTAACTAAATGGGAGAGAGAAACTTGGCTTCAAAATGGGAGAGAGCGACTTGGTAGGTAAGGGAGAGAGAGCCTCTTGGTACAAAATGGGAGAGACCCACTTGTTAGCAAAATGAGAGAGAGCAACTTGGAGCTTAATGGGAGAGAGCGACTTGGTAGCTAAATGGGTGAGAGCGACTTGGCAGCTAAATGGGAGAGAGACATTTGGCAGCTAAATGGGAGAGAGCGAATTGGTAGCTAAATGGGAGAGAGCGACTTGGTAACTAAATGGGAGAGAGCCACTTGGCAACTAAATGGGAGAGAGCGACTTGGTAGCTAAATGGGAGCGAGCCACTTGGTAGCTAAATGGGAGAGAGCGACTTGGTTAGCTAAATGGGAGAGAGCGACTTGATAGCTAAATGTGAGAGAGCCACTTGGTAGCTAATTGGGAGGGAGCGACTTGGTAGCTAAATGGAAGAGAGCCACTTGGCAGCTAAATGGGAGGGAGCGACTTGGTAGCTAAATGGGAGAGAGTGACTTGTTAACTAAATGGGAGAGAGCGACTTGGTAACTTAATGGGACAGCGCCACTTCATGCAAAATGTGAGAGAGCGACTTGGTAGCTAAATGGTAGCGAGGCACTTGGTACAAAATGGGAGTGAGCGACTAGGTAGCTAAATGGGAGAAAGCCACTTGGCAGCTAAATGGGAGAGAGCGAATTGCTAACTAAATGGGAGAGAGACACTTGGCATCTAAATGGGAGAGAGCGACTTAGTAGCTAAATGGGAGAGAGCCACTTGGTAGCTAAATGGGAGAGAGCGACTTGGCATCTAAATGGGAGAGAGCGACTTGGAGGCAAAATGGGAGAGAGCCACTTGGCAGCTAAATGGGAGAGAGCCACTTGCCAGCTAAATGGGAGAGAACGAATTGGTAGCTAAATGGGAGAGAGCGACTTGGTAATTAAATGGGAGAGAGCCGCTTGGCAGCTTAATGGAAGAGAGCGACTTGTTAGCTAAATGGGAGAGAGCCACTTGGTAACTAAATATAAGATATCGAATTGGCAGCTAAAGCGGAGAGAGTGACTTGGTAGCTAAATGGGAGAGAGCCACTTGGTAGCTAAATGGGAGAGAGCGACTTGGTAACTAACTGGGAGAGAGCCACTTGGCAGCTAATTGGGAGGGAGCGTCTTGGAAGCCAAATGGGAGAGAGCGACTTGGTAGCTAAATGGGAGAGAGCCATTGGTTCAAAATGGGAGAGAGCCACTTGGTAGCAAAATGGGAGAGAGCGACTTGGTAGCTAAATGGGACAGAGCCAATTGGCACCTA
This sequence comes from Somniosus microcephalus, assembly GCF_052327205.1. NCBI lineage: Eukaryota > Metazoa > Chordata > Chondrichthyes > Squaliformes > Somniosidae > Somniosus > Somniosus microcephalus. Next base: position 102,390,809 of record NW_028225179.1, on the reverse strand, counting down.
AATGGGAGAGAGCGAATTGGTAACTAAATGGGAGAAGGACACTTGGCATCTAAATGGGAGAGAGCGACTTGGTAGGTAAATGGGAGAGAGCCACTTGGTAGCTAAATGGGAGCGAGCGACTTGGCAGCTAAATGGGAGAGAGCGACTTGGAGGCAAAATGTCAGAGAGCGACTTGGTAGCTAAATGGTAGAGAGCCACTTGGCAGCTAAATGGGAGAGAGCGAATTGATAGCTAAATGGGAGACAGCGACCTGGTAACTAAATGGGAGAGAGTCGCTTGGAAGCTTAATGGGAGAGAGCGACTTGGTAGCTAAATGGGAGAGAGCCACTTGGCATCTAAATGGGAGAGAGCGACTTGGAGGCAAAATGGGAGAGAGCCACTTGGCAGCTAAATGGGAGAGAGCCACTTGCCAGCTAAATGGGAGAGAACGAATTGGTAGCTAAATGGGAGAGAGCGACTTGGTAATTAAATGGGAGAGAGCCGCTTGGCAGCTTAATGGAAGAGAGCGACTTGTTAGCTAAATGGGAGAGAGCCACTTGGTAACTAAATATAAGATATCGAATTGGCAGCTAAAGCGGAGAGAGTGACTTGGTAGCTAAATGGGAGAGAGCCACTTGGTAGCTAAATGGGAGAGAGCGACTTGGTAACTAACTGGGAGAGAGCCACTTGGCAGCTAATTGGGAGGGAGCGTCTTGGAAGCCAAATGGGAGAGAGCGACTTGGTAGCTAAATGGGAGAGAGCCATTGGTTCAAAATGGGAGAGAGCCACTTGGTAGCAAAATGGGAGAGAGCGACTTGGTAGCTAAATGGGACAGAGCCAATTGGCACCTAAATGGGAGAGAGCGAATTGGTAACTAAATGGGAGAAGGACACTTGGCATCTAAATGGGAGAGAGCGACTTGGTAGGTAAATGGGAGAGAGCCACTTGGTAGCTAAATGGGAGCGAGCGACTTGGCAGCTAAATGGGAGAGAGCGACTTGGAGGCAAAATGTCAGAGAGCGAATTGGTAGCTAAATGGTAGAGAGCCACTTGGCAGCTAAATGGGAGAGAGCGAATTGATAGCTAAATGGGAGACAGCGACCTGGTAACTAAATGGGAGAGAGTCGCTTGGAAGCTTAATGGGAGAGAGCGACTTGGTAGCTAAATGGGAGAGAGCCACTTGGTAACTAAATACGAGAGAGCGAAGTGGTATCTAAATGGGAGCGAGTGACTTGGTAGCTAAATGGGAGAGAGCGACTTGGTAGCTAAATGGGAGAGAGCGACTTGGTAATTAACTGGGAGAGAACCACTTGGCAGCTAAATGGGAGGGAGCGATTTGGTAGCTAAATGGGAGAGAGCCACTTGGCAGCTAAATGGGAGAGAGCGACTTTGTAGCTAAATGGGAGAAAGCGACTTGGCAATTAAATGGGAGAGAGTGACTTGGTGAATAAATGGAAGAGAGCCACTTGGTACAAAATGGGAGAGAGCGACTTACTAGCTAAATGGGAGAGATCCACTTGGTACAAAAGGGAGAGAGCCAGTTGGTAGCATAATGGGAGAGAACGACTTGTTAGCTAAATGTGAGAGAGCGACATGGTAGGAAAATGGGGGAGAGCGACTTGGTAGCTAAATGGGAGAGAGCGAATTGGTAACTAAATGGGAGAGAGCCACTTGGTAGCTAAAAGGGAGAGAGCGAATTGGTAACTAAATGGGAGAGAGCCACTTGGCAGCTAAATGGGAGAGAGGGACTTGGTTGCTAAATGGGAGAGAGACACTTGGTAACTAAATGGGAGAGAGCGATTGGTAACTAAATGGGAGGTAGCCTCTTTAAAGCTAAATGGGAGAGAGCGACTTGGCAGCGAAATGGGAGAGAGCGACTTGGCAGCTAAATGGGAGAGAGCTACTTGGTAGCAAAATGGGAGAGAGCCAGTGGGTACAAAAGGGCGAGAGCCACTTGGTAGCAAAATGGGAGAGTGCTACTTGGCAGCTGAATGGGAGAGAGCGACTTGGTAGCAAAATGGGAGAGAGCCACGTGGCAGCTAAATGGGAGAGAGCGAATTGGTAAATTAATGGGAGAGAGCCACTTGGCATCTAAATGGGAGAGAGCGACTTGGTAGCTAAATGGAAGAGAGCCACTTGGTACAAAATGGGAGAGAGCGACTTGGTAGCTAAATGGGAGAGATCCACTTGGTACAAAAGGAGAGAGCCAGTTGGTAGCATAATGGGAGAGAACGACTTGTTAGCTAAATGTGAGAGAGCGACTTGGTAGCAAAATGGGGGAGAGCGACTTGGTAGCTAAATGGGAGAGAGCGACGTGGTAGCTAAATGGGAGAGAGCGAATTGGTAACTTAATGGGAGAGAGCCACTTGGTAGCTAAAAGGGAGAGAGCGAATTGGTAACTAAATTGTAGAGAGCCACTTGGCAGCTAAATGGGACAGAGAGACCTGGTTGCTAAATGGGAGAGAGACACTTGGTAACTAAATGGGAGAGAGCGACTTGGTAACTAAATGGGAGGTAGCCTCTTCGCAGCTAAATGGGAGAGAGCGACTTGGCAGCTAAATGGGAGAGAGCGACTTTGCAGCTAAATGGGAGAGAGCTACTTGGTAGCAAAATGGGAGAGAGCCAGTTGGTAGCAAAATGGGAGAGTGCTACTTGGCAGCTAAATGGGAGAGAGCGACTTGGTACCTAAATTGGAGAGAGTGACTTGGTAGCTAAATGGGAGAGAGCCACTTGGCAGCTAAATGGGAGAGAGCGAATTGGTAAATAAATGGGAGAGAGCCACTTGGCATCTAAATGGCAGAGAGCGACTTCGTAGCTAAATGGAAAGAGCCAATTGGTCGCTAAATTGGAGGGAGCGACTTGGTAGATAAATGGGAGAGAGCGACTTGGAGGCAAAATGGGAGAGAGCGACTTGGTAGCTAAATGGGAGAGAGATACTTGGCAGCTAAATGGGAGAGAGCGACTTGGTAGCTAAATGGGAGAGAGCGACTTGTTAGCTAAATGGCAGAGAGCCAGTTGGTAGCTAAATGGGAGAGAGCGACTTGGAAACTAAATGGGACAGAGCCACTTGGCAGCTAAATTGGAGAGAGCGAATTGGTAGCTAAATGGGAGAGAGCCACTTCGTAACTAAATGGGAGATAGCCAGTTGGTAGCTAAATGGGAGAGAGCGACTTGGTAACTAAATGGGAGAGAGCCACTTGGCAGCTAAATGGGAGAGAGCGACTTGGAAGCTAAATGGGAGATGGCGAATTGGTAGCTAAATGGGAGGTAATCACTTGGTAGCAAAATGGGAGGGAGCGAATGGTAGCTAAATGGGAGAGAGCGACTTGGTAGCTAAATGGGAGAGAGCGACTTGGTAGCTAAATGGTAGAGAGCGACTTGGTTGCTAAATGGGAGAGAGTGACTTGGTAGCATAATGGGAGAGAGCGACTTGGTACAAAATGGGAGAGATCCACTTGGTAGCAAAATGGGAGAGAGCGACTTGGTGGATAAATGGGAGAGAGCGACTTGGTAGCTAAATGGGTGAGAGCGACTTGGTAGCTAAATGGGAGAGAGACATTGGCAGCTAAATGGGAGAGAACGACTTGATAGCTAAATGGGTGGGAGCGACTTGGTAGCTAAATGGAAGAGAGCCACTTGGCAGCTAAATGGTTGAGAGCGACTTGGTAACTTATTGGGAGAGAGCCACTTGGCAGCTAAATGGGAGAGAGCGAATTGGTAGCTAAATGGGAGATGGCACTTGGCAGCTAAATGGGAGAGAGCGACTTGGCAGCTAAATGGGAGAGAGCGACTTGGTAACTAAATGGGAGAAAGCGACTTGGAAGCTAAATGGGAGAGAAACACTTGGTACAAAAGGGAGAGAGCTACTTGGTAGCAAAATGGGAGAGAGCGACTTGGCAGCTAAATGGGAGAGATTGAATTGGTAGCAAAATGGGAGAGAGCGACTCGGTAGCTAAATGGAAGAGAGCAACTTGGTAGCTAAATGGGAGAGAGCCACTTGGCAGCTAAATGGGAGAGAGCGAATTGGTAACTAAATGGGAGAGAGAAATTTGGCTTCAAAATGGGAGAGAGCGACTTGGTAGCTAAATGGGAAAGGGCCAATTGGTACCTAAATTGGAGGGAGCGACTTGGTAGCTAAATGGGAGAGAGCGACTTGGAGGCAAAATGGGAGAGAGCGACTTGGCAGCAAATGGGAGAGAGCGACTTGGTAGGTAAATGGGAGAGCGCGACTGGGTAGCTAAATGGGAGAGAGCCACATGGTAGCTAAATGGGAGAGAGCCACTTGGTAGCTAAATGGGAGAGAGCGACTTGGTAACTAAATGGGATAGAACCACTTGGTAACTAAATGGGAGAGTGCCACTTGGTCGCTAAATGGGAGAGAGCGACTTGGTAACTAAATGGGAGAGAGCCACTTGGCAGCTAAATGGGAGAGAGCGACTTGGCAGCTAAATTGGAGAGAGCCACTTGGTAGCAAAATGGGAGTGAGCCACTTGGTAGCTAAATGGGAGGGAACCACTTGGTAGGAAAATGGGAGAGAGCAACTTGGTCGCTAAATGGGAGAGAGCAACTTGGTTGCTAAATGGGAGAGGGCGACTTGGTAGCTAAATGGGAGAGAGCGACTTGGTGGCTAAATGAGAGAGAGCGACTTGGTTGCTAAATGGGAGAGAGCAACTTGGCAGCAAAATGGGAGAGAGCGACTTGGTAGCTAAATGGGAGAGAGCCACTTGGCAGCTAAATGGGAGAGAGCGAATTGGTAACTAAATGGGAGAGAGAAACTTGGCTTCAAAATGGGAGAGAGCGACTTGGTAGGTAAGTGGGAGAGAGCCTCTTGGTACAAAATGGGAGAGACCCACTTGGTAGCAAAATGAGAGAGAGCAACTTGGAGCTAAATGGGAGAGAGCGACTTGGTAGCTAAATGGGTGAGAGCGACTTGGCAGCTAAATGGGAGAGAGACACCTGGCAGCTAAATGGGAGAGAGCGAATTGGTAGCTAAATGGGAGAGAGCGGCTTGGTAACTAAATGGGAGAGAGCCACTTGGCAACTAAATGGCAGAGAGCGACTTGGTAGCTAAATGGGAGCGAGCCACTTGGTAGCTAAATGGGAGAGAGCGACTTGGTTAGCTAAATGGGAGAGAGCGACTTGATAGCTAAATGGGAGAGAGCCACTTGGTAGCTAATTGGGAGGGAGCGACTTGGTAGCTAAATGGGAGAGAGCCACTTGGCAGCTAAATGGGAGGGAGCGACTTGGTAGCTAAATGGGAGAGAGCCACTTGGCATTTAAATGGGAGGGAGCGACTTGGTAGCTAAATGGGAGAGAGTGACTTGTTAACTAAATGGGAGAGAGCGACTTGGTAACTTAATGGGACAGAGCAACTTCGTGCAAAATGTGAGAGAGCGACTTTGTAGCTAAATGGTAGAGAGGCAATTGGTACACAATGGGAGTGAGCGACTTGGTAGCTAAATGGGAGAGAGCCACTTGGCAGCTAAATGGGAGAGAGCTTTTGGTAACTAACTGGGAGGAAGACACTTGGCATCTAAATGGGAGAGAGCGACTTAGTAGCTAAATGGGAGAGAGCCACTTGGTAGCTAAATGGGAGAGAGCGACTTGGCAGCTAAATGGGAGAGAACGAATTGGTAGCTAAATGGGAGAGAGCGACTTGGTAATTAAATGGGAGAGAGCCGCTTGTTAGCTAAATGGGAGAGAGCCACTTGTTAACTAAATACAAGATATCGAATTGGCAGCTAAAGGGGAGAGAGTGACTTGGTAGCTAAATGGGAGAGAGCCACTTGGTAGCTAACTGGGAGAGAGACACTTGGCAGCTAATTGAAAGGGAGCGAATTGGTAGCTAAATGGGAGAGAGCCACTTGGCAGCTAAATGGGGGAGAGCGACTTGGTAGCTAAATGGGAGAGAACGACTTGTTAGCTAAATGGGAGAGAGCGACTTGGTAACAAAATGTGAGAGAACGACTTGTTAGCTAAATGGGAGAGATTGACTTGGTAGCAAAATGGGAGAGAGCGACTTGTTAGCTAAATGGGAGAGAGCGAATTGGTTGCTAAATGGGAGAGAGCGAATTGGTAACTAAATGGGAGAGAGCCACTTGGCACCTAAATGGGAGAGAGCGAATTGGTAGCTAAATGGGAGAGAGCCACTTGTTAGTTAAATGGGAGAGAGCAAATTGGAACTAAATGGCAGAGAGTGACTTGGCAGCTAAATGGGAGAGAGCGACTTGGTAGCTAAATTGGAGAGAGCCAGTTGGTACAAAAGGGAGAGAGCCACTTGGTAGCAAAATGGGAGAGTGCGACTTGGCAACTAAATGGGAGAGATCGACTTGGTAGCAAAATGGGAGAGAGCGACTCGGTACCTAAATGGGAAACAGCGACTTGTTAGCTAAATGGGAGAGAGCCACTTGGCAGCTTAATGGGAGAGAGCGACTTGGTAGCTAAATGGGAGAGAGACACTTGGAAGCTAATTGGGAGGGAGCGACTTGGTATCTAAATGGGAGAGAGCCACTTGGCAGCTAAATGGGAGGGAGCGACTTGGTAGCTAAATGGGAGAGAGCGAATTGGTAGCTAAATGGGAGATGGCACTTGGCAGCTAAATGGGAGAGAGCGACTTGGCAGCTAAATGGGAGAGAGCGACTTGTTAACTAAATGGGAGAGAGCGACTTCGTAACTAAATGGGAGAGAGCCACTTGGTACAAAATGTGAGAAAGCGACTTGGTAGCTAAATGGGAGAGAGCCACTTGGTACAAAATGGGAGAAAGCAACTTGGAAGCTAAATGGGAGAGAGCCACTTGGTACAAAAGGGAGAGAGCTACTTGGTAGCAAAATGGGAGAGAGCGAATTGGCAGCTAAATGGGAGAGAGGCAATTGGTACACAATGGGAGTGAGCGACTTGGTAGCTAAATGGGAGAGAGCCACTTGGCAGCTAAATGGGAGAGAGCGAATTGGTAACAAACTGGGAGAAAGACACTTGGCATCTAAATGGGAGAGAGCGACTTAGTAGCTAAATGGGAGAGAGCCACTTGGTAGCTAAATGGGAGAGAGCGACGTGGCAGCTAAATGGGAGAGAACGAATTGGTAGCTAAATGGGAGAGAGCGACTTGGTAATTAAATGGGAGAGAGCTGCTTGGCAGCTAAATGGGAGAGAGCGACTTGTTAGCTAAATGGGAGAGAGCCACCTGGTAACTAAATACAAGATATCGAATTGGCAGCTAAAGGGGAGAGAGTGACTTGGTAGCTAAATGGGAGAGAGCCACTTGGTAGCGAACTGGGAGAGAGCCACTTGGCAGCTAATTGAAAGGGAGCGAATTGGTAGCTAAATGGGATAGAGCCACTGGGCAGCTAAATGTGGGAGAGCGATTTGGTAGCTAAATGGGAGAGAACGACTTGTTAGCTAAATGGGAGAGAGCGACTTGGTAACAAAATGGGAGAGAACGACTTGTTAGCTAAATGGGAGAAAGCGACTTGGTAGCAAAATGGGAGAGAGCGACTTGTTAGCTAAATGGGAGAGAGCGAATTGGTAGCTAAATGGGAGAGAGCGAATTGGTAACTAAATGGGAGAGAGCCACTTGGCACCTAAATGGGAGAGAGCGAATTGGTAGCGAAATGGGAGAGAGCCACTTGGTAACTAAATACAAGATATCGAATTGGCAGCTAAAGGGGAGAGAGTGACTTGGTAGCTAAATGGGAGAGAGCCACTTGGTAGCGAACTGGGAGAGAGCCACTTGGCAGCTAATTGAAAGGGAGCGAATTGGTAGCTAAATGGGAGAGAGCCACTTGGCAGCTAAATGGGGGAGAGCGACTTGGGAGCTAAATGGGAGAGAACGACTTGTTAGCTAAATGGGAGAGAGCGACTTGGTAACAAAATGGGAGAGAACGACTTGTTAGCTAAATGGGAGAAAGCGACTTGGTAGCAAAATGGGAGAGAGCGACTTGTTAGCTAAATGGGAGAGAGCAAATTGGTAGCTAAATGGGAGAGAGCGAATTGGTAACTAAATGGGAGAGAGCCACTTGACACCTAAATGGGAGAGAGCGAATTGGAAGCTAAATGGGAGAGAGCCACTTGGTAGTTAAATGGGAGAGAGCGAATTGGAACAAAATGGGAGAGAGCGACTTGGCAGCTAAATGGGAGAGAGCGACTTGGTAGCTAAATGGGAGAGAGCTACTTGGTAGCTAAATGGGAGAGAGCCAGTTGGTACAAAAGGGAGAGAGCCACTTGGTAGCAAAATGGGAGAGTGCGACTTGGCAACTAAATGGGAGAGATCGACTTGGTAGCAAAATGGGAGAGAGCGACTCGGTACCTAAATGGGAGAGAGACACTTGGAAGCTAATTGGGAGGGAGCGACTTGGTATCTAAATGGGAGAGAGCCACTTGGCAGCTAAATGGAAGGGAGCGACTTGGTAGCTAAATGGGAGAGAGCGAATTGGTAGCTAAATGGGAGATGGCACTTGGCAGCTAAATGGGAGAGAGCGACTTGGCAGCTAAATGGGAGAAAGCGACTTGTTAACTAAATGGGAGAGAGCGACTTCGTAACTAAATGTGAGAGAGCCACTTGGTACAAAATGGGAGAAAGCGACTTGGTAGCTAAATGGGAGAGAGCCGCTTGGTACAAAATGGGAGAAAGCAACTTGGAAGCTAAATGGGAGAGAGCCACTTGGTACAAAAGGGAGAGAGCTACTTGGTAGCAAAATGGGAGAGAGCGACTTGGCAGCTAAATGGGAGAGATTGACTTGGTAGCACAATGGGAGAGAGCGACTCGGTAGCTTAATGGGAGAGAGCGACTTGGTAGCTAAATGGGAGAGAGCCACTTGGCAGCTAAATGGGAGAGAGCGAATTGGTAACTAAATGGGAGAGAGAAATTTGGCTTCAAAATGGGAGAGAGCGACTTGGTAGCTAAATGGGAAAGGGCCAATTGTTACCTAAATTGGAGGGAGCGACTTGGTAGCTAAATGGGAGAGAGCGACTTGGAGGCAAAATGGGAGAGAGCGACTTGGTAGCTAAATGGGAGCGAGAAACTTGGCAGCAAATGGGAGAGAGCGACTTGGTAGGTAAATGGGAGAGCGCAACTGGGTAGCTAAATGGGAGAGAGCCACTTGGTAGCTAAATGGGAGAGAGCGACTTGGTAACTTAATGGGAGAGAACGACTTGGAGCTAAATGGGAGAGTGCCACTTGGTCGCTAACTGGGAGAGAGCGATTGGTAACTAAACGGGAGAGAGCCACATGGCAGCTAAATGGGAGAGAGCGACTTGGCAGCTAAATTGGAGAGAGCCACTTGGTAGCAAAATGGGAGTGAGCCACTTGGTAGCTAAATGGGAGGGAACCACTTGGTAGGAAAGTGGGAGAGAGCAACTTGGTCGCTAAATGGGAGAGAGCAACTTAGTAGCTAAATGGAAGAGGGCGACTTGGTAGCTAAATGGGAGAGAGCGACTTGGTGGCTAAATGAGAGAGAGCGCCTTGGTTGCTAAATGGGAGAGAGCAACTTGGTAGCAAAATGGGAGAGAGCGACTTGGTACAAAAGGGAGAGAGCTAGTTGGTAGCAAAATGGGAGAGAGCGACTTGGCAGCTAAATGGGAGAGAGCCACTTTGCAGCTGAATGGGAGAGAGCGAATTGGTAACTAAATGGGAGAGAGAAACTTGGCTTCAAAATGGGAGAGAGCGACTTGGTAGGTAAGTGGGAGAGAGCCTCTTGGTACAAAATGGGAGAGACCCACTTTGTAGCAAAATGAGAGAGATCAACTTGGAGCTAAATGGGAGAGAGCGACTTGGTAGCTGAATGGGTGAGAGCGACTTGGCAGCAAAATGGGAGAGAGACACTTGGCAGCTAAATGGGAGAGAGCGAATTGGTAGCTAAATGGGAGAGAGCGACTTGGTAACTAAATGGGAGAGAGCCACTTGGCAACTAAATGGGAGAGAGCGACTTGGTAGCTAAATGGGAGCTAGCCACTTGGTAGCTAAATGGGAGAGAGCCACTTGGCAGCTAAATGGGAGAGAGCGAATTGGTAACTAAATGGGAGAGAGAAATTTGGCTTCAAAATGGGAGAGAGCGACTTGGTAGCTAAATGGGAAAGGGCCAATTGTTACCTAAATTGGAGGGAGCGACTTGGTAGCTAAATGGGAGAGAGCGACTTGGAGGCAAAATGGGAGAGAGCGACTTGGTAGCTAAATGGGAGAGAGATACTTGGCAGCTAAATGGGAGAGAGCGACTTGGTAGCTAAATGGGAGAGAGCGACTTGTTAGCTAAATGGCAGAGAGCCAGTTGGTAGCTAAATGGGAGAGAGCGACTTGGAAACTAAATGGGACAGAGCCACTTGGCAGCTAAATTGGAGAGAGCGAATTGGTAGCTAAATGGGAGAGAGCCACTTCGTACCTAAATGGGAGATAGCCAGTTGGTAGCTAAATGGGAGAGAGCGACTTGGTAACTAAATGGGAGAGAGCCACTTGGCAGCTAAATGGGAGAGAGCGACTTGGAAGCTAAATGGGAGATGGCGAATTGGTAGCTAAATGGGAGGTAATCACTTGGTAGCAAAATGGGAGGGAGCGAATGGTAGCTAAATGGGAGAGAGCGACTTGGTAGCTAAATGGGAGAGAGCGACTTGGTAGCATAATGGGAGAGAGCGACTTGGTACAAAATGGGAGAGATCCACTTGGTAGCAAAATGGGAGAGAGCGACTTGGTGGATAAATGGGAGAGAGCGACTTGGTAGCTAAATGGGTGAGAGCGACTTGGTAGCTAAATGGGAGAGAGACATTGGCAGCTAAATGGGAGAGAACGACTTGATAGCTAAATCGGTGGGAGCGACTTGGTAGCTAAATGGAAGAGAGCCACTTGGCAGCTAAATGGTTGAGAGCGACTTGGTAACTTATTGGGAGAGAGCCACTTGGCAGCTAAATGGGAGAGAGCGAATTGGTAGCTAAATGGGAGATGGCACTTGGCAGCTAAATGGGAGAGAGCGACTTGGCAGCTAAATGGGAGAGAGCGACTTGGTAACTAAATGGGAGAAAGCGACTTGGAAGCTAAATGGGAGAGAAACACTTGGTACAAAAGGGAGAGAGCTACTTGGTAGCAAAATGGGAGAGCGCGACTTGGCAGCTAAATGGGAGAGATTGAATTGGTAGCAAAATGGGAGAGAGCGACTCGGTAGCTAAATGGAAGAGAGCAACTTGGTAGCTAAATGGGAGAGAGCCACTTGGCAGCTAAATGGGAGAGAGCGAATTGGTAACTAAATGGGAGAGAGAAATTTGGCTTCAAAATGGGAGAGAGCGACTTGGTAGCTAAATGGGAAAGGGCCAATTGGTACCTAAATTGGAGGGAGCGACTTGGTAGCTAAATGGGAGAGAGCGACTTGGAGGCAAAATGGGAGAGAGCGACTTGGCAGCAAATGGGAGAGAGCGACTTGGTAGGTAAATGGGAGAGCGCGACTGGGTAGCTAAATGGGAGAGAGCCACATGGTAGCTAAATGGGAGAGAGCCACTTGGTAGCTAAATGGGAGAGAGCGACTTGGTAACTAAATGGGAGAGAACCACTTGGTAACTAAATGGGAGAGTGCCACTTGGTCGCTAAATGGGAGAGAGCGACTTGGTAACTAAATGGGAGAGAGCCACTTGGCAGCTAAATGGGAGAGAGCGACTTGGCAGCTAAATTGGATGGAGCCACTTGGTAGCAAAATGGGAGTGAGCCACTTGGTAGCTAAATGGGAGGGAACCACTTGGTAGGAAAATGGGAGAGAGCAACTTGGTCGCTAAATGGGAGAGAGCAACTTGGTTGCTAAATGGGAGAGGGCGACTTGGTAGCTAAATGGGAGAGAGCGACTTGGTGGCTAAATGAGAGAGAGCGACTTGGTTGCTAAATGGGAGAGAGCAACTTGGCAGCAAAATGGGAGAGAGCGACTTGGTAGCTAAATGGGAGAGAACCACTTGGTAACTAAATGGGAGAGTGCCACTTGGTCGCTAAATGGGAGAGAGCGACTTGGTAACTAAATGGGAGAGAGCCACTTGGCAGCTAAATGGGAGAGAGCGACTTGGCAGCTAAATTGGAGAGAGCCACTTGGTAGCAAAATGGGAGTGAGCCACTTGGTAGCTAAATGGGAGGGAACCACTTGGTAGGAAAATGGGAGAGAGCAACTTGGTCGCTAAATGGGAGAGAGCAACTTGGTTGCTAAATGGGAGAGGGCGACTTGGTAGCTAAATGGGAGAGAGCGACTTGGTGGCTAAATGAGAGAGAGCGACTTGGTTGCTAAATGGGAGAGAGCAACTTGGCAGCAAAATGGGAGAGAGCGACTTGGTAGCTAAATGGGAGAGAGCCACTTGGCAGCTAAATGGGAGAGAGCGAATTGGTAACTAAATGGGAGAGAGAAACTTGGCTTCAAAATGGGAGAGAGCGACTTGGTAGGTAAGTGGGAGAGAGCCTCTTGGTACAAAATGGGAGAGACCCACTTGGTAGCAAAATGAGAGAGAGCAACTTGGAGCTAAATGGGAGAGAGCGACTTGGTAGCTAAATGGGTGAGAGCGACTTGGCAGCTAAATGGGAGAGAGACACTTGGCAGCTAAATGGGAGAGAGCGAATTGGTAGCTAAATGGGAGAGAGCGACTTGGTAACTAAATGGGAGAGAGCCACTTGGCAACTAAATGGCAGAGAGCGACTTGGTAGCTAAATGGGAGCGAGCCACTTGGTAGCTAAATGGGAGAGAGCGACTTGGTTAGCTAAATGGGAGAGAGCGACTTGATAGCTAAATGGGAGAGAGCCACTTGGTAGCTAATTGGGAGGGAGCGACTTGGTAGCTAAATGGGAGAGAGCCACTTGGCAGCTAAATGGGAGGGAGCGACTTGGTAGCTAAATGGGAGAGAGCCACTTGGCATTTAAATGGGAGGGAGCGACTTGGTAGCTAAATGGGAGAGAGTGACTTGTTAACTAAATGGGAGAGAGCGACTTGGTAACTTAATGGGACAGAGCCACTTCGTGCAAAATGGGAGAGAGCGACTTTGTAGCTAAATGGTAGAGAGGCAATTGGTACACAATGGGAGTGAGCGACTTGGTAGCTAAATGGGAGAGAGCCACTTGGCAGCTAAATGGGAGAGAGCTTTTGGTAACTAACTGGGAGAAAGACACTTGGCATCTAAATGGGAGAGAGCGACTTAGTAGCTAAATGGGAGAGAGCCACTTGGTAGCTAAATGGGAGAGAGCGACTTGGCAGCTAAATGGGAGAGAACGAATTGGTAGCTAAATGGGAGAGAGCGACTTGGTAATTAAATGGGAGAGAGCCGCTTGGCAGCTAAATGGGAGAGAGCGACTTTTTAGCTAAATGGGAGAGAGCCACTTGTTAACTAAATACAAGATATCGAATTGGCAGCTAAAGGGGAGAGAGTGACTTGGTAGCTAAATGGGAGAGAGCCACTTGGTAGCTAACTGGGAGAGAGCCACTTGGCAGCTAATTGAAAGGGAGCGAATTGGTAGCTAAATGGGAGAGAGCCACTTGGCAGCTAAATGGGGGAGAGCGACTTGGTAGCTAAATGGGAGAGAACGACTTGTTAGCTAAATGGGAGAGAGCGACTTGGTAACAAAATGTGAGAGAACGACTTGTTAGCTAAATGGGAGAGATTGACTTGGTAGCAAAATGGGAGAGAGCGACTTGTTAGCTAAATGGGAGAGAGCGAATTGGTTGCTAAATTGGAGAGAGCGAATTGGTAACTAAATGGGAGAGAGCCACTTGGCACCTAAATGGGAGAGAGCGAATTGGTAGCTAAATGGGAGAGAGCCACTTGTTAGTTAAATGGGAGAGAGCAAATTGGAACTAAATGGGAGAGAGCGACTTGGCAGCTAAATGGGAGAGAGCGACTTGGTAGCTAAATTGGAGAGAGCCAGTTGGTACAAAAGGGAGAGAGCCACTTGGTAGCAAAATGGGAGAGTGCGACTTGGCAACTAAATGGGAGAGATCGACTTGGTAGCAAAATGGGAGAGAGCGACTCGGTACCTAAATGGGAAACAGCGACTTGTTAGCTAAATGGGAGAGAGCCACTTGGCAGCTTAATGGGAGAGAGCGACTTGGTAGCTAAATGGGAGAGAGACACCTGGTAACTAAATACAAGATATCGAATTGGCAGCTAAAGGGGAGAGAGTGACTTGGTAGCTAAATGGGAGAGAGCCACTTGGTAGCGAACTGGGAGAGAGCCACTTGGCAGCTAATTGAAAGGGAGCGAATTGGTAGCTAAATGGGATAGAGCCACTGGGCAGCTAAATGTGGGAGAGCGATTTGGTAGCTAAATGGGAGAGAACGACTTGTTAGCTAAATGGGAGAGAGCGACTTGGTAACAAAATGGGAGAGAACGACTTGTTAGCTAAATGGGAGAAAGCGACTTGGTAGCAAAATGGGAGAGAGCGACTTGTTAGCTAAATGGGAGAGAGCGAATTGGTAGCTAAATGGGAGAGAGCGAATTGGTAACTAAATGGGAGAGAGCCACTTGGCACCTAAATGGGAGAGAGCGAATTGGTAGCGAAATGGGAGAGAGCCACTTGGTAACTAAATACAAGATATCGAATTGGCAGCTAAAGGGGAGAGAGTGACTTGGTAGCTAAATGGGAGAGAGCCACTTGGTAGCGAACTGGGAGAGAGCCACTTGGCAGCTAATTGAAAGGGAGCGAATTGGTAGCTAAATGGGAGAGAGCCACTTGGCAGCTAAATGGGGGAGAGCGACTTGGGAGCTAAATGGGAGAGAACGACTTGTTAGCTAAATGGGAGAGAGCGACTTGGTAACAAAATGGGAGAGAACGACTTGTTAGCTAAATGGGAGAAAGCGACTTGGTAGCAAAATGGGAGAGAGCGACTTGTTAGCTAAATGGGAGAGAGCAAATTGGTAGCTAAATGGGAGAGAGCGAATTGGTAACTAAATGGGAGAGAGCCACTTGACACCTAAATGGGAGAGAGCGAATTGGAAGCTAAATGGGAGAGAGCCACTTGGTAGTTAAATGGGAGAGAGCGAATTGGAACAAAATGGGAGAGAGCGACTTGGCAGCTAAATGGGAGAGAGCGACTTGGTAGCTAAATGGGAGAGAGCTACTTGGTAGCTAAATGGGAGAGAGCCAGTTGGTACAAAAGGGAGAGAGCCACTTGGTAGCAAAATGGGAGAGTGCGACTTGGCAACTAAATGGGAGAGATCGACTTGGTAGCAAAATGGGAGAGAGCGACTCGGTACCTAAATGGGAGAGAGACACTTGGAAGCTAATTGGGAGGGAGCGACTTGGTATCTAAATGGGAGAGAGCCACTTGGCAGCTAAATGGAAGGGAGCGACTTGGTAGCTAAATGGGAGAGAGCGAATTGGTAGCTAAATGGGAGATGGCACTTGGCAGCTAAATGGGAGAGAGCGACTTGGCAGCTAAATGGGAGAAAGCGACTTGTTAACTAAATGGGAGAGAGCGACTTCGTAACTAAATGTGAGAGAGCCACTTGGTACAAAATGGGAGAAAGCGACTTGGTAGCTAAATGGGAGAGAGCCGCTTGGTACAAAATGGGAGAAAGCAACTTGGAAGCTAAATGGGAGAGAGCCACTTGGTACAAAAGGGAGAGAGCTACTTGGTAGCAAAATGGGAGAGAGCGACTTGGCAGCTAAATGGGAGAGATTGACTTGGTAGCACAATGGGAGAGAGCGACTCGGTAGCTTAATGGGAGAGAGCGACTTGGTAGCTAAATGGGAGAGAGCCACTTGGCAGCTAAATGGGAGAGAGCGAATTGGTAACTAAATGGGAGAGAGAAATTTGGCTTCAAAATGGGAGAGAGCGACTTGGTAGCTAAATGGGAAAGGGCCAATTGTTACCTAAATTGGAGGGAGCGACTTGGTAGCTAAATGGGAGAGAGCGACTTGGAGGCAAAATGGGAGAGAGCGACTTGGTAGCTAAATGGGAGCGAGAAACTTGGCAGCAAATGGGAGAGAGCGACTTGGTAGGTAAATGGGAGAGCGCAACTGGGTAGCTAAATGGGAGAGAGCCACTTGGTAGCTAAATGGGAGAGAGCGACTTGGTAACTTAATGGGAGAGAACGACTTGGAGCTAAATGGGAGAGTGCCACTTGGTCGCTAACTGGGAGAGAGCGATTGGTAACTAAACGGGAGAGAGCCACATGGCAGCTAAATGGGAGAGAGCGACTTGGCAGCTAAATTGGAGAGAGCCACTTGGTAGCAAAATGGGAGTGAGCCACTTGGTAGCTAAATGGGAGGGAACCACTTGGTAGGAAAGTGGGAGAGAGCAACTTGGTCGCTAAATGGGAGAGAGCAACTTAGTAGCTAAATGGAAGAGGGCGACTTGGTAGCTAAATGGGAGAGAGCGACTTGGTGGCTAAATGAGAGAGAGCGCCTTGGTTGCTAAATGGGAGAGAGCAACTTGGTAGCAAAATGGGAGAGAGCGACTTGGTACAAAAGGGAGAGAGCTAGTTGGTAGCAAAATGGGAGAGAGCGACTTGGCAGCTAAATGGGAGAGAGCCACTTTGCAGCTGAATGGGAGAGAGCGAATTGGTAACTAAATGGGAGAGAGAAACTTGGCTTCAAAATGGGAGAGAGCGACTTGGTAGGTAAGTGGGAGAGAGCCTCTTGGTACAAAATGGGAGAGACCCACTTTGTAGCAAAATGAGAGAGATCAACTTGGAGCTAAATGGGAGAGAGCGACTTGGTAGCTGAATGGGTGAGAGCGACTTGGCAGCAAAATGGGAGAGAGACACTTGGCAGCTAAATGGGAGAGAGCGAATTGGTAGCTAAATGGGAGAGAGCGACTTGGTAACTAAATGGGAGAGAGCCACTTGGCAACTAAATGGGAGAGAGCGACTTGGTAGCTAAATGGGAGCTAGCCACTTGGTAGCTAAATGGGAGAGAGCCACTTGGCAGCTAAATGGGAGAGAGCGAATTGGTAACTAAATGGGAGAGAGAAATTTGGCTTCAAAATGGGAGAGAGCGACTTGGTAGCTAAATGGGAAAGGGCCAATTGTTACCTAAATTGGAGGGAGCGACTTGGTAGCTAAATGGGAGAGAGCGACTTGGAGGCAAAATGGGAGAGAGCGACTTGGTAGCTAAATGGGAGAGAGATACTTGGCAGCTAAATGGGAGAGAGCGACTTGGTAGCTAAATGGGAGAGAGCGACTTGTTAGCTAAATGGCAGAGAGCCAGTTGGTAGCTAAATGGGAGAGAGCGACTTGGAAACTAAATGGGACAGAGCCACTTGGCAGCTAAATTGGAGAGAGCGAATTGGTAGCTAAATGGGAGAGAGCCACTTCGTACCTAAATGGGAGATAGCCAGTTGGTAGCTAAATGGGAGAGAGCGACTTGGTAACTAAATGGGAGAGAGCCACTTGGCAGCTAAATGGGAGAGAGCGACTTGGAAGCTAAATGGGAGATGGCGAATTGGTAGCTAAATGGGAGGTAATCACTTGGTAGCAAAATGGGAGGGAGCGAATGGTAGCTAAATGGGAGAGAGCGACTTGGTAGCTAAATGGGAGAGAGCGACTTGGTAGCTAAATGGTAGAGAGCGACTTGGTTGCTAAATGGGAGAGAGTGACTTGGTAGCATAATGGGAGAGAGCGACTTGGTACAAAATGGGAGAGATCCACTTGGTAGCAAAATGGGAGAGAGCGACTTGGTGGATAAATGGGAGAGAGCGACTTGGTAGCTAAATGGGTGAGAGCGACTTGGTAGCTAAATGGGAGAGAGACATTGGCAGCTAAATGGGAGAGAACGACTTGATAGCTAAATCGGTGGGAGCGACTTGGTAGCTAAATGGAAGAGAGCCACTTGGCAGCTAAATGGTTGAGAGCGACTTGGTAACTTATTGGGAGAGAGCCACTTGGCAGCTAAATGGGAGAGAGCGAATTGGTAGCTAAATGGGAGATGGCACTTGGCAGCTAAATGGGAGAGAGCGACTTGGCAGCTAAATGGGAGAGAGCGACTTGGAAACTAAATGGGAGAAAGCGACTTGGAAGCTAAATGGGAGAGAAACACTTGGTACAAAAGGGAGAGAGCTACTTGGTAGCAAAATGGGAGAGCGCGACTTGGCAGCTAAATGGGAGAGATTGAATTGGTAGCAAAATGGGAGAGAGCGACTCGGTAGCTAAATGGAAGAGAGCAACTTGGTAGCTAAATGGGAGAGAGCCACTTGGCAGCTAAATGGGAGAGAGCGAATTGGTAACTAAATGGGAGAGAGAAATTTGGCTTCAAAATGGGAGAGAGCGACTTGGTAGCTAAATGGGAAAGGGCCAATTGGTACCTAAATTGGAGGGAGCGACTTGGTAGCTAAATGGGAGAGAGCGACTTGGAGGCAAAATGGGAGAGAGCGACTTGGCAGCAAATGGGAGAGAGCGACTTGGTAGGTAAATGGGAGAGCGCGACTGGGTAGCTAAATGGGAGAGAGCCACATGGTAGCTAAATGGGAGAGAGCCACTTGGTAGCTAAATGGGAGAGAGCGACTTGGTAACTAAATGGGAGAGAACCACTTGGTAACTAAATGGGAGAGTGCCACTTGGTCGCTAAATGGGAGAGAGCGACTTGGTAACTAAATGGGAGAGAGCCACTTGGCAGCTAAATGGGAGAGAGCGACTTGGCAGCTAAATTGGATGGAGCCACTTGGTAGCAAAATGGGAGTGAGCCACTTGGTAGCTAAATGGGAGGGAACCACTTGGTAGGAAAATGGGAGAGAGCAACTTGGTCGCTAAATGGGAGAGAGCAACTTGGTTGCTAAATGGGAGAGGGCGACTTGGTAGCTAAATGGGAGAGAGCGACTTGGTGGCTAAATGAGAGAGAGCGACTTGGTTGCTAAATGGGAGAGAGCAACTTGGCAGCAAAATGGGAGAGAGCGACTTGGTAGCTAAATGGGAGAGAACCACTTGGTAACTAAATGGGAGAGTGCCACTTGGTCGCTAAATGGGAGAGAGCGACTTGGTAACTAAATGGGAGAGAGCCACTTGGCAGCTAAATGGGAGAGAGCGACTTGGCAGCTAAATTGGAGAGAGCCACTTGGTAGCAAAATGGGAGTGAGCCACTTGGTAGCTAAATGGGAGGGAACCACTTGGTAGGAAAATGGTAGAGAGCAACTTGGTCGCTAAATGGGAGAGAGCAACTTGGTTGCTAAATGGGAGAGGGCGACTTGGTAGCTAAATGGGAGAGAGCGACTTGGTGGCTAAATGAGAGAGAGCGACTTGGTTGCTAAATGGGAGAGAGCAACTTGGCAGCAAAATGGGAGAGAGCGACTTGGTAGCTAAATGGGAGAGAGCCACTTGGCAGCTAAATGGGAGAGAGCGAATTGGTAACTAAATGGGAGAGAGAAACTTGGCTTCAAAATGGGAGAGAGCGACTTGGTAGGTAAGTGGGAGAGAGCCTCTTGGTACAAAATGGGAGAGACCCACTTGGTAGCAAAATGAGAGAGAGCAACTTGGAGCTAAATGGGAGAGAGCGACTTGGTAGCTAAATGGGTGAGAGCGACTTGGCAGCTAAATGGGAGAGAGACACTTGGCAGCTAAATGGGAGAGAGCGAATTGGTAGCTAAATGGGAGAGAGCGACTTGGTAACTAAATGGGAGAGAGCCACTTGGCAACTAAATGGCAGAGAGCGACTTGGTAGCTAAATGGGAGCGAGCCACTTGGTAGCTAAATGGGAGAGAGCGACTTGGTTAGCTAAATGGGAGAGAGCGACTTGATAGCTAAATGGGAGAGAGCCACTTGGTAGCTAATTGGGAGGGAGCGACTTGGTAGCTAAATGGGAGAGAGCCACTTGGCAGCTAAATGGGAGGGAGCGACTTGGTAGCTAAATGGGAGAGAGCCACTTGGCATTTAAATGGGAGGGAGCGACTTGGTAGCTAAATGGGAGAGAGTGACTTGTTAACTAAATGGGAGAGAGCGACTTGGTAACTTAATGGGACAGAGCCACTTCGTGCAAAATGGGAGAGAGCGACTTTGTAGCTAAATGGTAGAGAGGCAATTGGTACACAATGGGAGTGAGCGACTTGGTAGCTAAATGGGAGAGAGCCACTTGGCAGCTAAATGGGAGAGAGCTTTTGGTAACTAACTGGGAGAAAGACACTTGGCATCTAAATGGGAGAGAGCGACTTAGTAGCTAAATGGGAGAGAGCCACTTGGTAGCTAAATGGGAGAGAGCGACTTGGCAGCTAAATGGGAGAGAACGAATTGGTAGCTAAATGGGAGAGAGCGACTTGGTAATTAAATGGGAGAGAGCCGCTTGGCAGCTAAATGGGAGAGAGCGACTTTTTAGCTAAATGGGAGAGAGCCACTTGTTAACTAAATACAAGATATCGAATTGGCAGCTAAAGGGGAGAGAGTGACTTGGTAGCTAAATGGGAGAGAGCCACTTGGTAGCTAACTGGGAGAGAGCCACTTGGCAGCTAATTGAAAGGGAGCGAATTGGTAGCTAAATGGGAGAGAGCCACTTGGCAGCTAAATGGGGGAGAGCGACTTGGTAGCTAAATGGGAGAGAACGACTTGTTAGCTAAATGGGAGAGAGCGACTTGGTAACAAAATGTGAGAGAACGACTTGTTAGCTAAATGGGAGAGATTGACTTGGTAGCAAAATGGGAGAGAGCGACTTGTTAGCTAAATGGGAGAGAGCGAATTGGTTGCTAAATTGGAGAGAGCGAATTGGTAACTAAATGGGAGAGAGCCACTTGGCACCTAAATGGGAGAGAGCGAATTGGTAGCTAAATGGGAGAGAGCCACTTGTTAGTTAAATGGGAGAGAGCAAATTGGAACTAAATGGGAGAGAGCGACTTGGCAGCTAAATGGGAGAGAGCGACTTGGTAGCTAAATTGGAGAGAGCCAGTTGGTACAAAAGGGAGAGAGCCACTTGGTAGCAAAATGGGAGAGTGCGACTTGGCAACTAAATGGGAGAGATCGACTTGGTAGCAAAATGGGAGAGAGCGACTCGGTACCTAAATGGGAAACAGCGACTTGTTAGCTAAATGGGAGAGAGCCACTTGGCAGCTTAATGGGAGAGAGCGACTTGGTAGCTAAATGGGAGAGAGACACTTGGAAGCTAATTGGGAGGGAGCGACTTGGTATCTAAATGGGAGAGAGCCACTTGGCAGCTAAATGGGAGGGAGCGACTTGGTAGCTAAATGGGAGAGAGCGAATTGGTAGCTAAATGGGAGATGGCACTTGGCAGCTAAATGGGAGAGAGCGACTTGGCAGCTAAATGGGAGAGAGCGACTTGTTAACTAAATGGGAGAGAGCGACTTCGTAACTAAATGGGAGAGAGCCACTTGGTACAAAATGGGAGAAAGCGACTTGGTAGCTAAATGGGAGAGAGCCACTTGGTACAAAATGGGAGAAAGCAACTTGGAAGCTAAATGGGAGAGAGCCACTTGGTACAAAAGGGAGAGAGCTACTTGGTAGCTAAATGGGAGAGAGCGAATTGGCAGCTAATTGGGAGAGAGGCAATTGGTACACAATGGGAGTGAGCGACTTGGTAGCTAAATGGGAGAGAGCCATTTGGCAGCTAAATGGGAGAGAGCGAATTGGTAACAAACTGGGAGAAAGACACTTGGCATCTAAATGGGAGAGAGCGACTTAGTAGCTAAATGGGAGAGAGCCACTTGGTAGCTAAATGGGAGAGAGCGACTTGGCAGCTAAATGGGAGAGAACGAATTGGTAGCTAAATGGGAGAGAGCGACTTGGTAATTAAATGGGAGAGAGCTGCTTGGCAGCTAAATGGGAGAGAGCGACTTGTTAGCTAAATGGGAGAGAGCCACTTGGTAACTAAATACAAGATATCGAATTGGCAGCTAAAGGGGAGAGAGTGACTTGGTAGCTAAATGGGAGAGAGCCACTTGGTAGCGAACTGGGAGAGAGCCACTTGGCAGCTAATTGAAAGGGAGCGAATTGGTAGCTAAATGGGAGAGAGCCACTGGGCAGCTAAATGGGGGAGAGCGACTTGGTAGCTAAATGGGAGAGAACGACTTGTTAGCTAAATGGGAGAGAGCGACTTGGTAACAAAATGGGAGAGAACGACTTGTTAGCTAAATGGGAGAAAGCGACTTGGTAGCAAAATGGGAGAGAGCGACTTGTTAGCTAAATGGGAGAGAGCGAATTGGTAGCTAAATGGGAGAGAGCGAATTGGTAACTAAATGGGAGAGAGCCACTTGGCAACTAAATGGGAGAGAGCGAATTGGTAGCGAAATGGGAGAGAGCCACTTGGTAACTAAATACAAGATATCGAATTGGCAGCTAAAGGGGAGAGAGTGACTTGGTAGCTAAATAGGAGAGAGCCACTTGGTAGCGAACTGGGAGAGAGCCACTTGGCAGCTAATTGAAAGGGAGCGAATTGGTAGCTAAATGGGAGAGAGCCACTTGGCAGCTAAATGGGGGAGAGCGACTTGGGAGCTAAATGGGAGAGAACGACTTGTTAGCTAAATGGGAGAGAGCGACTTGGTAACAAAATGGGAGAGAACGACTTGTTAGCTAAATGGGAGAAAGCGACTTGGTAGCAAAATGGGAGAGAGCGACTTGTTAGCTAAATGGGAGAGAGCGAATTGGTAGCTAAATGGGAGAGAGCGAATTGGTAACTAAATGGGAGAGAGCCACTTGACACCTAAATGGGAGAGAGCGAATTGGAAGCTAAATGGGAGAGAGCCACTTGGTAGTTAAATGGGAGAGAGCGAATTGGAACAAAATGGGAGAGAGCGACTTGGCAGCTAAATGGGAGAGCGCGACTTGGTAGCTAAATGGGAGAGAGCTACTTGGAAGCTAAATGGGAGAGAGCCAGTTGGTACAAAAGGGAGAGAGCCACTTGGTAGCAAAATGGGAGAGTGCGACTTGGCAACTAAATGGGAGAGAACGACTTGGTAGCAAAATGGGAGAGAGCGACTCGGTACCTAAATGGGAGAGAGACACTTGAAAGCTAATTGGGAGGGAGCGACTTGGTATCTAAATGGGAGAGAGCCACTTGGCAGCTAAATGGAAGGGAGCGACTTGGTAGCTAAATGGGAGAGAGCGAATTGGTAGCTAAATGGGAGATGGCACTTGGCAGCTAAATGGGAGAGAGCGACTTGGCAGCTAAATGGGAGAAAGCGACTTGTTAACTAAATGGGAGAGAGCGACTTCGTAACTAAATGTGAGAGAGCCACTTGGTACAAAATGGGAGAAAGCGACTTGGTGGCTAAATGGGAGAGAGCCGCTTGGTACAAAATGGGAGAAAGCAAATTGGAAGCTAAATGGGAGAGAGCCACTTGGTACAAAAGGGAGAGAGCTACTTGGTAGCAAAATGGGAGAGAGCGACTTGGCAGCTAAATGGGAGAGATTGACTTGGTAGCACAATGGGAGAGAGCGACTCGGTAGCTTAATGGGAGAGAGCGACTTGGTAGCTAAATGGGAGAGAGCCACTTGGCAGCTAAATGGGAGAGAGCGAATTGGTAACTAAATGGGAGAGAGAAATTTGGCTTCAAAATGGGAGAGAGCGACTTGGTAGCTAAATGGGAAAGGGCCAATTGTTACCTAAATTGGAGGGAGCGAATTGGTAGCTAAATGGGAGAGAGCGACTTGGAGGCAAAATGGGAGAGAGCGACTTGGTGCTAACTGGGAGAGAGCGATTGGTAACTAAACGGGAGAGAGCCACTTGGCAGCTAAATGGGAGAGAGCGACTTGGCAGCTAAATTGGAGAGAGCCACTTGGTAGCAAAATGGGAGTGAGCCACTTGGTAGCTAAATGGGAGGGAACCACTTGGTAGGAAAATGGGAGAGAGCAACTTGGTCGCTAAATGGGAGAGAGCAACTTAGTAGCTAAATGGAAGAGGGCGACTTGGTAGCTAAATGGGAGAGAGCGACTTGGTGGCTAAATGAGAGAGAGCGCCTTGGTTGCTAAATGGGAGAGAGCAACTTGGTAGCAAAATGGGAGAGAGCGACTTGGTACAAAAGGGAGAGAGCTAGTTGGTAGCAAAATGGGAGAGAGCGACTTGGCAGCTAAATGGGAGAGAGCCACTTTGCAGCTGAATGGGAGAGAGCGAATTGGTAACTAAATGGGAGAGAGAAACTTGGCTTCAAAATGGGAGAGAGCGACTTGGTAGGTAAGTGGGAGAGAGCCTCTTGGTACAAAATGGGAGAGACCCACTTGGTAGCAAAATGAGAGAGATCAACTTGGAGCTAAATGGGAGAGAGCGACTTGGTAGCTGAATGGGTGAGAGCGACTTGGCAGCTAAATGGGAGAGAGACACTTGGCAGCTAAATGGGAGAGAGCGAATTGGTAGCTAAATGGGAGAGAGCGACTTGGTAACTAAATGGGAGAGAGCCACTTGGCAACTAAATGGGAGAGAGCGACTTGGTAGCTAAATGGGAGCTAGCCACTTGGTAGCTAAATGGGAGAGAGCGATTTGGTTAGCTAAATAGGTGAGAGCGACTTGATAGCTAAATGGGAGAGAGCCACTTGGCAGCTAAATGGGGGAGAGCGACATGGTAGCTAAATGGGAGAGAACGACTTGTTAGCTAAATGGGAGAGAGCGACTTGGTCACAAAATGGGAGAGAACGACTTGTTAGCTAAATGGGAGAGAGCGACTTGGTAGCAAAATGGGAGAGAGCGACTTGTTAGCCAAATGGGAGAGAGCGAATTGGTAGCTAAATGGGAGAGAGCGAATTGGTAACTAAATGGGAGAGAGCCACTTGGCACCTAAATGGGAGAGAGCGAATTGGTAGCTAAATGGGAGAGATCCACTTGGTAGTTAAATGGGAGAGAGCGAACTGGAACTAAATGGGAGAGAGCGACTTGACAGCTAAATGGGAGAGAGCGAATTGGTAGCTAAATGGGAGAGAGCTACTTGGTAGCAAAATGGGAGAGAGCCAGTTGGTACAAAAGGGAGAGAGCCACTTGGTATCAAAATGGGAGAGTGCGACTTGGCAACTAAATGGGAGAGATCGACTTGGTAGCAAAATGGGAGAGAGACACTTGGAAGCTAATTGGGAGGGAGCGACTTGGTATCTAAATGGGAGAGAGCCACTTGGCAGCTAAATGGGAAGGAGCGACTTGGTAGCTAAATGGGAGAGAGCGAATTGGTAGCTAAATGGGAGATGGCACTTGGCAGCTAAATGGGAGAGAGCGACTTGGCAGCTAAATGGGAGAGAGCGACTTGTTAACTAAATGGGAGAGAGCGAATTGGTAGCAAAATGGGAGAGAGCGAATTGGCAGCTAAATGGGAGAGATTGACTTGGTTGCAAAATGGGAGAGAGCGACTCGGTAGCTAAATGGGAGAGAGCGACTTGGTAGCTAAATGGGAGAGAGCCACTTGGTAGTTAAATGGGAGAGAGCGAATTGGAACTAAATGGGAGAGAGCGACTTGGCAGCTAAATGGGAGAGAGCCACTTGGCAGCAAAATGGGAGGGAGCGACTTGGTAGCTAAATGGGAGAGAGCCACTTGGCATTTAAATGGGAGGGAGCGACTTGGTAGCTAAATGGGAGAGAGCCACTTGGCATTTAAATGGGAGGGAGCGACTTGGTAGCTAAATGGGAGAGAGTGACTTGTTAACTAAATGGGAGAGAGCGACTTGGTAACTTAATGGGACAGAAACACTTCGTGCAAAATGGGAGAGAGCGACTTGGTAGCTAAATGGTAGAGAGGCAATTGGTACACAATGGGAGTGAGCGACTTGGTAGCTAAATGGGAGAGAGCCACTTGGCAGCCAAATGGGAGAGAGCGAATTGGTAACAAACTGGGAGAAAGACACTTGGCATCTAAATGGGAGAGAGCGACTTAGTAGCTAAATGGGAGAGAGCCACTTGGTAGCTAAATGGGAGAGAGCGACTTGGCAGCTAAATGGGAGAGAACGAATTGGTAGCTAAATGGGAGAGAGCGACTTGGTAATTAAATGGGAGAGAGCTGCTTGGCAGCTAAATGGGAGAGAGCGACTTGTTAGCTAAATGGGAGAGAGCCACTTGGTAACTAAATACAAGATATCGAATTGGCAGCTAAAGGGGAGAGAGTGACTTGGTAGCTAAATGGGAGAGAGCCACTTGGTAGCGAACTGGGAGAGAGCCACTTGGCAGCTAATTGAAAGGGAGCGAATTGGTAGCTAAATGGGAGAGAGCCACTTGGCAGCTAAATGGGGGAGAGCGACTTGGTAGCTAAATGGGAGAGAACGACTTGTTAGCTAAATGGGAAAGAGCGACTTGGTAACAAAATGGGAGAGAACGACTTGTTAGCTAAATGGGAGAAAGCGACTTGGTAGCAAAATGGGAGAGAGCGACTTGTTAACTAAATGGGAGAGAGCGAATTGGCAGCTAAATGGGAGAGAGCGAATTGGTAACTAAATGGGAGAGAGCCACTTGGCACCTAAATGGGAGAGAGCGAATTGGTAGCTAAATGGGAGAGAGCCACTTGGTAACTCAATACAAGATATCGAATTGGCAGCTAAAGGGGAGAGAGTGACTTGGTAGCTAAATGGGAGAGAGCCACTTGGTAGCGAACTGGGAGAGAGCCACTTGGCAGCTAATTGAAAGGGAGCGAATTGGTAGCTAAATGGGAGAGAGCCACTTGGCAGCTAAATGGGGGAGAGCGACTTGGTAGCTAAATGGGAGAGAACGACTTGTTAGCTAAATGGGAGAGAGCGACTTGGTAACAAAATGGGAGAGAACGACTTGTTAGCTAAATGGGAGAAAGCGACTTGGTAGCAAAATGGGAGAGAGCGACTTGTTAGCTAAATGGGAGAGAGCGAATTGGTAGCTAAATGGGAGAGAGCGAATTGGTAACTAAATGGGAGAGAGCCACTTGGCACCTAAATGGGAGAGAGCGAATTGGTAGCTAAATGGGAGAGAGCCACTTGGTAGTTAAATGGGAGAGAGCGAATTGGAACAAAATGGGAGAGAGCGACTTGGCAGCGAAATGGGAGAGAGCGACTTGGTAGCTAAATGGGAGAGAGCTACTTGGTAGCTAAATGGGAGAGAGCCAGTTGGTACAAAAGGGAGAGAGCCACTTGGTAGCAAAATGGGAGAGTGCGACTTGGCAACTAAATGGGAGAGATCGACTTGGTAGCAAAATGGGAGAGAGCGACTCGGTACCTAAATGGGAGACAGCGACTTGGTAGCTAAATGGGAGAGAGCCACTTGGCAGCTTAATGGGAGAGAGCGACTTGGTAGCTAAATGGGAGAGAGACACTTGGAAGCTAATTGGGAGGGAGCGACTTGGTATCTAAATGGGTGAGAGCCACTTGGCAGCTAAATGGAAGGGAGCGACTTGGGAGCTAAATGGGAGAGAGCGAATTGGTAGCTAAATGGGAGATGGCACTTGGCAGCTAAATGGGAGAGAGCGACTTGGCAGCTAAATGGGAGAAAGCGACTTGTTAACTAAATGGGAGAGAGCGACTTCATAACTAAATGTGAGAGAGCCACTTGGTACAAAATGGGAGAAAGCGACTTGGAAGCTAAATGGGAGAGAGCCGCTTGGTACAAAAGGGAGAGAGCTACTTGGTAGCAAAATGGGAGAGAGCGACTTGGCAGCTAAATGGGAGAGATTGACTTGGTAGCACAATGGGAGAGAGCGACTCGGTAGCTAAATGGGAGAGAGCGACTTGGTAGCTAAATGGGAGAGAGACACTTGGCAGCTAAATGGGAGAGAGCGAATTGGTAACTAAATGGGAGAGAGAAATTTGGCTTCAAAATTGGAGAGAGCGACTTGGTAGCTAAATGGGAAAGGGCCAATTGTTACCTAAATTGGAGGGAGTGACTTGGTAGCTAAATGGGAGAGAGCGACTTGGAGGCAAAATGGGAGAGAGCGACTTGGTAGCTAAATGGGAGCGAGAAACTTGGCAGCAAATGGGAGAGAGCGACTTGGTAGGTAAATGGGAGAGCGCAACTGGGTAGCTAAATGGGAGAGAGCCACTTGGTAGCTAAATGGGAGAGAGCGACTTGGTAACTAAATGGGAGAGAACGACTTGGAGCTAAATGGGAGAGTGCCACTTGGTCGCTAACTGGGAGAGAGCGATTGGTAGCTAAATGGGAGAGAGCCACTTGGCAGCTTAATGGGAGAGAGCGACTTGGTAGCTAAATGGGAGAGAGACACTTGGAAGCTAATTGGGAGGGAGCGACTTGGTATCTAAATGGGAGAGAGTCCCTTGGCAGCTAAATGGAAGGGAGCGACTTGGGAGCTAAATGGGAGAGAGCGAATTGGTAGCTAAATGGGAAATGGCACTTGGCAGCTAAATGGGAGAGAGCGACTTGGCAGCTAAATGGGAGAAAGCGACTTGTTAACTAAATGGGAGAGAGCGACTTCGTAACTAAATGTGAGAGAGCCACTTGGTACAAAATGGGAGAAAGCGACTTGGAAGCTAAATGGGAGAGAGCCGCTTGGTACAAAAGGGAGAGAGCTACTTGGTAGCAAAATTGGAGAGAGCGACTTGGCAGCTAAATGGGAGAGATTGACTTGGTAGCACAATGGGAGAGAGCGACTCGGTAGCTAAATGGGAGAGAGCGACTTGGTAGCTAAATGGGAGAGAGCCACTTGGCAGCTAAATGGGAGAGAGCGAATTGGTAACTAAATGGGAGAGAGAAATTTGGCTTCAAAATTGGAGAGAGCGACTTGGTAGCTAAATGGGAAAGGGCCAATTGTTACCTAAATTGGAGGGAGCGACTTGGTAGCTAAATGGGAGAGAGCGACTTGGAGGCAAAATGGGAGAGAGCAACTTGGTAGCTAAATGGGAGCGAGAAACTTGGCAGCAAATGGGAGAGAGCGACTTGGTAGGTAAATGGGAGAGCGCAACTGGGTAGCTAAATGGGAGAGAGCCACTTGGTAGCTAAATGGGAGAGAGCGACTTGGTAACTAAATGGGAGAGAACGACTTGGAGCTAAATGGGAGAGTGCCACTTGGTCGCTAACTGGGAGAGAGCGATTGGTAACTAAACGGGAGAGAGCCACTTGGCAGCTAAATGGCAGAGAGCGACTTGGCAGCTAAATTGGAGAGAGCCACTTGGTAGCAAAATGGGAGTGAGCCACTTGGTAGCTAAATGGGAGGGAACCACTTGGTAGGAACATGGGAGAGAGCAACTTGGTCGCTAAATGGGAGAGAGCAACTTAGTAGCTAAATGGAAGAGGGCGACTTGGTAGCTAAATGGGAGAGAGCGACTTGGTGGCTAAATGAGAGAGAGCGCCTTGGTTGCTAAATGGGAGAGAGCAACTTGGTAGCAAAATGGGAGAGAGCGACTTGGTACAAAAGGGAGAGAGCTAGTTGGTAGCAAAATGGGAGAGAGCGACTTGGCAGCTAAATGGGAGAGAGCCACTTTGCAGCTGAATGGGAGAGAGCGAATTGGTAACTAAATGGGAGAGAGAAACTTGGCTTCAAAATGGGAGAGAGCGACTTGGTAGGTAAGTGGGAGAGAGCCTCTTGGTACAAAATGGGAGAGACCCACTTGGTAGCAAAATGAGAGAGATCAACTTGGAGCTAAATGGGAGAGAGCGACTTGGTAGCTGAATGGGTGAGAGCGACTTGGCAGCTAAATGGGAGAGAGACACTTGGCAGCTAAATGGGAGAGAGCGAATTGGTAGCTAAATGGGAGAGAGCGACTTGGTAACTAAATGGGAGAGAGCCACTTGGCAACTAAATGGGAGAGAGCGACTTGGTAGCTAAATGGGAGCTAGCCACTTGGTAGCTAAATGGGAGAGAGCGATTTGGTTAGCTAAATAGGAGAGAGCGACTTGATAGCTAAATGGGAGAGAGCCACTTGGCAGCTAAATGGGGGAGAGCGACATGGTAGCTAAATGGGAGAGAACGACTTGTTAGCTAAATGGGAGAGAGCGACTTGGTCACAAAATGGGAGAGAACGACTTGTTAGCTAAATGGGAGAGAGCGACTTGGTAGCAAAATGGGAGAGAGCGACTTGTTAGCCAAATGGGAGAGAGCGAATTGGTAGCTAAATGGGAGAGAGCGAATTGGTAACTAAATGGGAGAGAGCCACTTGGCACCTAAATGGGAGAGAGCGAATTGGTAGCTAAATGGGAGAGAGCCACTTGGTAGTTAAATGGGAGAGAGCGAACTGGAACTAAATGGGATTGAGCGACTTGGCAGCTAAATGGGAGAGAGCGACTTGGTAGCTAAATGGGAGAGAGCTACTTGGTAGCAAAATGGGAGAGAGCCAGTTGGTACAAAAGGGAGAGAGCCACTTGGTATCAAAATGGGAGAGTGCGACTTGGCAACTAAATGGGAGAGATCGACTTGGTAGCAAAATGGGAGAGAGACACTTGGAAGCTAATTGGGTGGGAGCGACTTGGTATCTAAATGGGAGAGAGCCACTTGGCAGCTAAATGGGAGGGAGCGACTTGGTAGCTAAATGGGAGAGAGCGAATTGGTAGCTAAATGGGAGATGGCACTTGGCAGCTAAATGGGAGAGAGCGACTTGGCAGCTAAATGGGAGAGAGCGACTTGTTAACTAAATGGGAGAGAGCGACTTCATAACTAAATGGGAGAGAGCCACTTGGTACAAAATGGGAGAAAGCGACTTGGTAGCTAAATGGGAGAGAGCCACTTGGTACAAAATGGGAGAAAGCAACTTGGAAGCTAAATGGGAGAGAGCCACTTGGTACAAAAGGGAGAAAGCAACTTGGTAGCAAAATGGGAGAGAGCGACTTGGCAGCTAAATGGGAGAGATTGACTTGGTAGCAAAATGGGAGAGAGCGACTCGGTAGCTAAATGGGAGAGAGCGACTTGGTTGCTAATTGGGAGAGAGCCACTTGGCAGCTAAATGGGAGAGAGCGAATTGGTAACTAAATGGGAGAGAGAAATTTGGCTTCAAAATGGGAGAGAGCGACTTGGTAGCTAAATGGGAAAGGGCCAATTGTTACCTAAATTGGAGGGAGCGACTTGGTAGCTAAATGGGAGAGAGCGACTTGGAGGCAAAATGGGAGAGAGCGACTTGGTAGCTAAATGGGAGCGAGAAACTTGGCAGCAAATGGGAGAGAGCGACTTGGTAGGTAAATGGGAGAGCGCGAATGGGTAGCTAAATGGGAGAGAGCCACTTGGTAGCTAAATGGGAGAGAGCGACTTGGTAACTAAATGGGAGAGAACCACTTGGAGCTAAATGGGAGAGTGCCACTTGGTCGCTAAATGGGAGAGAGCGATTGGTAACTAAACGGGAGAGAGCCACTTGGCAGCTAAATAGGAGAGAGCGACTTGGCAGCTAAATTGGAGAGAGCCAATTGGTAGCAAAATGGGAGTGAGCCACTTGGTAGCTAAATGGGAGGGAACCACTTGGTAGGAAAATGGGAGAGAGCAACTTGGTCGCTAAATGGGAGAGAGCAACTTAGTAGCTGAATGGGAGAGGGCGACTTGGTAGCTAAATGGGAGAGAGCGACTTGGTGGCTAAATGAGAGAGAGCGCCTTGGTTGCTAAATGGGAGAGAGCAACCTGGTAGCAAAATGGGAGAGAGCGACTTGGTACAAAAGGGAGAGAGCTAGTTGGTAGCAAAATGGGAGAGAGCGACTTGGCAGCTAAATGGGAGAGAGCCACTTTGCAGCTAAATGGGAGAGAGCGAATTGGTAACTAAATGGGAGAGAGAAACTTGGCTTCAAAATGGGAGAGAGCGACTTGGTAGGTAAGTGGGAGAGAGCCTCTTGGTACAAAATGGGAGAGACCCACTTGGTAGCAAAATGAGAGAGAGCAACTTGGAGCTAAATGGGAGAGAGCGACTTGGTAGCTGAATGGGTGAGAGCGACTTGGCAGCTAAATGGGAGAGAGACACTTGGCAGCTAAATGGGAGAGAGCGAATTGGTAGCTAAATGGGAGAGAGCGACTTGGTAACTAAATGGGAGAGAGCCACTTGGCAACTAAATGGGAGAGAGCGACTTGGTAGCTAAATGGGAGCGAGCCACTTGGTAGCTAAATGGGAGAGAGCGACTTGGTTAGCTAAATGGGAGAGAGCGACTTGATAGCTAAATGGGAGAGAGCCACTTGGTAGCTAATTGGGAGGGAGCAACTTGGTAGCTAAATGGGAGAGAGCCACTTGGCAGCTAAATGGGAGGGAGCGACTTGGTAGCTAAATGGGAGAGAGCCACTTGGCAGCTAAATGGGAGAGAGCGACTTGGTAGCTAAATGGGAGAGAGTGACTTGTCAACTAAATGGGAGAGAGCGACTTGGTAACTTAATGGGATAGAGCCACTTCGTGCAAAATGGGAGAGAGCGACTTGGTAACTAAATGGTAGAGTGGCACTTGGTACAAAATGGGAGTGAGCGACTTGGTAGCTAAATGGGAGAGAGCCACTTGGCAGCTAAATGGGAGAGAGCGAATTGGTAACTAACTGGGAGAGAGACACTTGGCATCTAAATGGGAGAGAGCGACTTAGTAGATAAATTGGAGAGAGCCACTTGGTAGCTAAATGGGAGAGAGCGACTTGGCAGCTAAATGGGAGAGAACGAATTGGTAGCTAAATGGGAGAGAGCGACTTGGAAATTAAACGGGAGAGAGCCGCTTGGCAGCTGAATGGGAGAGAGCGACTTGTAAGCTAAATGGGAGAGAGTCACTTGGTAACTATATACAAGATATCGAATTGGCAGCTAAAGGGGAGAGAGTGACTTGGTAGCTAAATGGGAGAGAACGACTTGGTATCTAAATGGGTGAGAGCCACTTGGCAGCTAAATGGAAGGGAGCGACTTGGGAGCTAAATGGGAGAGAGCGAATTGGTAGCTAAATGGGAGATGGCACTTGGCAGCTAAATGGGAGAGAGCGACTTGGCAGCTAAATGGGAAAGGGCCAATTGTTACCTAAATTGGAGGGAGCGACTTGGTAGCTAAATGGGAGAGAGCGACTTGGAGGCAAAATGGGAGAGAGCGACTTGGTAGCTAAATGGGAGCGAGAAACTTGGCAGCAAATGGGAGAGAGCGACTTGGTAGGTAAATGGGAGAGCGCAACTGGGTAGCTAAATGGGAGAGAGCCACTTGGTAGCTAAATGGGAGAGAGCGACTTGGTAACTAAATGGGAGAGAACGACTTGGAGCTAAATGGGAGAGTGCCACTTGGTCGCTAACTGGGAGAGAGCGATTGGTAGCTAAATGGGAGAGAGCCACTTGGCAGCTTAATGGGAAGAGAGCGACTTGGTAGCTAAATGGGAGAGAGACACTTGGAAGCTAATTGGGAGGGAGCGACTTGGTATCTAAATGGGAGAGAGCCACTTGGCAGCTAAATGGAAGGGAGCGACTTGGGAGCTAAATGGGAGAGAGCGAATTGGTAGCTAAATGGGAGATGGCACTTGGCAGCTAAATGGGAGAGAGCGACTTGGCAGCTAAATGGGAGAAAGCGACTTGTTAACTAAATGGGAGAGAGCGACTTCGTAACTAAATGTGAGAGAGCCACTTGGTACAAAATGGGAGAAAGCGACTTGGAAGCTAAATGGGAGAGAGCCGCTTGGTACAAAAGGGAGAGAGCTACTTGGTAGCAAAATGGGAGAGAGCGACTTGGCAGCTAAATGGGAGAGAGCGAATTGGTAGCTAAATGGGAGAGAGCGACTTGGTAACTAAATGGGAGAGAGCCACTTGGCAACTAAATGGGAGAGAGCGACTTGGTAGCTAAATGGGAGCTAGCCACTTGGTAGCTAAATGGGAGAGAGCGATTTGGTTAGCTAAATAGGAGAGAGCGACTTGATAGCTAAATGGGAG
Organism: Somniosus microcephalus; assembly: GCF_052327205.1. Lineage (NCBI taxonomy): Eukaryota > Metazoa > Chordata > Chondrichthyes > Squaliformes > Somniosidae > Somniosus > Somniosus microcephalus. The sequence goes on along the minus strand of NW_028225179.1, from coordinate 102,357,238 downwards.
AGAGCCACTTGGCAGCTAAATGGGAGAGAGCGAATTGGTAGCTAAATGGGAGAGAGCGACTTGGTAACTAAATGGGAGAGAGCCACTTGGCAACTAAATGGGAGAGAGCGACTTGGTAGCTAAATGGGAGCTAGCCACTTGGTAGCTAAATGGGAGAGAGCGATTTGGTTAGCTAAATAGGAGAGAGCGACTTGATAGCTAAATGGGAGAGAGCCACTTGGCAGCTAAATGGGGGAGAGCGACATGGTAGCTAAATGGGAGAGAACGACTTGTTAGCTAAATGGGAGAGAGCGACTTGGTCACAAAATGGGAGAGAACGACTTGTTAGCTAAATGGGAGAGAGCGACTTGGTAGCAAAATGGGAGAGAGCGACTTGTTAGCAAAATGGGAGAGAGCGAATTGGTAGCTAAATGGGAGAGAGCGAATTGGTAACTAAATGGGAGACAGCCACTTGGCACCTAAATGGGAGAGAGCGAATTGGTAGCTAAATGGGAGAGAGCCACTTGGTAGTTAAATGGGAGAGAGCGACTTGTTAACTAAATGGGAGAGAGCGACTTCGTAACTAAATGGGAGAGAGCCATTTGGTACAAAATGGGAGAAAGCGACTTGGTAGCTAAATGGGAGAGAGCCACTTGGTACAAAATGGGAGAAAGCAACTTGGAAGCTAAATGGGAGAGAGCCACTTGGTACAAAAGGGAGAGAGCAACTTGGTAGCAAAATGGGAGAGAGCGGCTTGGCAGCTAAATGGGAGAGATTGACTTGGTAGCAAAATGGGAGAGAGCGACTCGGTAGCTAAATGGGAGAGAGCGACTTGGTTGCTAAATGGGAGAGAGCCACTTGGCAGCTAAATGGGAGAGAGCGAATTGGTAACTAAATGGGAGAGAGAAATTTGGCTTCAAAATGGGAGAGAGCGACTTGGTAGCTAAATGGGAAAGGGCCAATTGTTACCTAAATTGGAGGGAGCGACTTGGTAGCTAAATGGGAGAGAGCGACTTGGAGGCAAAATGGGAGAGAGCGACTTGGTAGCTAAATGGGAGCGAGAAACTTGGCAGCAAATGGGAGAGAGCGACTTGGTAGGTAAATGGGAGAGCGCGAATGGGTAGCTAAATGGGAGAGAGCCACTTGGTAGCTAAATGGGAGAGAGCGACTTGGTAACTAAATGGGAGAGAACCACTTGGAGCTAAATGGGAGAGTGCCACTTGGTCGCTAAATGGGAGAGAGCGATTGGTAACTAAACGGGAGAGAGCCACTTGGCAGCTAAATAGGAGAGAGCGACTTGGCAGCTAAATTGGAGAGAGCCAATTGGTAGCAAAATGGGAGTGAGCCACTTGGTAGCTAAATGGGAGGGAACCACTTGGTAGGAAAATGGGAGAGAGCAACTTGGTCGCTAAATGGGAGAGAGCAACTTAGTAGCTGAATAGGAGAGGGCGACTTGGAAGCTAAATGGGAGAGAGCGACTTGGTGGCTAAATGAGAGAGAGCGCCTTGGTAGCTAAATGGGAGAGAGTGACTTGTTAACTAAATGGGAGAGACCGACTTGGTAACTTCATGGGACAGAGCCACTTGATGCAAAATGGGAGAGAGCGACTTGGTAGCTAAAAGGTAGAGAGCCACTTGTTACAAAATGGGAGTAAGCGACTTTGTAGCAAAATGGGAGAGAGCCACTTGGCAGCTTAATGGGAGAGAGCGAATTGGTAACTAAATGGGACAGAGACACTTGGCATCTAAATGGGAGCGAGCGACTTAGTAGCTAAATGGGAGAGAGCCACTTGGTAGCTAAATGGGAGAGAGCGACTTGGCAGCTAAATGGGAGAGAGCGTCTTGGAGGCAAAATGGGAGAGAGCGACTTGGTACAAAAGGGAGAGAGCTAGTTGGTAGCAAAATGGGAGAGAGCGACTTGGCAGCTAAATGGGAGAGAGCCACTTTGCAGCTAAATGGGAGAGAGCGAATTGGTAACTAAATGGGAGAGAGAAACTTGGCTTCAAAATGGGAGAGAGCGACTTGGTAGGTAAGTGGGAGAGAGCCTCTTGGTACAAAATGGGAGAGACCCACTTGGTAGCAAAATGAGAGAGAGCAACTTGGAGCTAAATGGGAGAGAGCGACTTGGTAGCTGAATGGGTGAGAGCGACTTGGCAGCTAAATGGGAGAGAGACACTTGGCAGCTAAATGGGAGAGAGCGAATTGGTAGCTAAATGGGAGAGAGCGACTTGGTAACTAAATGGGAGAGAGCCACTTGGCAACTAAATGGGAGAGAGCGACTTGGTAGCTAAATGGGAGCGAGCCACTTGGTAGCTAAATGGGAGAGAGCAACTTGGTTAGCTAAATGGGAGAGAGCGACTTGATAGCTAAATGGGAGAGAGCCACTTGGTAGCTAATTGGGAGGGAGTGACTTGGTAGCTAAATGGGAGAGAGCCACTTGGCAGCTAAATGGGAGGGAGCGACTTGGTAGCTAAATGGGAGAGAGCCACTTGGCAGCTAAATGGGAGAGAGCGACTTGGTAGCTATATGGGAGAGAGTGACTTGTCAACTAAATGGGAGAGAGCGACTTGGTAACTTAATGGGACAGAGCCACTTCGTGCGAAATGGGAGAGAGCGACTTGGTAGCTAAATGGTAGAGTGGCACTTGGTACAAAATGGGAGTGAGCGACTTGGTAGCTAAATGGGAGAGAGCCACTTGGCAGCTAAATGGGAGAGAGCGACTTAGTAGCTAAATGGGAGAGAGCCACTTGGTAGCTAAATGGGAGAGAGCGACTTGGCAGCGAAATGGGAGAGAACGAATTGGTAGCTAAATGGGAGAGTGCGACTTGGAAATAAAATGGGAGAGATCCGCTTGGCAGCTAAATGGGAGAGAGCGACTTGTTAGCTAAATGGGAGAGAGCCACTTGGTAACTAAATACAAGATATCGAATTGGCAGCTAAAGGGGAGAGAGTGACTTGGTAGCTAAATGGGAGAGAACGACTTGTTAGCTAAATGGGAGAGAGCGCCTTGGTAACAAAATGGGAGAGAACGACTTGTTAGCTAAATGGGAGAGAGCGACTTGGTAGCAAAATGCGAGATAACGACTTGTTAGCTAAATGGGAGAGAGCGAATTGGTAGCTAAATGGGAGAGAGCGAATTGGTAACTAAATGGGAGAGAGTCACTTGGCACCTAAATGGGAGAGAACGAATTGGTAGCTAAATGGGAGAGAGCCACTTGGTAGCTAAATGGGAGAGAGCGAATTGGTAACTAAATGGGAGAGAGCGACTTGGCAGCTAAATGGGAGAGAGCGACTTGGTAGCTAAATTGGAGAGAGCTACTTGGTAGCAAAATGGGAGAGAGCCAGTTGGTACAAAAGGGAGAGAGCCACTTGGTAGCAAAATGGGAGAGTGCGACTTGGCAACTAAATGGGAGAGAGCGACTTGGTAGCAAAATGGGAGAGAGCGACTCGGTACCTAAATGGGAGAGATCGACTTGGTAGCTAAATGGGAGAGAGCCACTTGGCAGCTAAATGGGAGGGAGCGATTGGTAGCTAAATGGGAGAGAGCCACTTGGCAGCTAAATGTGAGAGAGCGACTTGGTAGCTAAATGGGAGAGAGTGAGTTGTTAACTAAATGGGAGAGAGCGACTTGGTAACTTCATGGGACAGAGCCACTTGATGCAAAATGGGAGAGAGCGACTTGGTAGCTAAAAGGTAGAGAGCCACTTGTTACAAAATGGGAGTAAGCGACTTTGTAGCAAAATGGGAGAGAGCGACTTGGCAGCTAAATGGGAGAGAGCGTCTTGGAGGCAAAATGGTAGAGAGCCAATTGGGAGTTAAATGGGAGTGAGCCACTTGGCAGCTAAATGGGAGAGAACGAATTGGTAGCTAAATGGGAGAGAGCGACTTGGTAACTAAATGGGAGAGAACCGCTTGGCAGCTAAATGGGAGAGAGCGACTTGGTAGCTAAATGGGAGAGAGCCACTTGGTAACTAAATACAAGAAATCGAATTGGCAGCTAAAGGGGAGAGAGTGACTTGGTAGCTAAATGGGAGAGAAACACTTGGTAGCTAAATAGGAGAGAGCGACTTGGTAACTAACTGGGAGAGAGCCACTTGGCAGCTAAATGGGTGAGAGCGACTTGGTAGCTAAATGGGAGAGAACGACTTGTTAGCTAAATGGGAGAGAGCGACTTGGTAACAAAATGGGAGAGAACGACTTGTTAGCTAAATGGGAGAGAGCGACTTCGTAGCAAAAAGGGAGAGAGTGACTTGGTAGCTAAATGTGAGAGAGCGAATTGTTAGCTAAATGGGAGAGAGCGAATTGGTAACTAAACGGGAGAGAGCCACTTGGCATCTAAATGGGAGAGAGCGAATTGGTAACTAAATGGGAGAGAGCCACTTGGCATCTAAATGGGAGAGAGCGACTTGGTAGCTAAATGGGAGAGAGCCACTTGGCATCTAAATGGGAGAGAGCGAATTGGTAGCTAAATGGGAGAGAGCCACTTGGTAGCTAAATGGGAGAGAGCGAATTGGTAACTAAATGGGAGAGAGCGACGTGGCAGCTAAATGGGAGAGAGCGACTTGGCAGCTAAATGGGAGAGAGCTACTTGGTAGCAAAATGGGAGAGAGCCAGTTGGTACAAAAGGGAGAGAGCCACTTGGTAGCAAAATGGGAGAGAGCGACTTGGCAACTAAATGGGAGAGAGCGACTTGGTAGCTAAATGGGAGAGAGCCACTTGGCATCTAAATGGGAGAGAGCGACTTGGTAGCTAAATGGGAGAGAGCCACTTGGCATCTAAATGGGAGAGAGCGAATTGGTAGCTAAATGGGAGAGAGCCACTTGGTAGCTAAATGGGAGAGAGCGAATTGGTAACTAAATGGGAGAGAGCGACGTGGCAGCTAAATGGGAGAGAGCGACTTGGCAGCTAAATGGGAGAGAGCTACTTGGTAGCAAAATGGGAGAGAGCCAGTTGGTACAAAAGGGAGAGAGCCACTTGGTAGCAAAATGGGAGAGAGCGACTTGGCAACTAAATGGGAGAGAGCGACTTGGTAGCAAAATGGGAGAGAATGACTCGGTACGTAAATGGGAGAGAGCCACTTGGTAGCTAAATGGGTGAGAGCCACTTGGTAGCTAATTGGGAGGGAGCGACTTGGTATCTAAATGGAAGAGAGCCACTTGGCAGCAAAATGGGAGGGAGCGACTTGTGAGCTAAATGGGATAGAGCAATCTGGCAGCTAAATGGGAGAGAGCGACTTGGTAGCTAAATGGGAAAGAGTGACTTCTTAACTAAATGGGAGAGAGCGACTTGGTAACTTAATGGGACAGAGCCACTTGTTACAAAATGGGATTGAGCGACTTGGTAGCTAAATGAGAGAGAGCCACTTGGCAGCTAAATGGGAGAGAGCGAATTGGTAACTATATGGGAGAGAGACACTTGGCATCTAAATGGGAGAGAGCGACTTAGCAGCTAAATGGGAGTGAGCCACTTGGTAGCTAAATGGGAGAGAGCGACTTGGCAGCTAAATGGGAGAGAGCGTCTTGGAGGCAAAATGGGAGAGAGCCAATTGGTAGCTGAATGGGAGTGAGCCACTTAGCAGCTAAATGGGAGAGAACGAATTGGAAGCTAAATGTGAGAGAGCGACTTGGTAACTAAATGGGAGAGAACCGCTTGGCAGCTAAATGGGAGAGAGCGACTTGGTAGCTAAATGGGAGAGAGCCACTTGGTAACTAAATACAAGAAATCGAATTGGCAGCTAAAGGGGAGAGAGTGACTTGGTAGCTAAATGGGAGAGAACCACTTGGTAGCTAAATGGGAGAGGGCGACTTGGTAACTAACTGGGAGAGAGCCACTTGGCAGCTAAATGGGTGAGAGCGACTTGGTAGCTAAAGGGGAGAGAACGACTTGCTAGCTAAATGGGAGAGAGCGACTTGGTAACAAAATGGGAGAGAACGACTTGTTAGCTAAATGGGAGAGAGCGACTTGGTAGCAAAATGGGAGAGAGCGACTTGGTAGCTAAATGTGAGAGAGCGAATTGATAGCTAAATGGGAGAGAGGGAATTGGTAACTAAATGGGAGAGAGCCACTTGGCATCTAAATGGGAGAGAGCGAATTGGTAACTAAGTGGGAGAGAGCCACTTGGCATCTAAATGGGAGAGAGCGACTTGGAAGCTAAATGGGAGAGAGCCACTTGGCAGCTAAATGGGAGAGAGCCACTTGGCAGCTAAATGGGAAGAGAGCGACTTGGTAGCTGAATGGGAGAGAGCGACTTGGTAGCTAAATGGTAGAGAGTGACTTGTTTGCTAAATGGGAGAGAGCGACTTGGTAGAAAAATGGGAGAGAGCGACTTGGTACAAAATGGGAGAGAGCGACTTGGTAGCAAAATGGGAGAGAGCGACTTGGTAGGTAAGTGGGAGAGAGCCTCTTGGTACAAAATGGGAGCGATCCACTTGGTAGCAAAATGTGAGAGAGCGACTTGGTGGACAATTGGGAGCGAGCGACTTGGTAGCAAAATGGGAGAGAGCAACTTGGTAGCTAAATGGGAGAGAGCGGCTTGGTAGCTAAATGGGTGAGAGCGAATTGGTAGCTAAATGGGAGAGAGACATTGGCAGCTAAATGTGAGAGTGCGACTTGGTAGCTAAATGGGAGATATTGACTTGGTAACTAAATGGGAGAGAGCCACTTGGCATCTAAATGGGAGAGAACAACTCGGTAGCTAAATGGGAGAGAGCCACTTGGTAGCTAAATGGGAGAGAGCGACTTGGTAGCTAAATGGGAGAGAGCGACTTGGTAACTAACTGGGTGAGAGCCACTTGGCAGCTAAATGGGAGGGAGCGACTTGGTAGCTAAATGGGAGAGAGCCACTTGGCAGCTAAATCGGAGAGAGCAACTTGGTAGCTAAATGGGAGAGAGCGGCTTGGTAAATAAATGGGAGAGAGCGACTTGGTAAGTAAATGGGACAGAGCCACGTGGTGCAAAATGGGAGAGAGCGACTTGGTAGCTAAATGCGAGAGAGCAACTTGGTAGCAAAATGTTAGAGAGCGACTTGGCAGCTAAATGTGAGAGAGCAATTTGGAGGCAAAATGGGAGAGAGCGACTTGGTGGCTAAATGGGAGAGAGCCACTTGGTAGCTAAATGGGAGAGAGCGACTTGGTAACTAACTGGGAGAGAGCCACTTGGTACAAAATGGGAGAGAGCCACTTGGTAGCTAAATGGGAGAGAGCCACTTGGTGCAAACGGGACAGAGCCACTTGGTAGCAAAATGGGAGAGAACTACTTGGTAGCTAAATGGGAGAGAGCGAATTGGTAACTAAATGGGAGAGAGCCACTTGGCATCTAAATGTGAGAGAGCGACGTGGTAGCTAAATGGGAGCGAGCCACTTGGTAGCTAAATGGGAGAGAGCGAATTGGTAACTAAATGGGAGAGAGCCACTTGGCAGCTAAATGGGTGAGAGCGACTTGGTAGCTAAATGGGAGAGAGCCACTTGGTAGGTAAATGGGAGAGAGCGACTTGGTAACTAAATGGGAGAGAGCCACTTGGCAGCAAAATGGGAGAGAGCGACTTGGTAGCTAATTGGGAGAGAGCGACTTGGTAGCTAAATGGGAGAGTGCGACTTGGTAGCTAAATGGGAGAGAGCGACTTGGTAGCTAAATGGGTGAGAGCCACTTGGTAGCTAAAAGGGATTGAGCCACTTGGTAGCTAAATGGGAGAGAGCGACTTGGTAGCAAAATGGGAGAGAGCGATTTGGTACAAAATGGGAGAGAGCGACATGGTGGCTAAATGGGAGAGAGCCACTTAGTACAAAATAGGAGAGAGCCACTTCGTAGACAAATGGGAGAGAGCGACTTGGTAGCTAAATGTGAGAGAGCGACGTGGTAGCTAAATGGGAGCGAGCCACTTGGTAGCTAAATGGGAGAGAGCGAATTGGTAACTAAATGGGAGAGAGCCACTTGGCAGCTAAATGGGAGAGAGCGACTTGGTAGCTGAATGGGAGAGAGCAACTTGGTAGATAAATGGGAGAGAGCGACTTGGTAACTAAATGGGAGAGAGCCACTTGGCAGCAAAATGGGAGAGAGCGACTTGGTAGCTAATTGGGAGAGAGCGACTTGGTAGCTAAATGGGAGAGTGCGACTTGGTAGCTAAATGGGAGAGAGCGACTTGGTAGCTAAATGGGTGAGAGCCACTTGGTAACTAAATGGGGGAGAGCCACTTGGCAGCCAAATGGGAGATAGCGACTTGGAGGTAAAATGGGAGAGAGCGACTTGGTACAAAATGGGAGAGAGCCACTTGGCAGCTAAATGGGAGTGAGCGACTTGGAGGCAAAATGGGAGAGAGCCGCTTGGTAGCACAATGGGATAGAGCGACTTGGTAGCAAAATGTGATTGAGCGACTTGGTAGCTAAATGGGAGAGAGCGACTTGGAGTCAAAATGGGAGAGAGCGACTTGGTAGCTAAATGGGAGAGAGCCACTTGGCAGCTGAATAGGAGAGAGCGATTTGGTACAAAATGGGAGAGAGCGACTTGGTAGCTAAATGGGAGAGAGCGACATGGTAGCTAAATGGGAGAGAGCCACTTGGCAGCTAATTGGGAGAGAGCGAAATGGTAACTAAATAGGAGAGAGCCACATGGCAGCTAAATCAGAGACAGCGAATTGGTAGCTAAATGGGAGAGAGCCACTTGGTAGCTAAATGAGAGTGAGCGACTTGGTAGCGAAAGGGGAGAGAGCGAATTGATAACTAAATGGGAGATAGCGACTTGGAGGCAAAATGGGAGAGAGCGACTTGGTAGCTAAATGGGGGAGAGCCACTTGGTAGCTAAATGGGAGAGAGCGATTTTTAGCTAAATGGGAGAGAGCGACTTGGTAACTAAATGGGAGAAAGCGACTTGGTAACTAAATGGGAGAGAGCGACTTGGTAACTTAATGGGAGAGAGCGACTAGCTAATTAAATGGGAGAGAGCGAATCGGTACAAAATTGCAGAGAGCCGCTTGGTAGCAAAATGATAGAGAGCCACTTGGTACAAAATGGGAGAGAGCGACTTGGTAGCAAAATGTGAGTGAGCGACTTGGAGGCAAAATGGGAGAGAGGGACTTGTTACAAAATGGGAGAGAGCGACTTGATACAATGTGGGAGAGAGCGCCTTGGTACAAAATGGGAGAGAGCAAATTGGGACAAAATGGGAGAGAGCCACTTGGTAGCTAATTGGGAGAGAGCGACTTGGTACAAAATGGGAGAGAGCGACTTGGTACAAAATGGGAGAGAGCCACTTGGTAGCTAAATGGGAGAGAGCGACTTGGTAGCTAAATGGGAGAGAGCGACCTGTTAGCTAAATGGGAGAGAGCGACTTGGTAGCAAAATGGGAGCGAGCCACTTGGTAGCTCAATGGGAGAGAGCCACTTGACAGCTAAATGGGAGAGAGTGAAATGGTAACTAAATAGGAGAGAGCCACTTGGCAGCTAAATCGGAGAGAGCGACTTGGTAGTTAAATGGGAGACCGTGCATTTGGTAACTAAATGGGAGAGAGCGACTTGGAGGCAAAATGGGAGGGTGCGACTTGGTAGCTAAATGGGAGAGAGCCACTTGGCAGCTAAATAGGAGAGAGCGATTTGGTACAAAATGGGAGAGAGCGACTTGGTAGCTAAATGGGAGAGAGCGACTTGGTAGCTAAATGGGAGAGAGCCACTTGGCAGCAAAATGGGAGAGAGCGAAATGGTGACTAAATAGGAGAGAGCCACTTGGCAGCTAAATCAGAGAGAGCGAATTGGTAGCTAAATGCGAGAGAGCCACTTGGTAGCTAAAGGGGAGAGAGCGAATTGGTAACTAAATGCGAGATAGCGACTTGGAGGCAAAATGGGAGAGAGCGAGTTGGTAGCTAAATGGGGGAGAGCCACTTGGTAGCTACATGGGAGAGAGCGACTTGTTAGCTAAATGGGAGAGAGCGACTTGGTAATTAAATGGGTGATAGCGACTTGGTAACTAAATGGGAGAGAGCGACTTGGCAGCTAAATGGGAGAGAGCGACTCAGTACAAAATGGTAGAGAGCCGCTTGGTAGCAAAATGGTAGAGAGCCACTTGGTTCAAAATGGGTATAGCGACTTGGTAGCAAAATGTGAGTGAGCGACTTGGAGGCAAAATGGGAGAGAGGGACTTGGTACAAAATGGGAGAGAGCGACTTGGTACAATGTGGGAGAGAGCCACTTGGTGCAAAATGGGAGAGAGCGACTTGGTACAAAATAGGAGAGAGCCACTTGGTAGCTAAATGGGAGAGAGCGACTTGGCAGCTAAATGGGAGAGAGCGACTTGTTAGCTAAATGGGAGAGAGCGACTTGGTAGCAAAATGGGAGAGAGCCAATTGGTAGTTAAATGGGAGTGAGCCACTTGGCAGCTAAATGGGAGAGAACGAATTGGTAGCTAAATGGGAGAGAGCGACTTGGTAACTAAATGGGAGAGAACCGCTTGGCAGCTAAATGGGAGAGAGCGACCTGGTAGCTAAATGGGAGAGAGCCACTTGGCAGCTAAATGGGTGAGAGCGACTTGGTAGCTAAATGGGAGAGAACGACTTGTTAGCTAAATGGGAGAGAGCGACTTGGTAACAAAATGGGAGAGAACGACTTGTTAGCTAAATGGGAGAGAGCGACTTCGTAGCAAAAAGGGAGAGAGTGACTTGGTAGCTAAATGTGAGAGAGCGAATTGTTAGCTAAATGGGAGAGAGCGAATTGGTAACTAAACGGGAGAGAGCCACTTGGCATCTAAATGGGAGAGAGCGAATTGGTAACTAAATGGGAGAGAGCCACTTGGCATCTAAATGGGAGAGAGCGACTTGGTAGCTAAATGGGAGAGAGCCACTTGGCATCTAAATGGGAGAGAGCGAATTGGTAGCTAAATGGGAGAGAGCCACTTGGTAGCTAAATGGGAGAGAGCGAATTGGTAACTAAATGGGAGAGAGCGACGTGGCAGCTAAATGGGAGAGAGCGACTTGGCAGCTAAATGGGAGAGAGCTACTTGGTAGCAAAATGGGAGAGAGCCAGTTGGTACAAAAGGGAGAGAGCCACTTGGTAGCAAAATGGGAGAGAGCGACTTGGCAACTAAATGGGAGAGAGCGACTTGGTAGCAAAATGGGAGAGAATGACTCGGTACGTAAATGGGAGAGAGCGACTTGGTAGCTAAATGGGTGAGAGCCACTTGGTAGCTAATTGGAAGGGAGCGACTTGGTATCTAAATGGAAGAGAGCCACTTGGCAGCAAAATGGGAGGGAGCGACTTGTGAGCTCAATGGGATAGAGCAATCTGGCAGCTAAATGGGAGAGAGCGACTTGGTAGCTAAATGGGAAAGAGTGACTTGTTAACTAAATGGGAGAGAGCGACTTGGTAACTTAATGGGACAGAGCCACTTGTTACAAAATGGGATTGAGCGACTTGGTAGCTAAATGAGAGAGAGCCACTTGGCAGCTAAATGGGAGAGAGCGAATTGGTAACTATATGGGAGAGAGACACTTCGCAACTAAATGGGAGAGAGCGACTTAGCAGCTAAATGGGAGTGAGCCACTTGGTAGCTAAATGGGAGAGAGCGACTTGGCAGCTAAATGGGAGAGAGCGTCTTGGAGGCAAAATGGGAGAGAGCCAATTGGTAGCTGAATGGGAGTGAGCCACTTGGCAGCTAAATGGGAGAGAACGAATTGGAAGCTAAATGTGAGAGAGCGACTTGGTAACTAAATGGGAGAGAACCGCTTGGCAGCTAAATGGGAGAGAGCGACTTGGTAGCTAAATGGGAGAGAGCCACTTGGTAACTAAATACAAGAAATCGAATTGGCAGCTAAAGGGGAGAGAGTGACTTGGTAGCTAAATGGGTGAGAACCACTTGGTAGCTAAATGGAAGAGGGCGACTTGTTAACTAACTGGGAGAGAGCCACTTGGCAGCTAAATGGGTGAGAGCGACTTGGTAGCTAAAGGGGAGAGAACGACTTGCTAGCTAAATGGGAGAGAGCGACTTGATAACAAAATGGGAGAGAACGACTTGTTAGCTAAATGGGAGAGAGCGACTTGGTAGCAAAATGGGAGAGAGCGACTTGGTAGCTAAATGTGAGAGAGCGAATTGATAGCTAAATGGGAGAGAGGGAATTGGTAACTAAATGGGAGAGAGCCACTTGGCATCTAAATGGGAGAGAGCGAATTGGTAACTAAGTGGGAGAGAGCCACTTGGCATCTAAATGGGAGAGAGCGACTTGGAAGCTAAATGGGAGAGAGCCACTAGGCAGCTAAATGGGAGAGAGCGAATTGGTAGCTAAATGGGAGAGAGCCACTTGGTAGTTAATGGGAGATAGCCACTTGGTAGCTAAATGGGAGGGAATCACTTGGTAGTAAATGGGAAGCGAGCGACTTGGTAGCTGAATGGGAGAGAGCGACTTGGTAGCTAAATGGTAGAGAGTGACTTGTTTGCTAAATGGGAGAGAGCGACTTGGTAGAAAAATGGGAGAGAGCGACTTGGTACAAAATGGGAGAGAGCGACTTGGTAGCAAAATGGGAGAGAGCGACTTGGTAGGTAAGTGGGAGAGAGCCTCTTGGTACAAAATGGGAGAGATCCACTTGGTAGCAAAATGTGAGAGAGCGACTTGGTTGACAATTGGGAGCGAGCGACTTGGTAGCAAAATGGGAGAGAGCAACTTGGTAGCTAAATGGGAGAGAGCGGCCTGGTAGCTAAATGGGTGAGAGCGAATTGGTAGCTAAATGGGAGAGAGACATTGGCAGCTAAATGTGAGAGTGCGACTTGGTAGCTAAATGGGAGATATTGACTTGGTAACTAAATGGGAGAGAGCCACTTGGCATCTAAATGGGAGAGGACAACTCGGTAGCTAAATGGGAGAGAGCCACTTGGTAGCTAAATGGGAGAGAGCGACTTGGTAGCTAAATGGGAGAGAGCGACTTGGTAACTAACTGGGTGAGAGCCACTTGGCAGCTAAATGGGAGGGAGCGACTTGGTAGCTAAATGGGAGAGAGCCACTTGGCAGCTAAATCGGAGAGAGCAACTTGGTAGCTAAATGGGAGAGAGCGGCTTGGTAAATAAATGGGAGAGAGCGACTTGGTAAGTAAATGGGACAGAGCCACTTGGTGCAAAATGGGAGAGAGCGACTTGGTAGCTAAATGGGAGAGAGGCACTTGGTACAAAATGGGAGAGAGCGACTTGGAAGCTAAATGGGAGAGAGCAACTTGGTAGAAAAATGTTAGAGAGCGACTTGGCAGCTAAATGTGAGAGAGCGATTTGGAGGCAAAATGGGAGAGAGCGACTTGGTGGCTAAATGGGAGAGAGCGACTTGGTAGCTAAATGGGAGAGAGCGACTTGGTAACTAACTGGGAGAGAGCCACTTGGTACAAAATGGGAGAGAGCCACTTGGTAGCTAAATGGGAGAGAGCCACTTGGTGCAAACGGGACAGAGCCACTTGGTAGCAAAATGGGAGAGAACTACTTGGTAGCTAAATGGGAGAGAGCGAATTGGTAACTAAATGGGAGAGAGCCACTTGGCATCTAAATGTGAGAGAGCGACGTGGTAGCTAAATGGGAGCGAGCCACTTGGTAGCTTAATGGGAGAGTGCGAATTGGTAACTAAATGGGAGAGAGCCACTTGGCAGCTAAATGGGAGAGAGCGACTTGGTAGCTAAATGGGAGAGAGCCACTTGGTAGGTAAATGGGAGAGAGCGACTTGGTAACTAAATGGGAGAGAGCCACTTGGCAGCAAAATGGGAGAGAGCGACTTGGTAGCTCATTGGGAGAGAGCGACTTGGTAGCTAAATGGGAGAGTGCGACTTGGTAGCTAAATGGGAGAGAGCGACTTGGTAGCTAAATGGGTGAGAGCCACTTGGTAGCTAAAAGGGATTGAGCCACTTGGTAGCTGAATGGGAGAGAGCGACTTGGTAGCAAAATGGGAGAGAGCGACTTGGTACAAAATGGGAGAGAGCGACTTGGTAGCAAAATGGGAGAGAGCGACATGGTGGCTAAATGGGAGAGAGCCACTTAGTACAAAATAGGAGAGAGCCACTTCGTAGACATTAGGGAGAGAGCGACTTGGTAGCTAAATGTGAGAGAGCGACGTGGTAGCTAAATGGGAGCGAGCCACTTGGTAGCTAAATGGGAGAGAGCGAATTGGTAACTAAATGGGAGAGAGCCACTTGGCAGCTAAATGGGAGAGAGCGACTTGGTAGCTGAATGGGAGAGAGCAACTTGGTAGATAAATGGGAGAGAGCGACTTGGTAACTAAATGGGAGAGAGCCACTTGGCAGCAAAATGGGAGAGAGCGACTTGGTAGCTAATTGGGAGAGAGCGACTTGGTAGCTAAATGGGGGAGTGCGACTTGGTCGCTAAATGGGAGAGAGCGACATGGTAGCTAAATGGGTGAGAGCCACTTGGTAACTAAATGGGGGAGAGCCACTTGGCAGCCAAATGGGAGATGGCGACTTGGAGGTAAAATGGGAGAGAGCGACTTGGTACAAAATGGGAGAGAGCCACTTGGCAGCTAAATGGGAGTGAGCGACTTGGAGGCAAAATGGGAGAGAGCCGCTTGGTAGCACAATGGGATAGAGCGACTTGGTAGCAAAATGTGATTGAGCGACTTGGTAGCTAAATGGGAGTCAGCGACTTGGAGTCAAAATGGGAGAGAGCGACTTGGTAGCTAAATGGGAGAGAGCCACTTGGCAGCTGAATAGGAGAGAGCGATTTGGTACAAAATGGGAGAGAGCGACTTGGTAGCTAAATGGGAGAGAGCAACATGGTAGCTAAATGGGAGAGAGCCACTTTGCAGCTAATTGGGAGAGAGCGAAATGGTAACTAAATAGGAGAGAGCCACATGGCAGCTAAATCAGAGACAGCGAATTGGTAGCTAAATGGGAGAGAGCCACTTGGTAGCTAAATGAGAGTGAGCGACTTGGTAGATAAAGGGGAGAGAGCAAATTGATAACTAAATGGGAGATAGCGACTTGGAGGCAAAATGGGAGAGAGCGACTTGGTAGCTAAATGGGGGAGAGCCACTTGGTAGCTAAATGGGAGAGAGCGATTTTTAGCTAAATGGGAGAGAGCGACTTGGTAACTAAATGGGAGAAAGCGACTTGGTAACTAAATGGGAGAGAGCGACTTGGTAACTTAATGGGAGAGAGCGACTAGCTAACTAAATGGGAGAGAGCGAATCGGTACAAAATTGCAGAGAGCCGCTTGGTAGCAAAATGATAGAGAGCCACTTGGTACAAAATGGGAGAGAGCGACTTGGTAGCAAAATGTGAGTGAGCGACTTGGAGGCAAAATGGGAGAGAGGGACTTGTTACAAAATGGGAGAGAGCGACTTGATACAATGTGGGAGAGAGCCACTTGGTACAAAATGGGAGAGAGCAAATTGGGACAAAATGGGAGAGAGCCACTTGGTAGCTAATTGGGAGAGACCGACTTGGTACAAAATGGGAGAGAGCGACTTGGTACAAAATGGGAGAGAGCCACTTGGTAGCTAAATGGGAGAGAGCGACTTGGTAGCTAAATGGGAGAGAGCGACCTGTTCGCTAAATGGGAGAGAGCGACTTGGTAGCAAAATGGGAGCGAGCCACTTGGTAGCTCAATGGGAGAGAGCCACTTGACAGCTAAATGTGAGAGAGCGAAATGGTAACTAAATAGGAGAGAGCCACTTGGCAGCTAAATCGGAGAGAGCGACTTGGTAGTTAAATGGGAGACAGTGCATTTGGTAACTAAATTGGGAGAGAGCGACTTGGAGGCAAAATGGGAGGGTGCGACTTGGTAGCTAAATGGGAGAGAGCCACTTGGCAGCTAAATAGGAGAGAGCGATTTGGTACAAAATGGGAGAGAGCGACTTGGTAGTTAAATGGGAGAGAGCGACTTGGTAGCTAAATGGGAGAGAGCCACTTGGCAGCTAAATGGGAGAGAGCGAAATGGTGACTAAATAGGAGAGAGCCACTTGGCAGCTAAATCAGAGAGAGCGAATTGGTAGCTAAATGCGGGAGAGCCACTTGGTAGCTAAAGGGGAGAGAGCGAATTGGTAACTAAATGCGAGATAGCGACTTGGAGGCAAAATGGGAGAGAGCGAGTTGGTAGCTAAATGGGGGAGAGCCACTTGGTAGCTACATGGGAGAGAGCGACTTGTTAGCTAAATGGGAGAGAGCGACTTGGTAACTAAATGGGAGATAGCGACTTGGTAACTAAATGGGAGAGAGCGACTTGGCAGCTAAATGGGAGAGAGCGACTCGGTACAAAATGGGAGAGAGCCGCTTGGTAGCAAAATGGTAGAGAGCCACTTGGTTCAAAATGGGTATAGCGACTTGGTAGCAAAATGTGAGTGAGCGACCTGGAGGCAAAATGGGAGAGAGGGACTTGGTACAAAATGGGAGAGAGCGACTTGGTACAATGTGGGAGAGAGCCACTTGGTGCAAAATGGGAGAGAGCGACTTGGTACAATATGGGAGAGAGCCACTTGGTAGCTAAATGGGAGAGAGCGACTTGGCAGCTAAATGGGAGAGAGCGACTTGTTAGCTAAATGGGAGAGAGCGACTTGGTAGCAAAATGGGAGCGAGCCACTTGCTAGCTCAATGGGAGAGAGCCGCTTGGCAGCTAAATGGGAGAGCGAAATGGTTACTAAATAGGAGAGAGCCACTTGGCAGCTAAATCGGAGAGAGCGACTTGGTTGGTAAATGGGAGAGAGTGCATTTGGGAACTAAATGGGAGAGAGCGACTTGGAGGCAAAATGGGAGAGTGCGACTTGGTAGCTTAATGGTAGAGAGCCACTTGGCAGCTAAATAGGAGAGAGCGATTTGGTACAAAATGGGAGAGAGCGACTTGGTAGCTAAATGGGAGAGAGCGACTTGGTAGCTAAATGGGAGCGAGCCACTTGGTAGCTAAATGGGAGAGAGCCATTGGTAGCTAAATGGGAGAGAGTGACTTGGTAGCTAAATGGGAGAGAGCGACTTGGTAGCTAAATGGGAGAGAGCGACTTGGTAGCTAAATGAGAGAGGGCCACTTGGTAGCTAAATGGGAGAGATCGACTTGGT
Organism: Somniosus microcephalus; assembly: GCF_052327205.1. Lineage (NCBI taxonomy): Eukaryota > Metazoa > Chordata > Chondrichthyes > Squaliformes > Somniosidae > Somniosus > Somniosus microcephalus. Next base: position 102,340,252 of record NW_028225179.1, on the reverse strand, counting down.
ATCTAACTGGGAGAGAGCGACTTGGCAGCTAAATGGGAGAGAGTGACTTTGTAGTTAAATGGGAGAGAGCCACTTGGTAAATAACTGGGAGAGAGCCACTTGGCAGCTAAATGGGAGAGAGCGAATTGGTAGGTAAATGGGAGAGAGGGACTTGGTACAAAATGGGAGAGAGCCACTTGGTACAATGTGGGAGAGAGCCACTTGGTACAAAATGGGAGAGAGCAAATTGGGACAAAATGGGAGAGAGCCACTTAGTAGCTAATTGGGAGAGAGCGACTTGGTACAAAATGGGAGAGAGCGACTTGGTACAAAATGGGAGAGAGCCACTTGGTAGCTAAATGGGAGAGAGCGACTTGGTAGCTAAATCGGAGAGAGCGACTTGTTAGCCAAATGGGAGAGAGCGACTTGGTAGCAAAATGGGAGCGAGCCACTTGGTAGCTCAATGGGAGAGAGCCAATTGGCAGCTAAATGGGAGAGAGCGAAATGGTTACTTAATAGGAGAGAGCCACTTGGCAGCTAAATCGGAGAGAGCGACATGGTAGGTAAATGGGAGAGAGTGCATTTGGTAACTAAGTGGGAGAGAGTGACTTGGAGGCAAAATGGGTGAGTGCGACTTGGTTGCTAAATGGGAGAGAACCACTTGGCAGCTAAATAGGAGAGAGCGATTTGGTACCAAATGGGAGAGAGCGACTTGGTAGCTAAATGGGAGAGAGCGACTTGGTAGCTAAATGGGAGAGAGCCACTTGGTAGCTAAATGGGAGAGAGCCATTGGTAGCTAAATGGGAGAGAGTGACTTGGTAGCTAAATGGGAGAGAGCGACTTGGTAGCTAAATGGGAGAGAGCGACTTGGTAGCTAAATGAGAGAGATCCATTTGGTAGCTAAATGGGAGAGATCGACTTGGTATCTAACTGGGAGAGAGCGACTTGGCAGCTAAATGGGAGAGAGTGACTTTGTAGTTAAATGGGAGAGAGCCACTTGGTAACTAACTGGGAGAGAGGCACTTGGCAGCAAAATGGGAGAGAGCCAATTGGTAGCTGAATGGGAGTGAGCCACTTGGCAGCTAAATGGGAGAAAACGAATTGGAAGCTAAATGTGAGAGAGCGACTTGGTAACTAAATGGGAGAGAACCGCTTGGCAGCTAAATGGGAGAGAGCGACTTGGTAGCTAAATGGGAGAGAGCCACTTGGTAACTAAATGGGAGAGGGCGACTTGGTAACTAACTGGGAGAGAGCCACTTGGCAGCTAAATGGGTGAGAGCGACTTGGTAGCTAAAGGGGAGAGAACGACTTGCTAGCTAAATGGGAGAGAGCGACTTGGTAACAAAATGGGAGAGAACGACTTGTTAGCTAAATGGGAGAGAGCGACTTGGTAGCAAAATGGGAGAGAGCGACTTGGTAGCTAAATGTGAGAGAGCGAATTGATAGCTAAATGGGAGAGAGGGAATTGGTAACTAAATGGGAGAGAGCCACTTGGCATCTAAATGGGAGAGAGCGAATTGGTAACTTAGTGGGAGAGAGCCACTTGGCATCTAAATGGGAGAGAGCGACTTGGAAGCTAAATGGGAGAGAGCCACTTGGCAGCTAAATGGGAGAGAGCGAATTGGTAGCTAAATGGGAGAGAGCCACTTGGTAGTTAATGGGAGATAGCCACTTGGTAGCTAAATGGGAGGGAATCACTTGGTAGTAAATGGGTAGAGAGCGACTTGGTAGCTGAATGGGAGAGAGCGACTTGGTAGCTAAATGGTAGAGAGTGACTTGTTTGCTAAATGGGAGAGAGCGACTTGGTAGAAAAATGGGAGAGAGCGACTTGGTACAAAATGGGAGAGAGCGACTTGGTAGCAAAATGGGAGAGAGCGACTTGTTAGGTAAGTGGGAGAGAGCCTCTTGGTACAAAATGGGAGAGATCCACTTGGTAGCAAAATGTGAGAGAGCGACTTGGTGGACAATTGGGAGCGAGCGACTTGGTAGCAAAATGGGAGAGAGCAACTTGGTAGCTAAATGGGAGAGAGCGGCTTGGTAGCTAAATGGGTGAGAGCGAATTGGTAGCTAAATGGGAGAGAGACATTGGCAGCTAAATGTGAGAGTGCGACTTGGTAGCTAAATGGGAGATATTGACTTGGTAACTAAATGGGAGAGAGCCACATGGCATCTAAATGGGAGAGAACAACTCGGTAGCTAAATGGGAGAGAGCCACTTGGTAGCTAAATGGGAGAGAGCGACTTGGTAGCTAAATGGGAGAGAGCGACTTGGTAACTAACTGGGTGAGAGCCACTTGGCAGCTAAATGGGAGGGAGCGACTTGGTAGCTAAATGGGAGAGAGCCACTTGGCAGCTAAATCGGAGAGAGCAACTTGGTAGCTAAATGGGAGAGAGCGGCTTGGTAAATAAATGGGAGAGAGCGACTTGGTAAGTAAATGGGACAGAGCCACTTGGTGCAAAATGGGAGAGAGCGACTTGGTAGCTAAATGGGAGAGAGGCACTTGGTACAAAATGGGAGAGAGCGACTTGGAAGCTAAATGGGAGAGAGCAACTTGGTAGCAAAATGTTAGAGAGCGACTTGGCAGCTAAATGTGAGAGAGCGATTTGGAGGCAAAATGGGAGAGAGCGACTTGGTGGCTAAATGGGAGAGAGCGAATTGGTAACTAAATGGGAGAGAGCCACTTGGCATCTAAATGTGAGAGAGCGACGTGGTAGCTAAATGGGAGCGAGCCACTTGGTAGCTAAATGGGAGAGAGCGAATTGGTAACTAAATGGGAGAGAGCGACTTGGTAGCTAAATGGGAGAGAGCGACTTGGTAGCTAAATGGGAGAGAGCCACTTGGTAGCTAAATGGGAGAGAGCCATTGGTAGCTAAATGGGAGAGAGTGACTTGGTAGCTAAATGGGAGAGAGCGACTTGGTAGCTAAATGGGAGAGAGCGACTTGGTAGCTAAATGAGAGAGAGCCACTTGGTAGCTAAATGGGAGAGATCGACTTGGTATCTAACTGGGAGAGAGCGACTTGGCAGCTAAATGGGAGAGAGTGACTTTGTAGTTAAATGGGAGAGAGCCACTTGGTAACTAACTGGGAGAGAGCCACTTGGCAGCTAAATGGGAGAGAGCGAAGTGGTAGGTAAATGGGAGTGAGCCACTTGGTACAAAATGGGAGAGAGCCACTTGGCAGCTGAATGGGAGAGAGCGACTTGGCAGATAAATGGGAGAGAGCCACTTGGTAGGTAAATGGGAGAGAGCCTCTTGGTAGCAAAATGGCAGAGAGCGACTTTGTAGCTAAATGGGAGAAAGCGACTTGGTAACTAAATGGGAGAGAGCGACTTGGTAACTAAATGTGAGAGAGCGACTTGGTAACTAAATGGGAGAGAGCCACATGGCAGCCAAATGGGAGAGAGCGACTTGGAGGAAAAATGGGAGAGAGCGACTTGGTACAAAATGGGAGAGAGCCACTTGGCAGCTAAATGGGAGTGAGTGACTTGGAGGCAAATGGGAGAGAGCCGCTTGGTAGCAAAATGGGATAGAGCGACTTGGTAGCAAAATGTGAGTGAGCGACCTGGTAGCTAAATGGGAGAGAGCGATCCGGAGGCAAAATGGGAGAGTGCGACTTGGTAGCTAAATGGGAGAGAGCCACTTGGCAGCTAAATAGGAGAGAGCGATTTGGTACAAAATGGGAGAGAGCGACTTGGTAGCTAAATGGGAGAGAGCGACTTGGTAGCTAAATGGGAGATAGCCACTTGGCAGCTAAATGGGAGAGAGCGAAATGGTAACTAAATAGGAGAGAGCCACTTGGCAGCTAAATCAGAGAGAGCGAATTGGTAGCTAAATGGGAGAGAGCCACTTGGTAGCTAAATCGGAGAGAGCGACTTGGTAGCTAAAGGGGAGAGAGCGAATTGGTAACTAAATGGGAGATACGACTTGGAGGCAAAATGGTAGAGAGCGAGTTGGTAGCTAAATGGGGGAGAGCCACTTGGTAGCTAAATGGGAGAGAGCGACTTGGTATCTAACTGGGAGAGAGCGACTTGGCAGCTAAATGGGAGGGAGTGACTTTGTAGTTAAATGGGAGAGAGCCACTTGGTAACTAACTGGGAGAGAGCCACTTGGCAGCTAAATGGGAGAGAGCGAATTGGTAGGTAAATGGGAGTGAGCCACTTGGTACAAAATGGGAGAGAGCCACTTGGCAGCTAAATGGGAGAGAGCGACTTGGCAGCTAAATGGGAGAGAGCGACTTGGTAGCTAAATAGGAGAGGGCGACTTGGCAGATAAATGGGAGAGAGCCACTTGGTAGGTAAATGGGAGAGAGCGACTTGGTAGCTAAATGGGAGAGAGCCACTTGGTATCTAAATGGGAGAGAACCATTGGTAGCTAAATGGGAGAGAGTGACTTGGTAGCTAAATGGGAGAGAGCGACTTGGTAGCTAAATGGGAGAGAGCCACTTGGTAGCTAAATGGGAGAGAGTCATTGGTAGCTAAATGGGAGAGAGTGACTTGGTAGCTAAATGGGAGAGAGCGACTTGGTAGCTAAATGGGAGAGAGCGACTTGGTAGCTAAATGAGAGAGAGCCACTTGGTAGCTAAATGGGAGAGATCGACTTGGTATCGAACTGGGAGAGAGCGACTTGGCAGCTAAATGGGAGAGAGTGACTTTGTAGTTAAATGGGAGAGAGCCACTTGGTAACTAACTGGGAGAGAGCCACTTTGCAGCTAAATGGGAGAGAGCGAATTGGTAGGTAAATGTGAGTGAGCCACTTGGAACAAAATGGGAGAGAGCCACTTGGCAGCTAAATGGGAGAGAGCGACTTGGCAGCTAAATGGGAGAGAGCGATTTGGTACAAAATGGGAGAGAGCGACTTAGTAGCTAAATGGGAGAGAGCGACTTGGTAGCTAAATGGGAGAGAGCCACTTGGCAGCTAAATGGGAGAGAGCGAAATGGTAACTAAAGAGGAGAGAGCCACTTGGCAGCTAAATCAGAGAGAGCGAATTGGTAGCTAAATGGGAGAGAGCCACTTGGTAGCTAAATGGGAGAGAGCGACTTGGTAGCTAAAGGGGAGCGAGCGAATTGGTAACTAAATGGGAGATACGAGTTGGAGGCAAAATGGGAGAGAGCGAGTTGGTAGCTAAATGGGGGAGAGCCACTTGGTAGCGAATTGGGAGAGAGCGACTTGATAGCTAAATGGGAGAGAGCGACTTGGTATCTAAATGGGAGATAGCGACTTGGTAACTAAATGGGAGAGAGCGACTTGGTAACTAAATAGGAGAGAGCGACTCGGTACAAAATGGGAGAGAGCCGCTTGGTAGCAAAATGGTAGAGTGCCACTTGGTACAAAATGGGAGAGAGCGACTTGGTAGCAAAATGTGTGTGAGCAACTTGGAGGCAAAATGGGAGAGAGGGACTTGGTACAAAATGGGAGGGAGCGACTTGGTACAATGTGGGAGAGAGCAAATTGGTACAAAATGGGAGAGAGCAAATTGGGACAAAATGGGAGAGAGCCACTTGGTAGCTAATTGGGAGAGAGCGACTTGGTACAAAATGGGAGAGAGCGACTTGGTACAAAATGGGAGAGAGCCACTTGGTAGCTAAATGGGAGAGAGCGACTTGGTAGCTCAATGGGAGAGAGCCACCTGGCAGCTAAATGGGGGTGAGCGAAATGGTTACTAAATAGGAGAGAGCCACTTGGCAGCTAAATCGGAGAGAGCGACTTGGTAGCTAAGTGGGAGAGAGTGCATTTGGTAACTAAATGGGAGAGAGCGACTTGGAGGCAAAATGGGAGAGTGCGACTTGGTAGCTAAATGGGAGAGAGCCACTTGGCAGCTAAATAGGAGAGAACGATTTGGTACAAAATGGGAGAGAGCGACTTGGTAGCTAAATGGGAGAGAGCGACTTGCTCGCTAAATGGGAGTGAGCCACTTGGTACCAAATGGAAGAGAGCCACTTGGCAGCTAAATGGGAGAGAGCGACTTGGCAGCTAAATGGGAGAGAGCGACTTAGTAGCTAAAGCGGAGAGAGCGAATTGGTAACTAAATGGGAGAGAGCGACTTGTAGGCAAAATGGGAGAGAGCGAGTTGGTTGCTAAATGGGGGAGAGCCACTTTGTAGCTAAATGGGAGAGAGCGACTTGGTAGCTAAATGGGAGAGAGACACTTGGTAGCTAAATGGGAGAGGTGGACTTGGTAATTAAATGGGAGAGAGCCACTTGGCAGCAAAATGGGAGAAAGCGACTTGGTAGCTAAATGGGAGAGAGCCACTTGGTAACTAAATGGGAGAGAGTCACTTGGTAGCTGAATGGGAGAGATCGACTTGGTAACTAAATGGGAGAGAGCCGCTTGGCAGCTAAATGCGAGAGAGCGACTTGGCAGCTAAATGGGAGAGAGCGACTTGGTAGCTAAATAGGAGACAGCGCCTTGCAGATAAATGGGAGAGAGCCACTTGGTCGATAAATGGGAGAGAGCCGCTTGGTAGCAAAATGGCAGAGAGCGACTTGGTAGCTAAATTGGAGAGAGCGGCTTGGTAACTAAATGGGAGAGAGCGACTTGGTAACTAACTGGGAGAGAGCGACTCGGTAGCTAAATGGGAGAGAGCCACTTGGAAGCAAAATGGGAGAGAGCGACTTGGAGGTAAAATGGGAGAGGGCGATTTGGTACAAAATGGGAGAGAGCTGCTTGGTAGCAAAATGGGAGAGAGCGACTTGGTAGCAAAATGTGAGTGAGCGACTTGGAGGCAAAATGGTAGAGAGCGACATAGAACAAAATGGGAGAGAGCGACTTGGTACAATGTGGGAGAGAGCCACTTGGTACAAAATGGGAGAGAGCAAATTGGGACAAAATGGGAGAGAGCCACTTGGTAGCTAAATGGGAGAGAGCGACTTGGAACAAAGTGGGAGAGAGCGACTTGGTACAAAATGTGAGAGAGCCACTTGGTAGCTAAATGGGAGAGAGCGACTTCGTAGCAAAATGGCAGAGAGCGACTTGGTACAAAATGGGAGAGAGCCACTTGGTAGCTAAATGGGAGAGAGCGACTTGACAGCAAGATGGGAGACAGCCACTTGGTAGCAAAATGGACGAGAGCGACTTGGTCCAAAATGGGAGAGAGCGACTTGTTAGCAAAATGGGAGGGAGCCACTTGGTACAAAATGGGTGAGACCGACTTGGTAGCAAAATGGGAGAGAGCGACTTGGTAGCTAACTGGGAGATAGCGACTTGGTAGCTAAATGAGAGAGAGCGACTTTGCAGCAAAATGGGAGAGATCGACTTGGTATCGAACTGGGAGAGAGCGACTTGGCAGCTAAATGGGAGAGAGTGACTTTGTAGTTAAATGGGAGAGAGCCACTTGGTAACTAACTGGGAGAGAGCCACTTGGCAGCTAAATGGGAGAGAGCGAATTGGTAGGTAAATGTGAGTGAGCCACTTGGAACAAAATGGGAGAGAGCCACTTGGCAGCTAAATGGGAGAGAGCGACTTGGCAGCTAAATGGGAGAGAGCGATTTGGTACAAAATGGGAGAGAGCGACTTAGTAGCTAAATGGGAGAGAGCGACTTGGTAGCTAAATGGGAGAGAGCCACTTGGCAGCTAAATGGGAGAGAGCGAAATGGTAACTAAAGAGGAGAGAGCCACTTGGCAGCTAAATCAGAGAGAGCGAATTGGTAGCTAAATGGGAGAGAGCCACTTGGTAGCTAAATGGGAGAGAGCGACTTGGTACCTAAAGGGGAGCGAGCGAATTGGTAACTAAATGGGAGATACGAGTTGGAGGCAAAATGGGAGAGAGCGAGTTGGTAGCTAAATGGGGCAGAGCCACTTGGTAGCTAATTGGGAGAGAGCGACTTGGTAGCTAAATGGGAGAGAGCGACTTGGTATCTAAATGGGAGATAGCGACTTGGTAACTAAATGGGAGAGAGCGACTTGGTAACTAAATGGGAGAGAGCGACTAGGTAACTAAATGGGAGAGAGCGACTCGGTACAAAATGGGAGAGAGCCGCTTGGTAGCAAAATGGTAGAGTGCCACTTGGTACAAAATGGGAGAGAGCGACTTGGTAGCAAAATGTGTGTGAGCAATTTGGAGGCAAAATGGGAGAGAGGGACTTGGTACAAAATGGGAGGGAGCGACTTGGTACAATGTGGGAGAGAGCAAATTGGTACAAAATGGGAGAGAGCAAATTGGGACAAAATGGGAGAGAGCCACTTGGTAGCTAATTGGGAGAGAGCGACTTGGTACAAAATGGGAGAGAGCGACTTGGTACAAAATGGGAGAGAGCCACTTGGTAGCTAAATGGGAGAGAGCGACTTGGTAGCTCAATGGGAGAGAGCCACCTGGCAGCTAAATGGGGGAGAGCGAAATGGTTACTAAATAGGAGAGAGCCACTTGGCAGCTAAATCGGAGAGAGCGACTTGGTAGCTAAGTGGGAGAGAGTGCATTTGGTAACTAAATGGGAGAGAGCGACTTGGAGGCAAAATGGGAGAGTGCGACTTGGTAGCTAAATGGGAGAGAGCCACTTGGCAGCTAAATAGGAGAGAGCGATTTGGTACAAAATGGGAGAGAGCGACTTGGTAGCTAAATGGGAGAGAGCGACTTGCTAGCTAAATGGGAGTGAGCCACTTGGTACAAAATGGAAGAGAGCCACTTGGCAGCTAAATGGGAGAGAGCGACTTGGCAGCTAAATGGGACAGAGCGACTTGGTAGCTAAATTGGAGAGAGCGAATTGGTAACTAAATGGGAGAGAGCGACTTGTAGGCAAAATGGGAGAGAGCGAGTTGGTTGCTAAATGGGGGAGAGCCACTTTGTAGCTAAATGGGAGAGAGCGACTTGGTAGCTAAATGGGAGAGAGACACTTGGTAGCTAAATGGGAGAGGTGGACTTGGTAACTAAATGGGAGAGAGCCACTTGGCAGCTAAATGGGAGAAAGCGACTTGGTAGCTAAATGGGAGAGAGCCACTTGGTAACTAAATGGGAGAGAGTCACTTGGTAGCTGAATGGGAGAGAGCGACTTGGTAACTAAATGGGAGAGAGCCGCTTGGCAGCTAAATGCGAGAGAGCGACTTGGCAGCTAAATGGGAGAGAGCGACTTGGTAGCTAAATAGGAGACAGCGCCTTGGCAGATAAATGGGAGAGAGCCACTTGGTCGATAAATGGGAGAGAGCCGCTTGGTAGCAAAATGGCAGAGAGCGACTTGGTAGCTAAATTGGAGAGAGCGGCTTGGTAACTAAATGGGAGAGAGCGACTCGGTAGCTAAATGGGAGAGAGCCACTTGGAAGCAAAATGGGAGAGAGCGACTTGGAGGTAAAATGGGAGAGAGCGATTTGGTACAAAATGGGAGAGAGCTGCTTGGTAGCAAAATGGGAGAGAGCGACTTGGTAGCAAAATGTGAGTGAGCGACTTGGAGGCAAAATGGTAGAGAGCGACATGGTACAAAATGGGAGAGAGCGACTTGGTACAATGTGGGAGAGAGCCACTTGGTACAAAATGGGAGAGAGCAAATTGGGACAAAATGGGAGAGAGCCACTTGGTAGCTAAATGGGAGAGAGCGACTTGGAACAAAGTGGGAGAGTGCGACTTGGTACAAAATGTGAGAGAGCCACTTGGTAGCTAAATGGGAGAGAGCGACTTCGTAGCAAAATTGCAGAGAGCGACTTGGTACAAAATGGGAGAGAGCCACTTGGTAGCTAAATGGGAGAGAGCGACTTGACAGCAAGATGGGAGACAGCCACTTGGTAGCAAAATGGACGAGAGCGACTTGGTCCAAAATGGGAGAGAGCGACTTGTTAGCAAAATGGGAGGGAGCCACTTGGTACAAAATGGGTGAGACCGACTTGGTAGCAAAATGGGAGAGAGCGACTTGGTAGCTAACTGGGAGATAGCGACTTGGTAGCTAAATGAGAGAGAGCGACTTTGTAGCAAAATGGGAGAGAGCCACTTGGTAGCTAAATGGTAGAATGCGACTTGGTAGCTAAATGGGAGAGAGCGACTTTGTAGCTAAATGGGAGAGAGCCACTTGGTAGCAAAATGGGAGAGAGCCATTGGTAGCTAAATGGGAGAGAGTGACTTGGTAGATAAATGGGAGAGAGCGACTTGGTAGCTAAATGAGAGAGAGCCACTTGATAGCTAAATGGGAGAGATCGACGTGCTATCTAACTGGGAGAGAGCGACTTGGCAGCTAAATGGGAGAGAGTGACTTTGTAGTGAAATGGGAGAGAGCCACTTGGTACAAAATGGGAGAGAGCCAGTTGGCTGCAAAATGGGAGAGAGCGACTTGGTAGCTAAATGGGAGAGAGCGACTTGGTCGCAAAATGGGAGAGAGCGAATTGGTAGCTAAATGGGAGAGAGCGACTTGGTAGCTAAAAGTGAGAGAGCCACTTGGCAGCTAAATCGGAGAGAGTGAAATGGTAACTAAATAGGAGAGAACCACTTGGCAGCTAAATCGGAGAGAGCGAATTAGTAGCTAAATGGGAGAGAGCCACTTGGTAGCTAAATGGGAGAGAGCGACTTGGTAGCTAAAGGGGAGAGAACGAATTGGTAACTAAAAGGCAGAGAGCGACTTGGAGGCCAAATTGGAGAGTGCGACTTGGTAGCTAAATGGGAGAGAGACACTTGGCAGCTAAATGGGAGAGAACGATTTGGTAGCTAAATGGGAGAGATCCACTTGGTAGCTAAATGGGAGAGAGCACCTTGGTAGCTAAATGGGAGTGAGCGACTTGGTAGCTAAGTGGGAGAGGTCGACTTGGTAACTAAATGGGAGAGAGCGACTTGGCAGCTAAATGGGAGAGAGCAACTTGGTAGCTAAATGGGAGAGAGCCACTTGTTAACTAAATGGGAGAGAGTCACTTGGTAGCTGAATGGGAGAGAGCGACTTGGTAACTAAATGGGAGAGAGCCACTTGGCAGCTAAATGGGAGAGAGCGACTTGGCAGCTAAATGGGAAAGAGCGACTTGGTAGCTAAATAGGAGAGGGCGACTTGGTAGCTAAATGGGAGAGAGCCACTTGGCAGCTAAATAAGAGAGAGCGATTTGGTACAAAATGGGAGAGAGTGACTTGGTAGCTAAATGGGAGAGAGCGACTTGGTAGCTAAATGGGAGAGAGCCACTTGGCAGCTAAATGGGAGAGAGCAAAATGGTAACTAAATAGGAGAGAGCCACTTGGCAGCTAAATCAGAGAGAGAGAATTGGTAGTTAAATGGGAGAGAGCAACTTGGTAGCTAAATGGGAGAGAGCGACTTGGTAGCTAAAGGAGAGAGAGCGAGTTGGTAACTAAATGGGAGATAGCGACTTGGAGGCAAAATGTGAGAGAGCGAGTTCGTAGCTAAATGGGAGAGAGCCACTTGGTAGCTGAATGGGAAAGAGCGACTTGGCAGCGAAATGGGAGAGAGCGACTTGGTAGCTGAATGGGAGAGAGCGACTTGGTAGCTAAATGGGAGAGAGCGACTTGGTAGCTAAATGGGAGAGGTCGAATTGGTAACTAAATGGGAGAGAGCCACTTGGCAGCTAAATGGGGGAGAACGACTTGGTAGCTAAAGGGGAGACTACGAATTGGTAACTAAATGGCAGAGAGCGACTTGGAGGCCAAATGGGAGAGTGCGACTTGGTAGCTAAATGGGAGAGAGCCACTTTACAGCGAAATGGGAAGGAGCGTGTTGGTAGCTAAATGGGAGAGAGCCACTTGGTAGCTAAATGGGAGAGAGCGACTTGGTAGCTAATTGGGAGAGAGCGACTTGGTAGCTAAATGGGAGAGAGCGACTTGGTAGCTAAGTGGGAGAGGTCGACTTCGTAACTTAATGGGAGAGAGCCACTTGGCAGCTAAATGGGAGACAGCGATTTGGTAGCTAAATGGGAGAGAGCCACTTGGTAACTAAATGGGAGAGAGCCACTTGGCAGCTAAATGGGAGAGAGCGACTTGGCAGCTAAATGGGAGAGAGCCACTTGGTAGCTAAATTGGGGAGAGCCTCTTGGTAGCAAAATGGCAGAGAGCGACTTGGTAGCTAAATGGGGGAGAGCGACTTGGTAACTAAATGGGAGAGTACGACTTGGTAACTAAATGGGAGAGAGCGACTTGGTAACTAAATGGGAGAGAGCGGCTTGGTAACTAAATGGGAGAGAACGACTTGGTAACTAAATGGGAGAGAACCACTTGGCAGCTAAATGGGAAAGAGCGACTTGGTAACCAAATGGGAGAGAGCGACTTGGTAACTAAATGGGAGAGAGCCACTTGGCAGCTAAATGGGAGAGAGCGACTTGGTAACTAAATGGCAGAGATCGACTTGGTAGCTAAATTGGAGAGAGCGACTTTGTAACTAAATGGGAGAGAGCGACTTGGTAACTAAATGGGAGAGAGCGACTGGGTAACTAAATGGGAGAGAGCGACTTGGTAACTAAATGGGAGAGAGCGACTTGGAAACTAAATGGGAGAGAGCGACGTGGTAGCTAAATGGGAGAGAGCCACTTGGCAGCTAAATGGGAGAGAGCGACTTGGAGGTAAAATGGGAGAGAGCGACTTGGTACAAAATGGGAGAGAGCCGCTTGGTAGCAAAATGGAAGAGAGCCACTTGGTACAAAATGGGAGCGAGCGACTTGGTAGCAAAATGTGAGTGAGCGACTTGGAGGCAAAATGGGAGAGAGGGATTTGGTACAAAATGGGAGAGAGCAACTTGGGACAAAATGGGAGAGAGCCACTTGGTAGCTAAATGGGAGAGAGCGACTTGGTACAAAATGGGAGAGAGCGACTTGGTACAAAATGGGAGAGAGCCACTTGGTAGCTAAATGGGAGAGAGCGCCTTGGTAGCTAAATGGGAGTGAGCGACTTGGTAGCTAAGTGGGAGAGGTCGACTTGGTAACTAAATGGGAGAGTGTCACTTGGTAGCTGAATGGGAGAGAGCGACTTGGTAACTAAATGGGAGAGAGCCACTTGGCAGCTAAATGGGAGAGAGCGACTTGGCAGCTAAATGGGAAAGAGCGACTTGGTAGCTAAATAGGAGAGGGCGACTTGGTAGCTAAATGGGAGAGAGCCACTTGGCAGCTAAATAAGAGAGAGCGATTTGGTACAAAATGGGAGAGAGTGACTTGGTAGCTAAATGGGAGAGAGCGACTTGGTAGCTAAATGGGAGAGAGCCACTTGGCAGCTAAATGGGAGAGAGCAAAATGGTAACTAAATAGGAGAGAGCCACTTGGCAGCTAAATCAGAGAGAGAGAATTGGTAGTTAAATGGGAGAGAGCAACTTGGTAGCTAAATGGGAGAGAGCGACTTGGTAGCTAAAGGAGAGAGAGCGAGTTGGTAACTAAATGGGAGATAGCGACTTGGAGGCAAAATGTGAGAGAGCGAGTTCGTAGCTAAATGGGGGAGAGCCACTTGGTAGCTGAATGGGAGAGAGCGACTTGGCAGCGAAATGGGAGAGAGCGACTTGGTAGCTGAATGGGAGAGAGCGACTTGGTAGCTAAATGGGAGAGAGCGACTTGGTAGCTAAATGGGAGAGGTCGAATTGGTAACTAAATGGGAGAGAGCCACTTGGCAGCTAAATGGGGGAGAACGACTTGGTAGCTAAAGGGGAGACTACGAATTGGTAACTAAATGGCAGAGAGCGACTTGGAGGCCAAATGGGAGAGTGCGACTTGGTAGCTAAATGGGAGAGAGCCACTTTACAGCGAAATGGGAAGGAGCGTGTTGGTAGCTAAATGGGAGAGAGCCACTTGGTAGCTAAATGGGAGAGAGCGACTTGGTAGCTAATTGGGAGAGAGCGACTTGGTAGCTAAATGGGAGAGAGCGACTTGGTAGCTAAGTGGGAGAGGTCGACTTCGTAACTAAATGGGAGAGAGCCACTTGGCAGCTAAATGGGAGAGAGCGATTTGGTAGCTAAATGGGAGAGAGCCACTTGGTAACTAAATGGGTGAGAGCCACTTGGCAGCTAAATGGGAGAGAGCGACTTGGCAGCTAAATGGGAGAGAGCCACTTGGTAGCTAAATTGGGGAGAGCCTCTTGGTAGCAAAATGGCAGAGAGCGACTTGGTAGCTAAATGGGGGAGAGCGACTTGGTAACTAAATGGGAGAGTGCGACTTGGTAACTAAATGGGAGAGAGCGACTTGGTAACTAAATGGGAGCGAGCGGCTTGGTAACTAAATGGGAGAGAACGACTTGGTAACTAAATGGGAGAGAACCACTTGGCAGCTAAATGGGAAAGAGCGACTTGGTAACCAAATGGGAGAGAGCGACTTGGTAACTAAATGGGAGAGAGCCACTTGGCAGCTAAATGGGAGAGAGCGACTTGGTAACTAAATGGCAGAGATCGACTTGGTAGCTAAATTGGAGAGAGCGACTTGGTAACTAAATGGGAGAGAGCGACTTGGTAACTAAATGGGAGAGAGCGACTTGGTAACTAAATGGGAGAGAGCGACTTGGTAACTAAATGGGAGAGAGCGACTTGGAAACTAAATGGGAGAGAGCGACGTGGTAGCTAAATGGGAGAGAGCCACTTGGCAGCTAAATGGGAGAGAGCGACTTGGAGGTAAAATGGGAGAGAGCGACTTGGTACAAAATGGGAGAGAGCCGCTTGGTAGCAAAATGGAAGAGAGCCACTTGGTACAAAATGGGAGCGAGCGACTTGGTAGCAAAATGTGAGTGAGCGACTTGGAGGCAAAATGGGAGAGAGGGATTTGGTACAAAATGGGAGAGAGCAACTTGGGACAAAATGGGAGAGAGCCACCTGGTAGCTAAATGGGAGAGAGCGACTTGGTACAAAATGGGAGAGAGCGACTTGGTACAAAATGGGAGAGAGCCACTTGGTAGCTAAATGGGAGAGAGCGACTTGGTAGCAAAATGGGAGGGAGCGATTTGGTACAAAATGGGAGAGAGCCACTTGGTAGCTAAATGGGGGAGAGCGACTTGACAGCTAAATGGGAGCAAGCCACTTGGTATCAAAATGTTCGAGAGCGACTTGGTCCAAAATGGGAGAGAGCGACCTGTTAGCTAAATGGGAGAGAGCCACTTGGTACAAAATGGGAGAGACCGACTTGGTAGCAAAATGGGAGAGAGCGACTTGGTAGCTAAATGGGAGAGAGCCACTTGGAAGCAAAATGGGAGAGAGCCACCTGGTAGCTAAATGGGAGCGAGCGACTTGGTAGCTAAATGGGAGAGAGCGACTTGGAAGCTAATTGGGAGAGAGCGACTTGGTAGCTAAATGGGAGATAGCCACTTGGTAGCAAAATGGGAGAGAGCCACGTGGTAGCTAAATGGTAGAATGCGACTTGGTAGCTAAGTGGGAGAGAGCGACTTGGTAGCTAAATGGGAGAGAGCCACTTGGTAGCTAAATGCTAGAATGCGACTTGGTAGCTAAATGGGAGAGAGCGACTTGGTAGCTTAATGGGAGAGAGCCACTTGGTAGCTAAATGGGAGAGAGCCATTGGTAGCTAAATGGGAGAGAGTGACTTGGTAGCTAAATGGGAGAGAGCGACTTGGTAGCTAAATGGGAGAGAGCGACTTGGTAGCTAAATGAGAGAGAGCCACTTGGTAGCTAAATGGGAGAGACCAACTTGGTAGCAAAATGGGAGAGAGCGACTTGGTAGCTAACTGGGAGATAGCGACTTGGTAGCTAAATGAGAGAGAGCGACTTTGCAGCAAAATGGGAGAGATCGACTTGGTATCGAACTGGGAGAGAGCGACTTGGCAGCTAAATGGGAGAGAGTGACTTTGTAGTTAAATGGGAGAGAGCCACTTGGTAACTAACTGGGAGAGAGCCACTTGGCAGCTAAATGGGAGAGAGCGAATTGGTAGGTAAATGTGAGTGAGCCACTTGGAACAAAATGGGAGAGAGCCACTTGGCAGCTAAATGGGAGAGAGCGACTTGGCAGCTAAATGGGAGAGAGCGATTTGGTACAAAATGGGAGAGAGCGACTTAGTAGCTAAATGGGAGAGAGCGACTTGGTAGCTAAATGGGAGAGAGCCACTTGGCAGCTAAATGGGAGAGAGCGAAATGGTAACTAAAGAGGAGAGAGCCACTTGGCAGCTAAATCAGAGAGAGCGAATTGGTAGCTAAATGGGAGAGAGCCACTTGGTAGCTAAATGGGAGAGAGCGACTTGGTACCTAAAGGGGAGCGAGCGAATTGGTAACTAAATGGGAGATACGAGTTGGAGGCAAAATGGGAGAGAGCGAGTTGGTAGCTAAATGGGGCAGAGCCACTTGGTAGCTAATTGGGAGAGAGCGACTTGGTAGCTAAATGGGAGAGAGCGACTTGGTATCTAAATGGGAGATAGCGACTTGGTAACTAAATGGGAGAGAGCGACTTGGTAACTAAATGGGAGAGAGCGACTAGGTAACTAAATGGGAGAGAGCGACTCGGTACAAAATGGGAGAGAGCCGCTTGGTAGCAAAATGGTAGAGTGCCACTTGGTACAAAATGGGAGAGAGCGACTTGGTAGCAAAATGTGTGTGAGCAATTTGGAGGCAAAATGGGAGAGAGGGACTTGGTACAAAATGGGAGGGAGCGACTTGGTACAATGTGGGAGAGAGCAAATTGGTACAAAATGGGAGAGAGCAAATTGGGACAAAATGGGAGAGAGCCACTTGGTAGCTAATTGGGAGAGAGCGACTTGGTACAAAATGGGAGAGAGCGACTTGGTACAAAATGGGAGAGAGCCACTTGGTAGCTAAATGGGAGAGAGCGACTTGGTATCTCAATGGGAGAGAGCCACCTGGCAGCTAAATGGGGGAGAGCGAAATGGTTACTAAATAGGAGAGAGCCACTTGGCAGCTAAATCGGAGAGAGCGACTTGGTAGCTAAGTGGGAGAGAGTGCATTTGGTAACTAAATGGGAGAGAGCGACTTGGAGGCAAAATGGGAGAGTGCGACTTGGTAGCTAAATGGGAGAGAGCCACTTGGCAGCTAAATAGGAGAGAGCGATTTGGTACAAAATGGGAGAGAGCGACTTGGTAGCTAAATGGGAGAGAGCGACTTGCTAGCTAAATGGGAGTGAGCCACTTGGTACAAAATGGAAGAGAGCCACTTGGCAGCTAAATGGGAGAGAGCGACTTGGCAGCTAAATGGGACAGAGCGACTTGGTAGCTAAAGTGGAGAGAGCGAATTGGTAACTAAATGGGAGAGAGCGACTTGTAGGCAAAATGGGAGAGAGCGAGTTGGTTGCTAAATGGGGGAGAGCCACTTTGTAGCTAAATGGGAGAGAGCGACTTGGTAGCTAAATGGGAGAGAGACACTTGGTAGCTAAATGGGAGAGGTGGACTTGGTAACTAAATGGGAGAGAGCCACTTGGCAGCTAAATGGGAGAAAGCGACTTGGTAGCTAAATGGGAGAGAGCCACTTGGTAACTAAATGGGAGAGAGTCACTTGGTAGCTGAATGGGAGAGAGCGACTTGGTAACTAAATGGGAGAGAGCCGCTTGGCAGCTAAATGCGAGAGAGCGACTTGGCAGCTAAATGGGAGAGAGCGACTTGGTAGCTAAATAGGAGACAGCGCCTTGGCAGATAAATGGGAGAGAGCCACTTGGTCGATAAATGGGAGAGAGCCGCTTGGTAGCAAAATGGCAGAGAGCGACTTGGTAGCTAAATTGGAGAGAGCGGCTTGGTAACTAAATGGGAGAGAGCGACTTGGTAACTAAATGGGAGAGAGCGACTCGGTAGCTAAATGGGAGAGAGCCACTTGGAAGCAAAATGGGAGAGAGCGACTTGGAGGTAAAATGGGAGAGAGCGATTTGGTACAAAATGGGAGAGAGCTGCTTGGTAGCAAAATGGGAGAGAGCGACTTGGTAGCAAAATGTGAGTGAGCGACTTGGAGGCAAAATGGTAGAGAGCGACATGGTACAAAATGGGAGAGAGCGACTTGGTACAATGTGGGAGAGAGCCACTTGGTACAAAATGGGAGAGAGCAAATTGGGACAAAATGGGAGAGAGCCACTTGGTAGCTAAATGGGAGAGAGCGACTTGGAACAAAGTGGGAGAGTGCGACTTGGTACAAAATGTGAGAGAGCCACTTGGTAGCTAAATGGGAGAGAGCGACTTCGTAGCAAAATTGCAGAGAGCGACTTGGTACAAAATGGGAGAGAGCCACTTGGTAGCTAAATGGGAGAGAGCGACTTGACAGCAAGATGGGAGACAGCCACTTGGTAGCAAAATGGACGAGAGCGACTTGGTCCAAAATGGGAGAGAGCGACTTGTTAGCAAAATGGGAGGGAGCCACTTGGTACAAAATGGGTGAGACCGACTTGGTAGCAAAATGGGAGAGAGCGACTTGGTAGCTAACTGGAAGATAGCGACTTGGTAGCTAAATGAGAGAGAGCGACTTTGTAGCAAAATGGGAGAGAGCCACTTGGTAGCTAAATGGTAGAATGCGACTTGGTAGCTAAATGGGAGAGAGCGACTTTGTAGCTAAATGGGAGAGAGCCACTTGGTAGCAAAATGGGAGAGAGCCATTGGTAGCTAAATGGGAGAGAGTGACTTGGTAGATAAATGGGAGAGAGCGACTTGGTAGCTAAATGAGAGAGAGCCACTTGATAGCTAAATGGGAGAGATCGACGTGCTATCTAACTGGGAGAGAGCGACTTGGCAGCTAAATGGGAGAGAGTGACTTTGTAGTGAAATGGGAGAGAGCCACTTGGTACAAAATGGGAGAGAGCCAGTTGGCTGCAAAATGGGAGAGAGCGACTTGGTAGCTAAATGGGAGAGAGCGACTTGGTCGCAAAATGGGAGAGAGCGAATTGGTAGCTAAATGGGAGAGAGCGACTTGGTAGCTAAAAGTGAGAGAGCCACTTGGCAGCTAAATCGGAGAGAGTGAAATGGTAACTAAATAGGAGAGAACCACTTGGCAGCTAAATCGGAGAGAGCGAATTAGTAGCTAAATGGGAGAGAGCCACTTGGTAGCTAAATGGGAGAGAGCGACTTGGTAGCTAAAGGGGAGAGAACGAATTGGTAACTAAAAGGCAGAGAGCGACTTGGAGGCCAAATTGGAGAGTGCGACTTGGTAGCTAAATGGGAGAGAGACACTTGGCAGCTAAATGGGAGAGAACGATTTGGTAGCTAAATGGGAGAGATCCACTTGGTAGCTAAATGGGAGAGAGCACCTTGGTAGCTAAATGGGAGTGAGCGACTTGGTAGCTAAGTGGGAGAGGTCGACTTGGTAACTAAATGGGAGAGAGCGACTTGGCAGCTAAATGGGAGAGAGCAACTTGGTAGCTAAATGGGAGAGAGCCACTTGTTAACTAAATGGGAGAGAGTCACTTGGTAGCTGAATGGGAGAGAGCGACTTGGTAACTAAATGGGAGAGAGCCACTTGGCAGCTAAATGGGAGAGAGCGACTTGGCAGCTAACTGGGAAAGAGCGACTTGGTAGCTAAATAGGAGAGGGCGACTTGGTAGCTAAATGGGAGAGAGCCACTTGGCAGCTAAATAAGAGAGAGCGATTTGGTACAAAATGGGAGAGAGTGACTTGGTAGCTAAATGGGAGAGAGCGACTTGGTAGCTAAATGGGAGAGAGCCACTTGGCAGCTAAATGGGAGAGAGCAAAATGGTAACTAAATAGGAGAGAGCCACTTGGCAGCTAAATCAGAGAGAGAGAATTGGTAGTTAAATGGGAGAGAGCAACTTGGTAGCTAAATGGGAGAGAGCGACTTGGTAGCTAAAGGAGAGAGAGCGAGTTGGTAACTAAATGGGAGATAGCGACTTGGAGGCAAAATGTGAGAGAGCGAGTTCGTAGCTAAATGGGAGAGAGCCACTTGGTAGCTGAATGGGAAAGAGCGACTTGGCAGCGAAATGGGAGAGAGCGACTTGGTAGCTGAATGGGAGAGAGCGACTTGGTAGCTAAATGGGAGAGAGCGACTTGGTAGCTAAATGGGAGAGGTCGAATTGGTAACTAAATGGGAGAGAGCCACTTGGCAGCTAAATGGGGGAGAACGACTTGGTAGCTAAAGGGGAGACTACGAATTGGTAACTAAATGGCAGAGAGCGACTTGGAGGCCAAATGGGAGAGTGCGACTTGGTAGCTAAATGGGAGAGAGCCACTTTACAGCGAAATGGGAAGGAGCGTGTTGGTAGCTAAATGGGAGAGAGCCACTTGGTAGCTAAATGGGAGAGAGCGACTTGGTAGCTAATTGGGAGAGAGCGACTTGGTAGCTAAATGGGAGAGAGCGACTTGGTAGCTAAGTGGGAGAGGTCGACTTCGTAACTAAATGGGAGAGAGCCACTTGGCAGCTAAATGGGAGACAGCGATTTGGTAGCTAAATGGGAGAGAGCCACTTGGTAACTAAATGGGAGAGAGCCACTTGGCAGCTAAATGGGAGAGAGCGACTTGGCAGCTAAATGGGAGAGAGCCACTTGGTAGCTAAATTGGGGAGAGCCTCTTGGTAGCAAAATGGCAGAGAGCGACTTGGTAGCTAAATGGGGGAGAGCGACTTGGTAACTAAATGGGAGAGTACGACTTGGTAACTAAATGGGAGAGAGCGACTTGGTAACTAAATGGGAGAGAGCGGCTTGGTAACTAAATGGGAGAGAACGACTTGGTAACTAAATGGGAGAGAACCACTTGGCAGCTAAATGGGAAAGAGCGACTTGGTAACCAAATGGGAGAGAGCGACTTGGTAACTAAATGGGAGAGAGCCACTTGGCAGCTAAATGGGAGAGAGCGACTTGGTAACTAAATGGCAGAGATCGACTTGGTAGCTAAATTGGAGAGAGCGACTTTGTAACTAAATGGGAGAGAGCGACTTGGTAACTAAATGGGAGAGAGCGACTGGTTAACTAAATGGGAGAGAGCGACTTGGTAACTAAATGGGAGAGAGCGACTTGGAAACTAAATGGGAGAGAGCGACGTGGTAGCTAAATGGGAGAGAGCCACTTGGCAGCTAAATGGGAGAGAGCGACTTGGAGGTAAAATGGGAGAGAGCGACTTGGTACAAAATGGGAGAGAGCCGCTTGGTAGCAAAATGGAAGAGAGCCACTTGGTACAAAATGGGAGCGAGCGACTTGGTAGCAAAATGTGAGTGAGCGACTTGGAGGCAAAATGGGAGAGAGGGATTTGGTACAAAATGGGAGAGAGCAACTTGGGACAAAATGGGAGAGAGCCACTTGGTAGCTAAATGGGAGAGAGCGACTTGGTACAAAATGGGAGAGAGCGACTTGGTACAAAATGGGAGAGAGCCACTTGGTAGCTAAATGGGAGAGAGCGCCTTGGTAGCTAAATGGGAGTGAGCGACTTGGTAGCTAAGTGGGAGAGGTCGACTTGGTAACTAAATGGGAGAGAGCCACTTGGCAGCTAAATGGGAGAGAGCGACTTGGCAGCTAAATGGGAAAGAGCGACTTGGTAGCTAAATAGGAGAGGGCGACTTGGTAGCTAAATGGGAGAGAGCCACTTGGCAGCTAAATAAGAGAGAGCGATTTGGTACAAAATGGGAGAGAGTGACTTGGTAGCTAAATGGGAGAGAGCGACTTGGTAGCTAAATGGGAGAGAGCCACTTGGCAGCTAAATGGGAGAGAGCAAAATGGTAACTAAATAGGAGAGAGCCACTTGGCAGCTAAATCAGAGAGAGAGAATTGGTAGTTAAATGGGAGAGAGCAACTTGGTAGCTAAATGGGAGAGAGCGACTTGGTAGCTAAAGGAGAGAGAGCGAGTTGGTAACTAAATGGGAGATAGCGACTTGGAGGCAAAATGTGAGAGAGCGAGTTCGTAGCTAAATGGGGGAGAGCCACTTGGTAGCTGAATGGGAGAGAGCGACTTGGCAGCGAAATGGGAGAGAGCGACTTGGTAGCTGAATGGGAGAGAGCGACTTGGTAGCTAAATGGGAGAGAGCGACTTGGTAGCTAAATGGGAGAGGTCGAATTGGTAACTAAATGGGAGAGAGCCACTTGGCAGCTAAATGGGGGAGAACGACTTGGTAGCTAAAGGGGAGACTACGAATTGGTAACTAAATGGCAGAGAGCGACTTGGAGGCCAAATGGGAGAGTGCGACTTGGTAGCTAAATGGGAGAGAGCCACTTTACAGCGAAATGGGAAGGAGCGTGTTGGTAGCTAAATGGGAGAGAGCCACTTGGTAGCTAAATGGGAGAGAGCGACTTGGTAGCTAATTGGGAGAGAGCGACTTGGTAGCTAAATGGGAGAGAGCGACTTGGTAGCTAAGTGGGAGAGGTCGACTTCGTAACTAAATGGGAGAGAGCCACTTGGCAGCTAAATGGGAGAGAGCGATTTGGTAGCTAAATGGGAGAGAGCCACTTGGTAACTAAATGGGTGAGAGCCACTTGGCAGCTAAATGGGAGAGAGCGACTTGGCAGCTAAATGGGAGAGAGCCACTTGGTAGCTAAATTGGGGAGAGCCTCTTGGTAGCAAAATGGCAGAGAGCGACTTGGTAGCTAAATGGGGGAGAGCGACTTGGTAACTAAATGGGAGAGTGCGACTTGGTAACTAAATGGGAGAGAGCGACTTGGTAACTAAATGGGAGCGAGCGGCTTGGTAACTAAATGGGAGAGAACGACTTGGTAACTAAATGGGAGAGAACCACTTGGCATCTAAATGGGAAAGAGCGACTTGGTAACCAAATGGGAGAGAGCGACTTGGTAACTAAATGGGAGAGAGCCACTTGGCAGCTAAATGGGAGAGAGCGACTTGGTAACTAAATGGCAGAGATCGACTTGGTAGCTAAATTGGAGAGAGCGACTTGGTAACTAAATGGGAGAGAGCGACTTGGTAACTAAATGGGAGAGAGCGACTTGGTAACTAAATGGGAGAGAGCGACTTGGTAACTAAATGGGAGAGAGCGACTTGGAAACTAAATGGGAGAGAGCGACGTGGTAGCTAAATGGGAGAGAGCCACTTGGCAGCTAAATGGGAGAGAGCGACTTGGAGGTAAAATGGGAGAGAGCGACTTGGTACAAAATGGGAGAGAGCCGCTTGGTAGCAAAATGGAAGAGAGCCACTTGGTACAAAATGGGAGCGAGCGACTTGGTAGCAAAATGTGAGTGAGCGACTTGGAGGCAAAATGGGAGAGAGGGATTTGGTACAAAATGGGAGAGAGCAACTTGGGACAAAATGGGAGAGAGCCACCTGGTAGCTAAATGGGAGAGAGCGACTTGGTACAAAATGGGAGAGAGCGACTTGGTACAAAATGGGAGAGAGCCACTTGGTAGCTAAATGGGAGAGAGCGACTTGGTAGCAAAATGGGAGGGAGCGATTTGGTACAAAATGGGAGAGAGCCACTTGGTAGCTAAATGGGGGAGAGCGACTTGACAGCTAAATGGGAGCAAGCCACTTGGTATCAAAATGTTCGAGAGCGACTTGGTCCAAAATGGGAGAGAGCGACCTGTTAGCTAAATGGGAGAGAGCCACTTGGTACAAAATGGGAGAGACCGACTTGGTAGCAAAATGGGAGAGAGCGACTTGGTAGCTAAATGGGAGAGAGCCACTTGGAAGCAAAATGGGAGAGAGCCACCTGGTAGCTAAATGGGAGCGAGCGACTTGGTAGCTAAATGGGAGAGAGCGACTTGGAAGCTAATTGGGAGAGAGCGACTTGGTAGCTAAATGGGAGATAGCCACTTGGTAGCAAAATGGGAGAGAGCCACGTGGTAGCTAAATGGTAGAATGCGACTTGGTAGCTAAGTGGGAGAGAGCGACTTGGTAGCTAAATGGGAGAAAGCCACTTGGTAGCTAAATGCTAGAATGCGACTTGGTAGCTAAATGGGAGAGAGCGACTTGGTAGCTTAATGGGAGAGAGCCACTTGGTAGCTAAATGGGAGAGAGCCATTGGTAGCTAAATGGGAGAGAGTGACTTGGTAGCTAAATGGGAGAGAGCGACTTGGTAGCTAAATGGGAGAGAGCGACTTGGTAGCTAAATGAGAGAGAGCCACTTGGTAGCTAAATGGGAGAGACCAACTTTGTAACTTACTGGGAGAGGGTGACTAGGCAGCTGAATGGGAGAGAGTGACTTTGTAGTTAAATGGGAGGGAGCCACTTGGTAACTAACTGGGAGAGAGCCACTTGGCAGCTAAATGGGAGAGAGCGACTTGGTAGGTAAATGGGAGAGAGCCACTTGGTACAAAATGGGAGAGAGCCACTTGGTAGCTGAAGGGTAGAGAACGAATTGGTAACTAAATGGCAGAGAGCGACTTGGAGGACAAATGGGAGAGTGCGACTTGGTAGCTCAATGGGAGAGAGCCACTTTACAGCTAAATGGGAAAGAGCGTGTTGGTAGCTTAATGGGAGAGAGACACTTGGTAGCTAAATGGGAGAGAGCGACTTGGTAGCTAATTGGGAGAGAGCGACTTGGTAGCTAAATGGGAGAGAGCGACTTGGTAGCTAAGTGGGAGATGTCGACTTGGTAACTAAATGGGAGAGAGCCACTTGGCAGCTAAATGGGAGAGAGCGATTTGGTAGCTAAATGGGAGAGAGCGACTTGGTAACTAAATGGGAGAGAGCCACTTGGAAGCTAAATGGGAGATAGCCACTTGGTAGCAAAACGGGAGAGAGCCACGTGGTAGCTAAATGGTAGAATGCGACTTGGTAGCTAAATGGGAGAGAGCGACTTGGTAGCTAAATGGGAGAGAGCCACTTGGTAGCTAAATGCTTGAATGCGACTTGGTAGCTAAATGGGAGAGAGCGACTTGGTAGCTTAATGGGAGAGAGCCACTTGGTAGCTAAATGGGAGAGAGCCATTGGTAGCTAAATGGGAGAGAGTGACTTGGTAGCTAAATGGGAGAGAGCGACTTGGTAGCTAAATGGGAGAGAGCGACTTGGTAGCTAAATGAGAGAGAGCAACTTGGTAGCTAAATGGGAGAGACCAACTTTGTAACTTACTGGGAGAGGGTGACTAGGCAGCTGAATGGGAGAGAGTGACTTTGTAGTTAAATGGGAGGGAGCCACTTGGTAACTAACTGGGAGAGAGCCACTTGGCAGCTAAATGGGAGAGAGCGACTTGGTAGGTAAATGGGAGAGAGCCACTTGGTACAAAATGGGAGAGAGCCACTTGGTAGCTGAAGGGTAGAGAACGAATTGGTAACTAAATGGCAGAGAGCGACTTGGAGGACAAATGGGAGAGTGCGACTTGGTAGCTCAATGGGAGAGAGCCACTTTACAGCTAAATGGGAAAGAGCGTGTTGGTAGCTAAATGGGAGAGAGCCACTTGGTAGCTAAATGGGAGAGAGCGACTTGGTAGCTAATTGGGAGAGAGCGACTTGGTAGCTAAATGGGAGAGAGCGACTTGGTAGCTAAGTGGGAGAGGTCGACTTGGTAACTAAATGGGAGAGAGCCACTTGGCAGCTAAATGGGAGAGAGCGATTTGGTAGCTAAATGGGAGAGAGCGACTTGGTAACTAAATGGGAGAGAGCCACTTGGCAGCTAAATGGGAGAGAGCGACTTGGCAGCTAAATGGGAGAGAGCTACTTGGTAGCTCAATAGGAGAGGTCGACTTGGCAGATAAATGGGAGAGAGCCACTTGGTAGCTAAATTGGGGAGAGCCTCTTGGTAGCAAAATGGCAGAGAGCGACTTGGTAGCTCAATGGGAGAGAGCGACTTGGTAACTAAATGGGAGAGTGCGACTTGGTAACTAAATGGGAGAGAGCGACTTGGTAACTAAATGGGAGAGAACGACTTGGTAACTAAATGGGAGAGAACCACTTGGCAGCTAAATGGGAGAGAGCGACTTGGAGGTAAAATGGGAGAGAGCGACTTGGTACAAAATGGGAGAGAGCCACTTGGCAGCTAAATGGGAGTGAGCGACTTGGATGCAAAATGGGAGAGAGCTGCTTGGTAGCAAAATGGGAGAGAGCGACTTGGTAGCAAAGTGTGAGTGAGCGACTTGGTAGCTAAATGGGAGAGAGCGACTTGGTACAAAATGGGAGAGAGCGACTTGGTACAAAATGGGAGAGAGCCACTTGGTAGCTGAATGGGAAAGAGCGAATTGGTACAAAATGGGAGAGAGCCACTTGGTAGCAAAATGGGAAAGAGCGATTGGTACAAAATGGGAGAGAGCCACTTGGTAGCTAAATGGGAAAGAGCGACTTGGCAGCTAAATGGGAGAGAGCCACTTGGTAGCAAAATGGGCGACAGCGACTTGGAACAAAATGGGAGAGAGCGACTTTTTAGCTAAATGGGAGAGAGCCACTTGGTACAAAATGGGAGAGACGGACTTGGTAGCAAAATGGGAGACAGCGACTTGGTAGGAAAATGAGAGAGAGCGACTTGGTAGCTAAATGGGAGAGAGCGACTTGATAGTTAATGAGAGAGAGCGACTTTGTAGCAAAATGGGAGAGTGCCACTTGGTGGCAAAATGGGAGAGAGCCACTTGGTATCTAAATGGGAGAGAGCGACTTCATAGCTAAATGGGAGAGAGCGACCTGGAAGCTAAATGGGAGAGAGCCACTTGGTAGCAAAATGGGAGAGATCGACGTGGTAGCTAAATGGGAGAGAGCGACTTGGTAGCAAAATGGGAGAGAGCCACTTGGTAGCTAAATGAGAGATAGTCACGTGGTAGCTAAATGGGAGAGCGCGACTTGGTAGCTAAAAGGGGAGAGCGTCTTGGTAGCTACTTGGGAGACCCCGACTTGGTAGTTAACTGGGAGAGAGCGACTTGGTAGCTAAATGGGAGAGAGCCACTTGGTAACTAAATGGGAGAGAGCCACTTGGTAGCTAAATGGGAGAGAGCCACTTGGTAGCTAAATGGGAGAGAGTGACTTGGTAGCTAAATGGGAGAGAGCGACTTGGTACCTAAATGGGAGAGAGCGACTTGGTAGCTAAATGGGAGAGAGCGACTTGATAGCTAAATGGGATAGAGCCACTTGGCAGTTAAATGGGAGAAAGCCACTTGGAGGCAAATTGGGCGACAGCGACTTGACAGCCCGGCAGTTTGGTTGGCAAACATGTCTCTCCGGTTCCATCGCCTGTTGAACTGATTGGAGGCTGCACAACGTTAGCAGGACGATAAGGCTACCGGCCCCATTTGAAGGCCATGACCGCCCTCCTAACTCTTGGTGATTGCAGTGAGAATCGACTGCCTATTAGGCCCGCTACTCCTGTGCACTAAACTAACTTCCTCTGAGCTACCTGTAAGGGGAAGAACCATGAAAAGAGAATGAAGAAATCATTTAATTCTCTATACTGTGCTATGCACCATCATCTCGGGATTGTCTAACATTTCGATTTCACTCCCTAGATTACAAAGGTGTTTAACCAGAATCTGAGAGAGTCAAACGCGAGACGTGCATTGCATCCAAGAACACGCTGAAATAATCATCGTGAATCATAGGAACATATGAACATAGGAATCAGAGTAGGCCATTTACCACCTCGAGCCTGCTCCTCCTTGCAATGAGATCCTGGCTGATATGTGTCCTAACTCCAAATACCGACATTTAACCCATATCTCTTAATACCTTTGGTTAATAGGAAGCTATCACGCTGCAATTTAAAATTAACAATTGCTGTAGCATAACTTGCCGTTTTCGGCAGAATGTTCCAACCTTTTACCACCCCTTGTGTGTAGAAGTGTTTCCTAATTTCACTCCTGAAAGATCTGGCACTAATTTTTAGACTATGCCCCCTAGTCCTAGAATTCCGAATTAAAATAGTTTCTCTCTACCTACCCTATCTGTATGCCTTAATATCTTGAAAACTTCGATCATTTCGGCCCAGAAATTCGGGTCCCAACGCGTGAGTACGGACGGAGTACCCACGCGTGGACCCGATGAAAGTCCCGGTCTCTTGCATGCACTACGCATGCGCGGGAAACCGGCTTTTCCGAACCTCTGAACGAAGGGGTTCAGAGGTCGAACGTGTGCGCACAGGAGTCTGCGCGTGCGCGTTGAACTTCCTCTTTGTTTACAGGTTTGCCCGTGCGCGAAGGCCTCTACATTTTACACATTAATAAACCAGATGTAAGGACTTCATTATAAAAGTTAAGTGGTCAATTAATTAAAATTAGAAATTTTTTTCCACAGGTTTATTATTTTTAAATACTTTACAGTAAGGTAAGTTTATTTTTAGCCCTGATTTTTTATAAAATTATTTTTTTCAAAAATTTAAATTATTGTTTAAAATACTTATTTAATGTTATTTATAGTTGATTTAAATCGTGTCATTTTTTTCCAAATTTATTTTAAGGTTAAGTACTGTTTTGGGCGCCCGGCGTTTTCATGAGTTTGACATTTCTTTCTGTCAAACTCATGAATGGACTTTTCCCTCCTCCGATTGGTTGCATAGTGCTCACGTGATCCCAGCCGATGCATCGCACTAACTATGCCGCTGGATCACGCAAGCACAGCGCGCCGGGAGCGGGACCGGGCCACAGAGAGGATATGCACGCAGGCCCAGGCCTCAACGGCCGGCGCGCTAGGTAAGTGTAGGTCGGGGGCTTGCACCCGCGGGAAGCCCCCGACACGAATTTCTGGACCATCATCTCTTAACCTTCTAAATGCTATGGAATACACCACTAATTTGTGTAATCTCCGCTCGTAACTTAACCCTTGAAGTCCGGGTATCATTCTGGTAAGCCTATGATGCACTCCCTGCAAGGCCAATAAATTATTCCTAAGGTATCGTGCCCAGAACTCTTCACAGTACTCCAGGTGTAGTCGAAGCAATGTTTTGTACAGGTGCAGCATAAGTTCAACCCTCTTGTATTCTAGACCTCTTGTTATAAAGGCCAGCATCCCATTATAATTTTTGATTATTTTCTTTACCTGTTGATGACATTTTAATCATCTATGTACATGGACACCCAAGTCTCTTTGGACCTCCAATGTTTTTAGCCTTTCACAATTTAGAAAGTACCCTGTTCTATCCTTTTTAGGTCCAAAGTGGATGACCTCACAAACTTCGCGCGAATCTCGTTCCACTGACCTCGCCCCCACCAGAGGTGAAATTTGCACCCGACCGGGGATGAAATTCACCTGCAGGTGCGGCACAAAACAGGCGGGAGCAGGTCGGCCGCTCATTACACACCCGCCCGACTTTCCTCTCCATTAAACTGTACCAAAAATCACATCGTATTGGGCGAATAACAGGCGGCTGATCGGCTGCTGCCTGTATTGAATAATTAAGATGGAAGCGAGTGTCAATTCTCTGTAGTCACCTCTAGTTAGAATCAGACATTTGAATTATTTCCCTAAACTAATAATTAGAGACAAGGGATAGTTACACAGATTCTTTAACTCCTCTTTGAGTCTGGGACACTGCATCAATAATAATATTTGTGCAGTGACTCAAATGCTGCAGCATCTATCCAGTTTGTTCCATGATGGTGTAAGGATTACTGTAATCGGTGTACAAGTATTTAATATCAATAATCTGTACACATATATGATGAATAAAACCTACCATCCATAACAGGAAAAAAACTGCTAGATATGAACAGCAGTAAAACGATGGATTTCCTTCGTTTGTTCATTTCTGTGTCACTGTCACAGCTCCAGAGGTCCCTCCTGATTCTACAGTTCAGTAGAATTTGATTGATGGTCAGGCCATTGAATACCAGAATCAAAAGAAAAGGAATAAAAGGCATTAAAACTATGTCTCAAGCCATAAGAATGTGGCCCATATAGGTACAGTATAGAGGTTTGATTTCAGTTCACAGAACCACAGTATATTGTCAATGATTACGCAACGTTCTGAACTAAAGTACGTTGGGAAATGTTGCAAACTGCTCAGCCCCAATATCATTGCTACAACCACTGCCGCCGTTCTTTCGGTGCAATATTGGGTTCTTATTTTTTGGCAACAAATGGTGACAAATCGATCAAAGGTGAAAGCGACAGTTAACCAGACAGAATAATCAGTAGAAGCAAAAATCTGGAAGAAATTCAGACAGCAGATCAGAGTGTAGTCCAGAAATATATCGGGGAAATAATCTCATACAGGACCCCTTCAAATATTAGGACCAGTAGATCGGACGCTGCCATGGTCACCAGGTAAACTGTGATGCATTTGGAGAGGCCACAATTTCCCCGGGAGAGAATCACAATTGTCACCAAGTTGGCTTCAAGTGCGAGAGTGGGTAATGAAATCACGATTATGGGCATCAAAAGTAATTCGAACAAAAAAAGTTTACTAATTAATGCTGATTTTTCCTTCACTCAAACCATTCACTCTCTGTGCCATCTAGACGTGGAAATCCTGAGGAAGACTGACTATTTATCCACTCACGCTACATCCTTTATTGCCTAAGGTGCCTCAAAGAAAAATACTGGCCAAAAATTGCGCTCGGCGGCATATCTCGGAGTACAAATTTACCTTGTGCGAGGCCCAGAACGGAGACTTGCTTTCAGCGCTGCAGAGCTGTGCGCAGCGTATGACATCACAAAGGGCAGGTGAGCAGCGGACAGCCTGTGCGTAAGGGAAGACACGCCCACAAAAGCTTTCAACACTAACTACATAAACTACTTTTAACCTCTTCCATTGAAATTGCATCTTAAAAACTTTACAAAACTTATATCATATGTCATCATTTTGTTTTATTTTTTCATCCAAACTCACAATTTATTAGTCGCTATTCATACAAATTCCTATTGTCATGCTCAGTAAAGATCTAACACTGGTACAAGTAATGTTGTTGAACTTCAGATAGAGATTCCCAGCCATATATTAAATGTTAACTTTCAGGCTTAAAATATATTATTCAGACCTCATTTAGACTGGTAATAGTTAAATCTATTTTCTTGTTATAGATGCATTATATTGCTTGTTATTTTGTTCATGTTTGAGCTGAAGGGACAGAATTCGTCACTGAAATCTGCTAGATGTTCACTTTATTTAACTTTCTTATTGAAATTTCCGATCGACAATATATACACGGTTATATCGGACCGGATTTTCCAACCCCTACGGAAATGTACCAGGTGCGCACGCACCCGTTGGGGCCGCGGAAGTGCTGGGCTTAGGCATGCGAAGTCCCCGGGAGATCGGACACTGTGGGTAGAGAGTTGCGCTATTTGCCGAACTTCTGCCTGCTGAAAGACCGTTAAATTCTTTCCCCTGGTAATGCTTGCTTTTACCAGCATAAGAGTTTCAAAAAATAGAAATAAAATTTTTTATTACTCACTTATACCTTAGAAACCCCGTCCAGTAAGGTAAGTTTATTTTTAGCCCCGTTAAAACTTAATAATTTTTTTTGAAGGAACTATTTTGTTTAAAATACTACTTAAATTCCACTTTAATTAATTTTAAATATGTAATACACATTTTTTTTTCATGTGTTCGTGTATTTTTAAGTCATCACCATTCATACTTATGGCAGTTCCGTACATAAGGAAATGTCAAAATTTTGAATGGGGATTCTGTTCTTTCATTGCTTGGGCCAGCCCTTGGGATTCGAACCGCATGCACCCCGTGGGCCACTAGCATTTCTACCAGGAGAGGCCCAAGATCGCAAGCCTCCGTATTTCCCGTACCACCAGGTAAATGCATAGACAATTTGCTGATTGGAGGCACCTGCCCGCGGGAAGCCTCTGATCGCAAATTCAGGCCCAGAGATGTGAAACAGAGTCCTGCACCTGCTTTCACTAACCATAACATTTTCAGATGTAATTTCTAGGCAGTTGGTGGGCAATAAGCCCAACTCTGCACCATCAATTAGAAATTCCCCTTTGGTGCAGATTATCTGTTAAGGTGCACCTTGGCAGATGGCAAATTCTGGATTTAGTTCAAGTGCATGTGGAAATACCAAACTTGTGATATAATTCAAAGGTGGTATGACATCATACTGTCAGAGTACGCTGTCGTACACAACACAAAATCTGCCCCAATAACTTGTTGTGGAAATCGGTAACTTTTAAAATTTAAATCAATCATTTGGCATTTAATTGCACAAACAACTTTCGACACAAATCAGTGAACACCCATAATTTATAGCACCACGCATACATATTCGATGCCTTGTTTACAGATTACATCTATGACACAATAAATCGGAAATACAGAGCTTTATAATTCTTTTTTTGCAAATAACCCGCGTGATTTTGCATTGTAATGTGTAATAATGTAATAATATTAATCAGCACGTAATATTCAGTCCTGTCTTGTAAGCAAACAGCATTGCAGTATCCTGTTGCTGACGCCTATAATTTAAGTTTCTGAGAGAGAAATTGTTATGGCCTAATGTGATTTCAAAATATTTCAGACTGGATTATAGAGCATCTACAAATAGCCCGAGAGGCAGCTGGCTCCACACCTCGGCAGCGGGATCCATGAAATGTACCAGATTTGTTCTCCATAAAATATAGCACATTGTAATTAGTGGAAAGCTAGGTATTCAGATATGACCTGTATAAACACTTTAATCACTTTTCAACAATTAGTTCACTTGTAATGCTGCTGCCAAGTCTAAAAGAACCCTGCAGTGATTGTTAAACGAACCAGTGATGGGACACGGATTGTTGGCGCTGCAACGGCGCTGCACAGGAAGCACATTACGCAGATACAGCTTCCGAGTTTGTGGCAGTGCAATGATCCACACTGGTTAGTACTGGGGACTCATCGGCAAACTGTTGTTTCTGATCAATCCTGAAAACTATTAAAAAAGTGCGAGCTCTTCATTATCTGCTCAGGGTGGGATTCTAACACTCCGTCTATACACACGGGTCGGTCTTGACTTCCGGCGCTAGTGTAAAAGGAATGATATCGGATGGGCCGCCTGTTATACACTCATTCCAAAGCTTCGTTTCATTGAGGTAAAAGATAAATTGACCCCAGGATGCTTGATTTTATTCTAAATTAAGGTCCCTTTTTGGCAAGAAGCTCAGTTAAATGAAGCAGTGATGGACCCCGCCTCTATTACCTCCTCTAAGGAATTTGATTGTCTTTACATAGGGTAAAACGGGGGTGGAAACCCCTTGCATTTTGGGGTAACTTTAACTTATACCTGCAGACTGGATCCCTGAGGCCACCCCACCTTGAGCAGCCCGTTATGTTTGTTACAGCTGAGGTTTGCTGTTACTTTGCCTGCCTGTTGATTTTTACTGTTTGGTTCTCTGGAGTATCTGCTTGGACTTTTAGTGTTCCTTTTAGTCAGCTCTGCAGAATGTACAATATTGGACTGGACACATGCATTTCCCAATGGGAATCCAACTATTCCCATGTTATGAGGAGGAGATAGAACAGGCCAGTTTGGACTCTCTTACACTGAGGCATCACAAAGGAATGTTTCTACAACCTCCTGCAGACAAAATCCAAGTCAATGCAAAGGGAAATCGGGTGAGCTGTACAAGGACGGCCCATCCGATATCACTTATTTTACACTATCGCCCAAAGTTAAAATGCCCCCTAGTGGCGTTAAGAACACCACACCGCAAACCCGCCAGTGGGAGGAGAAACCCCTTTTAAAATCTTCTCACCCTGACTTCAAACAGCAACATCTGAGCATCTGAGCGCCTTCCGGCTGTTGACCACCAGCCCAGAGCCTCCGTCCCCTTCAAGGCACTTGGGCAGTTGTGCTTCCTGCAGCTCCAAAAGTGATGTTCCTCCTTAATTAGCTTCAACATTTAAAAGCTGCAGCAACACTAAATGTCGCTCTATTCCTATAACGGGGAGCCAGTAAGGAGCTGTGTTACCACAACAAACATTGGATCACCAATGAGGACTCCAGGAGGAAG
This sequence comes from Somniosus microcephalus, assembly GCF_052327205.1. Lineage (NCBI taxonomy): Eukaryota > Metazoa > Chordata > Chondrichthyes > Squaliformes > Somniosidae > Somniosus > Somniosus microcephalus. The sequence goes on along the minus strand of NW_028225179.1, from coordinate 102,306,737 downwards.
CTTCAGCGGGTTAGTGTTGGCAGTGCAGTTTGCGGGTGCCAGTCTTGCTTCCTCTCCAACCTGCCAACATGAAAACTATTCAGCACAAAATTACAAGAGAATATAATAGGGAAGAATTCTGATTTTAAAAGTTCAGAGTAAACTTTACTTTCTATGATGTAATCATTTAAATGTGGGAACTTAGCGTGTTTTCCATCTAACTGATACCATTAAAAGTAGCTATACATCCAATAGATCGGAATGATCAGATGCCATTATCACATATACAGAAAGAGCAGTAGTACTGTTAAATACTGGGAAAGATAAACATTAATTGAGAATAATGACTTACCAGGCAGCACAAGCAGTGGAAGAATAAGATAGTAAATGTCTGCTATCTGTGCAAGTATTGGACGTTGCATTTTCTTTGAGGAGCGACACAACTTGTTGGTTGTAACGACCCACACACGATATATCTTCAGATAAAGCCCTCATATATGTGTGAGAGAGGACGCGTGACGTAATTACATTACATAGTAATCGATATTAGTTACAGCTGTTTGAACAAGCATATTAATTACCTGCCCTTGTACAATAGTGATTAGAGGATACTTGCCATCCAAATGGTACTGCAAACATCACAATAAAAACAGCTCGAATGTGAATTATTTTTAGAACATAAGTTTTGTAAGATCTAAATTAACTGGTGCAGATCCTTCTGGGGATTGTGCATTCACAGTTGTTGTTTGTGGTGCAGTAATAATTGGTTTGGTCGGCAATGAAGTCACATCAGACAAATGAACAGAGTAATCCTAAAGTGGGCTTCATTTTGCTGAACAATAAAGCATAAGTTTATTTTATGGTATGTCCATTTTTGTTTTTAATAAATAGAAGCTGTGCATTTCTTGATTATCCCCTGAATATTCATGTAAACGTATTTTGAAAAAAGTCATCTGTGCTTTACAATTTCAGGATGTCTTAATCCTGGTGATCAAGGTGAGGGCAACTGTTGCTCAGGACTGGACCCCTTCGCATTTTGCGCAGCCATTGTCAGCCCGAATCACTCCCATGTCAGATTTGTGCAGAGGAATGCATGGCATCACACACAGCCGCCCATACTGTAGGGCACCACAGTGTGGCATGTTCCCAATTCTTAGTCCAGCCAACAGGTCATCCCTTTGAGTGGAATTGCCGATGAATTAGCGTCAATTTTGTGCTGTATTTCCGAAGCCATGAGGAACCTGATGGACTCATTTCACATAGAATGCCTACGGCCAGCATACATCAGAGCATTCCAATCATTCAACCTATTGGGCTGTTTGGTACCGAGGCCCAGGAGGCGACAGAGCAGTGCCATAACCATTGCAACTCCAAGCTTTCCCATTGCATTTGTTTTATCTCCAAAATCGATAAACATATTCCTGATGATTAAAATTGCAGCAACCGCCTATAAGATGCCAACAATGATTTTTGCTCTTTTTATTCATATTGGTTTTTCTTGTGAATGGACAGTTTGAAATAGGATGAATAAAATATGAATTATTGGCTACGTCTAATATTGAATTTACAAATGAGTGTTGTTCAGTAGATTGCGGACTTCAATACCCACAAACAACTTCAATAATCTGCCATTTAGTTAAGCCGTTTTGTTTTTCTCAATTCTCTACCCTGTTTGTGCACTTTTATCTATATATATAAAGCAGCTCTTCTGTCTGTCTGTCTGTCTGTCTGTCCGCCTGGTCTCGATGCGTTTGGAAGTTACAGAGCGTACCGACGCGCGCGTCGCCTCAAAAGAAAGTTGTGATTCTGGACCGATTATAGGCCTATTTACGTTTCGGCCAGACAAAAATCCCGCCCGCGGTATCTCAAAAACGTTCAGCGTTCCGCTCATTAGCATCTCATTAGCGACCGTGTGACGTCGAGGTCTTCCTACAGTTGAGTGTCGAGTGACTCGACAATTGACCAATCCTACGCTTCGGTGACCTGACCGGTCGACCAATCGGTGCGTGTGTGGGCGGGCCATATCCTTCTGAACCGAGGTGAGTGGCCGCCATCTTGATTTTCCACAGTTTTTCCCCCCACACTTTCTGTGTGGTAGGGAACTAAGGTAAATATTTGAATTATGTGTTAGGGAATTAATTAACAATTTATTTCAGTTTTATATTGTGTTTAGCAACCCCCCCTCCCTCCTCCTCACCCTCGCGCAGGGGGGACTTGGTGCTGGTCTCCAGGCCCGCTGCAGGCAGGCCTGAAGCTCCAAAAATTTCTCTATCTCTCTCTCTTCCCTCTCTCCTTCTCCTCTTCCCTCTCTCTCCTTCTCCTCTTCCCTCTCTGTCTCTCTCTACTTCCCCCTCTCAGGTTTGACGGTGTCGGGGCCCGAAGTGAGCCGCTCTAACGGCCGCCAGCCCGCGGGGTTTCCCTGCCTACTCCCCGCTCTAACGGCCGCCAGCCCGCGGGGTTTCCCTGCTTACTCCCCGCGGGCCGCCTCGCGCCGCTGGCACTGACCGCGCATGCGCCGCCCGCCTGCGAGGGTCCGCTCTGGCTTTTTTTTAAAACGGCAACCACGCATGCGCACGGCCGTTGCGCAGCCGCCTTGACGCCGGCACACATGCGCACGGCCCCCGTGACGCCAGCACACAGCCTCGTGAGATCGCGGGGGATGCGAGCCTCGGGAAATCGCGGGGGGCTGGCGGGGGGGAGAGAGCCTCGGGAAATCGCGGGGGGGGGGAGAGCCTCGGGAAATCGCGGGGGGGAGAGAGCCTCGGGAAATCGCGGGGGGGAGAGCCTCGGGAAATCGCGGGGGGGGGGGAGCTTCGGGAAGTCGCGGGGGGGAGAGAGCCTCGGGAAATCGCGGGGGAGAGAGCCTCGGGAAATCGCGGGGGGGGGAAAGCCTCGGGAAGTTGCGGGGGGGAGAGCCTCGGGAAATCTCGGGGGGGAGAGCCTCGGGAAATCGCGGGGGGAGAGCCTCGGGAAATCGCGGGGGTCGGGGGGGAGAGAGTCTCGGGAAATCGCGGGGGGGGAGAGCCTCGGGAAATCGCGGGGGGAGAGCCTCGGGAAATCGCGGGGGGCGGGGGGGAGAGAGCCTCGGGAAATCGCGGGGGGGGGAGAGCCTCGGGAAATCGCGGGGGGAGAGAGCCTCGTGGAAATCGCGGGGGGGAGAGCCTCGGGAAATCGCGGTGGCGGGGGGGAGCCTCGGGAATCGCGGGGCGAGAGCCTCGGAAATCGCGGGGGGAGAGCCTCGGGAAATCGCGGGGGGCGGGGGGAGAGAGCCTCGGGAAATCGCGGGGGGGGGGGGAGAGCCTCGGAAAATCGCGGGGGGGAGAGAGCCTCGGGAAATCGCGGGGGGGGAGCCTCGGGAAATCGCGGGGGGGAGAGCATCGGGAAATCGCGGGGGAGAGCCTCGGGAAATCGCGGGGGTCGGGGGGGAGAGAGTCCTCGGGAAATCGCGGGGGGGGGAGAGCCTCGATAAATCGCGGGGGGAGAGCCTCGGGAAATCGCGGGGGGCGGGGGGGAGAGAGCCTCGGGAAATCGCGGGGGGGAGAGCCTCGGGAAATCGCGGGGGGGAGAGCCTCGGGAAATCGCGGGGGGGAGAGCCTCGGGAAATCGCGGGGGGCGGGGGGGAGAGAGTCTCGGGAAATCGTGGGGGGCGGGGGGGAGAGAGC